>NC_072434.2:65855000-66496250 GCF_028878055.3 Symphalangus syndactylus
TAATGGTAAAATGCTGATGGAAGAGGCTCAGCAGAAAGACAGGTATATGTTCACAGCTCATTACAGAATATCATTAAGGAATAGGGTAATGAAGGTGACTGATTCTCAGAGTTATGTATTTATTTTTTCTGTCTCAGATAGAAGGGGAAATGTTTAAATTATTCAACATCAACTTGGGAAAATGTTTAAATTGAATGCTTTTTATCAAATGTATTTTTAAAGTATAATTGAAGTTTCAAAAAAAAAATCAGTGCATCATGGTGACTGGGTCCTGAATCAAGAGTTAGAAAATAATGTTCTCACATTGATTTCATTGTGTCCAATACATCCCTGACTCCTGGAGGCAAAAGCCTAACTCCCAAATTAAAGGAATAAGAAAGTTGGTCCGAAGACCTCAAGTTGGAGATTTTAAGCAAGTTCTCTCATAAAATCCATGACCCAGTTCCTAAAGTCACCTCATCCCCAAAACTCTTGACCATCCTTCTCTCTGATTCTGGCCTGAGCTTCTCATGTGTGTTACTTGCCTTTGTAGTCCTGACACCCACAACCTGACCGTCCTTAAAGACAATGTAACATAGTGGCTTAGAAGGTCTAGATCTAGCATTAGATAGACTTCGGTTTGTAATCCAAGCATCTTCCTAACTTTGTTGAGATGTTTAACTTCTCTTTAAGTCTCAGTACCGTTATCTGCAAAGTGGGAATAATAGTACTTACCAAAACAAGCAACAAAAGTTATCTTGAGTATTAATTCATATAAAGTTGCAGCATTGCAACACAAATAAAGTGCTCAGTAAATATTAGTTATGTTTTTTATTGCCATCATTCCATCTTGATCCAGTCTTAGGTTCCATAGTGGGTATAAAGATGACACAGACTTTGCCTTTGAGGTGGGCAAAAAGGAACTACACTTCTATTGATGACTGTTATGACTAGGTATTTGCATAACCATAACCATATTTCATCAGTTCTGAGATCCTATTCTAACATCTCTGATATCAGTCAGCTTCTTATAACATTCAGGATGCCTTTTGAAAAATGTCAGTGATGCATAAAATTATCAGTGATGCATAAAATAATGGTGCATCTTACAATTGGTATATCTTGGATTTGATGAAATACAATAAGTATTAATACTAGAGAGGAAACTGTGAAGCTCCTAAGTGCCTGGCATTTCTAAAAGCCCCATTTAGGGAGAGTGGACCCAAGCCTGAGCCATCTAGCTTGAGTGAAACTGATCCTGTGTCCTGCTGTTCCAGTCATGATTGACTGGACCTGGATCAGTGTGTGAGCCAAGGGCTTTCATGTGTTCTCGGCATCTGAGGGAGCCCAATGGCTGTGAGATACATTAACAATTGAGGGTTTTCCATATCACTTGGTCACAAACTCATCCAACCAGATCCTGTTTTGCAGTGGATGGAGGCAACAAAAACATCTGTGGTTCACTCAGCCTCAATTTCCAATTGTCTCTGCTCCCCAGAAGGCCTTGTGTAATCTTTATCTGTGAGAGGATCTCTGTGAGATAGATATGATAATAGGCATTTTATGGATGAGAAACAAAGGCTCAGATAGGTCAGCTGATGTAGGGCCTGGGAGCTGATGTGAGTTAGAGCTAATGGGCCATGCTTTCTGCACAGCACTGCACCATACATTTATATGTGTAACCTCAATAAGTGACTCTTTTGTGGGAGTTTGAATTATTTATGAACAGTAGGATAAACAACCAAATAACCAGAGATTCTTATTATTTATTCAGGCTTCAGCAACCAGGAGGGATTGACTGAGATCTTAACAACAGCGGCAACGATACATCAGCAAATCCTTATTATCCAGCCTTCAACTGGATCTTGATTTTTGACTTTTCAAAGTTGTGTATGCTCCAGGTTAATGCAAGGAAAGTATTAGAGGTGGGAATATGAAAGTATATGTATAAATTTTAGGTACTGAAGGCTTTAAAAATAATTAACATCATCAAAAATACTATTTTGAATGTTACCATGGCTATTACGCTTTTACTTCCTGACTTTAATATTGATGAATAAAGCAAGTTTAATGAATCAACTAAAAAGCTGCAAAAATGTTTTTAAAATGTGTGCCTTTTATTACCAATCAGTCTATGTTTTGGGAGAAATGGGAAGCAACAGATCACTGTGTCCTGATGTGCAGGACAATTACCATACTCACAAATGCCAAATATTGGTCTTTACGTGGCCGTTGAGTCCTGTTGACTTTCCACTCGTGCTTTTTACTCTAGCATTATGGAATCTGGGCTGTACTTGAGTATGGAAATTCTCTTATAGTTTTAATACTCTATTACACCTTTACTAAGCCATATAAAAGTAATCTGTTCGTGTGTAACTGCCAGATATACCACCTGGAATTCCAAGTAAGATAAAGAAGAGGATGTCATTTAAAAGAGAATGGAATTTTGAGAGTAGGAGTGCAAGGAAGACAGCATGAACTTATTTTTTTCAGTGCAAATAATTTTTTTGTAACAAAGAAATGAACAACTTTGGTATGAGCTTAAGCAAAAATACTCACTGAAATAGTATATGGATGAATTCACCTACTTACAATTTTATGGTTTCTTTGCAAATAATAAATGTGAATCTCAATCCTGCTTTATCTTTGGTATTTATGAGTCTTCTTCCTGGGTTTTTCTCTTTATATTAGAATTTGAGTCACTGCAATTTATTTTTCCTTACCCTTTCTGATTGCCTCCAGAGACACAATCTGGCTCCACAAACACTGGCTTCTGTCATTGGCAGGGGGCGAGGGTGTTGCGAGCTGCAGGCGCACAGGTGGCCTGTCTGGCAGGATGGCCAGTGTCCGCAAGGGGCCTTCCTAGTGGTCAGTGAGGAGTGGCTGTTCCCTCCTCCTCCATTTTCCTTTGCTGGGTTCTGGGACTGAAATTCACCACCATCCCCCACACCCTGTGAGGTAAAAGTGGTTAAGTGAGCTGTAGGCCTGGGTAAATTCTGGAAGTGATGAAATTGAAAAATCAGAACTTTAAAGTCAACCATTAAAATAGGGAAGCCATTTTTTCCTCTTAAATTTTCAAAGAGGAATTCAGGAGGGAGATAAACAGAAACGCACATTTGGTGCCCCGGAGCTGCCTTTCTGAGGAGGATCAAGTCGTGCCTCCTGCTGAGCTGTGTCCTTTACAGACAGGGTGTGACCTGGGGTTAGAAGAGAAGAGAATAGAGCAGAAAAACAGGACAGATAAGTGTTCAGGCCAATAAAGGCAGAGCCTCCCTGAGCACTGAACTGCTCTGCAGTGAGTTGCCAGCTGGAGGAAGAGTGTTGTTCTTTTCTCTTGGCGAACTCCCGCTTCTCTTATCCAAGGCACCCTTGCCCTGCATGGGCAATTCTGGCTGAGTCTTGAAATGTACACTCCTGGCTCAGGGGACCATGGCTGAGCTGGGGATGACACAGACTCTCCTTGACCAAACTTCGGTCTCTTCTGAGCCGTTTTCTTCATGAGACCTTGCCACCCTACTCCCTGCAGAGCCCAGTTTAGCAAGAATCCTGCTTAGTCAGTTTCCAGAGTATTCTCCCATCCTTAATATCTAATCACCCTTGATGTCTGCTCAGATTCCTCATCTGTCACCCTCACTGTGTAAGTCCTTGCCTTGTTCAGTAGAATCCTGTTAAGTGGGTTTATCAAGAATCCTCTACACTTGATGTCTCCTCTTAGTGATTTTCCATTCACTGACCCCGAGGAACTTTGCTCTTTGGCTATAAATCCCAAGCTGTCTTTGCTGTAATGCAGTTGAGCCTAATCTCTTTCCCCTATTATGATGCCCCTGTTACAATAGCCTTGAATAGTCTTCTTTACCTTTTTAACAAGTGTCTGAGTAATTTTTTCCTTTAATAGCTTGGTACATCAAACAGGAGCCTGACTCCTAAACCAGGCTGTTCAGGGTATGCTGACATTGTTGTCTGGAATATAACCTGATTTGGAAGTGACAAGTGACTGAGGTGAGTGCCTGCAGGACCAAGTGACATTCCCTTGCTTCGCCGGAAGCAGCCTGGGGACCTTGTGCAGTGCTAAACTGAGCCAAGGCCCTTGCCAATGCAGCTCCAGCTCGAGGCTCCCTGCCGGTAGGAGTCGAGCGGCCCCGAGACGCATAGAAGGCGCTCTCAGACGCCCATTGCTGCTCTGAGCTGCCGCCGGGAGAACTCTGGCCTTGGCTCGCCGGCGCAGAGGGCCTGGTAGCATCCTCCTTCATCAGACCCCCACTCTCTGGAAGCTCCCTAGCCCCTGGGCAGCCTGCGGGGAGGGCGGCGGCAGCAGAGAGCTGGACACTACACAGGCCAGGAAGGGCCGACCAACTCTCCACTATTCCCAGGAGAGGCTGCTGCCGGCTGATTTTTAATTTCAAAGCCACGCTTTGTCCTGCAAATATTATATATTGTTTATTTTAGGTCAAATAACCCCATAAATACGTAAGTAAATAAATTGGTCACTTGCAGCGATCGTGGGGGAGGGCACAGCGCCCTGCAGCGCAGGCGACGGAAGGTTGTTGAGGCAGTGGGGCGCAGACCACGTGGAAGCTGAGCCACCACCTCCCACTCCCCGCGCCTCCCCCCAGAAGGACGCACTGCTCTGATTGGCCCGGAAGGGTTCAGGAGCTGCCCACCCTTTGGGCTCGGGGCCAAAGGCCGCACCTTCCCCCAGCGGCCCGGGGCGGCCAGCGCGATCCGGCCTTGCCGCCGCCACCTCGCGGAGAAGCCAGCCATGGGTGCCGCCGGCTCCTCCGCGCTGGCCCGCTTTGTCCTCCTCGCGCACCCCCGGCCCGGGTGGCTCGGGGTCGCCGCGCTGGGACTGACCGCGGTGGCGCTGGGGGCTGTCGCCTGGCGCTGCGCCTGGCCCACGCGGCGCCGGCGGCTGCTGCAGCAGGTGGGCACCGTGGCGCAGCTCTGGATCTACCCTGTGAAATCCTGCAAGGGGGTGCCGGTGAGCGAGGCAGAGTGCACGGCCATGGGGCTGCGAAGCGGCAACCTGCGGGACAGGTACGGCCAAGCGCGGGCGCGGGGCAGCAAGGGGGTGAGAAGGGCGGAGCGCAGGGGAGGTCTGCAGAGTCTGCTTACAGGTCCCTCCTCCTATTACAAAGAAACTGGGAGTTGGGTGAGACAAGGCCAAAGAGAAAAAGGAACCCTCACCCCCCAGCATCAGACCCCGGGGCTCTGGGACTCTGAGCGCGTGGACCCGTTTTCCCGGGGTGGGCGGATTTCCACCTCTCACTGGCTCTTTGGCGTCATGTGCTCCTGCTGGGGGGTGGTATCGCTCCCAGGTGTCTGCCAGTGAGCAAACTTCTTAATCTCCATTTAGTGGAGGCGGCTAGCTTAAAGAGATTGGTTCTCAGGTGCTTTATTTTGAGTGATTTTCTTGAGATCTTGGGGAAAGCTGGAACTGTAGAGTCCAGCCCTCCAAGAGCGCAACAAGGCGGAGCTCATAATAGTAATGACAGCAGTTCAACGAATACTCGGGCGCGGTGGCTCACGCCTGTAATCCCAGCACTTTGGGAGGCCGAGGCGGGTGCATCACCTGAGGTCAGGAGTTCGAGACCAGCCTGACCAACATGGTGAAACTGCGTCTCTACTAAAAACAAACAAACAAAAACAAAAATTAGCCAGACGTGGTGGCGGGCACCTGTAATCCCAGCTACTCAGGAGGCTGAGGCAGGAGAGTCGCTTGAACCCGGGAGGTGGAAGTTGCAGTGAGCCAAGATTGCGCCACTGCACTCCAGCCTGGGCAACAGAGCGAGACTCCGTCTCAAAAAAAAAAAAAAAAAAAAGGTAGGGGGGCATTGCAGATGCTATTTTCCCCAATTCTCTCAAGCACTCTTGTGGATAAAGAAGCTGAGTTCAGAGCCACACAGCAGCAGAACCAGGACTCTTATTTTCTTTAGCACACTGGGGCTTTGTAAAGAGTGATTTTGTTAATGTCCTGTCTGAGTTCTGAGAGCTACGTGGATTCCTGGGGTTCAGCGAAGGCTGCAAAACCCGGGAGCTGGCAGCTTTGTCCTCTTTAGGGTCTGGCTTCAGGCCAGCCTCGGGTCTTATTGTGAGGCTGCACTTGAAACTCCTTTCCAGATCAGCCCTCGCAGTTCAGCAAGCACCACAGGACTAATGGGAGCTGTAACCTTTCTCCTACCAGCTCCCCAGACAGAGGGCGATTCATGACATAGTTGAAAGGTGAGTGATGCATGCATCTTTGCTTCAGGAAGGAAGCCAAGAATCCTAAATATTCCATGTTTTGGGCCAGGCGCGGTGGCTCACGCCTGTAATCCCAGCACTTTGGGAGGCCGAGGTGGGTGGATCACAGGTCAGGAGATTGAGACCATCCTGGCTAACACGGTGAAACCCCTTCTCTACTAAAAAATACAAAAAATTAGCCGAGCTTGGTGGCGGGAGCCTGTAGTCCCAGCTACTCAGGAAACTGAGGCAGGAGAATGGCGTGAACCCGGGAGGTGGAGCTTGCAGAGCTCCACTATGGCGGAGATGGCGCCACTGTACTCCAGCCTGAGCGACAGAGTGAGACTCAGTCTCAAAAAAAAAAAAAAAAAAAAAAAAAAAATCCATGTTTTGTATAGTAGGCTCTGAAAAGTGGTAGAGTTTACTGAATTAGTTTTTGTAGGCCCCAGAGGCAAAGGGCACTGGAATTTTACTACTTAGATTCAAAAAGCAGTTTTTGGGCTCATATTACAATAGATGACAAGAAGAGCTGGGCTTTGTACCAGACACTATGATAAATTCTTTATTTTCGTTCATCACACACTCCCAGAAAGTGTGATAAAAAGAAGCCAACACTAGCTTACAGTCCTAGGTGACAACCGACTAAACAGAGGTTGTGACACGTGCCAGGGTGCCAGCATAGAGGATGCAGTGCTGGAAGCTGGCTGGGGCCATCAGGGACAACTTCAGAGAGGAAGTAACAGCTTGAGCTGAAAACTGGAAAATGATTCAGAACTTGCTGGGCAAGTAAATTGGGAGAAGAACTTTCTAGAGAGGGAATAAGCTGGGCAAAGACATCGGCTTGCGAGGATGGGGTATGCTGGGGGAAAGGCTGGCATAGTCAATGCCAGGGGGGTCCAATCTTTTTGCTTCCCTGGGCCACATCGGAAGAAGAATTGTCTTGGGCCACACATAAAATACACTAACACTAACAATAGCTGATGAGCAAAAACAAAAACAAAAACAAAAAAAATCTCGTAATGTTTTAAGAAAGTTTATGAATTTGTGTTGGGCTGCATTCAAAGCTGTCTTGGGCCACACATGGCCCATGGGCCACGGGTTGGACAAGCTTACTCTAACGTATTTACCAAAAGGAACTGGGACATAAATAGGATGAATGTTCTTTGCAGCACTGAGTGTTGAATGTTCATTATGATGTTATTTACAGTAGTCAAAAGGTGGAGACAACTAAGGTCCATTGATGGATGAGTGGATAAGCAAAATGTGGTATATACACACGATGGAATATTATTCAGCCATGAAAAGGAATGAAGTTCTGATACGTGCTACAACATGGATGGCCCTGGAAAACATAATGCTAATTGAAATAAGCTAGACACAAAAGGACAAATATTGCATAATTCCAATTATATGAAATGTCTAGTAGATAAATTTATAGACACAAAGTGGATTAGATGTTACCGGGGGCTGGGGGAAGGGGAAAACGAGGAGTGATTGCTTAATTGGTACAGAGTTTCTGTTTGGGGTGATGAAAAGATTTTGCAAATAGTGGTGATGGTTGCACAACACTGCGAATGTACTTTACTGCCACTGAATTGCACACTTCAAAATGGTTAAAATCACATTAAAAAAATTCCATTCTCTGTTGATGGACACTCGGGCTGTTACCACTTTTTCAGCATTTTGATTAAAGCTGCAATAAACATTGATACACAAATATCTGTTTGAGTTCCTGTTTTCAGTTCTTTGGGGTCTATACATAGGAGTATGCTAGGTATTTTATGTTTTCTATATATTTTACTGCAATTAAAAAATAAATATATAAAAGACTGGCCTGTGTGAAGACCTCAGGAGGTAAGAATGGCTGGAGCAGCAGCTGGATCATGAAGGGCTGTGCATGCCTTTGTTTAGGAGTTGGTCTTATCCTGAAAGCAGGAACCATGGAGGGATTTTGAATGAGGGGGTCATAAAGTTAGATTTGCATTTTAGAAAGATGTAAACTGCCATTACCAGGAAGAATATTAGAGAGAATATTCACCTGCTGGTCTCAAGGATTTGGGGCAGGGCAGGCCTCTGTCTGTGCAGAAACAAAGTCTGATAAGAGGGCAGTTACAGAAAGGGCTTATACTAAGCATATTTTTCTAGTGTAGCTGAACAACTCAACCATGATAACCTGCTGGAAGTGATGCAAGAAATATCTTGAACGACCTAAAGTACCGGCCATATTTTTTTCGTATGTCTGGAAATCTCAAAAGCACATGCTCACTTCTATAACTGTAATCGTTTGATCAGTGTGTACTGTAAGGATTGAAATGCCAATATGTTTTGCTTCTTTGGTAGCTGAGAGATAACCTACAAAAACGTGTTGTTCTTGTTCTGGAAATGGCTCTTTCTATATTACCTTTATTTCTCCATTTATCTTTTTCTCTAGGAAGTACCTATAGGCCAGGAATACTGGGCCAGAAAAAAAAATACTGTCTAGTTTAGCAAATTGCAGAATGGACAGCACTGAATATTGGAACATAAAAATTTTAAAAAGATGGGGGCTGGAACTGGTAGATATAAGTGGCACTGTGTGTTGCTCAGCTAAACGCCATGCCCTGTGAACAATATAAGCAACAGTCTTGCTATTTCCACTGACAAGAGCCTATTGCCTACCAGATGCCAGGCCCTGTGCTTCCTCCTGCCCTTCAAGTCTTCCCGTAAAATAGATTTTTGTCATCTGCTTGGGGCATGTTTAATGAAAGTGATCAGGCTTTCTAGAGATTGAGATGAAAATATAATTAACATCTTTGATTTCTGTGCCATCAAAGAGCTCAAACTGTTCTCCAGATATATGTTGGATGCTTGAGTGTTTATTAAACCCTTTGAAATTAAGTGACAGACTCAGTCCTGTGTGCTGATGTTTAGGACAGACAGACACACACACTCAAACTCACACACGCCAGGCTTATGGGGCAGAAATCAAAGATGACAACAATATCTAATTGAAGCTCCTCCAGGGTCTGGCTTCCTGTCATAATGGTTCACACATATCCTGTGTTTTGAAAACGGCAGGTTTTGGCTTGTGATCAATCAGAAGGGAAACATGGTTACTGCTCGCCAGGAACCTCGCCTGGTCCTGATTTCCCTGACCTGTGATGGTGACATCCTGACTCTCAGTGCAGCCTACACAAAGGACCTACTACTGCCCATCAAAACGCCCACCTCAAATGCAGTGCACAAGTGCAGGTAAGGAAAGGGCAGGTCGTAGCCCTTGTGTGAATGAATAGTCATGCAATTTTGAGAAAACATAAACTCTAGAGGGAATCCTGAGAAACATATCAATAATGAACCGTTGATTGCATGTGTACCATATATAGAACCAAGTCCTCAACATTATGAAGATCTAAAAGAAGGAGAAAGAAGGAAGCAGCTTCAGAAACTTGTGTTGTGGAGATGACAGACATGAAAGTGCTATGTAGAAACCCATGAGAACAAAAGCATATTGACATGTCAGCAAGAGAAAAATAACAGCACCCAAAGATCAAGCACAAAAATGGGGTGTGAGTGGTGGGGGCGAGTGTCCTAGCAGAGGTGAGACTTGATCTATGTATTCTCATAGAACTTTTTCTACTTGGCTTAGAAAAACTGGGCACCTTCCAAATCTGAGTTAGGAAAGGAGTTGCAAATGGCTATGTGACCCGTAAGATTTAGTTCTAATGAAAGGAAGTTCCAAAATAGAAAAGAACAGCTCTAGCTAGAAGAGTGATCCAGCCAGCGGCTGCCCAGGGGTCAGTGTCAGAATGAGGCTGGGGATGTAACCCAGGAGGATGTTCCGTACACAAGCCCTTCCCTCAACATCAGAAGGGCTGCAACGAAGCAATTCTTCTAGGAAAACTAGTTTTGCCTCCAAGAAGTCATGTCTAGAGTTCATTTCTTATCTCATTATGGGAAAATTAAAGTTGGTCCAGTTATATTCTTGTTATAGTTTCTGCATTTGGAATAAAGATGCAGTGTGAATGTTACATGTAGTTTATAGCCTATCATAAAAAAATAGCATCACCTCAAAAAATGTAGTGATCTGAACAATGTCTAAAGACCCAGAAAAGTTCACAAAATGCAATACTGATGTAATTTCTACATTTTAGCGTTTTAAACATGATAATATGCTTTTTGGAATTTGGTGGTTTTTCAGATTAGAAAAATGGTACATATTCATTGTTGAACATTTGGGAAATACCAAAAAAAAAAAAAAAAAAAAAGAAACTATCTGTGATAACTGTAATTAATATTGTGGCATATTTTCTTTCAGTCCCTATGCCTACTACTTAAAAACCAAATTGAAATAATACAAAAAATCCTTTACTATTGTTTATATACTTAAATTCATATGTTGAGTATTTTTTCATATTGTTAAAAAATCTTTAAGGGCACCATTTTTCATGTTGGCATAATATTTCATTTTGTGGGTGTCCTCTAATGCGTTTTAATATGCCCCATGATTAAACATTTTGATTGTCTTAATTTTTTTCCAGGTATTAAGAAGAATGTGATGAATATCTTGGCATAAATCTTTGTATATATCATTTGTTGTTTTCTTAGGGAAAATATTCTAGCAGTGGTTTTGTTTGAAATAAGAATATGGATCCCGTAGGCTTTTGATGCATCTTGCTAAATTCTTTGCAGAATGGTTTTACCGATTCCATTTTAACCATTATGTTAAAAAACATTTTGCCATTTTTGTGGGCAAAAATGATAATTTCTTGTTAATTTAATTTGTATTTTTCCCTGAGTGAGGTAAGCTTTTAAATATTCATATTGCAATTTGTATTTCATGTTTGTCCATGTCCTGATTTGTGTTTATTTGCCATGGTTAGATATTTACCCATATTTTCTTATAGTTAATTTTTTTGTTTAATTTTTAATTCATTTGAAATTGTGTTGAAACTTTTTTCACAGTCCCATATGGGCATTTGGTCCATGCCCAAAAGACTAAACAAGGGCATGCTTGGAAATTGCAAAATAAAAAGGCTTAGACATGCTATAGTAGTATACAGACTCTTTGAGCAAAGATTCCAAGGATCATCTGGACTCAGGTTTCTTTTGACAGCCCAACCTATTCTCTTATGAGGGAGTTGTAACCTCAGCCCACAGTTTCCTAAAGATTTCTGATGAGTTCTTGGGGCGCTGGGGTCGTGATCACAGGCAGTACGCCTGTTTTCATGGTCGAAGATGTTACTTGATTTTCTCACATGCCTTGCCTGCTACTAATAAGATACACAGAATTAAGGACTTTTGCTATGGATTATTCAGACAAACAGCCTCAAACCTCAAACCATCTCAAGCCATGCCTACATTATCTTTGTCAAAGGGTCAAAGGTTATAGGAGCATTTGGAATTTTATTTTAATTCTTCACTTGCACTCTTTGGGACAGTGTGCAGGTGGGGTGCTGGGGCCAAGATACAGCAGAGGCCAATCAGAACTCAGGAGAAATGTGGGAGGAGCAGGAAGAAGTCAGAACAAATTCTACTCCTTGAAAGGCCTCAAGTTCTGGGTGATTATGAACCTGAACCCCAGGATCTAGAAATAGATATTGCAATGGAAATCAGTGTCAGATTAACAGGGCAGATGTTTAAATGGCCCAAGATAGATGCAAATGCTTTGACTTCGTAAAAATAATTATTGCCAATTGAAGCCCCAAGGAGTCAAAGCAGACTTCCTGTCTACATCCTCCGCTGTGTGTGCCCTCCCACCCTCCTATGAAAGCAACTAAGGGAAGCCCTGGGCTGCCGAATGGCAAGTTGAGACTGAGAGGGTGCCTTGGTGGGCTGTAAGGGTTTGACTCTGGAGAAAGAAGGGTGATTTTTTTTTTTTTTTCTCATAGGCACCAACAAAGAGGCATCTAACAAGGAGATGACCTTCAAGGCTGTCTCCATACCTAGATATTTGGTAATGCTGCCATTTCACAAGATGCTTCTGAAATTAGCATTTCAGACATTAAACTGCACACACACACACAGATGCTAAGCCCCCCACATATATTCGGTTCTAGAACTGGTGGATTTGATTTTCGGGAAAAGTAAAACATTATTTGGAGCTAAACCCTGTGAATAAGAAAACGACAGGACCATTTTATTTTGGTTAAAAAATGAGGTTAGGCTTAAAAGTAGTAATAAGTAGATACGATTAATATTAGGTTAGAATGATTACTTTCCAAGGTGACTGTTCTGAAAGGTAATATCCATTTGGGTGTATAAATTTGGGTATGTTTATTTTATTCATTTTATTTATTTTTCATCTTGATCCAGAAAAGAGTAAGGCAGGCACTCCTGGTCTTTGTAAATGGTCTCATTACTTCATAGGCCTTGGGTGCATATTTCAGCCCTCTGATTCTCAGGAGTTAATTTAGAATGTGGGGGGTGACAGTGTGCAAAAAGGTATCAAGTCATATACTACAGCAGTGCACTTTTCTACATGAGTGTTACACTTCAATAAAAAGTTTTTTAAATTTGTGAAAACTTTGAATACACTAATCTCACTGCTTAATGTAACCCAGACACTGTTAGTAATGATTTCTCATTTTAGATATAAAGCAATAAAATAAAATTATATAAAAATATAGGATACTATACTCAATATATTTTATAATATAAAAATCCATTTATACATTATTATTAGAGAATGGATGCTTTTGTTTGATTAAATGTTTGATTTATGGAGTAACTATACAAAGATAGCTTGAAATAACTTGGTTGGGGGACCCTAGGTCATCACTACCTACTGAGCATATCCCAGTCCTAAGAATTGTTTGGGGACTTCTTACGGATTGTTCCTAATCCTCACGACAAAGTTCTGCTTCTACCCCCATTTTATTGATGAAGAAACTGAGTCTCAGAATAAGAAACTATGACCGAGGCCATGGAGCTAGTCATTTGTGGGAATGGAATGCTCACCCAAGTGGATTTACTTGATCCACTAAGCTTTCTCAAACTTCTAGCATTTGCATAACACCACGACGATAGTAGGCAAAACCATACACCGCCTGTACTCTTGTTTACTTAATATTTCTCTTTAAATTGATTCTGCTTAAAAACTAATCTTAAACACATTTATTTAAAAAAGAAACTTTATGTAGCTACCCATATAATTTGCCAGGTATATGGCTTTGTATGGCTGCCTATATAATTTATATATATGGGTTTATATATAAATTTATGTGGCTACCTATAAACCTTATATGGCTACCTGTATACAAACTTTATATGGCTACCTATATAATTTGCCAGAAAGTAACAAACACTCAATATGCTAAAACATTACTAAATTCTAGCTAGAAGCTGTTGCCTACAGAGGTCTCTGGACCTAAGGTGTGTTCTTTCTTTGTTAAAAGAGGTGATTATCAAGTGTTGCTAAAAGGTAAAGATTTATTACCACTAAACTGGAATTTCTCTCTGTGCAATTCACCGTTATTTAATGCTATACCCAGGTGCCATCTACAATTTTCTTGAATGCCAGCAGTGGTAATGGTCCTGCACTTTGTGAAACACTGGCCTACACCATAGCATTTATTTTCCTCTCTATAGCTGTGAAATTCATATAATGCCAAACAGCCCTACATACGACTATGTGCTGGGGAGTGGAACTTCAAATCCTGCAAAGTTATAACTTGCAATCAAATCCAGTAGATTATTATTGTTATTATTAAATAAATATAATATTATTGTTAATGTTTGTTATATATAAAGTTATTATCTGTAATGTTTTAGACTTTATAGAACATTTTCATATTGTTGCTGTTACTATACTGGCAAAGTATAGCCAGGCCTGTGAATAAAGATTTCTGGTCGCTATTCAGCTGGGTGAACTAGATTTTGCAGTAATTCTAAGTTTACTTTATACTGATACATTAGTTTTCTTCTGGAGAACTCAGTACATTTTCAAATATATTATTTCATTTCATCCTCCCTGCATTCCTTCCAGGTAGAGGGACACAGTTGTACAAAACTTGATTTTTAAAATGGGGAAAGCAAAGCTTAAAGGGGTGCTGCTTTCATTTTCATTTGGCCTTACGCAGGTTTGGAGTCAGGGCCAGGACTAAAATTACGTCTTCTGATAATTAAGAAATGACAGTAACGTTACAGCTAGGAGCAGCTTTTCTGATGTAACTAGCACATATTAGGGTGCATGGATTTTCAAAGCCATGTCTGCGCTTTGTTCCTGCCACCCCTGCAGAGTGCATGGCCTGGAGATCGAGGGCAAGGACTGTGGCGAGGCTGCCGCCCAATGGATAACTAGCTTCCTGAAGTCAGAGCCCTACCGCCTGGTGCACTTCGAGCCTCACATGCTACCAAGACGTCCTCACGAAATAGCAGACTTGTTCCGACCCAAGGACCAGGTGAGAGTTTCTGCTGCCTCCACGGGTAGAAAGCAGTCACCCCCAGACCAGGGGGCTCAGGTGGCATCTCTGATGACCTCGGCTCTGTTGTTTTCGGGGCAGCCCTCTGGTAGCTCAGATCACAAGCAGTAGGCAGAAATAAAGCCCTTCCCTTGGAAGCGTTGTTTGTTTCTTCGTTTGGGGGACTCTTGAATTTTTGCCCTTGAGCATCTACCTTCCTATTTGTGTAAGCATTGTGATGCCAGTAGGGTTTCAAAACTGTCCTGCACCAGTGTCTTTTTTTCATTCTGTTCTGTAATTGCACATGGAGTCCAGAATTTTTACGGTTTGCAGTTAGTTGTATGTCAGATTCCAGTTGTGCAACTTGGCATGGGTATGGAGATACACAGACTCAAATGATCAGCCTTAATGGCATAAAGCTCCAAGGATTCATCATAAAAGCAGGGTTGGTAGTACCATATACTGCTTTTACCATGGCCATAAAAAAAATAAATTATGCTGTAGTCCTTACTACTAAGGAGGCTGAGGTGGGAGGATTGCTTGAGTCCAGGGAGTTGAGGCTGCAGTGATCTCTGATGGCGCCATTGCACTACAGCCCAGGCAACAAGGAGACTCTGTCTCAAAATATATAAATAAAGAAACAAGCAAGTGCATAAATTATGGTCAACATAAATATTAATTTGTAAGTTGCATAAAATAAGTATTCATGGAATTAGTGAACATTTAAATCAAACATAATGAGGTGATCGAACTCAATCACCTTATTAAACATTTGAGAAACGGGAGGCTTAGAAAGGTTCAGTGATGTCCCCAAGGGCACACGCCTTGTGGCAGCTTAGGATTGATTCTGAGTCCTTGTTCCCTTCATTCCACCATGCAGTTTCTGAGTCACTGTGACTTCTATTAAAAGAACAAGAGAACTACTTTGAAAGATTGTGTGTGGGGTGGGGTGGAGCGTGGCGGCTATGTCTAGGAGCTAGGCACACCTAACCACTGGAAAGTTGGTGTGCCACGTGTTACAACAATGTCTATTTCCTTATCAGATTGCTTACTCAGACACCAGCCCATTCTTGATCCTTTCTGAGGCGTCACTGGCGGATCTCAACTCCAGGCTAGAGAAGAAAGTTAAAGCAACCAACTTCAGGCCCAATATTGTAATTTCAGGATGCGATGTCTATGCGGAGGTAACGCTGTGCCCCTTTGCATCTTTCCTTGGATTTGACTTCTTTTTTAAAGTATGAGAGTCTTTGACATTGGATTAGATTATTCTGAAGGATGCATTATTTATCAACTCTGTAATACATAACAATTTGATTTTTAGATTTATTCAGCACCTAATAAGTGCAGACTTCTGTGTGGAGGATGCAAATATTGATGGGTCAGAGACTGTTATCAAGGAGGCAGTTCAGGATCTGAGGCTTCTAAGGAGAATTCTGAGTTGACAGGTTCGTTGTTGAGTCACATTTTCTTGCACAGACTACACGATCTGTGTGGGCCATGGAACAAAGAAAGTGTGTGCTCCTGTCTTGTTAAAGGATGGTCTTCCTGTTTAGTAGACGGCTCTCTTGGAGAAGACAGGCATTTACTGCAAGGCTGCTGGGTGAGGGTTGGGAGAGGTTGTTGCCCCTAAGCTTGATGGCACTACCCTGAAACGCTTGCAGTGCCACCTTCCATCTGCCCTCAGATGTCTGCATGGTGACTTAGCTTGAACAGCCCTGAGGCTTGGTTTCTGGGATTCCACAGGATTCTGGCAGCAAATTTACCTTTGTAATAAATAGCCTTTGGCTATTTAACCTGATTCTCTCCCTGGGCTTCCACGAAGGCAGAGGTTGGTGGCCTAGAGGCTTGGTGAATGGCCACCAGCTGTGGATACTCAACAGAAACCCTGACCCCCAGCTAGGAATTCAGGAGCTCTGGTTGTGCCTCATATTTATGTTGAGAAGGGAGAGGTAAAGGGGACAATATAGTGGTTCTTACGTCTGCCCATTTCCTCCATAACAGGGAAAAATGGAGTCAAAGCAATTGAGTTTTAACCTTTTATACTCAGAGGAACCAATTCTGTTCTTCACTTTTGCTGTACGGAGGCAAAATGTGCTGAAAGAGAAATAATCTAAGAATTTGACTGCCACATTCAAACCAGAGGATGTGAGGGCTGGTTTCAGCTTCTGCGCTGGCTTCTGCATGACTTTGAGCAGCCCCGCTAAGTCCCATTTACCTTGCCTGAACAATGAGATGATCATATTTCTGCCTAGGGTTACCTTAAGGGTCTGTTGAAGGGTCAATTTGGATAATGTAATTTATGAGACATAGAAAAGCAATATCAGTCGATAGAGGATAATAAAAGTACGCCCAAATCCACCGCTAATGCTTCATATAAAATACTCATTGCTCCAAACTTCCAAGGGTAGCGTTTCTTCTAAAGATGGCGGAGAACTTCCTAGTGTGGGGCGGGTGGACTGTGTGCATGTCCCCCATGGTCCTGGGTTGGGCGTCTCTCAGTGCTTCTTTGTGACGAGGAAGTTCTGCCTGTCCTGCTCCTGTGCACCATGGGCCAGCCTGACTTAGACAACAGGAAAATAATCAGTGTTTTGTTGCCTTTGACCATCTCCTTGATATTCATCTCCCACCAGCTATGGCTAAGAGAGCCATTTCTCCTGAGAACATTCCTTCTCAGGAAAAGAGAAATGAATGGGGAGGGTTTTGAATGAATACTTGTGTTGTGCTTAAGTATGTTGTCTCTTCTATGCCTCATAGCAGCCCAGCGGGATAAAGCTATCATTCCTATCTTACAGGAGAGAAGAGAGAGGCTTGGGGAGGTGAGGTGGCCTGCCCTAGGCTACACCACAGCAAGGAGGGGCTGGGTTTTGAACCCCAATTCTACAAGGCCAGAGGAACCCTGAGAATTCTAGGGCATATGTGTGGGGCTGGGACAGCTGGATTCTAATCCACCTGCTTCAGCAAGTGACCGTACAAGCCTGGACAGGTCACCAAACCCGCCGAGGCATCTGCTTCTTGCAGTTGTAAAACACGGGCAATTTTAATGACTCCCTCGCCTGATGGGAGCTGTGAGAATCAAGGTCGATGACAATTTGTGGAAAAGTTCTAGGACATTAAGTACCGCAGAGAGGTAAGGAAGAGTTTCATTCCTGGGAGTTTGGCTCAGACACCAGCTTTTTCCCTATGATCGACTTTAAGCTTTCTTTCCCCCTGGTGTGATCTGTGCACCGAGGGTCATGCTGAAGGCATTTCCACTCCAAAATTCTGTGACAGTAAGATTCAGATGAGAGGAGAAGAGGAGATGGCCCAGAGTAGAACTCCAGATCTCGGAGATTTCTTTCAGTTGAATCTTACTCTAAAAACCCCTGTCTCTCTATCTCTGAGTGTTTCCTAATTGAGAACATTCTGTATGTGAAGCTGGGCGGTAACACAGTGGTGGCTGAGCCGGCCTTGTTTTTAGTAATTCACCCATCATTGAGTGGGTTGCTGCCACTGTGTGGCATGCACTGTGAATAGACACATGAGAACAAGGGTTGAAGAAATGCACTTGCTTCTCCTAAGGAGCTCAGTGTGGTCAGATAGTGAACAAGCAGTCACAGCCCAGTGAGATATGGCCAGGAGGGTGGTGAGCAGCCAGACGTGGGGACGTGACTAACACCTGCATTATGGGGTGAGCTGAAGCGTGGGGCACCCAGGGCTCCGGTCTCAGACCCTTTCTCATTTGTCTGCACTCACTTTTCTGATCTGTTCTTTCTTTCTTTCTCTTTCTTTCTTTCTTTCTTTCTTTCTTTCTTTCTTTCTTTCTTTCTTTCTTTCTTTCTTTCTTTCTTTTTTTTTATCATCTGTTTTTAAGACCTTCTCTGCCCTGAGGACCCCTAACTATATCCTTCTGCCCGAGCTTTCCCCTGCTTCTCCATATCTCCACGCGGATGTCTAATCCAACGTCAGAATGTCTGAAATTGAGGGTCAGGTTTCCACCCCAAAGCCTGCTGTGCTGTCTTGCCCATCTCAGCACACAACAGCTCTGACTTCCGCTGGCTCAGGCCCCAAACTGCGAACCACCCTTTCTTCTTCTCTTTCTCTCACATCCTAAGTTCGTACAGTTGACAGATCTTGGTGGCTGGGCCTTCCTCCCCACTCCCGTCTCTACCCGGATGCAGTCACCACTGGTGCTGCAACAGCCTGGCTTCACTGGCCTCCCTGCCCTGCCCTTGACCCAGTCCTGCCACCATCCATGGACTGTTCTCAGCACATCTGTCAAGGTAACCCTGTTGATGTAAGTAACATCATGTGATTCGTCTGCTCAAAGCCCTCTCATGGTTCTCCACCTTTCTTCAAGTAAAAGATGGGATCCTTATGGATTGCCTTGAAGGCCCAACATGACCTGCACCCCGCCAGCTCCCAGCCCCTTCTCCTCTCACTCCCCTCTGCTGTCTCACTGTGCCCCAGCCATACTGGCCTTTTTTCTGTGCCCTGGCTGAGTCCTCAGCCTGGCATACCTTCCCTCACAGGCCTCATGGCTCACTCCAGTGCCTCTTTCAGTCCCCTGCTGTGGGCTTCACTGACCCCGCTCACCCAGCCCCCCACAGCACACACCCCACCTAACAAGCTGTGTATACTTAGGTATCAGTGTATTGTCTGTTTCCCCTATGCAAGCTCCTTGAGGACAGGGGCTGCTGTATCTCCAGTCCCTAGGAGAGCCCCTGGCACATAGAAGGTGTGCATTAATTATCTGTTAAATGAATGACCGGATAAGTATTGTCCAGGAGAACGGGGGGCGCTGAGGGAGGGGTGCATACACAGGGCTATGAAGGTAGGAGAGAATGGCCATCTTGCAGTGCTGGGGCTCGGGAGAGGAGGGGAGCTGAGAGCACAGGTACTTGGTGTCAGGTTTTGAGGAGTCTGGGAAGAATTTTTGGCCAGGGAGTGACTGAATCCGATTTGCATGATACACATTTGCCTCTGCCAGGAGCCTGGAGAAGGATTAGAGCAGGCAGGGCCAGGGTGCAGCTGGGAGAGCAGGCTAGCATGGAGGAAGGCCAAGGACCTGCATGGAAGTTTCCAGAAAGCAGGCCCACTCCTCATCTCAGAACCTACCTTCTCAGCAACTGTGGTTTTTCTCTGCCTCCCTTCATCATCGGCACTCCCCACACTCATTTCTTACACCTCACTCTCCCCGAAGCCACAGTAGAGACAACCACCCCACCTGCCACAGTCAGTGACTGTTTCTCAGTCGCCACCACCCCGCTTTGAGGACACATGGGCACTACTTACCGAAACGTTTCTCCTTTAGCTGTACTGCCCTTGCTTCTCTGCCGTTTGTCCTCATTCCTTACTTCCAAGAGTTCTGGCCTTGACCCTTTTCTCTCCCCTCCTTGGTGATCACACTGTCTCCTGCAGCATTGCCCTCTATCACCTGACATAGGTCCCTCAAATGTCCACCCAGGACTCCCTCTGGAGTGCTGCGCCACAGTTCCGACTCTTTGTTGGTTGACAGAGAAACTCAGACTTATGTGCTCCCACCCCAGCCCCTACACCCTCACCCCACCTCACTAAACTCATTCTTTCTTTCTTTTTTGAAACAGAGTCTTGTTCTGTCACCCAGGCCGGAGTGCAGTGGCATGATCCCAGCTCACTGTAACCTCCGCCTCCCAGGTTCAAGCGATTCTCCTGCCTCAGCCTCTTGAGTAGCTGGGATTACAGGCAAACACCACCATGCCCGGCTGATTTTTGTATTTTTAGTATAGACAGGGTTTTGCCATGTTGGCCAGGCTGGTCTCGAACTCCTAACCTCAGGTGATCCACCCGCCTTGGCCTCCCAAAGTGCTGGGATTACAGGCATGAGCCACTGCGCCTGGCCCCCAAACTCCTTCTGTTGACTTCACAGTTTCTATCCAGGGCAGCATGTTTTTTCCTTTCACCCAGGCTCAGAGCATGACAGTCGGCCCTGGCTCCTCCCTCTGCTGTGTTCCTCCCAGCCCCAGCCATGTCAGCTCCCCTTTCTATTCTTAGCCACCAGCCAGATCGGACGTTTGCTACTTCAAGTTTGGACCACTGAGTGCTCCCTCCTGCATGTTGCCACAGCCAAGCCTCCCAGAGCTGATCAGCGTGATCTCTCCCGCTCTAAACGTTTGTAACAGATCATCAGTGTTGCTGCCTTGCTCAGAAGCCTTTAGTGGCTCTCCATGTCGCAAAGGTCCAAACTTCCCACTCAATCATTACATTCCTCTGTAACCTTGCCACAGTCTGCTTTTCCAGCCTTTATTACCAACTGTATTAGTTCATTTTCATACTGCTATGAAGAAATAC
This sequence comes from Symphalangus syndactylus, assembly GCF_028878055.3. Lineage (NCBI taxonomy): Eukaryota > Metazoa > Chordata > Mammalia > Primates > Hylobatidae > Symphalangus > Symphalangus syndactylus. Next base: position 65,875,883 of record NC_072434.2, read on the forward strand.
CTGAGACTGGGTAATTTATAAAGAAAAAGAGGCTTAATGGACTCACAGTTCCACATGGCTGGGGAGGCCTCACAATCATGGCAGAAGGTGAAGGAGAAGCAAAGGCACGTCTTACATGGTGGCAGGCAAGAGAGCGCGTGCAGGGGAACTGCCCTCATGAGATCTCATGAGATTTATTCACTATCACAAAAAAAGCATGGGAAACACCCGCCCCCGTGATTCAATTACCTCCAACTGGGTCCCTCCCATGACACATGGGGATTATGGGAGCTACAATTCAAGATGAGATTTGGGTGGAGACACAGCCAAACCATATCACCAGTGAAAGCTCCAAACTGCAAACTGGTGTCTCCTGGTCACTGAGAATCTTACTCCCTTCCCTACTTAAAACTCTTGACATTCTCTAAAAGCCTGGATTAAAAGCCCCCTCCCCTGGGAAGCCTGCTCTGATTGCTGGACCTCAAAGCGCTCCCTCCTTTCTCTGAAGCTATGGTGTGCTCTGAGCCTCTCCCATACCAGGCTTGTCCTGTTTGAACTGGTCACCTCCCTCCAGGTGCTGTAGGAAGACTTTCCTGGGCTCATCAGTGCTTCTGACTCAATCCCCAATAGTTTTTATTGGACATAGAAGGGGCTCTGGAAGTATTTCTTTAAGTAAGAATAACTTAATTTCCTAAGTGGAACCCTTATTTCTCTCCTTTTATACCCTTTTTATGTGTTTTTTTGTAGCCATAGTGCCCCCTTGTGGAGAAATGTTCACAGGACAGGCTGTGGCTGTGCTAATCCGCTGTGCCCAGTTTTCTGGACTGTTGAAAATATGTGCTTGAGATCCATTTTATGATTTACGACAGAACAAAACCCCTGTGTCATATATATCAAGAATAACACACACTATTGGAGTTAAAATTCTGAGCTCACGATCAACCAAGGACAAGGCAGTTTGCTTTTTAACTTCAGGTCTTTGCCTTCCGCCCTCGTGTGGTGGGCAATTCTCTCCAAGGGTAAGAAGGTCAGGACTATAATCAAATGTCCTTTGCCTCCTTGGTGCCCTTCCTTCTTATCGCTGTCCCCTCTGCCTGGAGTCCCCTTACCCTTCTTTTGTGCCTCTCAAACTCTCTGCCCTTTTAGACTCAGCACCCATCTTACCTATTCCTTATAAAACTTCCTCTAACCAGACCAGCCTGGAGAGCTGTGCCTCTGAATCCCCAGAGTAAGTATTGCCAGCACGGTTAAACCAACACATGACGTGCTGCCTTGGAGTGCTTTTTGTAAATATTTCTGCCATTTAAAAATAAAATATTGATCTTTAGAATTCCATGTATGTATGGCCTATCTCGGCTGCTGTATTGGAGGGCCTTGGTCCACTAATGTGGTTTGTCATGGAAAGTAGGCTCCACTGACCCAGCCCACAGCTCCCCTGGCTGCAGTGCTTCGTAAATGCTCCAGCAAAAATCAAAGAGGAATGAGGCTGCTGGTCCTGCTCCTGATGTGTCCCTATCTGGCCAGGGGAGACATGCACATACTCAGTGACTTAAGGCTCTTGATCCATATGACTTCAGGCAGGCACGGAGGGATCTGATATAATCTGAAGTAATGAGCAATGCCCCCATCTGTCCCCCTCCCCACTTTCACCCACCCCATTCACTTTGTGCACCCCACCTCCCACCACCAGTCAAGTGGGATCATCAGGGAGCCTCCCTGAGCGAGGTGAGTTTCCGTGACATTTTTACAAGTGAGAGGAGAGAGAAATCTCATCTCAGGGGAATGAATTGGCATATCAAAGCCAGAGAGAGGGAACGCCAAGGTGTGTGGGTTTCGCTTGGCAGAGCAGGGCTGGGGGAGAGCAGAAGGCTGCCATCGCTGATGTGGGTGACATCATTAGGTGCGAGGGCTCCTGGGAAGTCTCTGCACACGTGTCAGGGGCAGGGCCCAGAGGTGCTCATGGGAATTTGTGCTTTGTCCCCTAGGATTCTTGGGATGAGCTTCTTATTGGTGACGTGGAACTGAAAAGGGTGATGGCTTGTTCCAGGTAAGGTGCTTTTCTGTCCCTGTGGGGTGAGGGTGGGGATAAGGTCACTCTGCTCTGTCCCCCTTATGATGCTCTGTGTGTGTGTCCAGATGCATTTTAACCACTGTGGACCCAGACACCGGTGTCATGAGCAGGAAGGAGCCGCTGGAAACACTGAAGAGGTAGGACTGGGCAGACGGGGCTCATCCTTGGGTTTAGGTGCTGGGAACAGAAGCAATATTTGTTGGTTAATGTTTATAGGAGGAAGCAGTGAAAACACCACCCACGTAGTCTTGAAACTCAAGAGAGTCCCATTAACGAGATAATTTGGGAAACATTCCCTGGTGTTTTGGACACCAACATGTCTGCTTAAACAAAGACTTTTATTTTTCGTTTAGAAATCGTAATTCAAATAAATCAATGTTTAAAAGTTGCTTATGTATTTTGACAAATTTTATTACAGGCTGAGTATTAGATGATACCAAAAAATGTACTAGGTGTCCTAATGGCATTGTGGTTATATAAGAAATGTCAATATATTTTAGAGAAGCTGATTGAAGTATGTGTGTAGGAGTGAAGTGATGTGACATCTGGAACTTGCTATATATTATTTTAGCAAAAAGAAAAAAAGGATAGATGAGTACATTTTAAAAATGTGTCACAATCTTCATAAATAGAATCTGGGTGATAATTATGTGGGGGTTTATTGCACTATTCTACTTTTATGTTTACTTTAAAATTTCTTAAGGAAAAATTTTAAGTAAAAGACACAGTACCGAGAATCATTTTAAATTGTATATAGTCAAGATGCCGTGTTGATTTTACAAAGTTGATTATAAAATAGCACTATTTACTTTTTCATTTTTATTTGATTTTACCTTTTAAAAAGCATATAAATGTATGAGTAGATAAAAGGCTGAAAGGATATAAAACAAAATGGAGATACTCTTGGTACAGTCATAGAATTATGGAAAAGGGTTATTCTTATATGCAGTCTCTAAACTTTCTATAATTACTCTGCATTACTTTTGTGAAAACAACAACAATAACAGTTTAGTATCCAAGCACTTCAGTGCTATTATCTGCCAAATTTGGGACCCAGGAAATTGCTGAAACTCTGGAAATGAACTAAGGGTGCTTCTGTTCGTTGGTCCTTTTGACATTGAATGCTGAGTCACAGGCCAGGTGTCAGGTCTCATCTCTATAGCCCCTGAGACCCTTCCTTGGCTTTGCGTAAGACCCTTCCTTGGCTTTGGTCCTGACTTGGCACCCCCAGGTATAACTTGTAGAAGGGAGGGCCCTGGGAATCTTGAGGAAGGAATGCAATTGAGATGTGACTATCTTGTATCAAAACCATCATGAACGAGCGCATGACAGAGAGGTTGCACTAGGCTTTGTGGAGCAGGACTCATTCCCTGTAACGTGAGACTGTCTGCCTCCCCTTGCTTCCACCTCTCACCAACCTCATGGCCTTTTTGGGGGCCAACGATTCAGTCTTCTTTGATCAGCACCAATCCCTCCCTGACAATTCTACTGTCCCAGATCTGGCCCCCTCTCTGGGCAAGCTGAAGCCCTGGGCTGGAGGGCTGTCATCCCTGCTGTCACCTCACCCCTGAGCATGAGGCTGTGGCCTGACCTCTCTGGCCAGCACCTGTCATCCTATAGGAGATAAGTCCCAGGGTGTGGGCCAGGCTGCAGCAAGGTTAGCAGGTGGCCATGAGGGCCTAGGCCACCTGGCAGAGAGACAGTGGTCAGCAGGGAAGTCAAACAGGGTGGGTGGAGGGAATTACGGAGAAGGGAGTTTGTGGGACTCAAGGAATCCTAGGTGGATAGCAAGCGGCTCATCTCTACCTGGCTCCAACAGTGTTGGGTGTGATTTGCAGCAACATTCAAAGAGGGGGCTACAGACCAGCCTAAGGGAATCCCAATATTTTGAGGGATGTTTCTCAATACTCAAAACATTAACAACTTTTCTTTAAAAAGCTAATATTGTGGAGCATTTAAGTTTGGTATATTTCATTCCATGTAACTTTCACCTCAAAAAAAAAAAGCAAATAATGGTTTTTACTCTAGGTAATATTCAGGCTGAACTGTTCAGAGTTGAAATGTACTAGTGTCTGCAACTTACTTGGAAATGCAAAAAGACAATACAGTGGATTGATGGATAGATACATGTGTGATAAAGAAAACATAGTCAAGGCCAGGCACGATGGCTCATGCCTATAATCCCAGCACTTTGGGAGACTGAGGCTGATGGATGACTTGAGGTCAGGAGTTCGAGACCAGCCTGGCCAACATAGTGAAACCCTGTCTCTCCTAAAAATACAAAACTTAGGTGGGCATGGTGGCGGTCACTTGTATTTGCAGCTACTCAGGAGGCTGAGGTAGGAGAATCGTTTGAACCCGAGAGGTGGAGGTTGTAGTGAGCTGAGATTGTGCCACTGCATTCCAGTTTGGATGACAGAGTGAGACTCTGTCTCAAAAAAAAAAAAAAGAAAAAAATATATATATAGTCAAGTGTTAAGCTCAGAATTCAAGCAGTGGGTAAATGGGTGTTTGCTGTAAAATTATTTCACCATTTGCCTGTTTGAGAATTTTCATAGTAAAATTTTGGGGGAAATGTCACTATGTGTGACAGAACATTGATGAGAGGGGCAGGGTTATAGCTGTTCTTTGAAATGCACTCACTCACCATCAGAACAAACCAGAACTCAGTCTTCCTGTTTTCCATGGCCACGGAGGAGTTAATAGGGGTAGAAAGCAGGGTGGGCCAGCGGGAAGATCCCAGGCTGGAAGTCAGGAGACCTGGATCTGCAGCACACCGACTGCTGTGCTCCTACCCCCAGCCCCACTCAGGCCCGAGTGTTCTTCCCTATAAAATAAGGGAGGCAGGACAGAAATAGATGATTCTGTGTAAATCAGCCAAGTGGTTTGGGGAATTGGCTGTCATCCTTTTTTGTCCATCTTGTTCTCTCTCTTCCCCCAGGGTGTTGCTCGGTGTGGGGCGTCCTTCCCTCTGGATTTAGAAGGTTTATGCTCTTGCAGAAACGGCCCCCCCAAAGCACTTCACGAGTTTGGGCTCGTTCTCCGCATCTTCAGTGCCCCTCTTCCTCCATTGGGAGCCTGTGTTTATAGAAGGAGGATAATTGACCCTAAACACAGAGTGAGGGTGGGAAGGCGGGGGGCGCAAGGAGCCAGCACACCCCCCTGATCTTCTGCAGGCTTTGTGAAGCCCAACAATCCAGCCCTAATTGCTTCTAATACCCCAGGAGACAGTGCGGCCAGCCTAGGTGTCTTCTCCTATCTCTTGCTGAGATTTAAATTGCCATGGATGTGTAATTTATGTTCTTCCCAAGACAGGTGGTCATAAATCGGGAAGAGAAAGTCCTGGCCGCATCCCATAAATCATGGGAAGGGAAGCAAACAGTGGTGTCCACAGCCTCTCTGCTGTTGGGCAGGTTGCTCAGAGCCTCACCGCTTTCTGCCTCTGGGCACTCATGGTGCCCATGGCTGGGGTTGCTTCTGGAATGCAAGCGCTCAGCTGGGAGACCTCTCTGCCTGCCCAGCCCTGCCTCCTGATGTTAGTCACCCACAGGGAGAACCTGGGGTGCCACAGCAGTGCAAGAAAAAGAAATACAGAGGCATAGGGGAGCCTTTGTCTGTAAAATACTCACAGCGGGCGGCACAGTGGAGGCCTGTCTGCTAACAGGAAAATATGAAGATGGAATTTTTTGTTTCTTTCTTAAGGGAAAGTGATGTACACACTGATCCCCATGGTTGAAGGAATGGCTGGAGTCTGCCATTGTTGCTTCCATGACATCTTGCCCCTAATGGAAAGAATCTAGCACAGTTACTGCATGGGTACTCAAAAAAACGTTTTGCTGGATGCACGAATACTGTGACAGTGATGACGTTTGCCAGCAGCCACTTGTGTCAGGCTGTGCTCTGCTGAGCTAAACACAGAAGATATAGCAGTGCTAACTCCATGGGAGGAGACAGACTCTCCACCCTAGTCTGGCTGTCACCTCCTAATTGTGTGACATTGGCAAGTCGCTTAGGCTCTTCAACTCACAGTTTGTTTATTGGTATATAAACTAGACTTGTAATACCTCTTCTGGTAGACTGGAATAAGGCAAGATATAGGATTTTTATAGATGATAAAATACTGTACACAGTGACCATGTAAGCTGCGGTCATTGAGAGCCCCCGTTTATAAACTTGACACCTTCTGAGAGGAGGAGAAGCCTGAGCACACTTCTTCCTATACTCAGAGGCTGCTTTAAATGAAACCTAACACGAACTTGCCCAGTGGCCAGCCTCTGGAGGTTCACTGTGGCACCTCTCCCGGGAACATTCATGATGCCGTCTAATTTTTTCTTTTCTTTATTTATTTATTGAGACAGAGTCTCACTCTGTCATCCAGGCTGGAGCACAGTGGAGCAATCTCAGCTCTCTGCAACCTCCGCCTCCTGGGTTCAAGCAATTCTCATGCCTCGGTCTCCCAAGTAGCTGGGATTACAGGCATGCACCACTGTGCCTGGCTAATTTTTGTATTTTTAGCAGAGACAGGGTTTCACCATGTTGACCAGGCTGGTCTCAAAGTCCTGACCTCAGGTGACGTGTCTGCCTTGGCTTCCCAAAGTATTGCGATTAACAATGCTGTTTAATTCTTAACATGGCCATAGAGATAGGCAGTCATGAGGCCTCAGGAATGGCTTCTGCCCCTGGTGACTTATGGTCCCATGAACGCCAGTGGTGGGATCAGGCAGTGACCAGATACTCTGCCTGGAGTCATGGCCTGGACGTTGACCAGTGAATGCATAAACCAGGCAGTGTAAACAAGGAGCAGCCCTCTGTGGTGCATGGCACTTTAAAGGTAACAAACTGTTTCCATTTACATTGCACCTTGTAAATAATAGAGACCTCGGTTTTAAGCTAAATAAAGTGTCTTGGGCTTCTTGCTCATTAGAATAGTTATGTTTCGTATTCATTTAAGGAGAAAGTGCACTAAGGAAGATTTTAAATGAGTTTTAATTTATTAATACCAGCAGGAATACACATATGAAAAGTCATATATTTAAAAAATCGTAGAAGACCCATGTATGAAAGAATACTATTTCAGTGTTGAACTTGGTGTGCACACGAATTCATAGACTGCTTGCAATACCTCGTAGTGCCACAAGGGGGCGCTAGTGACCTCGTTGAGTCTTCCCATATCTTGGAGGCGGGCTTCAGCAGCAGCAGCAGGAGGAGGTGGTGCAGGAGGCGGTGAGAGCCCGCAGCAAAACCAGGCAGCTGTAGGAAAGCCCTGGCAGGCCGGCCCGCCGAGAACCCCTTTTCCACTCCCATAGCTCTTCCCGCTTCTACTCCTAGACAGCGGAGTGGACCGCCACTTGTGAGCCGGTGACCACACCTGCACTTTCACAAAGCAACTCCCTCACCCCGACCTGTGCAGTTTAGGGAGGCTGTGCCGGGAGGGGCAGCCGCTCTTTACGGTCCTCTGCTCCTCATTACCTGGTAGGGGAGTGAGTGTGTATGTGCTTGGCTGGCAGGAAGGGATAGGTGAAAAATGTAAGTGGCTAGAAATTGGTGTAGATGACTAAATTGGGAGACCCCTCGGTTCTTCTCAGGCCTGCGGGTGTACTCAGGAGGATGTCGATGACCAGGGTTACATCCTAGGTGGGAAGAGTCCACTAGACTCTGAAGTCAGCCAGGCCTGGGCTCTGGCCCCAGCTGGATCCTTTAGATCTGTGATCTCAGGCAAGTCTGTTATTCCCCTGAGACTTAACTGTAAAATGAAGAAAAGACAAATTCCCACATAGGCAGGTTGTAAGGATTAAAAGAGAGAACATGTGTAAAGTTCCTTATAAACTATCCATGTGTGATGCGCAGAACTCCAACTCTCAATTTCTCCCCAAGATAACGAGAGTCTGGACTCTTAGACTACAGAGCTTGGCAGCAACAGAAACACCCATACAAGCAGCTGATGTGTCCCCTGTTCCTGAAGAGGTCACCTCTGACAGATCTCAGAATGTCATGAGTGTTGCATGCTGAAAGAGGAGAGCCAGGCTAGGAGAGATGCCTGGTTTGTCAGGTCCAAGGGCATTGCAGAAACCTGATTACAGAGAGGGGAAATACTCTTGGCAAGGCAGGGAAGCCTGTGTCAGCAGCTCATTATTTTCATTCATTCATTCATTTGTTCATTCATTGTTCAACCAACATTATTTTTGAGTGGTACAGTGTATGTGTGAGGCACTGTTCCAGGCCATGAGAATGCAACAGAGAACGAAGTGGACCCAGTGCTGCCTGCAGGATGGTTACAGTCTGGGGAAGGAGCTGTGGGTCTCCAGAAGGTGGTTCTAGATTTGACCCTCTGTTTTCTCCTTAACCATTTCTGGTTTGAAGAACAACATTAGAACCAAGTTATTGCAGTCACTTTTTCACTTTTTTTTAAAGCAAGGCAGAATAAAATGAATGATTTATCTAAAAATGTTTTAAATATAAAAATGATGTAAAATTAGGGTTAGATTAAATAAAAAACTGAAGGTTAACTTCTTCCCAGTGGGGAAGGTGGGGGAATCTTGCCATGTGAGTCCCACACATCTGCCCATGTGCCCTCTCCCTGTGGCTTCTTTAATTTTCTGCTGGACAAAAATATTCATATTTATACTGCCTCTGACAGATGGTTATGCTCGTGAGCATACTAATCCAGCTAGCAAACAATGGTGGGTCACAGGTGTCGTAGGAGGCCGGGCATTGGGCATGAGCAGTACAAGGGCATTAATCACAGCTCCTGTTCTCCAGGGACTCTGCCTTGTAGAACAGACAAACTTGTGCCCTGACATTACAGGACAAGACATGTGAGTGTTAGAGGGGCAAAGAGAATTGAGGGGGGGAATTACTTATAGCTGGGGGAACCTGGGCTTCCTTCCTGGGAGATGTGGTGTTTGAGTTGGGCCTTGAGGCAGGTACAATTCTAAAGCATGGGGACCTGGAGGAGGGGCATCCCACAGGAATCACAGAGGACTCACCGAGTCAGTATAATGCAAAGCAAGGTGAAATCCAACAGAGAGCTGCAGAGGCATAGGTAAGGAGCAGATGGCAACAGGTCTGAAAAAGCAGGCTGGGGCCAGGTAGAGCCCTACACACCAGGCTGAATAGTTGGAATGTTATTCTTTAGGCACTGGGGAGCCATGGAATGTTTGTGAGCCTAGGAATGATAAGACCAGAATACAATTAAAACAGTGATATAGTGAAGTGTCAACAATGAATTGAAAACAGGTAGAGAATGAGGAAGAGAGGTTGGTTAAGAAGTTATTATGATAGTCTGAGCATGCTGGAAGCAAGATCGTGACAGTCGGAATGAGGAAAAGCAAGCCAAGTCAAATGATGTTGTACAGGAAGAACCTTGGAACTGGGCAGCTGTGGACAGGCTGTGGGAAGAGAGGACAGTGGTGCAAAGGATGGGCTCCCAGCCCAAGTGATGGCTAGGACGGTGGTTCAGGTGACAGACATGGAGGAGATAGGAGGAAAGATGCCTAGGGCAAAGGAAGATGATAAAGTATGTCTAGACACACTGAGTATCTAATTTTTTTTTTTTTGAGGCGGAGTCTTCCTCTGTTGCCCAGGCTGGAGCGCAGTGGCACAATCTCGGCTCACTGCAAGCTCCGCCTCCCGAGTTGACGCCATTCTCCTGCCTCAGCCTCCCGAGTAGCTGGGACTACAGGCACCCGCCACCACACCCGGCTAATTTTTTGTATTTTTAGTAGAGACGGGGTTTCACCATGTTAGCCAGATGGTCTCGATCTCCTGACCTTGTGATCTGCCCGCTTCGGCCTCCCAAAGTGCTGGGATTACAGATGTGAGCCACCACGCCCGGCCCAGTATCTAACGTCTTAATGCCGAAAGGGGGAACATGAACGTAGAGAAAAGATGTGGGGATGTGGCCATTGCTTATGCTTCTGTCGTTTGCTGGGCAGGCTGTTCACTGCCCCACTCCAGGAGGCGCTGTTCTGTTGACCTTTGACGGGATCGTGCCCTCTCCAGCTGCGCATGCGGAGGCCCTGTGTGGGATGGAAGCGACGTGCTGGTTGAGCTCTTGCGTCTGCTTGGCTGTGACTCATCATGATCTTTTCCTATTGCAGTTATCGCCAGTGTGACCCTTCAGAACGAAAGTTATATGGAAAATCACCACTCTTTGGGCAGTATTTTGTGCTGGAAAACCCAGGGACCATCAAAGTGGGAGACCCTGTGTACCTGCTGGGCCAGTAATGGGAACTGTATGTCCTGGAATATTAGACGCCTTTTAAAAATGTTCTTAAAAATGACAACACTTGAATCATGGTGTTTCAGAACTGAGACCTCAACATTTTCTTTAAATTTGTGATTTTCACATTTTTCCTCTTTTGGACTTTTCGTGTCTCAGTGCTTCAATGTCCCAGTGCAAAAAGCAAAGAAATATAGTCTCAATAACTTAGTAGGACTTCAGTAAGTCACTTAAGTGACAAGACAGGATTCTGAAAACTCCCTGTTTAACTGATTATGGAATAGTTCTTTCTCCTGCTTCTCCGTTTATGTACCAAGAGCGCAGACTTGCAGCCTGTCACTACCACTCGTTAGGAAAAGAGAAGAAGAGAAAGAGGAAGAGTGGGTGGGCTGGAAGAATGTCCTAGAATGTGTTATTGCCCCGTTCATGAGGTACGCAATGAAAATTAAATATGCTCCCCAAATATGGCTGGAATGCCACTTCCCTTTTCTTCTCAAGCCTCCGGCTAGCTTTTGAAATGGCATGAAGACTGAGGTGATCTTCAGGAAGCACTGCAGATATTAATTTTCCATAGATCTGGATCTGGCCCTGCTGCTTCTCAACAGCATTGAATTTCCTAAAGGTGCCCAGGAGGGTGGTTGTGTAGTCATGGAGGTCCCCTGGATCCTTGTCATTCCTCTCAGGTAATGACTGAGTGCTCTTTCTCCAGTTCCAGGTGAAAAAGTTCTGAAGTCTGTGGAGGAGAAGAAAAGTGATTCAGTGATTTCAGATAGACTACTGAAAACCTTTAAAGGGGGAAAAGGAAAGCATATGTCAGTTGTTTAAAACCCAATATCTATTTTTTAACTGATTGTATAACTCTAAGATCTGATGAAGTGTATTTTTTATTGCCATTTTGTCCCTTGATTATATTGGGAAGTTGACTAAACTTGAAAAATGTTTTTAAAACTGTGAATAAATAGAAGCTACTTTGACTAGTTTCGAATCTTACTAACTTCTTGGCACAAAGTTAGACTGTGAAAGCTGACTGAGGCTGGGCACAGGGGCTCATGCCTGTAATTCCAGCACTTTGGAAGGCCAAGGTGGGAGAATGGCTTGAGCCCAGGAGTTTGAGACCAGCCCAGACAATATAATGGGATCCTGTCTCTACAAAATTTTTTTAAAATGCACTGGGTGTGGTGGTGCGTGCCTGCAGTCCTGGCTATGGCTACTTGGGAGGATGAGGCAGAAGGATTGGTTGAGCCCAGGAGTGGGAGATTGAGGCTGCAGTGAGCTATGATTGCACCACTACACTCCAGCCTGAGTGATAGAGTGAGACCCTATCTCTAAAAAAGAAAAAGGAAACAAAAAAGAAAGCTGACTGAGGTAAATGGGCAAAGCCAATAATTCTGACACCTGACCACAGCTGGGTCTTCTGCATAATGGACCTGCTCACCCGTAGCCTCCCAGGCAAGCACCCACCTTTGAAGGACTATCAAGTCAACATGCTTTTTACCAAAAGCTGTGCATTTTTTCACTTTGATTTTATAAAAGAGGTCAGTAATCACTGAAATCTAGCTGAGCCCTGAAGTAAAGTTCTGAGCAAAGAGGTGCATGTGCTTGTTTTATGGTTGGTGAATTATTACAATTTGTTTTCTGCATGCTTGGCATGAGGTGAATAATTACATCAATTATCTAGAGAACCTGGGCCGTCACCTTCCCCAAAAAGTCCAGTTGATGTTGAAACTGCAGATAGATTGAGACAAAGCGAAGTGTTCAGCAAGTAGCATTACTAATGGGACCGGGGGACCCATGGGAGAGTGAGTGTACACAGGATTTAGGAAACCATGTGAATATGGGCTCTCTGGGAACAGCCAATAGGTAGGGAGCAATCAGAAACCCAAGGTTTGGTGGCTCTTCTTAGGTATTTATAATTAGTGGCAAGTGAAAGCCTTAGTCCTGAATTTCTAACCACTTGTAAGAACTAACGGCCACTTCTCTGTGCCCTATCGGGGCAGTAACCATCATTCTCCATGGCCATGCTCTCAGGGTAGCTAGCTCTGCAGGGCAGCTCCCACATGGAAGGGAGCACCCAGAAACCCTCCTCACTGGGCAGACCTGTCCTTCTGTGCCTCACAGTGTGAGGAAGATTCCTGTTTGAAGAGAGAAGTTCCAGTGACCTCTAGAATCTCAGAGTAGTTGCCAAGCTTTCTGTCAGTGAGATTTAAAAGCCATTCACTTGTGTTTATTTTATATTTAATGAGTTGGTTAATGCCAGAGACAAAGCTGATATCCCATTTATTTTGGATACTGAGCATTTGCACACTATTCCACTTGAAATACAGGATCAGGAATGTAGGCCATCCCAGACTTTCAGATCTTACAACAGCAAATGACAGACATTTGGGGTCAGGCCAAAATATCCACCCTCGGTGGGCGTCTCCTCTGTGTGGCAACTTATGCTGCAGCCGTATTGGGGAGTCACAAACTCAGAGCTGGAGGTCTTGAAAAGGACAATGTGAGCCAGGCTCCGGAGGGGCTGCCTAAAGGCTTGCTTTTGTGAGTCTTCTGCAGAAAATATTAGAAACTTCCAACCAAAAGACCAGGGCAGCAACTTATATACACGAAGGCAGAAAGAAATCGGTGGCGGGGGGGTGGGGGGTGGCTGATGGAATTCAGGCAGTTGTCCTACAGGGAGAAATACTCCTCCTCTCCTTCTCCCTTTACTGATAACGGGGCAGGGTGAGGAGATGAGCTTGTGAGGGTCTCCCAATTTGGTAAGAGTGCATGGGGAGGTTAGGTAAATTAGACTAGCCAAATGGGACTTTGGGAAACCATTTATGAGGCTGTCACCAACAGTGATGGCAGGCTGAAACTCCCGGCAAGTGCTCCCAGCATTCTGAGAGTGTATCAAATTAAAGCAACCCATGATGGTGGAGAACAGATACATTAAAGTTCCTTGAAAGTGACGGAGTGGCTCTCAGACCAGACCTTGATTGTGGATATAATAGGAGTGTTGCTACCACACCCTAACACTGCATTTCCCGTGTTTTATTGGTCCATGGAATTCTGAAAGTTTGCCTTTAGGGATGCTCCTAAAAACAATTCCATGGACCAATAAGTTTGGAAAGTCCTGCTTGCCTCACTTCTCTTCAAAGGCAAAAGGCTCTGGAGAGGCCTTCATGAAGACATCTGTGTTTAATGCTGCCCTTCCCAAAGGTCTGTTTTTGACTGTCTTTTGAGAAATGTTCCTCTGATCTCTAGGCAGAATGCCAGTGAGCCAAGGAATCCCAATTAGCAGGAGGGGTGCACTCATGGGAAGACTGAAGAAGTTAAAAGTTCCCGCCATGTGAAGGAGACCTCTCTTGGGACACTTCCCCTTGTCCCCTCCCTTGCCCCTCTTGCTGGAGTAAAAGGATGGAACTGGGACTTGATAGGTTAAAGGAGGTGTGGAGAAGTGTCTTAGACCAGGTCTCCTGTTGTGGGCCTTAGGGAGAAGCACTCTCTTTCTTCGGGCTCATTTTCCAAACATGCATTTTTGGATGGATAGGGTGGATCAGGGTGAGGGAGGGGAAACCAGACTCTCTCTAATCTTGCCCTTACAGCAATACCTGTGATGTAAGTTACAACAATACCTGTGATGAAAGTGCTCCAGGATGCTTCATGCGCCAGGGAGAGGTGCCCTGTTTCTCTTCTGCTAGCTTCTCCTTTCTTTTCTTCTTTTTTTTTTTTTTTGAGACAGTGTCTCGCTGTGTCGCCAGGCTGTGCAGTGGTGAGATCTCAGCTCACTGCAGCCTCCACCTCCCAGGTTCAAGCAATTCTCCTGCCTCAGCCTCCTGAGTAGCTGGTATGTCTGAATTGGTTCCTTCTGGTGGGTTCTTGGTCTCGCTGACTTCAAGAATGAAGCTGCGGATCTTTGCAGTGAGTGTTACAGCTCTTAAAGGTGGCACGGACCCAAAGTGAGCAGCAGCAAGATTTATTGTGAAGAGCGAAAGAACAAAGCTTTAGAAGGGGAACCAAATGGGCTGCCACTGCTGGCTGGGGTGGCCACCTTTTATTCCCTTATTTGTCCCCGCCCATGTCCTGCCGATTGCTCCATTTTACAGAGTGCTGATTGGTCCATTTTACAGAGTGCTGATTGGTGCATTTACAATCCTTTAGCTAGACACAGAGTGCCAATTGGTGAGTTTTTACAGAGTGCTGATTGGTGCATTTACAATCCTTTAGCTAGACACAGAGCACTGATTGGTGTGTTTACAATCCTCTAGCTAGACAGAAAAGTTCTCCAAGTCCCCACTAGACCCAGGAAGTCCAGCTGGCTTCACCTCTCACTGGGACTACAGGTGCATGCCACCACACCCAGCTAATTTTTGTATTTTTAATAGAGATGGGGTTTCACCATGTTTTTTCAGGATGGTCTCGATTTCTTGATCTCGTGATCTGCCTGCCTTGGCCTCCCAAAGTGCTGGGATTACAGTTGTGAGCCACCACGCCCGGCCCTAGCTTTTCCTTTCTATTGTAACTCTTCTCAACTAGTGTTGCCTTCCACCTTACAAAGCAGAATTACCTCAGAAGTCCTATGGCCCTGAATCTACCTATGTCTGCACAAAGCACTACTGTGTTTTGCTGTCTGCAAGAACAGAGATTGTTTGCTTCAACCACTTTCTCTGAATGGATGAATGAGTTATGATGATATCTAAAGTTACCCAATTTCAAGCAAGAGGAAGAATCTGGCTCGGTACCACAAATGTTCTTGGAACTGGGATAATAAAAAAGCCCCTGAGGCATCCCTTGGTCTGCTCTGACCACACTCTCTTCAAAGGAAGAGGCTTGGGCCACAGCTCTGACTATAACTCTGCTCTTCCTCCAAACACAGCTGAGGAATTGGGTGGTGGGGCACCTGCTCCCATGCTCTGCAGCCTGGCTCAGAGAGAAGAGTTGCCTAAATTACATTATTATTCTTCCTGGACAGGCGGTAGGTTGTGTAAAGTAACAAAAAGGACTGAGAAGTGACTTCCCATTCAGCCTCTTCCAAGGCCATTTTTGATGGACAGGTCAAGTTCACTCACATTTGGCTATTTGTTGGCCAGTCTAGTGCATTCCCCCTTGCTGGTCCTCAGTCATGCTCCTTTACCTTTACAGAGCATTCTAGACTGCTCTTCCTCTTACTTTCCTTGTGAAACCCACAACCCCTAGTCCCTCCCCTTCCCTGGCATTTGTTATGCCCTCTACCGATCCCTGACCTGGTATTGGTCAGTCTCCAATCCTGGTGGATCCCTGTGGGAACTAAGTTAAGTCTAACTTTTGTCTCCCTCTTTAGAATTTACTGGGAGTACTGTAAATAAAGTATTGTTGTTGTGATTATTTCTGATTAACATTTTTACACCTAACAAAGTCTCGAGAGATTGAATTTACTGGGTCGAGGGGAGGAGCACCTTCCACATGACCTGCCTAGCAATTAAAGCTGCTTGTTAGTCTGAGGCCCAGGACGGCCAAGGACAGCTGGAGAGCTCTTCGTTGCAGGCAGCTCTGGTTAACATCAACCAGGAAAGCTCTTTGTAAACACATGAATAATTGATCGTCCAGCGCTCACATAGCTACCGCGGATCTGAGCCCGTATGACTCATTTGCTAGCCATTCCTGTCGTCTGGATGCCATAACATTGGAGGAATGATGATCGTTTCTTGGAGGTTCTTCTGTGGCCAGAGTTGCCAAGACCAAGGCTGTAATGGTTTGTTATGATGACCTTTGTTATTCCATTAGGCTCAATTGCTTTAAAAAATGATGTGTGCATACTTTAGGAACGTTTTTACCCTTTATGTTGACCTGACATCATAGTTTATATTATAAAATGTATTAATGACAGAAGAGTGTTTTCATGTCCCAAGGACAAATTTTAACAACCATAATCTGCCCTTAGTCATCATAAATATAAATGTATTGGTCAAACAGATCTCGTTAATGTGGCCAAGATAAATGCAAGTCTATATTTTAAGGCAGTAGAAGTCCTAGAGAATATATTTGGAGCTTTTGTGGGGCTAAGAGATCTTGTATATGTGCTATCAAAAGGCTGAGAAAATTCACATGCTCCCCCCTCTGATTTTGCATTGGACAGATATAAACGTCTCGGGGATGTCAAGTAAGATTGTTCACATAGTTTCTGGACACCATTAATGCCTGATGGGGTGAATCTTAGTTCTTAAAGCCATATTCTTCTCATTATGCTCACAAGGCTTTTGAAAAGAGAACAAAATAAAGATTTCAAGTCTTAGCAATGTGCTGCCCAGCCAACATTTTTCTGAGTTACACTGTGTCTTAAATTTCTAATTATATCATTCTCCCCATTCCCCAATAGCTTGCTTCCTGTGGGACAAGCCCCTTTTCCACAGATGTGGGTCTGACATTTGCATCATTCCAGTTGGCAAGCCACATGTTGGCAGACAGTGTTCTGGGCATGATCTGGAGGACAGGATGAGTGCTTTGTCTTCTCTTTGTTAGGCCATACCCAGCAGCTTTGGTCATTATTTGTGGTGTCCACATTTTAAGCTTCTTAGGGAGAAAACAAATCCTTGTTGAAGAAACACTTTTTAATAGTGCTATTATTTTGAACCATGAAAATGCATTTAAAGCAGTAATGTCTCAAATGCTACTGTCAGAGCAGACTGTTTACAGGAATGAACTCATTTCCCCCAGATATGGTAAAAAGCAAACAAACAAACAAACAAAACAAAAAAAAAAAATGGTGCCATAATTAGCCTCTCCAAGGATTATGGTCACCTGGCAATGAATGAACAGCACTTCAGTTAAAACCATTTACCCTTTTTCCCTTTAAAGAATCTTCTAAAGCGATTTTCCCTTCTGAATCTGCTGTCGTTTTTGGCAACACCAAGTATTGGGCTTTAGGAATGAGTTTTGTCTGGATAAATTATCTGGGACTGGGGACTGGATTATTTTCTAAATTTGTGCTGTGATCATCTCCTGTGTTGTTTGAACTTCTTGAGCAATTTAAAAAGTGAGGGACACGCACCCATGTTCATAGCAGCATTATTTACAATAGCAAAAGAGAAAAAATGGAAACAGCCCATGTCCACTGACAGATGAATAGATAAACAAAATGTAGCCTATACATACAATGGAATATTATTCAGCCTTGAAAAGGAAAGAAATTCTGACACATGCTATAACATGGATGAACCCTGAGGACGTTATGCTAAGTGAAATAAGCCTTTCATATAAGGACAAATACTATATGATTCCACTAATATAAGGTACCTAGAGCAGTCACACTGTTCTAGATATAAAATAGAAACAGAAAGTAGAATGCTAGTTGCCAGTGGATGAGGGGAATGGAGAATGAGGAGGAGTTGTTTCATGGGTATAGAGTTGCAGTTTTGCAAGATGAAAAGAGTTCCAGAGATTGGTTGCAAAACAAAGTGAATGTGCTTAATACTCCTGAACTGTACACTTAAAAAAAAAATGGTTGTGGTGGCCAAGGCAAGAGGATCACTTGAGGCCAGGAGTTCAAGACCAGCCTGGGCAACATAGTGAGACCCTATGTCTACAAAAAATGAAAGTATTAGCCAGGCATGGTGGTGCATGCCTTTAGCCCTGGCTACTTGGAAGGTTGAGGTGGGTGAATAGCTTGAGCCAAGGAGTTCACAGTTACAGTGAGCTATGATCACACCACTGTACTCCAGCCTGGGTGGTAGAGTGAGGCCCTGTCTTTAAAAGAATAAAAAAGAGGTTATGGTGGTACATTTTATGTTATGTATATTTTACCACAATTAAAAAATAATTTAAAATGGTACAACACTTCAGAGACTTGGAGTTGCGTTAATCCCAACTCTAAAGTCCCTTCCTAGAAAGGCATCCTAGGCTACTGCTGCTGAAAGAACACCAACACCGCGCAGCTCATTCAGAACTCTTCTTGCTGACACCAAAAAGAACAAGAAATTGCAATGTAATGTTTTTGAACTTGAGAGTGAGATAATTTAACTTCAGATTTTAATTTCTCATTTTGCCTTCTTTGGCCCTTAACTTGGAATTTAATTTTGGACTTCAGACTCCTTGGTAATTTGGTGTTGGGGGGTTTATGTTCAAATCTAGAGCATCTTATTGTCATTTTATTGTTGAGGTACCTTTGTGATATCACTTGATTTTGCTGCACAATCTCTGATAGGTTCTGTTGGGCAGTGCGATGTCTGGACATAATTTGAGATGGAAAATAGAAAAGGATCGACAATTTTTATCTTGACTACAGAAAGGCCTTGAAGAACACAATGTACTGTACTGGCCCATCTCAGAACCTTATGGGGCAAAACACACAGTACCTTTCTAGAAAGATCTACATGGAAGTGACACTGGAGATGGGGATAGGAGTTGATTTCCTCCCTGAAGATGCTATCCCTATAATATATATATACCTATATATGACTGGGCCTAATGTGTAAGCACAATGGGCTCAAAGAACAAAAAATTGAGGAATTTGGGGATACAGATAACTTAGCTACAATAAATGTGTTATAATCACACTTATCCCTAGTATGTCCAAATGAAGAGACATTCCTTAGTCTTGGCCCCTCTCTGCCTCCTCACACTCTCTTGTTTGGGGGAGATCTGATTGGTAAATTTGGAAGCAGTGAGTTTGAGCTCTGCTCTTTCTCCTTCTCTTTTCTACTTGGGCTCTTGCTGCTTTCAAGGTGCTAGGACCCTGGTCCCTTTGGTCCAAGTGGTGATTTTGGCAGAAAAGACCCTTCCCTAGTTGGGAGATGCCTGTAGTTCTCCAGTTTTGCCCAAGGCCGGGGAGATAAATTCAATATTGGGATTCAGTATTATTGATAAAACCTAGGCTGGAGGATGTAGTTTAGGAATACAAAAGCAATGGAATTTCTATCAGAAAAAAAGCAGATATTTTGATCTCAAAACAAAACAAAATAAAACTAAAACCCACAAACAAAACCCAGTAGGACCACGTTCTAAGTGTACGTTGCATTTGTAAAGTGCCACGAAACCTGCAGTGCACCTTCATCCACCCTATACGATTAGATCTTGCTGATGACCCAGTGAGGTAGGATAGATGTGAAAGTCTTCTGTAAGCTGCTTACGTATCATCACTCTTCTTCTGAATGTATAACGCATGTCACTGAGCTTTGGGGAGGTTAAGTAACTTGTCCACATTATAGGTGATGGGCTAGAATTAGAACTCAAGGCTTGTGCCTTCTGGCAATGCTACAAAATAAGTTGGGAAGAATGAATTCGAAGAGTGGTAGTACCTTCATCCGGAAACTGGTTTGATCCTACAATCTTGTTTTAAAACGATTGCTTATGACTTACTGAAAGGACCTTTAAAGACTGGTGTGTGTATTTGAATCACCTGTGAACCATGGGTAGCTTCCTCTGTCAGATTCTCAGATATCCTGATTTAGGAGTTCTGCAATGGAACCTAGAAATTCTCATTTTTATAAAGACTCTAAGCTGTCCAAAACTTTTACTTGATTTTCTGTAGACCAAGTTTCCATCACTCTTACTCACCCCACATTAATGTTGACATTCTTCTTAGTGGTATCTAAAGAAATACTGGGGTAACAAATTCTGGCTTTCTGAGAAAAATGGAACCCATTAGAATACTTCATGGCTAAGCATGGATGTGCTCATTTTGAGTGATGGGGTCACACTGATCCAAACACACCTCCCCCAGCCCTCAGGGGAGCACAGCCCCACTTTTGGATGCAGGAGAGGACTGTGTATGCCCTGAAAGGGAGCGAAGCTCTGAAGGTACCAAACCCACAACCTGAGCCTCCACGCAACAGAGTCAATGACCACATCATTAACGAATCCTGAATTTGTCAGCCAAGCAGAGGCAATGCTTGGGGCTTAACAATTGTCCACAAATCATGTAACAAATGACTGTGTGTGCATGCATGTGTGGGGGAGTAAATGAGAAAACATGTTTTGTAAGAAAATTTAATTTCCTTATAAAAATCAACTAGTTTCTTTTAGTGAATCAACAAATAAGAGGGTCCCAAATACAGCATTAACAATTTTAAAAGCATGAGTGCCAATGGTATTTTCTTTTTCTTTCTCTTTCTTTCTCTCTCTTTCTTTCTGTCTGTCTTTCTTTCTTTCTTTCTTTCTTTCTTTCTTTCTTTCTTTCTTTCTTTCTTTCTTTCTTTCTCTCTTCTCTCTACCTTTCCTTTCTTTCTTTTTAAAGAAAGGCAAGGTAAAGATTGGGAATGTTGATGAACGATGGCCACATTCGCTAAGAGCTCAGTGACAGTCTGTGCCAACTTGTTTTCCTCTCTCCCTCCCTCCCAGCCAAGCTTCAGAGGAAACTCTTTTCTTGTGAAATGGAAGGGATGAATTTCAACCTCCGTTGAGACCTTCAAAACCTTAAATTCTTCTTGAAATAACCTGCCTCTCAGGAATCATAGGTCCCAAAGAATTGTAAAGCTTTCCCTTAAGCTGTGGAATGGCTCCATTACTAACTATGATTACTTAAGTCTCAGAATAGAAGGATGTAATAAATCTGACAGTATTTGTTCTGGTTTGTGACAAAGCAAAACTGTATAATATTAAATCAGATGTTGTTATAAACATATGAAATAGCGCATTTTTTTTCCAACTTGGGGCATTGTGGCATGAAGCATCCCCCCAAAAATATTTTTGCGTTCTTGGATATCAGCTCTGGTTTCTGCTAGATTTTCTTCTTTCTGAGCATGGATGCTAAATAACAGTGCTTCTTTTTAGCCATCTGTGTATTTCCTGTGAGTTAGCAGGGCTGAGGAAACCTATTCTCCTTCCTTTGTGTGCTTCTCTATGGGGTGGAACCGGAGACTCAGGCAGTGTGTGGATTTCTGTGTGTGTGTGTCTGTATGTCTGTCAGGTGGAGGAATGAATGGCATCCTAACACCCTGGAATGTTTGGGTTGGAAAGGCTCTTGGATACAAACTAGTTAACTCACCTCCTCATTACCCAGGTCATATTTTTAAGCTTAGGTCCAAATGTGTGGGAGAGAGAATGCTAGAAAGATCTGGAGGTTGGAAGGTTGGAAGGAGTTTTGAAAGGGGAGTGAATTCATCCATTGCCTTCACTCCTCTTCCCACCTGAGTCCTCAACAAAAGGGACATTTCCCCTTCTTTTAAAGACTTCCTGATAAAGGGAGTCTTCATGGACACCCCAATAAGCACAAGGCAGCACATGGGAGGGAGCTCTGGTGGTGGTGGAGTTGGGACACTCAGGCACATGGTTGCAAAGGCGCAAAGGTATGACCATTCTAGATGTATCTTCCACAGGGCCCTGATGGAAGGGACCAACTGCATCCCCTAAAACTGCCAGGGCAGCTTCCCATGATGCTGGGCTGAGTCCAGGTTTCTAGATTTGGCTGGTGCAAGCTCCTGGTTTGCTAGAAAATTGCTGATGAAATAGGAGGGTTGTCAGGCCATGGGACAAATCTGCCGCTGTCCTCAGGGGTCGGTCACCCTGCCTGGCCTTGTGTGCTGATAGTCATGACCCTTTGAACGTCTGCATGTTTGTCTCTGGGTGAGTGGCTGTGTTGGTATTTAGTTTTCATTTGCTATATGATGAGCAAAGAACCACAAAGAAGTCCTAACACACCTGGTGCTAAAAAGTGATTATCCTTGCTCTTGTTTTAGGACTTACAGCTACTTTTTCTTTCTGTAGCTTCCAAATATTTTATTTTTTATAATTAAGAAAGTGAATTTATATTAAATTTCTTTTCTGAGACAGGGTCTCGCTCTGTCACCCAGGCTGGAGTGCCATGGTGCAATCTCAGCTCACTGCAACCTCCACCTCCAGGACTCAAGCCATCCTCCCACTTCAGCCTCATGAGTAGTTGGGACCCAGCCCTGCCTGGCTAAATTTTGTATTTTTTGTGGAGATGAGGTTTTTTATGTTGCGCAGGCTCAAGAGTGATCCACATGCCTTGGCCTCCCAAAATGCTGTGGGATTACAGTTTTGAACCACTGTGCCCAGCCTATGTTAAAATTAATATTAATTTTTCCATTTAAAATATCATTAATTAAAATTCATAAAATTTATATTGAAACCATAGCCTAGAATCTTTGCATATGTAAGAATCACTTTTTAAAAAGATGATTTAGGAGTTGATAGCATCTTATGAATTATTTAGAGCTGCACTGTCTGACATGGTAGCCATTAACCACATGTGGTCATCGAGTGCTTGACATGTGGCCAGTAGAAATTAAGATGCACTGTGCATGTAAAATACACACCCAATTTCAAAGACTCAGTACAATTGAAAATGTAAGATATTTTTTAATTTTTTTTATAATGATTACATGTGAAATGATAATAGCTTATATAATATTGGGTTAAAGAAAGCATTAGAATTAATTTCATCTGTCTCTTTTCACCTCTTAATGTGGTTACTAAAAAATTTTAAATTACATATGTGAGTGTTGTATAAAGAAGAGAAGGTTAGCATTCCCCTTGACGAGAATGGAAGAGGCCTGTACAACACTCATATAACTTTGGTATTGCCAACTTCTCTGTGGCATCTAACCATGGTTTTGAGGATGGAAAATGATTGTGTAATTGGTACAGGGTTTCCTTTGTGATGATTAAAATGTTCTGGAACTAGATAGTGGTGTCAGTTACACAATATTGTGAATGCACTACATGCCACTAATAGTAAATGTTATGTATCTTTTACTGCAATAAAAAATTACGTGTGTCTCACATTATATTTCTATTGTGCAATGGGTGTTTAAAGAGATAGAGGATGTGGCTTTGCTTATAATAGTGTCCCTAGAATGGGGAAGAAATTGAAAGATACAATGATGGGATGAAGACTGCAGGAAGGGATTGGAATTCTTTTCTCTCTCCCTTTGGTAAAAATATGAGCTTATATTTAAGTTTCCTGCCTTCTTTGCAGTCTGTCCCTGGGGGCCCCGACCTCTTGCAGCTCCTGACTCTTGACAATGCCTTCATCTTGTTGATCTCATCTCACTTTCCTCCACACTTGGCCGGCTGCCCACCGCTGTGTTTCTCTCTGGGATAATCCTGTCCCTATGATTCCTCCGGTTTATGTGGTGTTAAGGTGTTAGGGATCTTGACAGTTAAAAGTAACATAGAACACCCAGATCAGGCTCCACAAACCTCCCCAACCTCAGGCATTGTTGATGAAGAAAAAGTAAAGTCTTCTCTGTGCATCTGTGGAATCAGCTTCTAAAGAGTGACCCCTGGGAGGCAAGCCTGATGTGTGGTGCTCAAAGTCGGGACAGTGGTTACACTGGGTGGGAAGGAGGTGGGCGGTGATGGGGCCGGGTGCAGACAAGAGATTCTGGCCATGGGAAATACTCTGTTATTGATCTGGTGCTGATGACCCAAGTTTGTCCACTTTGTGAAAATGTATTGAGCATGTGACTTGTGTACTTGTCTGAATGTGCATTACACATTAGTAGGAAGTTAAAAAACAGAACACATCACCCTGTAAAGCACGTATGTTTTTGAGTGAAAAGCTAGCAGCCTGGGGTGAGCGAATGTGGTAGGGTGGGGACATGTTCTGTGAGAATGGCCATCAAGGGTCCCCTTCCTGTGCGGACCTGGATTGACAACGCCTGTCAGAGTCCTGGAGGGATGGGTTCTGGAGGTCCGTCCCACAATCCGATCCCCAGATTAGAGATTTGTGAGTGGGTGACCCGCCTTGGAAAATTCCCCTCAGCACCTCTTATGTCTCTTGGCTTTCCATGTGGGGCACCCATACACATACAGAGCAGAACAGACCCGATTTTACATTTATTTTTTACTTTTTTTTAGAGAAAGGGTCCTGCTCTGTCACCCAGGCTACTGCAGTACAGTGGTGTGATCACAGCTCATTGTAGCCTCAACCTCCTGGGCTCAAGCAATCCTCCTGCCTCAGCCTCCGAAGTAGCACATTCCTGACTAATTTTTTTAAATTTTTTTGTAGAGATGGAGTCTCCCTATGTTGGCCAGGCTGGTCTCAAACTTGTGGCCTCAAACGATTCTCCCATCTCAGCCTCCCAAAGTGCTGGGATTACAGGCATGAGCCACTGTGCCCCGCCTTTTTAAAAAAATGTAAATTCTCAATCCACAGTGTTGAGGATGTGAGAGTGAAGGGCTGCTCATCAAGAGGCTTGCTTAGTTGTTGAGTGTAGGTAAGACACTTAAAGGGAGTCACATTCTTGGGAGAAATTAAGATTCTTCCCTTGCTGTAAGAAGACACCACAAGAAGCTGAGGGTTGGCTCTGAACAGAGGGACAAGCCAACCAGGCCCTGCTGTTATCACCTACGGAAATCCTGTGTGGCAGTAAATACAGTCCTCAGCAAAGCCTGGAAAAGAGATTACAGGGGGCACAGAGGGGCTGGGGATGCTAATGTGGAGGTTATTGGCCAGATAGTGGCCAGGAAACCAGAGAGTAGGGGGAGTTCAGTTGGAGGAGCATAGGCGGAAATGGGAGAGAAAAATAAATAAATGAGATAAGCAATTTCATTTGCTTCCTCCCTTATTACTCTTTTGTTTTGTGTTTAGGACTCTGGTCTCCCCTGAGGTTGATCTCTTCTTCTGGGGACAACAGCCTGCAGGGTAATTTTGAAAAGCAGGCTCGACTTCTACTTCCTTCTCCTGTACTCACCCCACCTGGTGTAATTCACCTCAATGCAGTGAACTTCCACATGGCTGCTGGGCATGCTTCCCAAAGCCAGCCGCTGGGCAGCGTTTCCCTTAATTTAGACCCCTGTCCCTACCTCTCCAAGCGCTAAGTGTACAAGGCTACATGCCCAGCTGCCCCTCACCCCCATACACACACTGGAGAGACCAAATGTTTGGGATCACTGTTGGGTAGCTGGGTCAAGAGAGCTTCATAACAATGTTGTTGGCATGTGGAGAGCTTTTCTTTTTCTTGGATCCCAATTGGAAATTATCAGATTTGCCCCATGCTGACATGCGAATGTCCAGGCCTGCCTTTCTGCTGCAGGGCAATGCTCCAGGTTACAACATTGACACCAAGCAGTTTGTTGAGAAAACTTTGGACCTCATGAGCTGGGCAAGTGGGGCCTGGCAGGTGGTAGGAGAGCAGCCTGTCCATGCCTCAGCTGTGGCTCCACTGGCTCTGTGACTGTGCAGATTTTCTAACTTTTGAAGACCTCTGTTTGGATAGCCATAAAATAGGTAAGATGGTGCTAATACCTACCTGTGATGTTGTGAAGATTTAATAGCATAGTACTTAAAAGCACTTTGCATACATTAGCAAAGTGCCTCAATATTAGTTATTTGGTGGGGGCTATTAACCAGTGTGCTATGAGGTGTGTGCAAAGTAAGTTGTTACCAATAACTCAAAGAACTCCAGTTTGCAAATGGTTTACTTTTACTTAAGAGAATCTTTACAGGAGAATTAAAATCAATTAATTCCCACCACTGGCCAAGAGCTCATGCCATAATTATCCAAGACAGAAATAGCTCAACAGAAAACCAAGTCATGTAATTCTGAGCACCTGTCCTTGGGATGCCACTTTGGGGCTCCTGAATCTGAATTCTTTTTGTTCTCAGTCCACCTGTGTGACATTTCTGTCCTGCTCAGCCACGAGTTCACAATAATGAAGGGAATGACCCAAGGGACTCACTTCTTCCAAGCAGCCAATGCCTTTGGAAGTTATGTCGAGATTGCTTGTTTAAACCTAGGGCAATAAATCCTCTCTCTGCCAGACCTGACTCTTCAGGCACACTCCCCAGTTTGGAGATGTGACTTGCCATGTAGTACTGAGAGGGAAAACTTGTTGAAAACTTCTTTTCTGCTTAGCTGCCCTCTGAACAGTCACCATAAAGACTGTGAGGTGCTGGAGCCAGGGATGACCTCATAAAGCCCTTTGCTAAATACTTAGTGAGCTGGTACTGTGGGCCAGGCACTGTGCTCATCATGAACAAAACCAAGGCAGACAACACTGTCATTAATGGAGCTTATGGTGTAATACGGAAGCCTGGGATAAGCAACAAATTACACAAGTGACAAATGTGATGAGTGCTGTGAAGCAGAGTGCGGGGTGCCCAGGGAACATTTCAACAGAGCCCTGGAGGATAACGGCCTGAGCTCCAGGAAGGAAGGGTGTGGTGGTGCTTAGGGTCAGAGTGGGGACAAGCATTCCAAGCAAAGGGAACAGCACATACACATGCTATATTAGTCAGGTTTCTCTAGAGGGACAGAACTAATAGGATAGATGTATAAATGAGGGGGAGCTTATTAAGTAGTATTGACTTGCATGATCACAAGGTGAAGTCCCACAATAGGCTGTCTGCAAGCTGAAGAGCAGGGAAGCCAGTCCGAGTCCCCAAACCTCAAAAGTAGGGAAGCTGACAGTGCAGCCTTCTGAAGGCCCCAGAGCCCCCGGCAAACTGCTGGTGTAAATCCAAGAGTCCAAAAGCTGAAGAACTTGGAGTCTGTTGTTCGAGGGCAGGAAGCATCCAGCACGAGAGAACGATGAAGGCTGGAAGCCTCAGCAAGTCTACTCCTTCCATGTTCCTCTGCTTTTATTCTGGCTGCACTGGCAGCTGATTAGATGGTGCCTGCCCAGATCACTGACTCAAAAGTTAATATCCTTTGGCAACACCCTCACAGACACACCCTGGAACAATAGTTTGCATCCTTCAATCTAATCAAATTGACACCTAATATTAACCATTATACATGCCCTCCATGGGAAGGAGCATGATGCCTTATATAGTCTACTACCCCCAACCCAATCCTACTCCCTCATCCCCAACACCTTCTTCCCCTGGAACACTTGACTAGACACATAAGCACAATTAGGCGATGCCTAATTATGAAGCCATCCCAGTTTATAAATTTTCTTGTTATACTTGCCTATTTACAAGTTTTTCCTGTGAAAACTTGCCTATTCTTTTTGCTGTCTCCTCTCCACGCTAAAAGAGAAACCCTAAAGAAACACTCCCAGAGTTTATTATAGTTATTATGACTCAGATTTGAAGACTAGAATTTAATGGAGGTTTTCCTAACATTGGAGACTTGAAGGACTTTTTTCCCCACCAGCCACAGAAGTAAGGTTATAAAACATTTATTTATTAAAAGAAAAGAAATCTTCTGGGCTCAAAGTTCTGGTTATTCTAAAAGCAGAGCACTTGTTCCATGTTTTCATATTGCCTCCCCACACCTACCTCTTCTCTCCCATTCCCTTTTTCTTTATTTCTGTGCTGTAGTAATAAGCAAAACAGAGAAGCAATTGGTTTTAGTCTTGGATCTTGACCTTGCTGTGTGGCCTTGGCCAAGTCACTTCCCTTCTCTCAGCCTCAGTTTCTTCAAGTGTAAAATGAGAGGTTGGATGGATCAGAAGATTCAGGCCTCCTTGCAGATCCCCATGGGTGAACCCCAACAAACAGGCTATTCAGCCAGCAGCCCCAAGTCCTTTATGAAAAGCCAGGGTTGATTGAAATTCTCCCTTCTCAGGAGAGAAACTAGAGGCAAAGCTTCCTCATCGGCAGAGATAAACTTGGCAGGAGCCAATTCAGGTACCAGTAAAGGATCTCTTCTCCTGCAGGCCAGCCTCCCTCTCTCCAGCTTGGCTCAATCCTGCATTCATTGACACTGCACTTCTATAAGCCCTTAGAACTCTGGGAATTCTCTCCTAGTTTTCCTAGGTGTACTTGCTATTTCTACATGGGTTTCCTGTGAATGTCCAGACCAATAATCAAATGCCTCCAGGACCCATAACACAAATGAGAAGAGTTCTCTCATTATGACAGGTAGGACCATGGCCAACTCAGGGCTCGTGCTTGATCGAAGGGGATCTGTGTTAGTCAGCATTCTCCAGAGAAGTGGAACCCGTTGGATAGATATGTAAAGAGATTTACTATGGGAGTTGGCTCATGCAATTGTGGAGGCCTAGAAGACCCACCATCTCCTGTCTGCAAGCTGGAGAAACAGCAAAGCCAGTGACGTAATTAAGTCTGAACCCAAAGGCATAAGATCAAGGAGAACTGATGGTGTAAGTCCCAAAGTCCAAAGGCTTGAGAACCAGGAGCTCTGATATCTAAGGGAAGATGTCCCAGCTCCGGAAGACAATTCACCCTTCCTCTGCCTTTTGTTTTATTTGAGCCCTCAATGGGCTGGATGATGCCTATTCACATTGGTGAGGGTGGATCTTCTTTACTCAGTCTACTGATTCACACCTGTTCCAGAAACGCCCTCACAGACACACCTAGAGATATTGTTTTCCCAGCTATCTGGGCACCCCTTAGCCCAGTCAAATCAACACATAAAATTAATCATCATAGGCTCTAAGTTCTACTTAGCTCCAACCAGTTGGAGTCATTTTGGTATAAGTGTAAAGTGTTTTCAGATATTCTGATCTTACAAGAGAAGCTGGAAATTAGCATTTTTAAGTAAAGATGGCTCAATTGAAAAAAAAACAAAAACAAAAGCCATGGCATGAGCAGAAGACAGTGGATCAGATTCAGGTCTGTGGCTGCTGGTTGGCTACCTGTGGGTGTAAGCAAAGTACTGGGTCCTTTCCCATTCTAGACTGTATTCACAAAATCGGTAATGCTTAGCTATGCATTCATTCATTTAATAATTGTTTGTCAACTACCGTGAGCTGGTATTATGTAGGATGCTGGTAAAATAGATAACTAAGACCCAACACATGTGTAAATGAGAATGACAGTGTGATATAATCAATGTCTCCTGGGCTAGGTGTCTCTTTTTTGCTCCCACAGCACCTGTGTATACTTCCATTATGGCATGTAACATGCTGGCAAGAAATTGATTCATTGGGTTGTATCTTCTCAGCTGCCTAAAGAATGAAATCATATACTCTAGTTTCATATGTCCAGCATTGTACACAACTTGACACATCACAGCAGCTCTAGGAAGGCACATAGGCTGACAACTGAGTGAACAATCTACTGACTGTGTGTCGTTCAGGGTTGGGAAAGCAAGGGCGGGTCTCTGTGCCCCATCTCTAGCTTTTCCTAACTCTGGCTTTATAAACACTTGCATCAAAAAATAAAAGCTAAGGCTAATTGTTTCAAATTAGGCTACCTTATTTCTACCCAGTAACTTCCCCACCACCAAGAAAGGAGTAATTTAAAGGAGCAAACTGTAGAAATAAATAGGAATAAAACCATTACCTCTGAAAGCCAAGGCCATTAATTCATTAAAAACAAACAAAAAAATCAAAGCCTGGGTGCGGTGGCTCGTGCCTGTAATCCCAGCACTTTGGGAGGCCGAGGTGGGTGGATCACCTGAGGTCAAGAGTTCAAGACCAGCCTGGCCAACGTGGTGAAACCCCATCTCCACTAAAAATACAAAAAAGTTAGCCAGGCGTGGTGGCAGATGCCTGTAATCCCAGCTACTCGGGAGGCTGAGGCAGGAGAATCGCTTGAACCTGGGAGGCAGAGGTTGCAATATGTCGAGATCACGCCATTTACATTCCAGCCTGGGCAACAAGAGCAAAACTCCGTCTCAAAAAAAACCAAAAAAACAAAAAACAAACAAACAAAAAAAAAACAAGATGAATAACATACTCTTATGTAACAGGTGAAAGTCTTAAAGGACTTAAAGGAAAGTCTTAAAGTGAAGTCTTAAAGGACTTCATGTGTGAATTCTCAGTGTAATGGAAAATACATTGGTTTAGGAATCAGATCACCTGGCTTCTAGTCCACTTCTGCAACTGTGAGATCTCAAGTAAACTACTGACTCCATCTGGGCCTCAGTTTCCTCCACTGTAAAGTGAGAGGTAATTGGAGGATCTCCAGAGTTACTTCTGGGTTTCATAGACTGTGCATCCTGGCAACCAGTTGCCTCTTCTGAGACCACCTGGCCTGGTAGGAAGAAAAACACAAAGAAATATATGAGTAAACATAATCATGCCTCCTTCTGCAACAGTAGCCATAAGTCTGTTTTCCACAGGACAAAGGAATGAGTAATAGTGCAGTCGAAATCTCATCTACTTCCCTCTTCCTCAAGAACCAAGGGGCTGCTCCAAACATCTTGAAATGCAACATAAAACACAAACAGACCACACCAGAGGCCAGCTCCAGGTTTTAACAGCACTTTGATGCTTGGCAGATTTCTCTGGATTTGTTTTTTAGGCTGACACACTGCACCTCTCCGTTCACCCTGCAGCATTCTCTAACTGGGACTTCAGAAACCCATTAGGAAAAGGAGTGCAGGGTGTGGAGTAAGAGAAGGTTTGGATGAAAGGCTGGGAAATGCTCCCTCAGGGGAAGGGAAATCTGGCACCATCAATAACTTTAAGTCTATAAAATTATTTTCTTCTGGCACTAAAAGTTCACATGATACACTATATTTATCACTCACTGAATCTCATTGTCTTATTCAAAATTTCCACTTCCTATAGTTGACTTCTTTTGGCTCATGACCTGTCACATTTCTTTTATGGCTAGTATATTAAATTTCAACTATTAGCAGCCATTTATTAAAAACGAAACACACCCACAGAAAACCAGGCAGACACAACTTGATTGATAACAAGTCTGTGCTTTCCTCTCCTACTTCTTTCAGGTTAGAGAAGTTGGAAAACCGCTAATGAGTCTTCTGTACCTTTTAAAGAAATGTCTTAGAGTAATCTTACAGTTAGGAGTTTCCTATATCAGGTAGAAATTAAATGCTTTGAAAGCTTCTAGTTTCAAAAAAGGTGGTGAACTAGCACAGGATATTGGCTTCCTCCCAAAGCCCAATCTTGAAGTGAGAGGAAGTTTCCAGATCCTGAAAATGAAGAGAAAAACTGTAGAAATTTTCGTGGTGAGGGTGGGAGACATGGTAAGGGTGAGACTGGGGGAGGGCAAAATGTCACAGACACTTTGGGTGTGATGAGTCATTTTATGTCAGCTTGACTGGACCAAGGATGCCCTGACATTTGATCAAACATTATCCTGGGTTTGTCTGTGAGGATGTTTCTGGATAAGGTTGGCATTTGAATTGGTAGACTGAGTAATGCAGATTGCCTTTCCTAATATGGGTGGGCCTCATCTAATCAGTTGAAGGCTTGGCTAGAACAAAAAGACTGAGAAAGAGGAAAATTCTTCTGCCGGACTATTTGAGCAGGAACATCGGTCTTTTTCTACCTTTGGATTTGAACTAAAACATCAGCTCTTCCTGGGCTTTGAGCCTGCCAGCTTTCAGACTGGAATTTACGCCATCAGCTCTCCTGGTTCTCAGGTCTTTGGACTCAGACTGGAATGACACTTCGGCTGTGCTGGGTCTTCAGTTGCTGACTACTGACCTTGAGACTTCTTGGCCAGCCCCCACAATCCTGTGAGCCAATTAGTCTCCTGTTGGTTTTGTTTCTCTGGAGAACCTTGGCTAACATACTAGAGTTGTGCCTGGAAAGTGCTTGCCAGTTGGTTTCTTTCTTTCCTTCATATTTATCTGGATGGATCACTGCCCATCACATTGACCCTATAGGACAGGAAAATAGTTATGCTTCTCAAAGGCAACAGAATAAGATCCTAGATCCTGACTAGGATAGTAAATAGAGATTTGCTGGACAGGCCACTCTGAGGATTCCCTTACCAAAACCTTTTTAACATTCCATTTTACCTCCTCTACTGGTTACTTACCTCTTTGCATTTTATTTTTTTTAGCAGTTGTTCTAGGGATTGCATATGCATCCTTAACTTACCACTTAGAGCTAATATTGCATGAAATACAAGAGCAATATGCAATATGAGAGCAATGTCCTACTGATGCTTTGGGCTTAGAGATTACCACAGAGAAAGACAGCCTCTGAAAAGAGCAGGGCCTGAGTGGAGGTTCTGGGCATTACTACATACCTAGGAATTATAGCAGAATGCAACATTACCCTGAAGTGCTTAGAAGCGTGCCCCTTTCCCAACTCACTTGGGGTCTATACAATCTAGGCATTTGACTCTCCTCCAAGGTATATACGAACAGTAATGGTAGCTGATAGGATTTCAGAAGAAAAAAAAAAGAGAGAATTCTGAGGAACACAAATATCAGTAAAGAAAGGCAAAAACTGAACAACATATACCAGAGGAAGAAGAGTTAAGGGTCTGGGAAGAACAGGAATATAAATAAATGTAATAAATATTTTCAAAGTTCTAATAAAGGATGTTGGAAACAAGAAGCAGATATAAATTACGAATAGGAGCCAAATGGAAATACAGGGTAGAAAAAATATAATAGTTGAAATAGAGAGTTCAGTGGGATGAAAGTATTTTTTCTTCATTTCTTTAAAATATATGACGGTTTAAAGCAAAAATTAGAGTACTCTCCTTGGGGTTTATAATGTATTGAGATATAATATGTATGTAACAATAGCACAAAGGCTGGGAGTGGACAGATGGAATTATACTGTTGCAATATGCTCTTATATTTCAGGCAATATTAGCTCTAAGTAATAAGTTAAGGATACATATACAATCCCTAGAACAACTGCTAAACAAAAAATGCAAAGAGGTAAAGCTAAGTAGCCAGTAGAGGAGATAAAATGGAATGCTAAAAAATATTCAGTCATTCGGGTGCGGTGGCTTATGCCTGTAATCCCAGCCCTTTGGCAGGCCATATAAAACCCAAGTTTCTACTTTATGAAACTAGAAAAAGAAGAGCAATTAAACCCACTGTAAATATAAAGAAAGAAATGCTAGGGATAAGAGAAGAAATCAATCACATGGAAAATAGAAAAATAATAGAGACAACTAACAAAATCAAAAATTGGTTATTTTGGAAGATTAATGAAGTGAAACATATGTCCACAAAAAGACTTTACAAGAATGTTTATAGCAACTTTATTCATAATAGACAATAACTGGAAACCAATGTCTATGAATAGAAGAATAGATAGATCAATGTGGTATAGTCATACAATGGTATACTACTGAACAATACAAAGGAAAGAACTGTTAGAACACACAACAGCATGGATCAATGTCTCAGACATGCTGAGCAAGAAGCAAAACAAAAGGGAGTAGATACTTTATGATCCCATTTATATGAGGCCAAGAACAGGAAAACAGACAAAAATCTATGGTGAAAAAAATAAAATATAAGAAATGGCTGCCGGTGGGAAGGTGGTTGACAAAAGAACTTTCTGGAATCATGGAAATGCCTTATATCTTGATAGCTGTGTGGCTGGATGGGTGATTTCATTTACCACTACTCATCAAATTGCAGTTAAAATCTGTGCATTTCACTTCTAAAGATTGTATATGAAAAAGAACTGTAAGCAAACATTAAACTTATTATGAAGTTTGCTTATTGAAGTAGTAATGGTTAGCAAAAGAGTAAACATATTGAGGATAATGGGAGCCAGATTTCCCATTGTTGGAGTTATAAACACAGCAAGAAGGATGAGTAGAATGTACCCTGTGTTGTTGAGTTGAGATTAGGGGTATCAGTCTGAACATCAGTATAATAAAATACATTATATATTATATATATTTCCTAGCCACTGTCGCCTGAAAAGACCTAAAAGCCATGCCACATTGGTGGCAATGATTCTATCTAATGCCCAGATCTTAGTTTCTAAATGCCACCTTCCATTAAAAGAAATCAGAGTTCTTTGGAGAAAAGGCTGATTCCAGGGCTGGGGCAGAAGTCAACAACGAGCCTAGAACATCTTGTTTGTGCCAGAAAGTCAGGAAGTGCTTGTCGAGTAATGAGGATATGTTAAAACCATATTGGAGCTAGCCTGAAGTGGCTGTCACAGGCCAAATCTATTATAATTTTATAATTGAATAGTAATAAATTAAACTTATTTGACAAAATGAAAATCCATCAATCCATATTGATATTATCAGTCAATGAATAAATAAATAAATACGGGTAAATAACAAGCTCTTCCTTACAACAGAAGGAATGCTGGAGTTAGAAAATTATCAATGGGTGCTAAAACTGAAAAGTGAAAATTTAGGGAAGAAAATAACATTTACATGGTCTCAAAGGATCTTGCAAAATATTACTTATTAGTTACAAAGGTGAAAATACTACCCTTACAGTGGAGAAATATGGTACTTTTCACCTTACATCAAGAAACTTTAGACAAACTCAAATTAAAGAATATTCTACAAAATAACTGATCTGTCCTCTTCAGAAGCGTCAAGGTTAAGAAAAAAAGCTGAGAAACTGTTCCAAATTAAAGGAGGCTAAAGAGATAAGCCAACACAGCACAATGCATGATCCTGGACTGGATACTGGTTTGGGAGAGCAGAACAGCTCTGTGCCCAGTACTGGGACAAATGTTACCATTTGAATATGCAATGTAGGTTGCCTAATAGTATGGTATTATGTCAGTGTTAAATATCCAGATTTTGATAATGGAACTGTGACATATAAAAGAATGTTTGTGTTTTTAAGGAAATAGACATTGAAATATTTAGGGATAAAGGGGCTGATATCTCCAGCTTACTCTCAAATGATTAAAAATGCATACATATAAAGAGATAGAAATAGAAAGTAATGAAGCAAATGGGGCAAAATAATAAATGGTTAATAAATCTAGGTAAAGAGTATATGGGCATTTCTTGCACTACTCTTTCAACTTTTCTTTAAATTTGAAATTGTATCAAAATTGTAAGTTACCAACAAAATCCATTGGGAAAGGATTGTTTAGTAGAGGCAATTGAAATAGTGAGGAGTTAAAGGCAACCATAAGTCTCTTCGCAAGGAACGAATAGTTATGGCAGACACAAATAATGGAATACAATGCAGAGTCAGAATTTTTAAATTATTTATCTATCTATCGTCTGTCTGTCATCTATCTTATCAATCAATCAATCTATAAACGACAACATGACTAAATCTCGAAAATATATTTTTGCATGAAAAAGTGATTAATATAATGAGATCCACAGCTAAATATGATCTGTGTACATTAATCACATATATGCAATAATATCGTGATATTTACAGGTATGGACCTAACTAAGAACATAAGTTAGATACCCAGGAGTGGGTGCTTATGGGAGAGAAATGAATGAAAGTCACGCTGGAAGAATAAAAGGAGAAAATAATAAAGTAAAATAACATAAGAAAGGAGCCTTGCAAGGGATGATGATGATAATATGACATGGACAGAAAAATATGATGAAGTTAAATATTTGCCACTGGTGTCCCAAAAATAGGAGTTGGTGGAAGAAAGGAAACAAAATGTGGAGTCCCTTTCAAGATGCCATTTAGACTCAGGTTTTTATTTGATTCATTCAGAAAACACATACTTGCCTGTGCACCAGGCACCTTGCTAGATGCTGAGAAAATAGTTTGAACGAGATAGGAACTAGAAACATCTTACAGTCCAGGAAACTAACCCCAGTGAGTGTTAGTATGTCACTGGAGAAGGCCAAGAATGGTATTTGCAATGAGGAAAGCTCAGAATAACTACCTTTTGCTGAGTTTGCCCAATTAATTCTGCTTCTATGAATGAATCATAGGAAGCCACTTTACCATTTCCCTTCAATTTATGCCTCCTTGCTATTTGGAGAATTTCCTTTAATTCCTGTTCTCTATAATGTATTATCAATTTTGTTTTGACTAACTTGATCTGTTAAACTAGCCCTATGCACTGTTAAGAGTAATCCCCATAATTGTGAAACCCATCTATACCATTCATTGGTCCCTTGTTACTGTCCTTTTCTGTAATACTTGGTAGACATGTCAGGCCCTTCCTATGAAAAGCATAGGCTCTTTCTGCTCCCCTCAGGCCTATCGTAATACTTTGCATTTGTTACACCCTGTTATATTGAGTTAATAAATAAAGATATGCTAAATTAACTCAGGAGCAATCTAGTTGGGACATCTTGACTCTTGGGTTTCTACCCAAGTATCTAATCAGTGCTATTGTACTTTAAAAGAAAAAAAATTTGTTAAGCATTTTTACAAACCTTAACATGAATTACTATACATTTTCTTTAGTCATTGGCAGTTCAGGATCCAACTAGTGAGAAATATATTTTCCCACAGATGGTCTAGGACGCAAACCACATTGTTCATACTTTTGAAAAACATAAAGAAACAATAAAAATAAGATATTGCAAGAGCTTTGAAGTGCGTGGGTCACAATGGCAGGTTCCTTTGTTGAGCAGCGGATTTTCCTAATGCCACTCAGCTAGATTCTTATCATACATTTCTGAGCAGGAGACAATGAAAATGACCCAGCGTGAATAAAAGAACAGATGAGAAATGTGCTGTGATAAAGGCTGAAAAGGAGGCAGGCAAGTGCCTGGGTCCTCATTGAAAACAAATAACCCGAGGTGGGGAGAGAGGCTCGCTTTATCTTTGGCATTCTTTTTATAGCTCTGATCTGGAATTGTTTTCCCTTGAAAATGAATGGAGTGCCAGGGAGAGCTGCTTGATCTTATTCTCTGGCCTTTTCATTGCACTGTGCAGCCATTTTAATGAGTTATTTCTCACAGTGGCCCTACCAGGCAGGTCATCATCAATATCCTTGTTTTCCAGGCAGAGCCTAAGTGAAGCAACGGCTGAGGGTGATTCAGTAATGGGTCTTAATTATGTGAGGTTCATGTGGCTGAGGATGGCGAGCAGCTGTTTTGGGGAGTCTCTCTTGAGTTCAGAGGAGAAGATATGAGCAGAGCTGGGGCAGGGGCAACATTACAGCAAAAGGAGTTCTGGACTAGGAGAGTGTTCCCTGCATTATCATGGAGGTTTCTGAGAAGAGGAATCTCGCTTCTGCCTCTTGGTTTGTACTGCCAAAGCATCTACTAGATGCTAGAGATGTACATCTCCCAGAAAATAAATGCTCAGTTGGTTGATTGATGAATGATATGAATAACTCTTTATGTAGGGATATTTCAACCAAAGTTAGGGACAGATTGATCCGGTCCAACTTGATCTACCAAGAAGAAAAGACCAAATGACTCTATGAGGTCACTGGCATTTCTTAGTGCATAAGTAGCACTTATCTGCCATTAGCTCTGTTCAATTTAATTCAAAGTGCAGTCAAGTTAACGCTTTTGATCATCTGCTACATGGAAGGTGATAGACAAGGCTCTGGGTGGATTGCAGAAATAAATCAATTATGGCTCCTGCCTCATAAAGTGAAAGGTAGAATGGGAGAGAAAGAAATGCATGCAACTTCTTACAATACAGGTATCTGAGAATATGAGAAGTGCTATCTTAGAAATTCAATTAGTTGATGAGACTATGGAAGAGGAAGTGAAGAATTCCAGTTTGGGCATCGGGAGTGAAGGGATAATAACTACACATATTAACATTACTGTGTGCCATGCAGATGATAAGTGCTTTACTTGAATTATTTTATTTAATACTTACAACTGTATACAATAAGTATGAACGCGATTTTCATTTTATTCATGATCATGTGGAAGCAGAGAGCAGTTAAGTAACATACTAGCAAGCAGCAGAGGCAGAATTGAACTAAGGCTGTCCGACAGCTCTTAAGCTAAGTTTAAAGAAAATGCATGGATTTAGCACATGTTATATTCCAGTCTCTGGGTTAGGTGTTTAATATAGATTATTTATTTACTTCTATAAATAACTCTAAAAATTATATTATCTCCCTTTGACACATCTGAGATTCAAAGAGCTTAAATGACTTGATCAAGATACATGGTTAATAAATATCAAAAGGCGCTTTCCTGCCCAGACTGGTGTGGCCTCATGCTGTGTCATTTCCACTCTCCACAAGGCTGCTACAAGTAGAAAATAGCCAATGCTTCCTCAAGACCTCAGGAACCCCAGGCAGCCAGCCACGTCCAGCTGAAGGCAATTGAGAGATCTCAGGCACAGTCTCTTAAAAGCCTCCAGCCCCCTGTAGGTTCAAGCCCACGGATAAACTGCCATCTGAAGCCCTGCAGCATCAACGAACTCAGGTAGAGCTTTCAGCCCTTTGGAACTGGTTATGTTGTCCCCAGGGTGGTTGTATTAGTTATCTATTGCAGTGTAACAAATTACAGCAAGTTTAGTGGTGTAAAACATACATTACTATCTCATGGTTTCAGCATTCAAGCATCTGGCCATGGCTTAACTAGGTCCTCTGCTCAGAGTCTCATAAGGCACAAAGTATTGGCCAGTTGCATTTTCATCTGGAGCTTGGGCTCCACTTCCAAGCTCATGTAGGGTATTGGCAAAATTCAGTTCCTCCCAACGGTAGGACTGAGGTCCTCAAGTCCTAGATGCCGCCTCCCTCCAGAGGCAGTTGACAGAATGGCTTTTTGCTTTTTAAAAGCCTGCAGGAGAGCATCTATTATGGACTGAATGTTTGTGTTCTCCCCCAAATCTGTATGTTGAAATCCTAAACCGCAATGTGATCGTATT
The DNA here is from genome assembly GCF_028878055.3 of Symphalangus syndactylus. NCBI lineage: Eukaryota > Metazoa > Chordata > Mammalia > Primates > Hylobatidae > Symphalangus > Symphalangus syndactylus. The sequence continues at coordinate 65,914,416 of NC_072434.2, forward strand.
AGGAGATAGGGCCTTTGAGAGGTTATTAGGCCATGAGGATGGAGCCCTCATTTATGGGATTAGTGCCTCTGTATAAGGAACTCCAGAGAGCTCTTTAGCTCTCTTTCTGTCGTTTGAGAAGGCAGCTGTCTACAAAACAGGAAGAGAGCTGTCACCAGAACCTAACCATGCTGGCACTCTGATTTTGGACTTCCAGCCTCCAGAACTGTGAGAAATAAGCTTCTATTGTTTACAAATCACTCTGTCTGTGGTACTTTGCCATAGCAGCTCCAAGGGACTAAGGCAGTGCCTCTTTCCTGAGGAAGGACACGTGCCTCCTTTAAGGACTTTCATTTGATTAAGTCAAACCCTTGCAAGATAACCTCATGTTTGGTTCACTCAAAATCAAATTATTTGGGACCTCAATTACATCTGCAAAATCTCTTCATTTTTTGCAATATAATGTGGACTAATCACAGGAATGATATCCCACCCTATTCACAGGACTTGCCAACACTCACAGGGAGGGAATTATGTACAGCAAGTACACCATGGAGCAAGAATTTGAGGATCGTCTTAGAATTCCACCTGCCATGAGGCAAGAATTTGAGAATCGTCTTAGAATTCTGCCTGCCATATGAAACTCATTCCTAGCACCGTGGATGCTTTGGTCTCCTTCCAGCTAAAACAGGACCTCGTTATCTGGGCAGAGCCAGAGAAGAGTCTATATATTAGCCACATACATTTTGGAATTGCCTGTCTCCATTTCCTTTTGTGCAGGGGTCACACACCACCCATCAGTGAGTTTTGGCCATGGGTCAGCATTTCTGATGAAAGATTTCATGGGAAAAGGATGACATTTATGTCCAAAGTTGTTTTGGTGGTCAGCTTTGGCGATTATCTTTTAATTATCTCTGCTTCCCCTCTCCCCCGTTGTTGTTGACAGTCAAGACTTAGTTGTGCATATTATTTATTGAAAGAGCTAAAGAGGAAAAGGCCAAGGCTGAAGCCTAATAACTGAGAGGAAACAAGTCAGAAGACATCTAAATGTCAATTGATGGAATTGGCTTCTTGACTTGAAGATTATATCTTTAAACAGTCTTGGGAAACACCATTTTAATTCAACAAAGGAGTTCTTATAAATACAATTTAATTGCTTTTTCAAGGATTGTCTATTGAGACCCCACATTAGGTTTTGTTTTGTCTTGTTCTGTTTACCATTTTCTTGCATGCACACTTAGCCCCAAAGGGACTGGACAATAAAAGAAGGCTAAGCCTGCAACACTAAGCACATTTGTAAGAAAGTAATTTAGGGAAAGCAGTTTTCAATCTCATTCAAAAGTATCCAATATTTCAATATTCCTAGACATTTCTTGCCATAGCAGTGCCAAAATAGAGACAACTTTTGCCCTGTAGTCAATTCTGATGATGAGCCAGCTTTTATTGAATCAAAAAGCCCCAAAACTCCCACCACAACTCTGATCAAAATCTGATCCTTAGAATGTCATTAAGACTGAATAGGAGTTTTATTTCTACCATCCTCTACCGCTTTATTGATTAACTCTGCTCAGAACACAACCAGCTCACAAAGGCTCAGCTCCTAGAATTGGATGAGAAAGGTTTTTTACCAGAGAGAAGGGCAGAGGGATTTTTGTGGACTTGACATCTGGGGCCCAGACTGGGACCACTGTGAGCCTGGAATATTCTTTCAGTCCTCGCCTCCTCATCATTCACCCATTTAAAACAACCTCAAACTTGAAAGTCCTGATTACTTCAAATATCTTCCTGGGTCTGTAATGAAGATGCTTATAAATATTACAAAAGATTTATCACTTTGGTGTGAAATTCTCTGATACCGGCAGGGAGTTTTTAAACACAACTGGCAACAAGAAGCATATGGTCAGAGATTCAAGTTACTGCTTTCTTTCTTTCTTTTTTTTTTAATTGTTGTCTGCCAAGGACAATATATTTTTTTCCCTTCTTCAAAATAAACATTGTGCAGGAATGTGCCTCAGCAAATGGCTGGGGCTCTATTATATTTCTTGCAGCTTTCTAAACAATTTTCAACCCTGGGCTGGCCTGGTGTCAAACAGAAGGCAACCAACAATAGCAAAATCCCATTAAAGCCAAGAAGGTTCCTTCCTGAGGTGAGCCTGGCCAGAAATAGTCATCTTGGCTCATTCTCCAGTTTGGCACCGGGGACTAATAATGCACGGTCTCCTAATGGAAATTATCTAATTTCATCCAAGAGCTCCTCCAGAGAGAGCCGGGCTGACGCACTAACAGTCAATATAACAACATTCTTCTTGAAGTGCTGAACAATAGGCCTTTGGAGAGACTGTGATAAACCACGTCAGACTCCGGACAAACACGAGTGTAAAAATAGGCATCAGAGGCATTGACACAGCCACCTAATTTCTCAGGAGGGAGGCCTACAGAGGAGGGATTGTTCAGAATGCTTGTTGAGAATACTTCATCAGAAGCAGTGGGAGAAGGATAGTGAAGAAAGAAAGAAAAGGGATGGGGAGAGAGATAAAAAGAAGACTGAATAAGATCAAGAATGGGGAAAAAATAAGAAAATGATAAATGAAAGAGAGGAGTTAATTCTTCATCTGTGGTACAACTGTCCATGGTCTGCTAATATAAATCAAACTTTGGGTGTGATTCCTATTAACATCATGGGGCTGTTTTTCAAATGCTCTGTGCAAAGAACAGCCAGCAGGAAGTCATGCTCCATTTAAGGAGATATATATATATGTATGTAACTCACATATATATATAGGAGTTCTGTGAATTTACCACTTTTCTAAGACCAACAGAATCATCCTGAGGTGTACATTTGGTTTTAAGTTTCCTCATGTTATTACTTGTTTTCTGATTTTTTTTTTTTTTTTTTTTTTGAGACGGAGCCTCGCTCTGTCGCCCAGGCTGGAGTGCAGTGGCACAATGGCGGCTCACTGCAAGCTCCGCCTACCAGGTTCAAGCCATTCTCCTGCCTCAGCCTTTCCGAGTAGCTGGGACTACAGGCGCCCGCCACCACGCCTGGCTAATTTTTTTTTGTTTTGTATTTTTAGTAGAGGCGGGGTTTCACCGTGGTCTCAATCTCCTGACCTTATGATCCGCCCGCCTCAGCCTCCCAAAGTGCTGGGATTACAAGCGTGAGCCACCGCACCCGGCCGTTTTCTGAATATTTTTAACCTCCTCTAAATTTTAAGCTTCTCAAGAGTAGGAACTGGCTTGTGTCTATAATGATTATCCACATCAAGACAATAAGTATCAGTCAAAACTGTTCATTGGTTGATTATTCGTTGAGCCTAATAGTCTTGAAACATCAGAAAGTCTCTCATGAGTGGGTATTCCAAGAAATAAATTTCTCCAAAATGGGTAATTTCAAGGCCCAATTCCATGTCAACACCTCCCTGATTCCGTACCCACTACCACCTTCCTACTTCCCTTCCCCACCAACAAGCTAGAAAATGGCGTAGGTTCTGGAATACAGAATGGCTTCCCTAGAACACAGGGCCTAAGATAGACCACAAGACATTCTCCTTGGGCCCAACATGTGAATTTGCAACTCTAGATTGATGCAAGAGAACGTGTTCTAGCTGCATTCACACCACTGGAATAATATTCACAGTCCTAATCAAGATGGTGGCTCAAGCACGTGCCTGCTTTCCCTGCCCAAACCCCAATCCAGATATATATTCAACATACAGATAACGCTGTGTCTTGGGAGGGAATTCTGTGTCTGGGGGATAGCAGAGTGAAGAGCCTACTTCTTTAGATATGCTTTTGTACATTTTCAAGGTTGAACTCTGTGAATGTAACACTATTCAAAAATTTAAAATTAAGTTTAAATAAGCTAGTATTAGTGTATCAATATAAAGTAAAATGGAATTTAAGGCCAAATGCATAAAAGGAAAAATGAGACATATTTATACTGATTAAAAGTATAGTTCATGGCCAGATGTGGTGGCTCACGCCTGTAATTCCAGCACTTTGGGATGCCGAGGTGGGCGGATCACGAGGTCAGGAGTTCAAGACTAGCCTGGCCAACATGGTGAAACACTGTCTCTACTAAAAATACAAAAATTAGTCAGGCATGGTGGGCGCCTGTAATCCCAGCTCCTCAGGAGGCCAAGGCAGGAGAATCGCTTGAACCTGGGAGGTGGAGGTTGCAGTGAGCTGAGATTGCACCACTGAACTACAGCGTAGGCAACACGAGTGAAACTCCATCTCAAAAAAAAAAAATAAATAAACAAAATAAAAAAGTACAGTTCACTAAGAAGTCACTTAACTTCATGAATGTAACAACTTCAAAATATACAAAACTGATAGAAATATAAGGAGAATCTAATGATGCACAAAAAATAAGACTACACAAAAAGAAGGTATTATATAGTAATAGCATTTGAATAACATACACATATCTCATAGATATATGTAAAACTTGGTATTCAACAGAGACAACACATTTTAAAAAATATACAGAAATTTACAAAATCAGTTCATATGTTAAGCCACAGAGAAAATATCAACAAATTCCAAAGTAAACGGGGTCATGCAAGTTGCATTCTCTGAGTGCAATGCAATAAAATGGAAATTAACGAAATTGCTAGCCACATAAACACACACATATAAATCTGTCCACTTGGAAGTATAAAATATCCCTCTACGTTCTTGGGTATAAAAGCAAAGCAAAACTATTTAGAAATAAGTTATGAGAACTCTTATCAAAATAAATGGGACATAATCAAAGCAATACTCAGAAGAAATTTTGCAGTTTTAAAACGCATTTTTCTTAGAAAATAAAAGGTTGAAAAATAATGAAAGCATTCAACTTAGGAATAATAGCAATAACAAAATTAATAAAGATAAAAAAAGAAAAAATAGAAAATATAATGTGCACATATATTAAACCATTTTAAAAGGAAAATATTGTGTATCCTTGGGATTTCTTTTGTAGAATACATTAAACTGGATAGATGTTGTCAGATATTTATTTAAATAAAGTATTGGCCAGGTGTGGTGGCTCACGCCTGTAATCCCAGCACTTTGGGAGGCCAAGGCGGGCAGATCACGAGGTCAGGAGATCAAGACCAGCCTGGCCAACATGGTGAAACACCATTTCTCCTAAAAATACAAAAATTAGCTGGATGTGATGGTGCATGCCTGTAATCCCAGTTACTCAGGAGGCTGAGGCAGGAGAATCGCTGGAATCCGGGAGTTGGACGCTTCAGTGAGCTGAGATCATACCACTGCACTCCAGCCTGCGTGACAGATTGAGACTCCATCTCAAAAAATAAAAATAGAAAAGTATCAGTAAAGATGATTTCTGGTGTGTTTTGCATAAAATATTGCTAGGATTAAATTACAACACAAGTAAAGGATTTGATGCAGTGCTTGTACCGGAATAATTACTATTTAGCTGCTATTATTACCATTAAATATCTTTTTGTGACAGGAAAATCATAGAAGTTCACTTTAGTGTTAAAAAAATTTTTTTTTAAGTTTACTGGCATAAAACCTGCTTTCATATTGTCTTTCTGTCATTTGCTCCATTAATGATTACCTTACTCCTTGTCTCTACTCCCCCAATCTTAAAACCTGAATCAGTGTACTCTTTTTCATACAGGACACATTTTCAAATATATGGTCAAGTAGGATGGGCCATTACACATGTGCATAGTTTTCACTTCTCTTATAAGGTGAAGCATTCCCAACTGTTTATCTTTCCTTACTTAAGTGAAAAGGAATCTAGGTCTTCCACCTTCTTTTAAAAAATATTTTATTTTTTTATGGATACATAATGGATATACATATGGATGTACATGTGGTAATGTAATACCTTAATATAATTTGTAAAGACCAAATCAGTGTAATTAGGGTATCCATCACCTCAAATATTTGTCTTTTCTTTATGCTAACAACATTCAGATTATTCTCTTCTAGCTATTTGAAATATACAATGGGGTACTGTAAACTGTAGTCGCGCTACTCACCTATCAAACACTAGGTCTTATTTCCTATGTCAAACTGCATATTCATACTCATCAATCAACCTCTCTTCATCTGCTCCTACTCACTACCTTTCCCAGCCTCTGGTAACCACCAATTTACTCTCTATCTTCATGAAATTCACTGTTTTTGCTCCCACATATGAATGAGAACATATGATATTTCTCTTTCTGTGCTTGACTTACTTCACTTCACATAATGACCTTCAGTTCCATCCATGTTGCTGCAAATGACAGAATTTCAATCTTTTTATGGCTGATAGCATTCCACTGTTTACATATACCACATTTTTTTTATCCATTCATTCACTGATGGGCACTTAGGTTGATTCCATATTTCGGTTATTGTGAATAATGCTGCAACAGGCATAAGAGTGCAAACATCTCTTCAATATACTGATTTCATTTCTTTTAGATATATACCCAGTAGTGGAATTGCTGTATTGTATGGCAGTTCTATTTTTAGTTTTTTGAGGAAACTCAATACAATTGTTATACTGGCTGTACTAATTTACATTCCCAAACACAGTGTATGAGAGTTCCCATTTCTCCATATCCTTGCTGGCATTCATTATTCCTCGTATTTTTGATAAAAGCCATTTTAACTGGGGTGAGATGATATCATATTGTGGTTTTGGTTTGCATTTCTCTGATAATTAGTGATGTTAAGCATTTTTTCATACACCTGTTGGCCATTTGTATGTTTTCTTTTGAGATATTTGTGTTTAGGTCTTTTACCCATTTAAAAATTGGATTATTTGTTTTTTGCTACTGTGTTGTTTGAGGTCTTTATATATTCTGGCTATTCAATCCCTTGTCAGATGGATAGTTTGCAAATATTTTCTCCCATTCTTTTTTTTTTTTTTTTTTTTGAGACAGAGTCTCACTCTGTCGCCCAGGCTGGAGTGCAGTGGCGCAATCTCGGCTCACTGCAAGCTCCGCCTCCCAGGTTCACGCCATTCTCCTGCCTCAGCCTCTCCGAGTAGCTGGGACTACAGGCGCCCGCCACCACGCCCGGCTAATTTTTTGTATTTTTAGTAGAGACGGGGTTTCATCATGGTCTCGATCTCCTGACCTCATGATCCGCCCGCCTCGGCCTCCCAAAGTGCTGGGATTACAATATTTTCTCCCATTCTATGGGTTATATCTTCACTTTGTTGATTATTTCCTTTGCTGTGCAGAAGCTTTTTAGCTTGATAATCCTGTTTCTTGATTTTTGTTTTAGTTGCCTGTGCTTTTGAAGTCTTACACAAATAATCTTTGCCCAGGCCAATGCCATGGAGCATTTCCCCAATATTTTCTTTGAGTAGTTTTATAGTTTCAAGTCTTAGATTTAAGTCTTTAATGGATTTTGTTTGAGTTTTGTATATGAGGAGAGATAGGGCTCTAGTTTTTTTCTTCTACATATGGTTATTCAGTTTTCCCAGAACCATATATTGAAGAAATTGTCCTTGCCTCATTGCATGTTCTGGGCACCTTTGTTGAAAATGAGTTGGCCATAAATGCATGAATTTATATCTAGGTTCTTTATTGTGTTCCATTAGTCTACATATCTGTTTTTATGCCAATACTGTGATGATTTACTTACTATAGCTTTGTAGTATATTTTGAAATCAGGTTGTGTGATGCTTCCAGCTTTCTTTTTTTCACTCAGGATTGCTTTGGGTATTGGGGGTCTTCTGTGGGTCCATATAAATTTTAGGATTCTTTTTTCTATTTTTGTGAAAAATGTCATTGGTATTTTGATAGGGATTGCATTGAATCGGTAAATTGCTTTGAGTAGAATAGTCATTTTAACAATACTAATTCTTCCAACCCATAAACTGGAATGTCTTTCCATTTTTGCATTTCCTTTTCCATTTCTTTCTTCAGTATTTTAAAGTTTTTCTTGTAGAGATCTTTACTTCTTTGATTAGATTGAGTCCTAAGTATTTTATATTCTTTGTAGCTATTGTAAATGGAATTACTTTCTTGATTTCTGGGATATATAGGTGCTACTGATTTTTGTATGTTGATTTTGTATCCTGCAACTTTACTGAATTTGTTTATTAGTTCTAATCCTTTTTTGGTGGAGTCTTTAGGATTTTCTAAGTATTAAGATCATGTCAACTGTGAACAAGGCTAATGTGACTTCTTTCTCTCAATTTAAATATGCTTTATTTTTCTCTTTTGCCTAATCGCTCTGGCCAGGATTTCCAGTACTATGTTGAATAAAAGTGGTGAAAGTTGGCATCCTTGACTTGTTGCAGATTTAGAGGAAGGGCTTTCAATTTTTCCCTGTTCAGTATGATCAGTTAGCTGTGGATTTGTCAATGTGACCTTAATTACTTTGAAATATGTTCCTTCTATACCTAGTTTGTGGGTTTTTTTCTCATAAAAGGATGCTGAATTTTATTAAATAATTTTTCAGCATCTATTGAAATGACTATATGGTTTTAGTCCTTGGTTCTGTTAATATGATGTATCATATTTGTTGATTTGCATGTGTGGAACCGTACTTGTATCCCTGGGATGACTCCCACTTGATCACAGTGAATGTTCTTTTTGATGAGTTGCTGAATTCAGTTTGGTGGTTTTTGTTAAGAATTTTTGCATCTATTTTTATCAGTAATATTAGTCTACAGTTTTCTTTCTTTTTGTGTCCTTGTCTGATTTTAGTATCATTTTAGTATCAGGGTAACGCTGGCCTCACATAATGAGTTTAGAAGGATCCCCTCCTCTTCAACTTTTTTTGAAGAATTTGAATAGAATATTTGGTATTAGTTTTTCTTTAAATGTTTGGTTGAATTTGGTAGTAAAGCCATCAGGTCATGGCTTTTTTAAAAATCATTTTTTTTAATAGAGGCAAATCCTTGCTCTTTTGCCCAGGCTGGAGTGCAGTGGTGTGATTATAGCTCACTGCAGCCTCGAATTCCTTGGCTGGAGTGGTCCTCCTGTCTCAGCTTCCCAAGTAGCTAGGACTACAGGCATGCACCACCAAACCCAGCAATTTTTTATTTTTATTTTTTGTAGAGACGGGTTCTTGCTGTGTTGTGCATGCTGGTCTTGAACTCTTGGCCTTAAATGATCCTCCTGCCTTGGCCTCCCAAAATGCTGGGATGACATGCATAAGCCACCATGCCTAGCCTGGGCTTTTCTTTGTTGGGAGACTTTTTTATTAAGGCGTCTATCTCATCACTTGTTATTAGTTTGCTGAGGTTTTCTCTTTCTTCATGGTTCGATCTTAGTAGGTTTTATGTGTCCAGGAATTTATCCAGTTCTTCTGGGTTTTCCAACTCATTGCTCTACGGTTGTTCATAATAATCTCTAATGGTCTTTGTATTTCTGTGTTCTCAGCTATCATATCTCTTTTTTCATTTGTAATTTTATTTATTTGAGTCTTTTGTTTTTCCTTAGTCTGGCTATAGATTTGTCATTTTTATCTTTTCAAAAAATAGACTTTTAATTTTGTTTATCTTCTGTATTTTTTTAGTCTCAATTTCATTTATTTTTACTCTGATCTTTGGTATTTTTTCCCTTCTATTAATCTTGAGTTTGGTTTGCTCTTGCATTTCTAGTTCTTTGAGGTGCATTGTTAGGTTATTTATTTGAAGTCTCTCTGCTTTTTTGACATAGGCTTTTATTGCTATAAAATTCCTTCTTACTATTGCTTTTGCTGCATCTCATATTTTGATATGTTATATTTCCATTTTCATTGTTTCAAGAAATTTAAAAATTTTGTAATTGACCCTTTGGTTCTTCAAGATCATGTTGTTTAATTTTCATGTGTTTGTACATTTACTGAGGTTCCTTTTATTATTAATTTCTAGTTTTATTTCATTGAGATAAGAAAAAATACTTGATATGATTTCTACTTTTTTGAATTTGTTGAGACTTGTTTTGTAGCCTAAGATATGTTTTTGTAGCCCAAGATATGGTCTGTTCTTCAGAATCTCCCCTGTGCTGGTGAAAAGAATGTGTATCCTGCAGTCATTGGGTTAAATTATCTGTTATTGTCAGGCTTATTTGGTCTAGTGTGTAGTTTAACTCTGATTTTCTTTGTTGATTTTCTGTTGATGATATGTCCATTACTGAGAGTGGGTTGTTGAAGTTGTATACTATTATTGTGTTGAAATCTCTCTCTCCCTTTAGATCTATTAATGTTTGCTTTATATACTTGGGAGCTCCTATGTTGGGTGCATGGATATATCCTCTTGGTGAATTGTCTCCTTTATCATACATAGATTTTCAGTTTATATTCTCTTGCTGAATTGTCTCTTTTACCATATATGTTGACCTTCTTTGTCTCTTGGACTTGTAGTCTGTTTTGCATGATGTAAGTATACCTGTTCCTGTTCTGTTTTGGTGTCCAGTAGCATGCAATATTTTTTTTCACTTTTTCACTTTCAGTCTATGCATGTCATTATAGGTGAAGTGGGTTTCTTGTAGGTAGCACAAATTTGGGTCATGTTTCTTTATCCATTTAGCCACTTTACAGCTTTTAATTGGAGAATTTGAGTCTATTTAAGTCAGTATTTTTATTGGGCAGTAAAGACTTACTAGTGCCATTTTGTTCCTTGTTTTCTGGTTGTTTTGTATCTTTTCTTTTTCTTATTGTCTTCATTATTGGTTATTTTCTCTGGTAGTATGTTTTAATTTGTTGCTTTTTTGAAAAAGTGGATCTGTTATAGGTTTTCACATTGTGGTTATTGTGAGTCTTACAAAAATCATCTTATAGACATAACAAGTTATTTTAAAGAGCTGACAACTTAGATTACAAAGAAAAGAATAGAAGCAAATCAAGAAAAAATGAAAAAACTCTCTAACATGTTAACTGCAAATGTGGGGACCTCTATATTTTGACTTTATGTTGTCTTCATTTACATATTCTTATGTTGCCTATCTCTTAACAGGTTGCTGTAGATATTATTATTTTTGATATGTTTGTCTTTTAGGCTTCATACAAGAGCTATTAGTGGATTGCACACCAAATTACAATAGTAGGGTATTCTGGGTTTGTCTGTGTCCTTAATTTTACCAGTGGATTTTACACCTTCAAATGTTTCCTTTTAGGACTTCAGTGATTTTTGTTCTTTCATCTTGTTTGAAGAGGTCCCTTTACCATTTCTTTCTTTTTTTCTTTTTTCTTTGAGACAGAGTTTCGCTGTTGTTGCCCAACCTGGAGTGCAGTGGTGTGATCTTGGCTCACTGCAACCTCTGCCTCCTGGGTTCAAGTGATTATCCTGCCTCAGCCTCCTGAGTAGCTGGGATTACAGGTGTGCACCACCATACCCCACAAATTTTTGTCTTTTTAGTAGAGACGGGTTTTCACCATCTTGGCCAGGATGGTCTCGATCTCCTGACCTCATGATCTGCCCACCTTGGCCTCCCAAAATGCTGGGATTACAGACATAAGCCACCGTGCCCAGCCTCCCTTTATTATTTATTGTAAGATGAATTTATTGATTATGAATTCTTTCCATTTTGTTTGTGTGGGACTTTTATTTCTCCTTCATATGTGAAAGTTATGTTTGCTAGATACAATATTCTTGGATGCCAGTATTTTTCTTTGAGCACTCTGAACATATCTTACATCCTCCTGGCTTATATGGTTTCCGTTGAGAAGTCTATCGCCTGAGGAATTGAAGACTCTTTATATGTTATTTGTTTCTTTTCTCTTGCTATTTTTAGGATTTTCTCCTTGACCTTGACAGTTTGATTATTATGTGGCTTTGAGTAGTCTTACTCAAGTAGAATCTCTTTGGTGTTCTCTGATCTTCTGGTACCTGGATATTTATCTCTTTCTTATGTTTTGCAAAATTTTCTGTTATTATTTCTTTGAATAAGCTTTCTACCTCTTCTTGCTCAGCTCCCTCTTGAACACAAATATTTTTTAGATTTGGCCTTTTGAGATAGTTTTCTATATCTTATAGATGATTTTCCTTCATTTAATTTGTTTTTCTTCTCCTCTGTTTTTTCAAATAGCCTGCCTTTGAGGTTACTTATTCTGTCCTCTGCTTTATCCATTTTCTGTTGAGAGCCTCTAATAAAATTTTCAGTCCAGAAAATGTATTTCTCAGTTTCAAGATTTCTGTTTGGTTTTTAAAAATTATTTATGTCTCTTCATTAAATTTATCTGATAAATTTCCAAATTGCTTTTCTGTGTTATCTTGGAGACCACTGAATTTCCCTAACACTGCTATCTTGAATTCCTGGTCAGAGAGTTAACATATTGCCATATTGTTAGGATCAGTCACTGGTTCATTGCTTTGTCTGTTTGAGGAGGCCGTGGTTCCCTTTGCTGGTGTTTCTTGTGGATGTGTATCTATGTCTTTGCATTGAATAATTAGCTATTTATCCCAATTTTCTCCATCTGGCTTGTTCTGGTTTTTATTAGATATATTTGCTTAGAGATTCTTTGCAATTTTCCTGTTAATTGCCTCCCTCCCTCCCTCCCTTCTTCCTTCCTTCCTTCCTTCCTTCCTTCCTTCCTTCCTTCCTTCCTCTTTTCCCTTTCCCCTTCCTTTCTTTAATGCTAGGTCACTGCCTCTTTTCTGGCACTAGTCATGGTGCCTCAAACCCAGTTTGCCTCAGTTCTAGTAAATAACCAGAGTACTGCCAGTCCTGAATTGGAGTATCAAATGGTATATCCCAGTTGTGTGGGAAGGCTGGTTAGGGGTTTGTGCCCAGGACACCTATGGAACAAATCTCCTACAGCATGGTGCTGCTGAACAGCCACTCTGATTTAGCATCTCCTTTGGCTGAGTTACAGAGCCAAGTTTCCTGGACTGGAGATGGTAGTCTTGCCTCCTCTTTTTGTCTCTGGTTGTCTTCGGGGGTATTTCTCACTTTAGGCTTTCCTGGCTCTTCCTGTGGGATGAGGCAGGGCAGGTGTTCTGCCAGGGAACTCAAGATGGTGTGGAATCTGGTTGTCCATCTTGATCTCACTTTTTCCAGTGTAGAAACCATGAGTCATGGGAAATTTTGCGTGCATTTGGTGCTGGGCAGATTGGGAGGATGAGTGTCATGGTTACGGAAGTCTCATTTTCTTACCATTTGCTCAGAGACTTTTCATTTCTCTGTGGCCCTGGGAACTGTTGCATCCTCATGTTTGGGTTCTGAGATATTGCTGGTGATAATCTTGGTGCTATATATTTGTCTTTTGTTTCCTGGGGGGTGAACAGGGGGAAGAATGAAGCCAGCTTGCTTCTTAATCACCATTTTTGAACTGCAAGTGTTTCTGTCCATATTCTGTGTTATTTCCTGGGCCCTCCATATTTGTCGTTGTTCTCCCATTTTTGTAGGAATTTATCTGATAGTTTGGTCAGTGTACAATCCAGGGAATCACTTTTTCACTCAATATTTTTAATGCAATCAGTTTTGTTTTTGGTTTTTGGGGGGGTGCCAACTCCATTTTTTATCACTTTGATGGGACTATTGCCTCAATAAGTCATTGAACAACCATTTACTGAGCATCACTCTTTGTCAGTCCATGTACTGGGTATGAAGGATTCAGAATGAATAAGAGCCTCTGCTGGAAAGGACTCTTAGCTAGGAGTGTGTAACTTAGGGCATTTACAACATAGTATGCTAGGGGCTGTGACCAAGGTAAATACAGATTTCTCTGGGACTTCAGAGGAACTATCCAAGTATAAATTAAATAAAGAGTGAGTCAGGGAAGCCTTCCATGAAGAGATGTTATGTGGGATGGATTCTGAAGACTAGCAGGGTATAGCAAGGAACACAAAGGATGGGGTGAGGTGAAGGATGCTCCAAACAGTGAATACAGTAAATACAAATGCAACAAAATGAGGAGAAAGAAACAGTATGCTTTCAGGAATGTCACACAGTTGGCTCATTGCGGTTTTGATTTATGTTTCCCTAATGACTAATGATGTTGAACGCATTTTTGTATAATTATTGGTTATATGTATACCTTTGGAGAAATGGTCTTTGGAGAAAATAATCCTTTGTTCATTTTTAAATTTGATTGCTTACCTTTTTGTTGTTGAGTTGTAAGAGTTCTTTATGTAATCTTTTTCTAATTTTTAATTTCTGTGGGTACATAATAGGTGTATGAATTTATGGAGTTCCTGACATGTTTTGAAACAGATGTGTAATGCATAACAATCACATCAAGTAAAATGGGGTACCCGTTTACCAAGCGTTTATCCTTCGTGTTAGAAACAATCCAATTATAACCTTTTAGTTATTTTTAAATGTACAATTAAATTATTATTGTCTATAGTTACCCTGTTGTGCTATCAAGTACTATGTCTAATTCTTTCTTTCAATTTTTTTTTTTTTTTGAGACGGAGTTTCACTCTTGTTGCCCAGGCTGGAGTGCAATGGCACAATCTTGCCTCACAGCAACCTCCATCTCCTGGGTTCAAGCAATTCTCCTGCCTCAGCCTCTGGAGTAGCTGGGATTACAGGCATGTGCCACCACAACTGGCTAATTTTGTATTTTTAGTAGAGACGGGGCTTCTCCATGTTAGTCAGGCTGGTCTCGAACTCTTGACCTCAGGTGATCTTCGCCCACCTCGGCCTCCCAAAGTGCTGGGATTACAGGCATGAGCCACCACGCCCGGCCTCTATTTTTTTTAATACCCCATCTCCCACTCACCCTCCCACTACCCTTCCCAGCCTCTGGTAACCATCTTTCTACTCTCTATGTCCATGAGTTCAATTGTTTTGGTTTTTAGATCCCACATATAAGTGAGAACTTGTGATGTTTGCTTTCTGTGCCTGGCTTATTTCACTTAGCATAATCACCTCCAGTTCCATCCATGTTGCTACAAATGATAGAATCTCATTCTTTTTAATGGCTGAATAGTGTATAAGTACCACATTTTTTAATTCATTCATATGTTGATGGACACTTAGGTTGCTTCCAAATTTTAGCTATTCTGAACAGTACTACAACAAGCAAGGGAGTGCAGATACCTTTTGGTATACTGATGTCTTTTTTTGAGTATATAACCAGCAGTGGGATTGCCGGATCATATGATAGTTCTGTTTTTAGTTATTTGAGGGATCTCTAAACTGTTCTTCATGGTGGTTGTACTAATTTACATTCCCACCAACGGTGTAGGAGGGTTCCCTTTTCTTCACATCCTTGCCAGCATTTGTTATTGCCTGTCATTTTTTTAGCAATACAAAAAATAAATATTTATTCAGAACAAAACTTTTAACAATCGATTTTACGTTCTAAGCCAAAAGGAAATAGTAAAAGGTGTAGCAAAGAAAAGACAAAAACTAAAAGAAAACCAGTGCACTATCTTTTCTACATGGTGATGCTTAGTTGACCCATGACCTCTCGCTTGGCCTTTCTCCCAAGTACATTTTGGAGTCAACAGCTCACTCATAATTTTGGGTTAAAACCCACCTTTCTCCTGAGAGTCAGTAGTTGCAGATGAGCTCTGGCAAGCTGCTTCTCTAGGGTTACTAGCTATTGAGGCTAAGGTGCAAATGTAAGGCTTCGGTAGCTTTCTTTACACAGGGGCACCCCCATTTCTTACTAGTTATTGCTTGTCTTTTGAAAAAAGCCATTTTAACTAGGGTGAGATGACATCTCATTGCAGTTTTGATTTGCAGTTCTCTGATGATCAATGATGTTAAGCACCCTTTTATATGCCTGTTTGCCATTTGTATGTCTTCTTTTGGGAAATGCGTATTCAGATCTTTTGCCCATTTTTAAATCAGATTATTAGATTTTTTTTTCTGTAGAGTTGTCTGAGCTCCTTATGTATTCTGGTGACTGATCCCTTGTCAGATGGGTAGTTTGCAAATATTTTCTTCCATTCTGTGGGTTGTCTCTTCACTTTGTTGATCATTTCCTTTTCTGTGCAGAAGCTTTTTAACTCGATGTGATACCAGTTGTCCATTTTGGCTTTGGTTGCCTGTGATTGTGGGGTATTACTCAAAGAAATTCTTGCCCAGACCAATGTCCTGGAGAGCTTCCTCAATGTTTTCTTGCAATAGTTTCATAGTGTGAGGTCTTAGACTGAAGTCTTTAATCCATTTTGATTTGATTTGTGTCTATGGTGAGAGCGAGGGGTCTAGTTTTATTCTTCCGCATATGGATATCCAGTTTTTGCAGCACCATTTATTGAAGAGATTGTCTTTTTCTTACTGTGTGCTCTTGGCACCTTTTTAAAAAATAAGTTCACTGTAGGGTGTGTAGATTTGTTTCTGGGTTGTTTATTCTGTCCCATTGATCTATGTGTCTGTTTCTATGCCAATACCAGGCTGCATTGGTTATTATAGCTCTGTAGTATAATTGGACATTAGGTGCTCTGATTTCATCAGTTTTGTTCTTTGTTTTTTCTATTTCTGTGAAGAATTTCCTTGGCATTTTGGTAGGGACTTCATTGAATCTGTAGATTGCTTTGGGTAGTATGGACATTTTAATAGTATTGATTCTTCCAATCCATGAACATGGAATATCTTTCCAGTTTTTGGTGTCTTCTTCAACTTCTTTCATCAGTATTTTAAAAGCTTTTATTATAGAGATCTTTCACTTCTTTAATTCTCAGGTATTTAATTTTATATGTGCCTATTGTAAATGGGATTATTTTAAATTTTTTTCAGATCGTTCACTGCTGGCATATAGAAAAGCTACTGATTTTTGTATGTTGATTCTGTTGATCCTGAAACTTTACTGAATTTATCAGTTCTCATAGTTTTTTGGTGGAGTCTTTAGGTTTTTCCAAATATAAGATAATATCATCTACAAACAAGAGTAATTTTACTTCTTCATTTCTAACTTGGATGCCCCGTATTTTTCTCGTCTGATTGCTCTAGCTAGGACTTCCAGTACTGTGTTGAATAACACTAGTCAAAGTGTCTATCCTTGTCGTGTTCCAGATCTTAGAGGAAAGACTCAGTTTTTCCCCATTCAGTATGACACTAGCTATGAGTCTTATGTGGCTTTTATTATGTTGAGGTATGTTCCTTCTATATCCAGTTTTTTTTTTGAGAATTTTTGTCATAAAGGGATGTTGAATTTTATTAAATACTTTTTCAGCATCAAGTGAAATGATTATATGTTTTTTTCCTTTGTTCCATTGATATGATGTGTCAAATTGGCTGATTTCCATGTGTTGAACCATCCTTGAATCCCCAGGATAAATCCCTCTTGATCATTATAAATGATCTTTTAAATGTATTGTTGAATTCAGTTTGCAAATATTTTGTTGAGAATTTTTGCATCAATACTCATCTGATATATTGGCCTGTAGTTTTCTTTTATTGATATGTCTTTGTCTGGTTTTGGTATCAGGGTAATACTGGCCTCATCAAATGAGTTTGGAAGTATTCCCTTCTTATCTATTTTTTAGAATAGTTTGCTTAAGACTGGTGGGAAGTCTTCCTTAAATATTTGGTAGAATTCAGGAGTGAAGCGTTTTGATCCCATGAATTTCTTTCCTGGGAGACTTTTTATTATGGCTTTGATCTTGTTACTTGTTATTGTTTTTTTCAAGTTTTGGATTTCTTCATGGTTCAATCTTGGTAAGTTGTATGTGTCTAGGAATTTATTCATTTCTCCTATATTTTCCAGTTATTGGCATGTATTTACTCATACTAGTCACTAATGATCTTTTGAGTTTCCGCTGTATGAGTTGTAAGTCTCCTTTTACATCTCTGATTTTATTTATTTGGTTCTTGTCTTTTTTTTTGTTAGTCTGTCTTTATTTTTTTATATAAGTCCTTTGTCTCATGTATAATTTGCAAATATTTTTTCTCCTTTAATAGGTTGTCTTTGTTTTCTTCTTTTTTTAAAATTATACTTTAAGTTCTGGGGTACATGTGCAGAATGTGGAGGTTTGTTACATAGGTATGTATGTTCCATGGTGATTTGCTGCACCTATCAACCACATTAGGTATTTCTCCTAATGCTATCCCTCCCCTAATCCCCCCACCCCATGACAGGACCTGGTATGTGATGTTCCCCTCCCTGTGTCCATGTGTTCTCATTGTTTAACTCCCACTTTTGAGTGAGAACATGTGGTGTTTGGTTTTCTGTTCTTGTGTTAGTTTGCTGAGAATGATGGTTTCCAGGTTCATCCATGTACCTGCAAAGGACATGAACTCATCCTTTTTATGGCTGCATAGTATTCCATGGTGTATATGTGCCACATTTCTTTATCCAGTCTATCATTTATGGGCATTTGGGTTGGTTCCAAGTCTTTGCTATTGTAAATAGTGCCACAATAAACATATGTGTGCGTGACTTTTTATAGTAGAATGATTTATAATCCTTTGGGTATATACCCAGTAATGGGATTGCTAGGTCAAATGGTATTTCAAGTTCTAGATCCTTGAGGAATCACCACACTGTCTTCCACAATGGTTGAACTAATTTAAACTCCCACCAACAGTGTAAAAGGGTTCCTATTTTTCCACAACCTATCCAGCATTTGTTGTTTCCTGACTTTTTAATGATTGCCATTCTAACTGGCATGAGATGGTATCTCATTGTGGTTTTGATTTGCATTTCTCTAATGACCAGTGATGATAAGCATTTTTTTCATATGTCTCTTGGCTGCATAAATGCCTTCTTTTGAGAAGTGTCTGTTCATATCCTTCGCCCACTTTTTGATGGAGTTGTTTGTTTTTTTTCTTGTAAATTTGCTTAAGTTCTTTGTAGATTCTGGATATTTGTCCTTTGTCAGATGGATAAATTTCAAAAATGTTCTCCCATTCTGTAGGTTGCTGTTCACTCTGATGATAGTTTCTTTTGCTGTGCAGAAGCTCTTAGTTTAATTAGATTCCATTTGTCAATTCTGGCTTTTGTTGCCATTGCTTTTGGTGTTTTAGTCATGAAGTCTTTGCCAAAGCCTATATTCTGAATGGTATTGCCTAGGTTTTCTTCTAGGGTTTTTATGGCTCTAGGTCTTACATTTAAATCTTTAATCCATCTTGAGTTAATTTTTGTATAAGATGTAAGGAAGAGGTCCAGTTTCAATTTTCTGCATATGGCTAGCCAGTTTCTCCAACACCATTTATTAAATAGGCTCCTTGCTTGTTTTTGTCAGGTTTGTAAAAGATGAGATGGTTGTAGATGTGTGGCATTATTTCTGAGGACTCTGTTCTGTTCCATTGGTCTATATATCTGTTTTGGTACCAGTACCATGGCTGTTTTGGTTACTGTAGCCTTGTAGTATAGTTTGAAGTCAGGTAACATGATGCCTCCAGCTTTGTTCTTTTTGCTTAGGATCGTCTTGGCTATGTGGGCTCTTTTTTGGTTGCATATGAAATTTAGAGTAGTTTTTTCCAATTCTGTGAAGAAAGTCAGTGGTAACTTGATGGGAATTTTGTTGAAGGCCTTTTCTGCATCTATTGAGATAATCGTGTGGTTTTTGTCATCGGTTCTGTTTGTGTGAGGAATTATGTTTATTGATTTGCATATGTTGAACCAGTCTTGCATCCCAGGGATGAAGCTGACTTGATCATAGTGGATAGACTTTTTGATGTGCTGCTGGATTTGGTTTGCTAGTATTTTATTGAGGATTTTTGCATCGATGTTCATCAGGGATATTGGCCTGAAATTTACTTTTTTTGTTGTGTCTCTCCCAGGTTTTGGTATCAGGATGATGCTGGCCTCATAAAATGAGTTAAGGAGGATTCCTTCTTTTTCTATTGATTGGAATAGTTTCAGAAGGTAAGGTACCAGCTTCTCTTGGTACCTCTGGTAGAAGTCAGCTGTGAATCCGTCTGGTCGTGGACTTTTTTTTGGTTGGTAGGCCATTAATTACTGCCTCAATTTCAGAATGTGTTATTGGTCTATTCAGTGATTCAACTTATTCCTAATTTAGTCTTGGGAGGGTGTATATGTCCAGGAATTTATCTATTTCTTTTAGATTTTCCAGTTTATTTGCACAGAGGTGTTTATAGTATTCCCTGATGGTAGTTTTTACGTCTGTGGGATTGGCGGTGATATACCCTTTTCATTTCTTATTGCATCTATTTGATTCTTCTCTCTTTTCTTCATTAGTCTGGCTGGTGGGCCATCTATTTTGTTGATCTTTTCAAAAAAACAGCCTGGATACATTGATTTTTTGAAGAGTTTTTCATGTCTCTATCTCCTTCATTTCTGCTCTGATCTTAGTTATTTCTTACCTTCTGCTAGCTTTTGAATTTGTTTGCTCTTGCTTCTCTAGCTCTTTTAATTGTGATGTTAGCGTGTCGATTTTAGCTCTTTCCTGCTTTCTCTTGTGGGCATTTAGTGCTATAAATTTCCCTCTACACACTGCTTTAAATGTGTCTCAGAGATTCTGGTATGTTGTGTCTTTGTTCTCATTGGTTTCAAAGAACATCTTTATTTCTGCCTTCATTTCATTATTTACCCAATAGTCATTCAGGAGCAAGTTGTTCAGTTTCCATGTAGTTTGCAGTTTTGAGTGAGTTTCTTAATCTTGAATTCTAATTTGATTGCACTGTGGTCTGAGACTGTTTATGATTTCCGTACTTTTGCATTTGCTGAGGAGTATTTTACTTCCAATTATGTGGTCAATTTTAGAATAAGTGCAATATGGTGCTGAGAAGAATGTATATTCTGTTGATTTGGGGTGGAGAGTTGTCTATTAGGTCCACTTGGTCCGGAGCTGATATCCTGGATATCCTTGTTAATTTTCGATCTCGATCTGTCTAGTGTTGATAGTGGAGTGTTAAAGTCTCCCACTAATATTGTGTGGGAGTCTAAGTCTCTTTGTATGTCTCTAAGAACTTGCTTTATGAATCTGGGTGTTCCTGTATTGGGTGCATATATATTTAGGATAGTTTATTTAGGATAGTTAGCTCTTCTTGTTTCATTGATCCCTTTACCATTATGTAATGGCCTTCATTGTCTCTTTTGATCTTTGTTGGTTTAAAGTCTGTTTTATCAGAGATTAGGATTGCCACCCCTGCTTTTTTTTTTTGCTTTTCATTTCGTTGGCAAATATTCCTCCATCCCTTTATTTTGAGCCTCTGTGTGTCTTTGCACATGTGATGGGTCTCCTGAATATATCACACTGATGAGTCTTGACTCTTTATCCAATTTGCCAGTCTGTGTCTTTTAATTGGGGCATTTAGCCCATTTACATTTAAGGTTAATGTTGTTATGTGTGAATTTGATCCTGTCATAATGATGCTATCTGGTTATTTTGCCCGTTAGTTGATGCAGTTTCTTCATAGCACTGATGGTCTTTACAATTTGGTATGTTTTTGCAGTGGCTGATACTGGGCGTTCCTTTCCATGTTTAGTTCTCCCTTCAGGAGCTCTTGTAAGGCAGGCCTGGTGGTGACAAAATCTCTCAGCATTTGCTTGTCTGTAAAGGATTTTATTTCTCCTTCGCTTATGAAGCTCAGCTTGGCTGGATATGAAATTCTGGGTTGAAAATTGTTTTTTTTAAAGAATATTGAATATCAGCCCCCACTCTTCTCTGGCTTGTAGGGTTTCTGCAGAGAGATCTGCTGTTAGTCAGATAGGCTTCCCTTAGTAGGTAACCCGACCTTTCTCTCTGGCTGCCCTTAACATTTTTTCCTTCATTTAAACCTTGGTGAATCTGACGATTATGTATCTTGGGGTTGCTCTTCTCTAGGAGTATCTTTGTGGTGTTCTCTGTATTTCCTGAATTTGAATGTTGGCCTGCCTTGTTAGGTTGGGGAAGTTCTCCTGGATAATATTCTGTTTTTTTTTTTTGTTTTTTTGTTTTTTGTTTTTGAGACGGAGTCTTGCTCTGTCGCCCAGGCTGGAGTGCAGTGGCACGATCTCCACTCACTGCAAGCTCTGCCTCCCAGGTTCACGCCATTCTCCTGCCTCAGCCTCCCACGTAGCTGGGACTACAGGCACCCACCATCACGCCCGGCTAATTTTTTTTTTTTGTATTTTTAGTAGAGACGGGGTTTCGCCATGTTAGCCAGGATGGTCTCGATCTCCTGACCTTGTGATCCACCCGCCTCGGCCTCCCAAAGTGCTGGGATTACAGGCTTGAGCCACCGCGCCCGGCTGGATAATATTCTGAAGAGTGTTTTCCAACTTGATTCCATTCTCCCCGTTACTTTCAGGTACAACAGTCAAATGTAGATTTGATCTTTTCAGATAGTCCCATATTTCTTGGAGGCTTTGTTCATTTCTTTTCACTCTTGTTTCTCTAATCTTGTCTTCTCACTTTATTTCATTGAGTTGATCTTCAATCTCTGATATCCTTTCTTCTGCTCGATCAATTTGGCTATTGATACTTGTGTATGCTTCACAAAGTTCTCGTGCTGTGTTTTTCAGCTCCATATGGACATTTATGTTCTTCTCTAAACTGGTTATTCTAGACAGCAATTCACCTAACCGTTTTTCAAGGTTCTTAGCTTCCTTGCATTTGGTTAGAACATGCTCCTTTAGCTCAGAGGAGTTTGTTATTACCCACCTTCTGAAGCCTACTTCTGTCAGTTTGTCAAACTCATTCTTCATCCAGTTTTCTTCCCTTGCTGGTGAGGAGTTGTGTTCCTTTGGAGTAGAAGAAGCATTCTGGTTTTTGGTGTTTTCAGCCCTTTGTGCTTGTTTCTCCCCATCTTTGTGGATTTATCTACCTTTGGTTTTTGATGTTGGTGACCTTTGGATGGGGTCTCTGAGTGGATGTCCTTTTTGTTGATTTTGCTGTTTTCCTTTCTGTTTGTTAGTTTTCCTTCTAACAGTCAGGCCCCTCTTCTGCAGGTCTGCTGGAGTTTGCTGAAGGTCCACTCCAGACCATTTGCCTGGGTATCACCAGTGGAGACTGCAGAACAGCAAAGATTGCTGCCTGTTCCTTCCTCTGGAAGCTTTGTCCCAGAGGGGCACTTGCCAGATGCCAGTGAGAGCTCTCCTGTATGAGGTGTCTGTCCGCCCCTACTGGGGGGTGTCTCCCAGTCAGGATACATGGGGTTCAGGGACTCACTTGAGGAGGCAGCCTGTCCCTTATTAGAGCTTGAACGCTGTACTGGGAGATCTGCTGCTCTGTTAAGAACTGTCAGGCAGGGACATTTAAGTCTGCTGAAGCTGTGCCCACAGCTCCCCCCTTTCCCCAGTTTCTCTGTCCCAGGGAGATGGGTGTTTTATCTATAAGCCCCTGACTGGGGCTGCTGCCTTTTTTTCAGAGATGCCCTGCCTAGAGAGGCAGTCTGGCTGCAGTGGGCTTACTGAGCTGCAGTGGGCTCTGCTCAGTTCAAACTTCCTTGCAGCTTTGTTTACACTGTGAGGGTAAAACTGCCTACTCAAGCCTCATCAATGGCAGACACCCCTTCCACCACCAAACTTTATCATCCCAGGGACCTCAGAATGCTGTGCTAGCAGCAAGAATTTCAAGCCAGTGGATATTAGTTTGCTGGGCTCCATGAGGGTGGGACCCCCCGAGCCAGGCACCAGAGAGACTCTCCTGGTCTGCCGCTTGTGAAGACTGTGGGAAAAGTGCAGTATCTGGGCCAGAGTGCACTGTTCCTCCTGGTATAGTCTCTCATGACTTCCCTTGGCTAGGAATGGGAAATCCCCTGACCCCTTGCACTTCCCAGGTGAGGTGATGCCCACCCTTCTTTGGCTTGCCCTCCGTGGGGCTGCACCCACTGTCCAACCAGTCCCAGTGAAATGAACCCTGTACCTCAGTTGAAAATGCAGAAATTACCTGCCTTCTGCATCAGTCTCACTGGGAGCTGCAGACTGGAGCTGTTCCTATTCGGCCATCTTGGCAGTAATGATACGTTGTCTTTCATTTTATTAATGATGTCTTTTGAAACACAGAAGTTTTAATTTTGATAAAGTCCAATTTGTCTTTTTTATTGTATTTTGATGAATGTCTAAAAAATCAATGCCTAATACAAAATCACAAAGATTTACTGCTATGTTTTCTTCTAATAGTTTTACAGTTTTATTGTTTATATTTAGGTGAATAATCCATTTTGAATTAATTTGTATATATGGTGTGAGGTAGGGCAATAGCTTCATACTTTTGCAAGTAAATATCCAGTTATCACACACCATTTATTAAAAGGACTATTTTTTCCCCATTTAATTGACCTGCAAATATTGTAAGAAATCTATTGATCAGTGTAAGGTTTTATTTCTGTACTCTCAATTCTACTGTATTCATTAATATGTCTGTCTTCGTGCCAGTACCACACTGTCTTGATTTCTGTAGCTTTGAAGTAAGATTTAAAATCATTCAGGCAGTGTGAGCACTCTAACTCTGTTTGTGTTTTTCAAGGCTGTTCTGGCTATTGAAATAATTGTTTGGGTTTTTTCCTTTATTCTATTAAGGAGGTGTATTATTTGTTTAATCTTAGTATGTGGTAACAACCTTGCATTCCTGGGATGAATCTCACTTGGGAATAGTGTATAATCTCACTTATGTGTTGCTGGATTAAATTTGCTAGTATTTTGTTGAGGATTTTTGCATCTATAGTCATAGGAAATATTGTGTAATTTTCTTTTATTGTGACATCTTTGTCTGAGTTTGATATAAAAATACTGGCTTCATAGAATAAACTGGGAAGTATAACCTCTTCTTTTATTTTTTGAAGATTTTGTGAAGGACCAGTATTAATGCTTCTTTAAACATTTGGTAGAATTCACCCGTGAAGCTATCTGGTCCTTAACTTTGTGGCAAGATTTTTTGTGGGAAGTATTTTAATTACTAATTCAATCTCTTTATTCATTATGTGTCTACTCAAATATTCTGTTTCTTCTTGAGTCAGTTTTGGTAGTTGTGTTTTTCCAGAAATCTGTCCATTTAATCTATTTTGTTTAATTTGTTGGCATACGATTGTTCATTATAATCATAATTCTTTTTATTTCTGTAAGGTTAGTAGTAATGTCTCGTTCCTGATATTGGTAATTGAGTCTTTTCTCTTTTTTTCCTGGTCAGTGTAGCTAAAGGTTTATCAACTTTATTTATCTTTTTGTAGAGTCAAACTTGGTTTTAATTAATTTTCTCTATTGTTTTTCTATCCCCTAATGTACTTATTTATACTCTAATATTTATTATTTTCTTCATTCTCCTTTGGATTTAGCTTTCTCTGCTCTTTTATTCTTAAGGATCTTTAGGTGAAAGGTTTGCTTTTAAGAGATTTCTTTTTAAAAAAAAAATAGGTGTTTACCTATACATTTCTCTCTAAACAGTGCTTTGGTTAAATTTTGGAAGTTTTGGTTTGTTGTGTATACACTTTTTACTCACCTTAAAATATTATCTAGTTTTCTTTGTGATTACTTTTTTGACCCATTGATTACTTAGGAGTATATTGTTTAATTTTCACATATTAGTGAACTTTCCAACTTCTTTGTTATTAACTTCTAATTTCATGTGGTTGGAGAACATACTTTTTATGACTTAAATCCTTTCAACTTTTTTGAGATTTATTTTATAGCTTAACATGTGATCTAGTCTGGAGAGTGTTCCATGTGCACTTGAGAAGCACACATATATTCTGCTGTTGTTGGGTGAAGTGTTTCATATAAATGTGTTGGGTCTGATTGGGTGTGGAATATTCCAGTCTTTAATTTTCTCATGGATATTTGGTCTAGCTGTTCTATTCATTATTAAAAGTGGGATATCAAAGTCTCCAACTGTTATTGTTTAATTATCTATTTCTTCTTGCAATTCTGCCAATTTTTGCTACATGTATTTTGGAGCTCTGTTGTTAAGTGCATATATGATTATAATGATATCTTCTTGATGGATTGACCTCTTACTCATAATAAACTGTTTCACTTTGGCTCTAGTCATAATTTTTGTTTCAACTTCTATTTTGTGTGATGTTAATATAGCCACTCCATCTCTCTTGATATTGTTTTCATGCTATATCTTCTCCCATTTTTACTTTCAACCTTTTTGTGTCTTTAAAACTCAAGTGTGTCTTTTGTAGATAGCATAGTTGGATCAATTTTTTAAAATCCATTGTGCCAATTTTTACTTCTTTATTGGAGTATTTAATCCATTTACATTTAATGTAACTAAGACAAGGTAAGATTTATATCTGCCATTTTGTTGTTTTCTACATGTCTTATGTTTTTTTCCTCTATTCCTCCATTATCATATTATTTTGTTTTAGATATTTTCTAGTGTACCATCCTAGTTATACTATCATGTGTTTAATATGTATATTTGATTACAATTAGCATCTTGTAACAATCTAATTTGAAGTAATATTAACTTAATTTTCAATAGTATACCAAAACTTTGCTCCTATATAGCTCTCCTTTGTGGCATTATCATCATACAAATTACATCTCTATACATCATAAACCCCTCAACACACTTTTATGATTATTGCTTTATGCAGTAATCTTTTAAGTAATATAGAAGAATTACAAACCAAAATTACATTTATATTGTCTTTTATTTTTACTTATGTAGTTGCCTTTACCAGTGCTTTTTATTTTTTTCACGTGAATTCTAGTTACCATCTAGTGTCATTTTATTTCAGCTTTAAGAACTCCCTTTACTATTTTTTGTTTTGTAGGGCATGTCTGCTAGTGATGATTCTCTCAATTTTTGTTGACCTAGGAATGTTTTAATTTCTATTTTGTTTTTGAGGGATATTTTTGGTGTCTACAGTATGATTTTTTTGACAATTTTTTCTTTCTACACATTAAATATGCCATCCCATTGTCTTCTGGCCTCCGTGGTTTCTAAGAGAAATGAGAAATTGGCTGTTTATCTGATTGAGAGAATCAAGGGATCCTCCCTCTCACCTCAGTCTCCCAAGTAGCTGGGACTGCAGGCACACTTCACCATGCCCTGTGCGTGTGTGTGTGTGTGTATTTAACTCAACATTTTAAACAATATAACGCGAGAACTCTGGAAAGCAGATACCTCCCCTCAACAGGGTTTTTTTATATTTATTATTTGTTATTGTAGTTGTTTGTTTAGTGACTTCTCTGAGCTAGTTGTGTAAAGAAGCAAGTAAGTTGCTTTTTACTTGCTGTCTTCAAGAATGTCTTTGTCTCTCAACAGTTTAATTATGATATGTCTAGGTACAGGTCTCTTGTACTTCATTGAGCTTCAGCTACATTGGCTGTGTGGATAAATGTTTTTTTCCTAAAATCAAATTTGAGAAGTTTTCAGTCATTTTTCTTCAAATATTCTTTGTGTCATTTCTTTCCTTTCCTTCTTGGAACCCCATTATGCACATGTTGGTGCAATTGGTGATGTTCGATAAGTCTTTGAGTTCCTGCTCATTTCTCTTCATTAATTTTTATTTCTGTTCTGCAGACTGGACAACATCTATTGACCCATCTATAAATCCACTGTTTTTTTTTTTTTTTAATTCTGCCAGCTCAAATCTGCTATTGAGCTCCTCTAGTGAATATTTTATTTTAGTCATTGTACTTTTTGACTCCAGAATTTCTATTTGGTTCTTTTAAATAATTCCTATTTCTTTATTGACATTCTTTATTTGGTGATACATCATTCTCACATTTTCCTTTAGTTCTTTGAACATATTTATAATAGCTGATTTTAAGACTTTTCATAGTAAGTCCAATGTGTGGACTTTCTCTGGGGCAGTTTCTATTGACTACTTTATTTTCTTGAGGATGGGGCATACTTTCCTCTTTCTTTGTATGTCTTTTTTTTTTTTTTTTTTGAGATGGAGTCTCGCTCTGTCGCCCAGGCTGGAGTGCAGTGGCGCGATCTCGGCTCACTGTAAGTTACGCCTCCCGGGTTCAAGCAATTCTCCTGCCTCAGCCTCCAGAGTAGCTGGGAATACAGGCACTCGCCACCACACCCAGCTAATTTTTTTTTTTTTTTGGATTTTTAGTAGAGATGGGGTTTCACCGTGTTAGCCAGGATGGTCTCAATCTCCTGACCTTGTGATCCACCTGCTTCGGCCTCCCATAGTGTTGGAATTACAGGGGTGAGCCACTGCACCTGGCCTCTTTGTATGTCTTATAGTATTTGTTTGTTTTAGAGATGGTATCTTGTTGTGTTGCCCAGGCTAGTCTCAAACTCCTGGGCTCAAGGGATCCTTCCTCTCACCTCAGTCTCCCAAGTAGCTGGGACTGCAGGCACACTTCACCATGCCATGCGTGTGTGTGTGTGTGTGTGTGTGTGTGTATTTAACTCAACATTTTAAACAATCTAACGTGACAACTCTGGAAAGCAGATCCCTTCCCTCAACAGGGTTTGTTATATTTATTATTTGTTATTGTCGTTGTTTGTTTAGTGACTTCTCTGAGCTAGTTGTGTAAAGTCACTGTTCTTTTTCACATGTAGCCACTGAGATCTCTGTTTGGTTAGCTTACCATTCAACAAATTATTGGACAGAGATTTCCTTATGTGTCTCGCATCAATAACTCTTACCACCTTTGTCAAGAGACTCTGTGTATGTGTTAGGAGTGCAACTTCAACGGTCTTGCAAGCAGATTACAAGTAAATGTTAGCCTTTACTGTGTGTCTTTGCATAGCCTCAATTTCAGTCAGAGGTGAGTGGTTGGGCCCTCCTTAGGTTTTGGGTGGCATCTGCACAGCTCTGCATATGTACATCATCTTCTAAATTCCCAGGAATATGTCAGAATGTTACAAAGCCTCCTCGGGACAGTTTATTCTCCAGCCTATCTTTTTAACTTTTTTGTCAACTTCTTGTTTGTCCTCAACTGTTACTGCAGCCACAGGCAGCTGCAATGTGAAAATTGTTGCTCATTGTTTTGACCAATGCCCCTAGGCTCTGAGTTAGGTGAAATAAAGGTCAGTCCTGCAAGTGAGGGTCTTCAGAGTACTGCCAGAGAGATCAAAGAGGGACAATTCTCTGGGGATGAGACTTTTGGGTACCTCTAAAACTATCCCCCCCACCCCCACTTCCCGACTCTAGTTACTGCTAGGCTGCTGGTTTTCATAATACCACGATGGTGAAGCTGTTGGCTTTCAGATTTTCTTGATACCATGATGGTGAAGCTGTTGTCTTTCAGAGCTATCACTAAAATTGAGGAGACAGAAATCAGAATACAGCAGGTGAAAATGCTACAAATCTTGTCACTCTTACCAAGATTCTGCCATTTTTCTTGAACAAACACTTTTCAAATTGTTACGAGGTTTTGGTTAATTTCCAGAGTTCTGAAAAAGTTGATTCCTGACTCTACTTCCAGTGTTCTTGTTGCTTTTATAGAGGACTGGATTTGTTTTGTCCATTGGCTTTGTCCCATTATTCTTCCTAGCTTTGTTGCACTGCATACTTGGTATGATATTAATACCTTCTACATCTCCATCTAAATCGTAGACACCAGTGTTGCCCAAGAGTGGACCAGCAACAGTTTGAGGCATATTCCTCAGATTGAACCAACCCCTCTGGGTTCATGTCAGTTACCGGGTGTCAAGGTTGAAGAATTCAATCAATGAGCGTCACATCATTAATCCATATTTTATCATCTTCTCCTAAAGTCTAATATGCAGCCACTGTTAAGTGTTTTGCTTATGTCAAAATGCAGTTTTCCAGTGTTATTACTCTCACTTCTTAATTCCCTTATCCTGCTTTATTTTTCTCCCAGCATTTTTTCCCTATTAACACATATCTAGTCACTTTTTGCCTGCTTCACCACTAGAATGCATGCTTCTTGAGAGCCAGAAGTTTTGTTTTGTTTTGTTTTGTTTTACTTGGTTGCCAGTATCTAGATGAACTCCTGGCATATAGTACCTGGCTCAATACATTATTTGTGAATGTAATGAATGAATTAATCAACTTAATAACCTTTTTAGGAAAAAGTTATTAGTTTAACATAACTTGTTACTTAAAAACAATCCGTATTGCTTCAGTGGAATCCTATAAACCTTTCAAAAAGCAGACAATTAATGTACTTGATACTCCAGTCCAAAATTTCCAGGGAACAATATATTTACTAATCTGAAGTTTAAAACCCCTTTAAAATTAGGCCTATTTTTTGCCTCGAGGTTTTGGCATCTCTCTTATTCCTCACAAATTCCCAAAGATATAGTTAACAGTGAATCTAAGATCACATCAGAAAGTTTTTTAGTACTTTGGGATTAAAAAGTAGTAAATCAGAGCTCTCAAGGACCAAACTAATTTAAAGCAACTACTTTTTCAAAAAAGTACTTTCAAGGAAGAAGGAATAGTAAAAGCATGTACTGTAGTGAAACTTCAAATTTACCTTCATTGTTTAAAAATTATTTATAATTTCAAAAACATTCTCCCTGAATTAGAAGATCTAAGTAAACTAAGAGTTGGATAATTCTTACTACTGTCTGTTATCAGCGATCGCATCATTTTCACTGAAACCTGGTACTTTTTCATCCTTCTGTGTAGGCACAGATTTAAAAGTCCCATTTGCTACCAATCACATACTTTACAAGTCTAACTTCACCATGGGCTCCAGGCATTCTGCAAGTACACTTAGAGGTTCCTGCCACTCTCTTGGACTTTGTCTTTGTAAACTCCGGTTTTGCTTTTTTAAAGACTGAAGCCTATTGAAGAGCCCCCGTGCAGCCATGTGGGCTTCTTTGGATGCCTCACTTCTCCACTGGGATTATAGACAGTTGTTAGGTCTGGATTTAGGTTTGAGAATCCCCCAGTCTCTCCAAGACCTATTCCCCATTACTGTCTACAGCCATCGGATTAAAATTACATCGTTCACATGATAGCTCTGTAAACACCCAAATTTTTCTCTATTTCTTAAGTAACATCCAATGTAACAACTCTACTGAGGTATTCCTGCTTTAAAAAATCAAACTGCTGGCCGGGTGCAGTGGCTCATGCCTATAATCCCAGCACTTTGGGAGGCCGAGGTGGGTGGATTATTTGAGGTCAGGAGTTCAAGACCAGCCTGGCCAACATGGTGAAACCCCGTCTCTACTAAAAATACAAAAATTAGTCAGGCATGGTGGCAGGTGCCTGCAACCCCAGCTACTCGGGAGGCTGAGGCAGGAGAATCGATTGAACCTGGGAGGCAGAGGCTGCAGTGAGCCCAGATCATGCCACTGCACTCCAGCCTGGGTGACGGAGTAAGACTCTATCTCAACAAACAAACAAACAAACAAACACCAAACTGCTTTCATAACGGAACTTATGTTGAAAGCATTAAGAAGAGGAATTTATTGAATATAACACAGTGAACACAGTAAAAATAACATTACAACCAAGTTTATCAAATAATTATATTAAACATGTTTCAGTTGAGCACAGTGGCTTATGCCTGTATTCCCAGCACTTTGCAGGGCTGAGGTGTGCAGATCACTTGAGCTCAGGTGTTCGAGACCAGCCTGGGCAATGTGGTGAAACCCCTTCTTTACAAAAAAAAAAAAAAAAAAAAATAGCCAGGTGTGGTGGTGCATACTAGTTGTCTCTGCTACTTGGGAGGCTGAGGTGGGCAGATTGCTTGAGCCCAGGAGGTCAAGGCTGCAGTGAGCCTTGAGCATGCCACTGCACTCCAGCCTGGACAACAGAGTGAGACCCTGACTCAAAAAAAATTATTATTATCATATTAGTTCAAGGCAAACTATAATGAAGAGTTGTGATTATCAATTCCTGCTCATCATAGAATCAACCATGGATATTTGGTTGTGGCTAAGTGTCACTGCCTCTTCCTCACCTTTTTTTTTTTTTTTTTTTTTTTAACAGTTTTAACTTATTTGGCCTTGGGAGGGTTAACTGGGAAGAACTGAAAAGGAAAGCAAGCAGAGTGAGGTCTCAGCTGTCAGGAAAGGTAGGTAGTCATGTGCACAGAGCAGGCCATTGCTGCATGCAGAAACTGGGATCTCCTGCTAACTATAGAGTTTGCTCACCCAATTACGGACGCTGAGAAGTTTCATGACCTGCTGCCTACACTCTGGAGACCCAGGAGAGCTGATGGTGTAGTTCCAGTTTGAGATGGAAGGCCTGAGAATCAGGAGAACTGATGGTGTAAATTCCAGTCCCAGTGCAGGAGAATACCAATATCTCAGCTTGAAAACAGGTAGAGAGAGTAAATTCTCCTTACTCAGCTTTTTGCTCTATGTAGGCCTCCAATGGATTGGATGAGGCCTACCCACACTGGGGAGAGAAATCTGCTTTACTCAGTCTGCCAACTGAAATGTTAATGTCATCCAGAAACACCCTCATGGACACACCCAGAATCATGTTTATCTGGGCATCCCATGGCCAAGTCAAGTTGACACAAAAATTAAACATTAACAATGAGCAAGGAGCCTAGTGGCTAAAAATGCAGCTTCAAATCCAATGTGCCCTACTTACTGTGACCTTAGGTAAGTTACTTAACCATTCTAAGCCTCCCTTACCCCCAAGTAAAATGGAAATAATGATAGCTCCTTCCTGAGCTTGTTTGTAGAAGCACATGAGAGAGGGTCAGGTCCGGTGGCTCATGCCTATAATCCCAGCACTTTGGGAGGCCAAGATGGGAGGATCGCTTGATGCCAGGAGTTTGAGACCAGCCTGGGCAACATAGTGAGACCCCATCTCTAAAAATAAAAATAAAAAAAAATTAGAATCACATGAGATAATGTCTGTAGAGTGCTTAGCAGAGTGCATGGCCCTAGAACTCACCATTTCTCTCTATCTAGGCATGAAGAAAGGAGATTCTCAACCAGGGAGGTTGGCAGTAAGTTTGAAAAATTCTAAGAAATTTCAGAAGATTCTATCTGACCTTGATGACTAAAATCACATTTGTTATAGGGGAGGGAAGAGAAGCAAAGGAGTGGGGAGAGCAACTGAAAGCCTCTTACCTTCCAGCAGACCAGGATATCAGGGAACACTATGTCTGCTTTGAGGCTCCCTGCTGTCAAGGATGCCTGCTTCTGGGGTCTGCATAGAAACCTCTTAAAATCTGCTCACAGGCTTCTTAAGCTCCTGCCTCTTGAGCACCTCACATGTCATGCTTCCTGTGGAAATCTCCATTGCAGGTGGCTGCTGTGGGAAAAAGTGTAGGGTGGGGAGATGGGGGTAATACTAGACAGAGGGATGAAGCATTGGAAGCTGAGAGGCATTCTCAGATCCAGAGGGTCATAGAGATTGAAGTCAGGGCTTTGATGGCAACCAAAATAGACTGCTTTCCGGCTGCAATGGAAAAAGGTGACCGGGATGTTATGATGGAGGGCAAGGAGGGTGGGTGAGAAGGTTTAGATAAATGCCTTCCTAGGCAAACTGCATCTAGTTGGTTGGATATTTTAAATAGGCAAAATGATTTACTTTTATTAATGCAAAGACAAAACTGAATATAAACTGAGGGATTTATTTTCATTTGCAGATGTGAATTGGACACAGTATCATGCTACTCGTTGAATTCTGATTTGGAGCATTCACCCAAATCAAATTTGGGCCTCATTTGGGTAGATGCCCAAATTAGAATTTAACAAGTGGCATGATACTGGGAGGCAAGGAAGTCTCCAAATTTAATGCTGAGGAGAGAAAGAAATTTCAGGGTAGGGTAGTGTGTCTGAGTTAGACATACTTCTTTTCTCCAGCTCCTTGTTTGAAATCGATACACATTCTGATTGAGCGCAGAGAGTTTTTCCTCTGAATAAACCATCTCACCTGAAGAAATTGGCTGGATGGTATAATACCGGTTGATGAACCAGAAAACCTAGCCTCTGTTCCCTCCAACACCATTTCCCAACTACGTCACCTTGGGCAAACCACTTAACCTTTTGGAGGATCAACTTCCTAAAGTCAAATAGGATAATAATCCCTTGTCGGCATCCTACAGTTGGTTATTTTAAAGAAGTGAGATAATAAATGTGAATTGACCTTGAGATCTATAAAATGCACACAGTATTATTCCTGAACCATGACTGCTTCCCTCGCCCGGTCTAGTGATTTTAAGCACACAGTACAAGATCTTCCCATATTGTTGCAATATGGAAGGAAACAGCTGCTAGTCAAAGCCAATTTTAGAAACCTGCATTTTTGCAAAAGGAAGAGTCAACTTTCGTCATAACAATGTTGCTGGCACAGGATGGTTACTGCCAGAAAACAATGTAGAGATGGTCCAGCAGGTGTCAGCAGAGAACCAACTTTCAGTACTAGGTGGGCTCCTCCAGGGAGGGAGATGCCTGGGCCTGGTAGGCTGGGACAGGGCTGGGGGGACTCCATCATTAAATCCAGGGCTGTCCCAGTTCTGGTGGGTGCTGGTAGGCAGATTGGGACCACTGAGATGGGGACAACAACCCATTGGCTATATCTGCAAAATCCCTCTCATTGGCTTCAGGATCCTTTCCCTTCAGAAGATCCCTTCCCATGACTGCTTTTTAGTCTGGGCCTGAGTTCCTCTTCTGGCCTTAGAACCTGTGCTCTAACTTGAAAACCTGTCTCAAAGGGAAGAAGGTTTATTTGTTTGTTTAGAGAAATACTGCTTTGGGAACGCCTTTCATCCCTCCTTGTTTTGGATATATGATTTTCACCTACTCTTCCTTCTCCTACCTTAACAACCAGCCATTCAGATTCAATAATTCAGGCAACAAATCCAAGGTGAGTGGCTAATGTATTGGGAGTGGCAGAGCACTGTTTACAGCTACTAAATAGAAGCCTGTGCAACGAAGTATGTAAGCTCATATATGCTACAGATAGTCTCTCATAATTTACTTTTATGATTTCATTGCAAATGTATATGAGTCTGTTATAATGTGCCATGTTGAAATGGGTTCTGCCGTAGGTTTTATGAGATTTGGGGTCTTTCTTGGCTGGATGTAGAGAGGATGACTTGGAGAGGCAGAGAAGCAGCTCTTTGAAACAGGAGCAAATCCCAAACTGCCTGCCTCCCCTCCCCCACCACATTTCTAAGATTCCCAGAGAGCGTGTGTGTGTGTGTGTGTGTGTGTGTGTGTGTGGTACATATATGTAAAGTGGTATATCTTAGTAGTGAGGGAAGGGAAATATGTGAGAAGCCCTATGAGAGGAAAGGGCAAATGGGATCAGAGCCAAAAGGCTGTCTGAAACTTTGGAGCAAAACCTATGGCTAAAGTTCAAGGGCAGGGCCACAGCCAAATAGAGAGCTGGCCACCTGCAAATCTGCCACATCTGGGAAATGGAGAAAAGGAAAAAGAATAAATCAAATAGCTATGGATGCTTGTAGCCCTATTGCATTATTTGCTTTTCCCTGCCCATAGCAAAGTCCAATTCTTCTCAAAAACTCAGAAATTCTGGAATAACTCTAAGGTCTCCAAGAAAAGAGAGTTGTGTCCTACTTAGAATAGGCCAAAGTATGTGTGTGTGGGTAGGGGGTATGTCTATGGGGGGTCATTAGGGTCCTAATCTCTAGTATCTGGCACCCACAAAGAACAGAACTCCCATGTCCACCACTAAGTATGACTGCTGGGCCCAGTGATCCATAAATCTCCAGCTGGCAGAAAGACAGGCACAGTATACACAGATTCATACATTGCTGCAAATTTCTTGAATTCTCAAGTAGCTGGATAAGCTGTGTTTCTTTTTCTTTCTGATTGTAAATATTTAATTATTTCCATCTCTTTTCTTTAAGCCAGTAGATACCATGTTTGCAAGAATATTTGAAATTAAGAGGAGGGGGTTCCGAAGTCCACAGAGCAACTGCCTTGCACATTATTTTGCCCAGAATGTACAAGAAAAAGCAAAACAGATAGCAGATATAGCCAGTTCAAGCCCTTGCAGAGTTATGGTCCTGTAATATACAAGGCCCAGCATTCACTATAATTGACCTATGCTCAGTGTGGATCTGTGACTCTGGTTTTGGGACAAAAATCTGCACTGATGATTTAAATATGGAGGCTCCAAAGACAGGGAGAACCAAAGGATGGTGAAACCCATCTCTTGCCTCAGTCATTGCATAAGCCCCTGATTCAGGTCTCTTTTGAACCCTAAATCCCCATAAGCTATATTGTTAAATTATAAAACGAACCTCCTCTGATCTTATCCATTCCCAATATGGTGAAATCGTCTTTGGCTGTGTTTAACTAGGAAAAGTGAAGGGATTAGTTGAAAGCATTAAAAACAGCAGTCAGAATGATCAGAAACCCCAGCCAATGTGACATTTTCCAAAGAAATGAGGCCACAGTTAGGGTCTCCGCTGCGTAGACCAAGCTCAAGTTAATTCGGTTTAGCCAGGCCCTTTTCTTTCCTGTTAGATCCTCAACCCCCATGGCTACCAGGCCCTGGGGAGCCCTCGCCTCTACCCTCAGGACCTCCCTGCCCGGCTCAATAGCTCTGGGCCAGTTCATTTCGCCACAGCCCGGAGCCGCTCGGAAAGCAAAGATTAAAGGGGAAAGTCGCAGCTGTATATTTATATTTTCATTGCTAGAAGGGAATTGATTTCCGTGCATTTATTTTGGTAGTTGTAATACACAAGGGCGGATTTGCGTCACCCGAGCAACTTGCCGGTGGAGATAAAGTTGCACAAATATTGAAAGGGGAAGTGCTAGGAGTCATTATAGAGTTTTTCTCCGGAAGAAATAAGGATTTCTGCAGTATCCTAAAATACTAAGGCCGCTTCTATTTTGAGACCAATCTCGCAGGCACATCCGCTCATTTAGTCCGAGTTTGAGTCCATCAAAAAACAGGAGATGACCTGAACTCCGGCGAGCCCAGGGTTTCCTGCTGCTTTCTTGGTTCCGAAGAGTGGGGAGTAAGGAGGGCGGGAGTCTGCGGGCTCAGAACTCGGCGAGGGGCCTGCAGGGGCCAGGCTTGGGCCTGGGGAAGAGGTAGAGGGGGCGGCGGGGGTCGCTCCAAAGACTCGTATTTCGCGTTTGCCTCCGGGAGCTGGGAGTAAGGCCTTGGATGGCGCCGAGGCGGTTGCAAGGAAGCCGAGGCCTGGGACAGCAAGGGGCGCGCAGGCGAAGTTGCAACTTGCAATCCAGCCGCGCGCCTGGCGGAGAAAGGGAGGCTCGCGGCGCGGCGAGGAGTCGGCGGGCCTCGGGGCCTCGCTTTCGCCGCATCTGCCCAGCGCTCCGGGCCTTGAATCTCGGCAGATGCGAGTTGTGGGCGCCTCAGGGAACCCAGAGGGCTCGCATTCCCCCGGGTCTGTATCCCGTGCCCACCCCGGAGCGTCGCAAACCTTGGAAAGGATGAAAGCGGATAGGGGAGTCTTATTTCTTAAGAGAGAGGGTGAGGGCTCGCAGAGCTGCCTCGGGTAAGGAGTAAATGCACCTCTTTCACAACCGTGAGTTTGGGCTTAGGCCGAGGTCTAAATGTTTGCAGTCAAATTAGAATCGCAATCAAACTGGAAGTGGCACTAGAAAGCAGAGGGCTCACGGCCTCCGCTACGCACACTCCCACCGAAGGCTCACCAGAACCCTCAGCCAGCGCCTCAATTGCCCATGTTGTACTTGTCGCTCCTTTGCCTTCAGCTTGACACAGAAAAACTGGTCTTATTACGTCTCTCGCCCCAGGTACCCCTACCCTCAGCCAAACACACCCATCTATCTCTGGAAATAGCACCTCTCTCCTGGCTGCGTGGAGCAGGGGAAGAAAACCTTTCAGTAAAAGAGAGATGGAGAGTGGGAGAGCTGGAGGGCGGGAGGAGGGAGAGAGAGGGGGAGAGGGAGAGATCTTAGTGCTGGCTGATAGGAAGTGATTGATAATTTTCCAGGAGAAAGTAAAAAGCTTAAAAGGATAGCATCTGCATCAAGGGGCTAGGGAAAACACCAGAAATTAATTTTATAAGCTCAAACCCTGAACTCGAGATAGGCATGGCAAGTTCACTTGCCTTTCTGGGTTTATTTGGTGAGGAGCCTTCGTGCTGACGGGAAATAAAAATGCCACAGAATCTGTGTTAGGAGATATTTATTAGGGCTATCGAAAACAAAAGATTTCATGGTTTCATTATTCGTATAATTTTATTTTCTTCCTGAAAATGTGCAAGAACAGCTCATCTGGGTGGCCTGTGGTTTGTTTGGGAGAGGGGTGGGGAAATCCATTCTGACTATAATTTAAAAGAGAAGAAATTCTTAAAATAGAGATGTCGATGTTGCACAAAACCCCCACTACCACCACCCTGCGTTCTAAAGACCCAAGGCACGAATGGAAGACGTTGACCACCACGCAGCTTCTCCTGCAACCAGGCCCAAGGGGTTCCTGGGGAAGCTGTCACAGAATTGAAAGCGGTATTGAACCCCACGGAAATCTGCTTTTGTGGGCACTTGCAAAACAACGAACCCCACGTGATCCGGAGATGTGGTGGAGGAGGGAGGCTAACATTTCCTACAACCTCCTGCAAAGGAGGGACGCGCGTGCCGCTCTCCCGGGTTTCGGGACGCAGCCTGTTTTGTAGCCTCTGAGGCTCTGGGAAAAGGTTTGGCTGCGTCTAAGGGAGACGTTTGGAGCCATCCGTCTTATTTTGTTTGAAAAGTCACTCGTTCAAGTTGTCACTGTGTGACAGCTCAGAATAAAACCAATTTGCGGCCGCCCCTCCTCCTCGCTTCCCGGAGGATCTCCTGGGAGGCACGAGGCGGACGCGGTGCTGAGTTGGGCCGGGACTCAGGGCGGCAACATTTGGGCAAGGGCCCAGGAAAGATGAGGGGCTTTGCCGAGGACACGGACTCCTGGAATAAAAGCAGAATGAGGTCAAGAGAAGGGAAGCAAAGGGGCCAAAGCGCGCTCCGCTCTCCACCGGGAGGCGGGCTTTGCAGAGCCCTAAAGAGTGAGATTACCGTCCCTTCCCCACTCCCCCAACTCGCCCCAGGTGACAAGCGCTTCAGGAAAGCTCCTGTGACCAACCCTCCTTCCCCCGTGGCGGTTCGGAGCTGCAGAAGTTAGAAGAGAGTCAGAGCCCTCCGGAGCGGCTGCCTGGCCCCTACGCAGAGTAGCAAGAAGCACTGCGATGTGCGCTACTAAGCCCGCGCGGCCGCAGCAAACACTTTGGCGTGGCCGGGGCGTGGCTCGGGTCCTGCCACGCCCCCTCGTTCCTAATTCCCCTCCACTCCCCGCTCCCATTGGTCACGAGGATGACCAATGAGCGCTCGGATCGAGGTCCTACCCCGGGCCTGACTCGAAAGCTCCTGCCAAAACTTTGGGAGTTTTTAGAGACGAGTTTTTTTTTCTATTACTTTTTTCCCCCCCTAACTAACGGATTATTATTGTTGTTGTTTTAAATTTGGCTCTTAGGGCTTAGCTATTTGGGTTTTCTTGCGGTGTCCGGCTCCGGTCTCCCTGGCTCCCCCGCCCGCCCTGCGGCCCCAGCGCCCCTCGCTCGCCTCCAGCCCGCGAGGAGTGCGGGCGCCGCGCCGCCTTTAAAGCGAGGCCAGGGAGCGAGGCGGTGACCGGCCGAGATCCGGCCCTCGCCTCCTCCCTCGGTGGCGCTAGGGCTCCCGGCCTGTCTTCCTCAGTGCGGGCAGAGAAGCGAAAGCGGATCGTCCTTGGCTGCGGCCGCCTTCTCCGGGACTCGCGCGCCCCTCCCCGCGCGCCCACCCACCCGGTCCGGCTGGACTGCGGCAGCCGCGCGGCTCACCCCGGCAGGATGTTCGCAGCCGGGCTGGCTCCCTTCTACGCCTCCAACTTCAGCCTCTGGTCGGCCGCTTACTGCTCGTCAGCCGGCCCAGGTGGCTGCTCCTTCCCCTTGGACCCCGCCGCCGTCAAAAAGCCCTCCTTCTGCATCGCAGACATTCTGCACGCCGGCGTGGGGGATCTGGGGGCGGCCCCAGAGGGCCTGGCAGGGGCCTCGGCCGCCGCCCTCACCGCTCACTTGGGCTCGGTTCACCCGCACGCCTCTTTCCAAGCAGCGGCCAGATCCCCGCTTCGACCCACCCCAGTGGTGGCGCCCTCCGAAGTCCCGGCTGGCTTCCCGCAGCGGCTGTCTCCGCTCTCAGCCGCCTACCACCACCATCACCCGCAGCAACAACAGCAGCAGCAGCAACAGCCGCAGCAGCAACAGCCGCCGCAGCAACAGCCTCCGCCTCCGCCCCGGGCTGGCACCGTGCAGCCCCCGGCCTCGGGGACGCGAGTGGTTCCGAACCCCCACCACAGTGGCTCGGCCCCGGCCCCCTCCAGCAAAGACCTCAAATTTGGAATTGACCGCATTTTATCTGCAGAATTTGACCCAAAAGTCAAAGAAGGCAACACGCTGAGAGGTAGGTCTTGGGCGGGAGGCTGCAGGCCTCTGACCACTGACCCACTCCCCGGACCCCGGGCTGGCTTGAGGTGCCTTTGAGTGTTTTTACAATTAAGGACAAATCGGTAAAATGGGAGAGAAGAAAATGAATTGTAAGACAACTACAAAACATTAGGTCTAAAACTCACCTGTTCCATGTAAAACAAACAAAAAATGACTCCAGGGATTCTTTAAAAACACGTCTTAGAATCAATATTTATAAAAATGGTTGGTGTCGTTATCTGCTAAAATGACTTTGATCTCTTTAATAATGTATCTAGAGACAGAATTATATTTTCTGACAGCTAAAGCATTTTTGGGAAACACTTTCGATTTCTAGTAAAAATTTCACCCAGGAAGTGTAAATAATAAACAAAACCGCCTAGATGAGCGGGCAGAGTGGGGCCTCCTTGGGGCGGAGGTTTTGGGTCTGTGGCATTCTTGTAAGGCACGTGAAAGTGAGGCCGTAAGCCGATTTATGTAAAGCCTTTACTTACTATATGCGTGCATATGGATGTGAGGGACACACAGGAACTTCTCGTGCGTCGCTCCTTGGCAACTGTTGGGAGAGAGAGGTTTCAGCGCTGAGACGGGTTCTCTCTTCGCTCAATAAAAGTGAATCCAGGGCAAGGGGAAGGGGAGGAACAAATCAGCGGAGAGTGTGAGTGTGCCCGAGATGTAACCTGCTATCCTTTTCCCTTGTCCCCAGATCTCACGTCCCTGCTAACCGGTGGGCGGCCCGCCGGGGTGCACCTCTCAGGCCTGCAGCCCTCGGCCGGCCAGTTCTTCGCATCTCTAGATCCCATTAACGAGGCTTCTGCCATCCTGAGTCCCTTAAACTCGAACCCAAGAAATTCAGTTCAGCATCAGTTCCAAGACACGTTTCCAGGTACGGAAAAACTACAGAGTACTGCCTAACGGGTGAGCCGACTGACAGAAATCTCAGGACTGACGCCTCCAGGGCGGCCGCGGTGTCGCAATCTCACAGTTGGGGCGGGAGGCTACGGAGTAAGGAGAGAGAAACCGAAAGATTTCTCAGCGAGCTAGCGCTCGCTTCGGATGGTTCCCCTTGAAAAGGGGTAGAGGCGCCTGGGGAGCCCAGAAAGTGTGTGCGTGGACGGTGGGGTGGAGGGCTTTCTCGAAGTCTTTTCGCCCCAGAGGGCTTGAAAAATGCAGCATCGATGTTGCTTATTAACATATACACATTTTGGGGTGACCTCAAACACTTGTGCTTGGCGAGCTTATGTCTGGGTGCCTGGACACATGCGGGAATAAACACACACACACACACACACACACACACACACACACACACACACACACGAGATAATTCAGGGCTGTCATCATTCAGGCCCGAGGGACATTTTTGTCTACTCTTCATAGGCCTGATGGCCACGCATGAGGTTTATATTTTTCTCTTGGAATTAAAGGACAAGCCGCCAGGCTTCTCCACTCCACGCTCGCTTTAGGTCTTCCGACTGTCGTGTAAAATTCCTCCTTAGAGGGGCCATTCAGTGTGTGCGCGAAGGGCTTTCTGAATGAGGGTGGAATCGACAGTTAACACGAAACAGTTTCAAGCCTTACGGGGACCCCCAGGCTGGCAGGCCAAGGACTGGACACTGAACGGCCCTCTTGTCTTTCTTCCCTCTGGCTTCCGTTCTGCGGCAGGTCCCTACGCTGTGCTCACGAAGGACACTATGCCTCAGACGTACAAAAGGAAGCGCTCATGGTCACGCGCTGTGTTCTCCAACCTGCAGAGGAAGGGCCTGGAGAAAAGGTTTGAGATTCAGAAGTACGTGACCAAGCCGGACCGAAAGCAGCTGGCGGCGATGCTGGGCCTCACGGACGCACAGGTAAGGCAGTTCCGGCTCCAGTGCACAGCGCCCTCGGGCGGGCAGCAGCGCACGGCCTAGTCCGGTAGGCCCCCTCCATCCCCGCCGACTGGCCTCCTGCGGTGGAAACGCAAGATCTTGACTTGCAAGACGCTTTGTGGACTACGCAACTTGAGGCAGGAGAAGAGGAGGGTGGAAATGGGGTAAGGGAGAAGGACCGAGAGAAGAACTCATCCCCAAGATGTGTGTCAACAAGCACTGCATGTTTATTTTGGCCAGCAGGCTAAAGAACCACGGAGAAAACAAAAGGGCCACTGGAAATAACATTGATGTACTCAACTGTAGTGCAGTTCGCCGTAGGAGACAGTTTATTTCAGAAAAGATAAAAACCCAAAGGCAAGAGATTGTTGTTGGGTTTTTTTTCCCTCCCACCCTCCCTCCTTCCTCCTCCTCCTGCTGCTTCTGCTGGATTGTGAAATCCCCAGTTCTGAGGAAGTGAAAATATAATTTCAAACGGAATTAGTTAGCTCCAGGAGGGCAGGGAGTCCACTTGAAGCGGCCACACATTACAAGGCTTAGGCTCTGAAGAAAATCTGAAGGAAGGGGAGAGGTGAGGGAAAGAAAGAAAGAAAAATGATTTTCTTAGAATACCCAAGAGCATTTCAGCAGGTTCTGCCTATTTGAATTTTTTCAAGACAGTAGGAA
Source organism: Symphalangus syndactylus (assembly GCF_028878055.3). Classification (NCBI taxonomy): domain Eukaryota; kingdom Metazoa; phylum Chordata; class Mammalia; order Primates; family Hylobatidae; genus Symphalangus; species Symphalangus syndactylus. The sequence goes on from NC_072434.2 coordinate 65,956,928, forward strand.
ATGTACTGTGCCTGAATTAATTTTTTTCTTTTTCTTAAATTCACGAACTGGGCCTTTTTTTTTTTCCCGAGCTTAGACTGTGGAAGAGTCACTTTTGTGCACCCCATAGCACTGGCTCTAGCTCTGGGGTGCTGATTGTCCCCAGCAGGTCAGAAGCCAGAGGCAGGCTTTTTCTTAGCTCCTTGGTCCCTCAACTGCTGTCTCTGTTTCTTTCTGACCTCCATTACACAACTCTCCTGCCCAGTACACACACACACACACACACACACACATACATACACACACACACTGGAGGAGCCCAGCCGTTTTCCACCAGCTGTGGATGTTATTTTTAAAAGGGAAGCTGGAACTTGTGTGAATGCGTTGGGACCCCCAGGGGATTGTATATGTCTATATAGATTCTCTGCCCCATCTCTATCCCCTTCCTTCACTTTGCACACATTTAATTCCAGTGTTTTCTGAGCCCCCAGGAGAATTTGTTTATCCTTAATGGGGGGCAGGGTCCTTATCAGCTCTTGCATACAAACATACCAAAGAAATGCTGTCTTACTGAAAGCCCAACAGTGCCCCCACCCTACTGTGATTAACAGTTTAAAACCCCTTTTCCCTTTCTGCTTCTCCTGTTTCCTTTTTTTAAAAAAGTATTGCTTTTGTAGGGACTTGCTTTGGGTAGTGGCAGTAGAGGAGAGGGCCAACTTAGAGCAGGAATTCTTAACACTGGCACACCAAACCCTTGACATTGTAAGCAGTATCTTGGGTATATGTGTATTTTTCTGGGCTAGGAGTCCATAACTTTAATCAGATTCTCATGGGGGTCCTGATAGAAAAAAATGCATGGATTTAGAGTAGAGAAAGAGTATGTTGGGGGTCGGGTGCAGGAATCTGCTTTTCCAACAGTCACCCAGGTCATTTTAGTCCTGGGGCCTGAGGGTCGCATTTTGAAAACAGTCTTAGTGGGTTCCCTAGGCCGGGATTCCTGGCTTCTTGTGTTCCCCTGGGCTGTCCCTTGGCTCCTGCGCCTACCACAGTGCCTGGTCCTTGGTAGAGTCGCCAAGTAAGCGTTGCTTTTTCACTCAGGCAGGTGGCTTGCGGGTGCACGCGAATCAGATAGGAGCAAACCTGGGTCTCATCTCGGTGTCTCTTCTTGTCTCCCCGTGTGGCGCGGCGCAGGTGAAGGTGTGGTTCCAGAACCGGCGGATGAAGTGGCGGCACTCCAAGGAGGCCCAGGCCCAAAAGGACAAGGACAAGGAGGCCGGCGAGAAGCCATCAGGTGGAGCCCCGGCTGCGGATGGCGAGCAGGACGAGAGGAGCCCCAGCCGCTCCGAAGGCGAGGCTGAGAGCGAGAGCAGCGACTCCGAGTCCCTGGACATGGCCCCCAGCGACACGGAGCGGACTGAGGGGAGTGAGCGTTCTCTGCACCAAACAACAGTTATTAAGACCCCGGTCACTGGCGCTCTCATCAACGCCAGCAGTGCTGGGAGTGGTGGGAGCAGCAGTGGCGGCGGCAGTAGTTTCAGCTTCAGCAGCGCCAGCAGTCTTAGTAGCAGCAGCACCAGTGCCGGTTGCGCCAGCAGCCTAGGCGGCGGCGGCGCCTCGGAGCTTCTCCCTGTGCCACAGCCCACAGCCAGCAGCGCTCCCAAAAGCCCCGAGCCAACCCAAGGCGCGCTTGGCGGCTTATAGACTGTACTAGGGCGGAGGGGATCCGGGCCTTGCGTGCAGCCTCCCAGCCTTGTGCTGGGTTTTGTGCTTACTGTACGTTGGCGACTTGGCAGGACAGGAGACGCAGCGTGGAGCCTACCACCCGACATTCACGCTTCGCCCCACGCTGCTCCGACTGGCTGCGGCGGGCACTGCCCAGAGCAGAGGGGAGCCTCAGTGTCCTGCTAGCCAGCCGAACACTTCTCTCCGGAAGCAAGCTGGTTCGACTGTGAGGTGTTTGACTAAACTGTTGCTCTGGCTCGCCCCAGGGGTCGTGGCTCAAAGGCACTTAGGACGCCTTAAATTTGTAAATAAAATGTTTACTACGGTTTGTAAAGGCCGCTTGGCTTTGCTGGGGGTTGTTAAGGCCAGAGATCCACAACCGGACCTTAGTCCCGGGGGCACTGCAGAATGCAGCAGCTGAAGGTGGGAGGCTGGAGTTTCAGGGGAAGTGGCTCAACCTCAGAGCCATCTTGCTACAGACATCAGAGATGGACGTCTGGGCTTAGAGGCTTCTAATTAAGAGATTTCTAGCGCCAACTGCCACTGAAAGCGCCCTCTGAAACCCTGAGCAGCCTGAGAGTGGAGCAGGCCATAGAAACTGTTAGGCCAGTGCAACAGATGGTTTCCCCATCCGGAGTATGGACGAAGTGAGTTCCTAGAGTGCTCAGAGTTGGAATGGGGAAGGCAGTGATGCCAGGCGGGGTCAATCTAGGCACAGCTGTAATCACTAAGTGGATGCGAAGCGCGGGCCCAGAGCCCTGAACGAACTTTCCCTTGTTCCGGGATGGGGTAGAGGACAGGTCTGCAGTGTTGCCGAGGAAAGGACAGACATGACACAGTGGTTAAAGCTGGAAGCTTGGGTCTTAGAGTGCCAGGGCCCTGGTTGTAAACATGCCAAACAAAGGGGTGACTTCTTCAAGGTTAAACAGAGGCACAGCCCAGATCAGAACTTGGACTTCTGGCCTACATGTGGCCACGGATAGAACCATGAAGTTGCATCCTCCATTCCCTCATCCACACAAAAATTTTCCTTTGCAATTTGGCCACTGGAGGCGCCTAGATGTGCTCTTTCTCCCCAAAGCTGCTAAGAGTCGTGAGGCAGTTTCCCCAACCCACTGCAGCTGGAAAATACATAGTAAACCTTGACACTGCTACTAGGATGGGCAATTCGAAGATTTTTTTGTTTGTTTGTTTCTTTTAAAGCTGAAGAGTTAAACCTCTCTCCAAGACCTGTCCTCCCGCTTGTAACTGTGAAATGTCTGGAGTTGCTAAAAGCTCTTTGGGGGGATTTTATAGCAAACAGATTTCCTTGGGAAATCCTGATCAGTCTTAGTGCCAATCTCTTCGGCACTGAGCATGTGAAGGACACAAGGTCTCTGGCAGACCCAGCATCCAGGCGGGGTGGCCAGTTCTCAGAATGAGTTGAGGAGAGGTGCTGAAGTCAGAGAGCCTAGGACACACCTCAGTCCCTTGGCTAGAGTGGGAACGTTCTCAGCGGTCCTCTGTCTTGCTTATCTCCTCCACTTTTAGACATTCCCCTGGAGCTCATTCCAGGATCTCTGTTCTAGACTTTTCCATCCAGGGGTGAAGTAGAGGCAGCAGACTGAGCCTTCTTTCACTTGCATAGCCAGATACAAGATACAGATAACAAGTCCCAAAGCCAACACATGGATGCAAAGATGATCATTTCCTGACCCAGCTAACCTCCGAAGTCCCCAAATCGAGATGATTCAAGAGCTGTGAGAATAGAGTGTGGGCAGAATAATCAGAGTTGTACAATTTAGTCAAGAGAAAAGAAAGAGCATACCACAAGGGACCCCATCTTCAACAGGAACATGAACTAGCTGTTATCCCTAATTGTGCCGCAGGAGTTTCCAGGCCAAGGCAGCCTCCCCACCTGCCCTGGGTGCGGGCCAGGGCTGGGATAGTTTCTTCAAGCCTTCCACGGGCTCTGCTGCCAAACTTTAGGATTCCCTCTGTACCTCAGTTTTGTCTGCATTATCGATATCAATTTCCCCTGACCCCACATATTGAAATTCTGGAAGCAGGATATCTCAAGCACATCGAATTTTGAGGCACTTCAATCCAGCTCTGGCGTTAAGGAGAATAACGCGTCGGCACACACACCTAGCTGAGGAGCCGAGCCTGGGGAAGAAAGGTGGGGAGGGTGCTTTATACAAACCGCAGCGTCCCCTGCTCCTCACCTGGCCCTGGAGGTTTCCGCTACCGCCAAATCCAGACCGTAGGTTCAAGCCCGGGCCCCGGGGCTTTGAAAGAGAAGAAAATCATCATGGGGGAATGTCATGATGTGATTTCAGGTAGAATTCTGCCTTATTTAGGCCAGCTTTCGCCAGGCCAGGGGGCACGGCGGAGCTGGGGGTCTCGGGGACGGAGTGAGCCGGGGAGGCGAGCACCTGAGGGCGGGAGTCAGAAGGACGAATACCACCCTAGGGCTCGCAGGAGGCGCCCCTGCCTCCGCCACCCCCACCCCCAGTTCCTAGACAGTTATCACGTGAAGTTCTCGCGGGGCTTTACCCTAGCAGTGGAGTTCTTCCACATTTCATTACAATCGGAATATCACAAGCCCCGGAGAAGTTACAGTTCATTTAGAAGAAGGGTAGCCACAGGTGGCCGGGAGGAAAGGCTAAAATTTGGCCGGATAGTCCCATCCCGGGGCTGCTCGCTCGACCCCGGGTACTGGGGTCTTCTTGGCAGCGCAAAATGCTAGCAACGGCGGCCAGGCAGCTAGAAATTCTTCAACCAAGACCTAGAGTTTTCAGACCCGGAAGAGAAGGCCCAGCGCGGACCGTGCGGGGCGCCAGAACCGCCCAGGGTTGAGGCTTGGAGCAGGAGAGAGCGCGAGGGCCCCGGAGCAGAGCAGAACAGAGCCGCGGCCCCCGCCCCTCCTGCACACAACCCGAGACTCCAGCCAGCGATTGCTCTTTGCTCTGAGCAAAGCTTTGCCTGGCCCGCCGAAGTCCCCGCGGCGCGGAGCCCTCCGAAAAAGGCTACCAAGGTGCACAGAGGCTCACAGAGGGATGGTGACCACGGTGCGTTTCCCTTCGGGGCGGGGGTAGGGACTCAATACCCATCCCCCATCCCCTCCAACGTGGTCGCACACAGACCTGCAGACTCATATAGACAGAGGAGAGACAGGCAGTCTACTGGCTATTTCAGCACTTTGTGGGTAAAACCACGCGAATAAATTTCCCCATTCTCCTCCATATGGCAAAGCAGAGACGAGCCTCTGCCGCCTTATTCAGCCAGTGTGGGTGGGTAGGGCGCTTGTTTCCACAGAGAAGTTGCCTAGCGCCAAGTTCCGCGGACTAAACCACTGAAGGCTGGCGCCGCGTTTCTCTCCCGTTTGCCCGCTTCAGTCGATAGTGGGCAGAGACTTTCATGCGAGCAGTGTGTCTCCCTCGCCTTCCTGTGCCCCTCCCTCGCTACCCGAGGCCAAAGTCGTCAGCCCCCGGAGCAGGGGGCAGATTTCCCGCTTCTCTCCCTCTACTCCCTACGAAGAGTCGTGTGGATTGTAGGCGGGCTCAGACTCTGCTTGCCACAAATCCCTTTGACATCCTTTGCACCTCAGAGGCAACCATGAAGGAACCCCAGTCACTCTGGGATCTTTTCTCTGGCTGCCCTCTCTACCCAGGATCTGGAGTTTGATGTTGGCAGGGGTTGAACTAGGTTGTGGCCAGCGCAGGGCAGGCGCAGTAAGAGAGCCTAGGCTTCTTTTCAAGGTGTCAGAGGCCGAAGAAACAGGAGACTGAAACCTGGGTTCTCCTGTCTGGGAAGGCAACCGCCAACGAAAGCTTCGGAGTCGGGAGAGGCGTGTGGTAGAAACCAGGGCTTGTAGCAGTGGATTTTCTGCGGTCACCTCGACTTGACTTGATCTGTTGAGCTTTAACCTGTTGAGGTTTAATCTGTTTCCACAGATCTGAACCCACCTCTCCTCAAGCCCACGCCTACCTAAGACTCTCAATGGGCTGCATGGAGCAAGAAACGGGGGAAGAGAAGTCAGAGGCTGAGGTTGATGCACTCTCCCATCGTTTTCAGGCATCCTAGTCCCCTCTCTCCGGCTTCTTCCTCCCTTAAGAAGAAAAAGTAGGCAAGCTCAGCCCTCCCCCACGTGATGTAGTGACACCCCTTTAAAGATGACCAAGAGGACCCTAAACGTGCTGGGACATCACATTCCCCTTCTTTAGCCTTGTGAGTTTGAAAGGACTGATTGCACACTCCAAGGTATTTGTGAAGATGCGAGTTTTAAGGAGGATTTTAACTATAGGTGTTTGGGCTAGGGAAGATTTTTTAAAATACGAAACTTTGATTTAACTCATGCACTCATCTAGCTCACAGCCTCCATTTTTGAGGTCATGATGAGATTGGCTGGCATCCCAAAGACAAACTAGTTGGCTTTCTCTGAAGCTTCCCTTCACACACTGGATATTACAACCCACAGTGCCTACCCTCTGCCACAGCCACTTTTGGGGAATCCAGACTGCTTACACAGGGCGGGGAGCACTTTCTAAGATTCCCTTCAACTCAGGTTCTAACAGAGCAGCAGCCTCCAACAGGATTCCTGGGCCCTGAGGACAGGTGAGCTCGGAGAACCCCTGGCCCTTTAATCCCTTCCCTGTCCATGCCCCCTGTCATTTTAGAAATCAGGAATAGAAGTCTCCACACGTATGATTGTTCCCGACTTCCTCGTTTTTGGGTTGAAGTAACAGAGGCTGAGAGATGTGAGAATACTTGCCCAAGGTGCCCTGGAGAGTGAGTGCCAAGACCAGGATGGGCCTTGGGTCAGGGCCTCCTGCAGTACACAGGAACATGAAAGCTGGTGCCAGACACACCTGAGCAACCAGATTCTGATCCAAATTATCAAAGCTCAATGGGTTTTTAAAAAAATCATGAGGTTCAACCACTGCCTGGGATGTTGGGCTCCCATTAGCTCCTTCCCTTCCCCTTGGTGGTTCTTGAGGGGTCTGGGAGTCGCAGGTCTGGGACTTCTTTGGGTTGATACCCTGCCCTTCACTCTGCACTAACCTAATAGCAGTGTTAGCTTTGCTAATAGTGTGTAGGATCCCAGCCACACTGTGCTCACGAAAGGAAGCGACATCCATGGTGCTTTTCGACTTCCATTGAACATTGCTGACACTTAGGATTCTGGGCAGAATGTGGAGATAGAGGCCCAATCATGCCTGCCTGGCAGCCCCTGCGCTGGATCCTTCTCTCTTCCTCTAGCCTCGGATTCAGCTGGAGCCATGGCAGATAGTAAGCCTCACTCTCTAGCACAGTCCACCCTGCGCAACAGATGAGGAACCAGAAAGAGACTTTGGAAGTGGCAGCGGCAGCATCGCCTGACATGCGCTCCGAACTTGCCTCTCTGGAGACCTTCAACGACTCTCTGGGTTGGGGGGGTTATTCGAGGACACCGGCAGGAGGACCGTGCAGGAAAAAGCGGGCCTGATCCCAGCCCAGCATAGGAGGTCCGAACTAACCCCAGAGGCGTTCATTCATTCATTCACTCACCCACCAATAATTAGCTACATGACCTTGGAAAATTCATCTAATCACTTGGTTTGTTTTCTCTGTGTAATGGGATATAATCAATGGTACCTAACTCATAAATCGCTGTAAGACTTCATGACAGTTAAAAAGAAAGGCAAAATGAGAACAGTGGCTGGCATAAATTAATGCTATAGGTTTAGATGTTACTGCATTCCTTCATCCATTTGGTTTTTTCATTGCAGTATTTATTGGGATCCTTGTGAGTGTTTGCACAGTAGAGAAAAAAAGAATGCAAGACAACCTTTACTCTCCAAGAAATTATATCATTAGATGAGAACGAGAATGCCTTGTCACCAGGAAATCCTTTAAGGAGTAGCCCAGAGAGTTAGGATGTGCTGCCTGGCTAGGTCAGGGGTTGCTGCATTTGGAAGGCCTTCTTCATCTTGATCTTCCTGGCACTATGCACAGGAGCACTTCAGTCTGCAAATTTCACAGCAGGCACGCCGTACAATGCTTGTGGGTGTGGTGGGGACTTACTCATGTGAGTTAGAAAGGAAGAAGTTAGTTTTCTGATACTTAGTTTTCTGAAGCTTAAGCAAGTGTCCAGGGGCCCAGAAGGGAAAATTATGTTCCAGCTGTTGAGATTATGTTGGGACAAATAGCACTTGGGGAGTTTTATTAAGTTTTTAACTAATCACAATGAGGGAGGGCCCTCAAAATGGAAACAGGAGATTAACGATTCCTTCGAGGAAGAAGGCACCCTCGGCTTCTTGAGAGCAGGGCTGGACTCTGCTGCATGGTTGGAGAAGCTCCAGCACCTCGCTCAGTGCTTGGCACAGGAAATGCACCCCCAAAAGTGTTTACTAAATAAACGACAAGTATAGTTATTGTGGCCCTTGTGGTTATTTATAGCATCAATAAGGGTAGGTAACATTATAAACACAGTAGGAGGCTGTGCAACACGACCCAGAAGTACCAGGTGGTAACCCCGGGAGTGGACCTAGAGTTGCGAATCATCTGGTTGAGGACCCATTGGGATCCCCGATGCTAAGGTCATCACAGAGGGGCAAGAGAACGCGTTCACAAGCAGGACTCGATACAGGCGGCCTAAACTCTGGTCTGCGTACCATTTGGGCATCGTTGTAGGTGGAAACCAACTCGTAGAGAGGTTGAATGACTCACTCAAGGTGACTTCCCTAGTGGTCAACGTCAAGAACCAGAACGGAAGTCCAAAGCTTTCTGTGATATCTCCAGTCCCTCACTTAGGCGGCGGTGCGGAGCGCTAAGATCTGCCCGAGCCTCTCTTGGAACACGGAAGAGCACCGCAGAGTGGGTGAGAATGCTAGGCAAGTTGGTCTTAGTGCGTCTGCACCTCACCGCCTCTCTCTGCGGAGAAAAAGTGCCTGTTTCGCGGAGTTCCCTAGCCACCGTCAATCTCCACTGTCCTCGACCAGAGATTTCCCAGTCTGCAAATTTTAGCCTCGTTTTAATTTGTCGGGGCTGTTTATTTTCGTTTCTCAGAATCGGGGTGACGAGTGCACCCAGCACGTGGTAGAAGCTCAAGAAATGAGCAAGTGAACGAAAGATCAAAGGAAAGAACTAATGAGCAAATAGGATCCTGTATCCGGCAGTCCCGACCTGCATCACAATCCGGCCATTGTTGAATTTCACTACCTGGTGAAACGCGGGCCGCGCACACCTCCAAAGAGGTGTCCCTGAGACTCTACTCAGCCAGGCTCTCCTGGTCTGGGGCGCAGATCTCGCTCCAAAGCCTCTTGCCTTCCGGGGTCACAGGGTCTCGCCCCGTTCGCAATGGCTTTGGGTGTAGCAGAGGAAGGTCCTGGGTCTTCCGCGGTCTCCGATCCCCAACCTGCCCGCCGAATATTCATTCAGTTCACGGTCAGCGCCGGCCCCTTGGCCCGGACCTCCCCCAAGCTGATCTCTACGTCAGTCGGTTGCCGGTTGGGAGCACCCAGGAGATGTCTCTTTGAGGCCGCTTTAGGTCAGCTGCAGCGGTCTAAGCCTGGTCTCCTTTTTCTTGCCTCCATCAGGGTCCCTGCAGCCTGTGCTGACTACTCTTCCAAGCCAAGAGCACAGTTTTGTAGCTGAAAAAAATGGGGGTGAAAAGCTATAAAGAAAGAGTCAAACTAAAGACTTGCTCTGTGACACACAATTTTTAAATGGAATGTCACCTGTAATTTGAATTTTCCCATATCCATTGGTCTTCACGCTCCCTTGCTTTGTATGTCCTCACCATTTCTCACTTTTCATTTTTTCCTCTCTGCTCATTGAGCCCCGAGCTTCCTTTCCTCCTGGTACTGTTCAAGATTCCGTTCAGAATTTTAAGAAGAACTGGACTCCCCTGGCTTGGTTCCAGATGACCACCAGGGAGGACGTGGAGGACAGAGTGTGTGACCTGAGACAAGGGATGACAGGGCTGCCAGGCAGCTCCAGAGGTGATGGAGGACAGCCTATTAGCCAAAATGTAACGAAAGGCAGAGATTTTTAAAAATTAGAATAGATCTGCATATATATATATATATATATATAATTTTAAAGCCCACAAAAGTGCCATCCTCCTCAAAAGCATTGCTCAGAGCCAAGGGAGACATGCTGGGGACAGAAGGGCCACTCACAGCCTCGATGTTACTCATCTACATATGTGCACATTATTTGAGCCTCTACTACATGCTGGACTGGTTCTGGGTTAGGGACCGTCAAGGGTCTCCAGCTGAAACGATCTGAAGGTGCTCTGACACATGCCCTCCAAGCTAAAAGTTCTAGCAATCGAAAACTTTCTTGCCCACCTCTTTCCTCTTATTTCTCTTTTGCTTTCCTCATCGCGGAGGAATGGTGTTGAGGAGACCATCCCACCTCCTTGTGTTCTCTCCAGCTCTCCAATTACGCCTTCTCACTTTCTTCTTGTCAGTTTGCTCAGCAACCCAGAGGTAGTTTTTAGGTTAGGGGCGCATATCTGATACAGGGCACAGTCAGAGACAGAGTTCTGGCAAACAGAAGGTGCTCAATAAGTGGAAACTGTTATTAAACTATTACTACGATGACACTGCGAGTTCATTCTGGCTGGAGAGAGTGTCTATACTGGTTTGAAATCACCTATGGGTGCGTGCAAGTAAAGAACGGAGGAAAGAGACACAAGTCTTTTCCACTCTTTGAACAGGAGTTGAAAGTCTTGTGTCTCATGTAACCAACACAGCAACACAGGGCAGAAGATATTATTCTTCCTCTCTTACAGATGGCCATTTTGACAAGCAGAGGGGCTGGGTAATTTGATCAAGGTACTTGGCGGATAAGGGGCGTGGCCGAGCCTCTGACAGAAATCTGCCTTTCTTACTCCAATCTCCGAACTAGTGGTCTGCGGCGATTCTCTATAGTCAAGGAGAAAAAAAGTTCAAAGAAATGATTTGTTCTTTTTGACGAATTATTCTGATCATTATTTCAAATATTCACCTTACAGTGTTTGTGTAGACTTAACCATAGAGAAATCTATTAAAAGTCATCTCGCTGCATCCCTAGGGAAAGCGCTTTCATAGTATGCCCTGTCTGGTATGCGCTGTACGATATGCAAGGTTCACAGCCGAAGGAAGGGAGGGCCCAAGTGCGAAAACATCTTTAAGCGAACGTCGGTCGCCACGTGCACTTACTGTGTACCCCCCACCCCAAACCTCAGGATAGAAAGACACAAATGGGTCTAGAAGCCACAGAAGCGTCTTCCTCCTTGCTCCTAGTCATCCCTTTCGCTTTCCATTCTCACCTGGCCTCCCCCAGGCCTCGCCTTCTTCCCTCTTTACTCCATTCCCTAACTCCCGCCTCGTAGGCAGCGGTGGGGAGCCTCCTGCAGGCTGCGCCCCGAGTCCCAACGCTACTAGGGTGCTCTAGCAGTGGGGAGGCGGCGTTGCAGTCTGGCTAGGCGCTGCAGCGGGCACCAGCTACGTTTTGCTGTCGGCGGCAGTTACCCGGACGCAAGTTAAGGGGTAGGCGCGCAGAGGCGGTTGGAGGCGGGCGGCCCCTGACCTCGGAGAGCCGCGCCGAGCAGGGCGGGAAATTTATGGTCTGTGTATACTTTCTGGCTCCAGCGCCCCGCGCACCAGAAGGATGGGGCCCTGTGAGCGCGCCCGAGGCCGCGAGCTGGGGCCGCAGGCGCCACGGCCATGTATGGTGCCCACCCGACTCTGTTCTGCAGCGCTGTGGTCATAAACCTTCCCTTGGAGGGCGCGACTGTAAACGAAAGTCCGGGCGAGAGGTAGGTGCAGGCCGTGCCGCCCGGACCCTCAGGGATAATTCTGGAAACTTGCACGGAAGCCCGGGTACCGCCACCTTCCCTGATGTGGTGGGGTGAGAGGATTGTTTATAATGGTTGTTTGGAATCCCGCGCGGTGGATGCAAGGTGGGATTCCAGCCCAGCGCCGCGCCGCGTGGCCGGGAGTGCAGACAGGTCACCGGGCCCCGTGTGTCTGGACCGCGCCGCTTCCTACTGGGCTTACGTCGGGATCTAGACTTCGGCCTCCTTCCTTGCAAGGGCCCAGATTTGATTCCCGTTCGTCGAGGCGGTCTGTAGCAGATAAAGGGCCCATTAAAAAACTGGACCCTGTAGGCCTTTGGTGCCAGAGGAAGCTAGAAGATGGCTCAGGAGTCAGTCCGGAGGCAGGAGGCCCATTTCGGGTGGAGGCCAGTGGTCTAGCTGCTCGCACTTCACTCCCGTAGCGGTAGTGTTAGCACGAAGCATGTCCACGCTGTTTTCCCCGGCTGGGCTACACCCACACAAAGGAGCCGTGAGTTAAGCTGGGCGGTCAGCGCTACGTAGGTCCCTTTACTCACGTTGTCACCAGAGCAGGTGTCACGGAGTGTAACTGCATAAGAGCTTAATTTTTAACACCAGTCACGACTTTTCGATCTGTTCTTAGTAATCGTTGTGCCCATATACCAGGCACTGTTTTTACAACCTTTCTATGTATTAGCTCATTTGCCTTTTACCAAATCCCAGTTAGGTCATTACATACATTATCCCCATTTTACAGATAAGTAAACTGTGGTAAGAAAGTTAAATTAACTTGCCCAAGGACATGCAGTTAGAAAGTGGATTTGGGAATAACTCGCATCTTCTCTGCACGGCCTAGATTACCTAAATCATCTGTAGCACACTGTCTCGAGCATCAGGAGTCCCGCGGGCGAGAGGGGGCAGGATTTCCAAAGAACCTAGGGTCAGTTTACCCACTCGCAGACCTTCTCCCGAGGGGGAGCGCGTCCCTGCTCCGGAGCCGGGAGTAGCTGGCCGTAGGGGTCAGCCGAACGAGGTAGCCGAGTCCATAAACACGGGCCATTTAGCAATTACCCCCAGGGCGTGATAATTGCGCTGGGTAGTAGTGACTGTGAGTCGCTGTGACACTGGCTTTTCGCCGTCTGCTGTCTTTTGATTTACTGTCGCACTGAGTCTCAGCACCCAGAAGCTCTGCGGCAACCAAGGCTTAGTTGAGACGTACCCTGCGGGGTGCACAGGGCTGCCAGGGTAAGCGGTGAGGCGCTAGCGCGGGTGCAGCTTCTCTCCGACGGCATCCAGCTCTTCTCGCGGTCTTTACCCTGCATGGGGCTGCAGAGGAGTCGCACTTCAGAAGGTTTTAGCCCTTCTAATTGGGAACGTCCAGAGACTTTTCCCTGGGGTAGGGACGTGGCATTGAGGAGTTGGCGATTGATTTGAAAATAGGAGAAGCGGTAGGATGAAAAGGATCAGGATGGACTATGAAAGCACAGAGTGAAAAAAGAAGAAATAGGAACGAGAAGAGGGAAATCATCAAAATAAGTGGAATTTTGAAGCATTTCTCACATTGTTTTAGAGGGAGGGTGGAGTTGACACAACTGCCTTGGGTCTGAGCCATAAATTAATAGAAGATTTATCCCTCGATCAGGAAAAAGCCATTAAGATATTCTTGGCTTCGTCTGTGGGAAAATAATTTCTTTGATTGAGTTGCCCCAGAAGACCCTGCGAAGCCTTCTCTTCTCCGCCTCCGATGGCCTCCTCTTTCCTGCCTGCCGGAAGGAGCGGAGAAGAGGGAGACTCCAGGGAGAAGAGGCCTTTCCATCTTTTCCAGCATCTTGAATTTCACTTTGCGCGTTTCTTTCTACTTTTTGGTTTGATTTGCCTGCCTTGGGGGCTTGGAACCTCATAGGGAAATTCCTCCCGCAGCAAGCCGAGCTTGCTGTGGCTGCCCTCCTTCCTTCAGGTCCGCTACGTTGGAAAGTGGGTCCTCGGCCTCTCGCAGGATCCAGCACGTCAAAGGCCTTTGGTCTGTTAACAAGACTACAAACTACTAGGGCGGGGGCCGAGGTGGGGCAGGGAAAGTGGAAAGTCCCTCAAAGTGGGAGGCAGCAGTCCCAGAATAGGGTGACCAGTTGTCCTTCCTGGGCATGGAGGAGCTGAGCTCCCCTTGTTAGTCCTGGACTCAAAGTGTGGTCCCGAGTTCCTTAAGGGTCCTTTCAGAGGGTCCCTGAGGTCAAAACTATTTTCATAATAAAAGGTTGTTGACTTTTTAACAAGTGTACCATGGAGTGTCCCGGAGGCCACATTCGGTGTGGTGATGTTAGGGCTCTGATGGCTTAGGGAATGTGTGTGCATATTGCAGTGTTTTACAAATGTTTTGGTTTTGTATTTTACCACAATAAAAATGCATTTTAAAAATAGTGAAACCCCATCTCTACTAAAAATACAAAAAAAAAAAAAAAAAAAGCTGGGCATGGTGGTGGGCGCCTGTAATCTCAGCTACTCCGTAAGCTGAGGCAGGAACGTCACTTGAATGCTGGAGGCAGAGGGTGCAGTGAGCTGAGATGATGCCACTGCACTCCAGCCTGGGTGACAAGAACGAGACTCCGTCTCAAAAACACAAAATGCATTTGGTTTTATAGCTCTACCTATCTTATCTGGTTATTCACATGTAAATTAATTAATATGAAACAAAATGAAAAATGTTATTTCCTTGGCCACATCAGCCACATTTCAATTGTTCAATAGCCACATGTGGCTAGTGGCTGTCATATTGGACAGTGCAGACACAGAATACTTCTATTCTCACAGAAACTTCTATAGAACAGCACTAATCCATGCCATAAATATAAATAGATATAACCATGCAAACAACATTTAGCATCCTCAATAATTTTTTTATTATACTTTAAGTTCTGGGTTACATGTGCAGAACATGCAGTTTTGTTACATAGTTATACATGTGCCATGGTGGTTTGCTGCAGCCATCAACCCATCACCTACATTAGGTATTTCTCCTAATGTTATCCCTCCCCTAGTCCCCGACCCCCACAGGCCTCGGTGTGTGATGTTCCCCTCCCTGTGTTCATGTGTTCTCATTGTTCAACTCCCACTTATGAGTGAGAACATGCGGTGTTTGGTTTTCTGATCTTGTGATAGTTTGCTGAGAATGATGGTTTCCAGCTTAATCCATGTCCCTGCAAAAGACATGAACTCATCCTTTTTTATGGCTGCATAGTATTCCATGGTGTATATGTGCCACATTTTCTTAATCCAGTCTATCACTGATGGACATTTGGGTTGGTTCCAAGTCTTTGCTATTGTGAATAGTGCCACAATAAACATACGTGTGCATGTGTCTTTATTGTAGAATTATTTATAATCCTTTGGGTATATACCCAGTAATGGGATTGCTGGGTCAAATGGTATTTCAAGTTCTAGATACTTGAGGAATCGCCACACTGTCTTCCACAGTGGTTGAACTAATTTACACTCCCACCGACAGTGTAAAAGGTTTCCTATTTTTCCACAGCCTCTCCAGCATCTGTTGTTTCCTGACTTTTTAATGATCGCCATTCTAACTGGCGTGAGATGGCGTCTCATTGTGCTTTTGATTTGCATTTCTCTAATGACCAGTGAGGATGAGCATTTTTCCATATGTCTCTTGGCTGCATAAATATCTTCTTTTGAGAAGTGTCTCTTCATATCCTTTGCCCACTTTTTGATGGGGTTGTTTGCTTTTTTCTTGTAAATTTGTTTAAGTTCTTTTAGATTCTGGATGTTAGCCCTTTGTCAGATGGATAAATTGCAAAAATTTTCTTCCATTGTGTAGGTTGCCTATTCACTCTGACGATAGTTTCTTTTGCCGTGCAGAAGCTCTTTAGTTTAACTAGATCCCGTTTGTCAATTTTTGCTTTTGTTGCCATTGCTTTTGGTGTTTTAGACAAGTCTTTGCCCATGCCTGTGTCCTGAATGGTATTGCCCAGGTTTTCTTCTAGGATTTTTATGGTCCTAGGTCTTACGTTTAAGTCTTTGATCCATCTTGAGGTGATTTTTGTATAAGGTGTAAGTAAGGGGTCCAGTTTCAGTTTTCTGCATATGGCTAGCCGGTTCTCCCAACACCATTTATTACACAGGGAATCTTTTCCCCATTGCTTGTGTGTGTCAGGTTTGTCAAAGATCAGATGGTGGTAGATGTGTGGTGTTATTTCTGAGGCCTCCGTTCTGTTCCATTGTTCTATATATCTGTTTTGGTACCAGTACCATGGCTGTTTTGGTTACTGTAGCCTTGTTGTAAAATTTGAAGCCAGGTAGCATGATGCCTCCAGCTTTGTTCTTCTTGCCCAGGATTGTCTTGGCAATGAGGGCTCTTTTTTGGTTCCATATGAAGTTTAAAATAGTTTCTTTTTTTTTTTTTTGAGATGGAGTCTTGCTCTGTCGCCCAGGCTGGAGTGCAGTGGCACGATCTCCACTCACTGCAAGCTCCGCCTCCCGGGTTCATGCCATTCTCCTGCCTCAGCCTCCCGCGTAGCTGGGACTACAGGTGCCCGCCATCACGCCCGGCTAATTTTTTGTATTTTTAGTAGAGACGGGGTTTCACCATGTTAGCCAGGATGGTCTCGATCTCCTGACCTTGTGATCCGCCCGCCTCGGCCTCCCAAAGTGCTGGGATTACAGGCTTGAGCCACCGCGCCCGGCCTTAAGGTAGTTTCTTTCCAATTCTGTGAAGAAAGTCAGTGGTAGCTTGATGGGGATAGCACTGAATCTATAAATTACCATTTTCACGATATTGATTCTTCCTATCCATGAGCAAGGAATGTTTTTCCATCTGTTTGTGTCCTCTGTTATTTTCTTGAGCAGTGGTTTGTAGTTCTCCTTGAAGAGGTCCTTCACATCCCTTGTAAGTTGTATTCCTAGGTATTTTATTCTCTTAGTAGCAATTGTGAATGGGAGTTCACTCATGATTTGGCTCTCTATTATTGGTGTATAGGAATGCTTGTGATTTTTGCACATTGATTTTGTATCCTGAGACTTTGCTGAAGTTGCTTATCAGCTTAAGGAAATTTGGGGCTCAGATGATGGGGTTTTCTAAATATACAATCATGTTATCTGCAAACAGAGACAATTTGACTTCCTCTCTTCCTATTTGAATACACTTTATTGCCTTCTCTTGCCTGATTGCCCTGGCCAGAACTTCCAATACTATGTTGAATAGGTGCGGTGAGAGAGGGCATCCTTGTCTTGTGCCGGTTTTCAAAGGGAATGCTTCCAGTTTTTGCCCATTCAATATGATATTGGCTGTGGGTTTGTCATAAATAGCTCTTATTATGTTGAGATACGTTCCATCGATACCTAATTTATTGAGAGCTTTTAGTATGAAAGGCTGCTGAATTTTGTCAAAGGCCTTTTCTGCGTCTATTGAGATAATCGTGGTTTTTGTTGTTGGTTCTGTTTATGTGATGGATTATGTTTATTGATTTGCATATGTTGAACCAGCCTTGCATCCCAGAGATGAAGCCAACTTGATCGTGGTAGATAAGCTTTATGATGTGCTGCTGGATTCGGTTTGCCAGTATTTTACTGAGGATTTCGCATCGACGTTCATCAGGGATATTGGCCTAAAATTCTCTCTCTCTCTCTCTTTTGTTTTTTTTGTGTGTCTCTTCCAGGTTTGGTATCAGGATGATGCTGGCCTCATAAACTGAATTAGGGAGGATTCCTTCTTTTTCTATTGATCAGAATAGTTTCAGAAGGAATGGCACCAATTCCTCTTTGTACCTCTGGCAGAATTTGACTGTGAATCCCTCTGGTCCTGGACTTTTTTTGGTTGTTAGGCTATTAATTATTGCCTCAATTTCAGAACCTGTTATTGGTCTATTCAGAGATTCAACCTATTCCTGGTTTTGTCTTGGGAGGGTGTATGTGTCCAGGAATTTATCCGTTTATTCTAGATTTTCTAGTTTATTTGTGTAGAGGTGTTTATAACATTCTCTGATAGTAGTTTGTATTTCTGTGGGGTCAGTGGTGATATCCCCTTTATCATCTTTTATTGTGTCTATTTGATTCTTCTCGCTTTTCTTCTTTATTAGTCTTGCTAGCAGTCTATCTATTTTGTTGATCTTTTCAGCAAACCAGCTCCTGGGATTCATTGTGTCTCTATCTCCTTCAGTTCTGCTCTGATCTTAGTTATTTCTTATCTTCTGTTAGCTTTTGAATTTGTTTGCTCTTGCTTCTCTAGTTTTTTTAGTTGTGATGTTAGGGTGTCGATTTTAGATCTCTCCTACTTTCTCTTGTGGGCATTTAGTGCTAAAAATTTCCCTCTACACACAGCTTTAAATGTGTCCCAGAAATTCTGGTACATTGTGTCTTTGTTCTCATTGGTTTCAAAGAACATCTTTACTTCTACCTTCATTTCATTGTTTACCGAGTAGTCATTTAGGAGCATGTTGTTCAGTTTCCATGTAGTTGTGCAGTTTTGAGTGAGATTCTTAACCTTGGATTCTAATTTGATTACACTGTGGTCTGAGAGACAGTTTCTTGTGATTTCTGTTCTTTCACATTTGCTGAGGAGTATTTTACTTCCAATTATGTGGTCAATTGTAGAACAAGTGTGATGTAGCATCCTCAATAATTTTTAAGATTGTTTGAGATTCTTGCCTTAGAACATTCTCTAGATTGTGCTCTTGACTAAGGCATTGGAACTAGAGAGGCTAAATATGTGTCTGGACTCTGTACTTGTTAAATATGTGTCGGGACTCTGTACTTGTTAAATATGTGTCGGGACTCTGTACTTGCTAGTTTCATAACCTTGGACCACTTTTTAAATTCTGAGCTTCAGTTCCTGCTTCTGTTAAATGGGTGTAATGGTTCCTGATCATAAACTAGAGAGAGGCAACAGAGCTGCTTGGGAAGAGTATGAACTTCAGGGCAAAATTGAATAAGCTTGTATCTCAGCTCAGCCCAGATGACTCTGGGCTAGTTTAACAACATCTCCATGGCTCTGCTACCTTATCAGTGAATTGGAAATACAATAAGAGTAATAATAATGGTAATATCTCCCTCAGGTTTGTTATGAAGGGTAAATCAAATAAGTGAAAAACACTTAAGAAATAGTAACTGGCATATTGTAACTACTACTACTATGTGTGTTAGATATTATTATCTAAAGTGTAAACCTTACTGGGCAACAATAAAATTTAATTCCCCTCCCCTTTCAGTAGTATCTATATCTACATCTATATACATATCAATATATAGTAGTAAAATATATATCACATAAAATGTACCAGCTAAATAAGTTTTAAGTTTACAGTGCAGTATTGTTAAGTATTGGTTGTATTGTTCTGTAACTAACATCCAGAGCTTCTTTCATTTGGCAAAACTGAAACTCTTTACCCATTTAACAACTCCCTCCATCAGGAATATTTTTATGTTGATGTGAATCAGACTCCAAGCTTTAGATCAGAAGTATTTGACTGAGTATTAACCATTCCAGCTAAGAAATCAGTGTTCGTCATTCAAAATAGCTGAGGTGGTTGGGAAAGGACAGTCACTATTCCCCAAATGTAATCAGGTTCCAATGAATATACAATTTCCATTTATTCCTCTTCTTTCCCCACTGTGGATCCTAACAGCTCCTCCTCACCAAGCAGTGGGTACACCCTTGGATTCCCCAAATGGTTGCTGATTATGGGTCTGGAGAGTCAATGACGGCTGGCGAGTTAGGTCACTGAGTCTTTGAAATGATGTTTTCTGGGAAATGCCTGAAAGGTTGATGGTACAATAGCAGATAAAAATAAACTCAAGATTAGTGTCTGGTTGCAGAGAAAGGCCTGGTGATGGTGAGTAATCAGGAGGACAAAAATCAGAACAAGTCATCCAAGCTCCTCACTTAGCAATTCTTTTTGTAAGGCAAGCAGGAGGAGAGAAAAAAAATCCCCTAAATAACAGTAGGGACTAAAAAAAAACATTAAGTGCTTCTTTTTGGTAGGATTTATCCCTCTCCAAGGATTTACTTTCCTGTAATTTTTTCCTATAGGTGAATTTTGAAATGGAGACTATTAAATAAATCCAATAGGCATACTGCATACGATGCTTTCAGATGCAAGTAAAAGAAAACCCAACTGAAGATGGCCTACCAAATACAGAAAATTATTGCATTATATGATTGAAAAAAATGAAGCGGTGGAGTAAGTTTCATGCATGGTTGGATCGAAGCTCTGTCTGTTTTCTGTGGGGTTCTTACCCCAGCAGGGTTCTCCATATCTATTTTATTCTCAGCCTGGCCTCTCTCCTGGTGTCAAGGTCTCACTCCTGTGCATACTATACCATCTAGAATAAAAAGCTGACTGTAAACCTGGAATATCTAGAAAAAGGCCCAATTGGATTGGTATAGTTCACTACTTTTCCTTGCTGCAGTCATTACAGGCAGGGGAATAAAACAATTCGATTGCCTTAATCTCAGTTGCCTGTTCACTCCTGACCACAGAAATCCCTGGAAGGACATTGGGAGCTTATCTGGAAAGGAGAACAGGGAATGGAAACTGAAGATGCAATGCAGGAGTCCACTACGGTATGTATCTTCATTTAGAGCACAGTTAAGGTGTGATTTTATTTTTCATGATTAGATCGCTTACTTTTGTCACCTTATCATGAAGCTGTATGCTGCATGGGCACTAGAGACAGTGCTTGACCACAGCTGGAAGAGCACACAATTGGAGACATCTTTCTAGTCCTGAGATGATGGCTTTTTTTTCACATCATTAACACTGTTCCTCTTGTGAACAACCCCCATGTTTTGTTCTTATCTTACACAATTTGTGATTCATCTAATTCATCTTGGATATTTGTTAGAATCCAGATTCTTACTGCTTCCCTAGTAGGTTCTGATTTGACAAGTCTTGGATGAGGTAATGACTGGATATTTTGATGTTTGGTAAGGTATTCAGGTGATTCCTATTATCAAGCTAGTTTAGGAAATAGTAAACTATAATTGATCACGATTTTTAGTGTTGGCTGCTGGGGAACTTAGAGTGGAAGCTGCAGGCTAATTCTTGAAAAGTGTTCAGGCCTGTATGGCATGAATTATGGATACTAATAATTGTTTTGGCTTCATTTTTTTAATCTTTATTTTCTTTTTCTTCTGCATTTTCTCATTAGGCACAATTTCATTGTCTCGTTAAAAAATATGCTATCTTACATTCTTTTTGGAAAGAAGTAGAATATCTCAGGATTCCAGCAGAAAACAGAAGTCACACTCAGTGGGGATTTTTAAATAGACTTTTTCATAAAGGACTATTTACAGAGGTATGGGAACCAACAAGAGATGTTGCCATGAGCAACAGCAGGCTGGAGAGGTTTATTAGTTTCCTAGGCTGCTGTCACAAATTAACACAGACTTAGTGATTTAAAACAACAGAAATGTATTCTCTTACAGCTTGGGAGACGAGAAGTCGAAGGTGAGTTTCCCTGGGTTAAAGTCAAGGTGTTGGCCCGGCTGCTTCCTTCTGGAGGCTCCAGGTGGAGACTGTTCTTTGCTTCTTTCAGCCTCTGGTTGCTGCTGGCATTCCTTCGCTTGTGTTTGTGTCACTACATTCTCTGCTTCCCTGGTCACATAGACTCCTCTTCTGCATCCAGTTTTCCTCTGTCTTCCTCTCATAAGCACGCGTGTGGTAGCATTTAGTGTCCACCCAGGCAATCTAGATTAATCTCTCATCTCAAGCTCCTTAACTGAATCACATCTGCAAGTCCTTTTTGCCATTTAAGGCAACATTCACAGGTGCCGGAGATCAGGAGCTGGCTATCTTTGGGTGCCATTATTCAGCCTCCCACAGGAGGAATGTTGCTGCTGAATCCTGGAGCTGAGGCAGAGAAGGCACCCAGCTGTGGCTGTGGGTAGAGGGCACAGCCACTGTCACAATGGTGTCCCTTATCACCTTAGGGAGGGAGCAGGAGGAAGAAATATGCTGACCTTTCTTTCCTCAGCCACCTCCCACCACCTGCCCCAATCTCCGGCCGGTGCATCCCATCAGCTAAAGCAGAAGATGAGATCCACTGAAGTCAACCGCCTGAGTACAGCGTAGGGCAGAAAAGAGCAGAGAATGGATCTAAAGGAAAGCCAGTATGCGGATGGGCATAAATACCAGACCACTGTCAAGCTGTGGGCAGGATCACAGTCCTCGGCTCTGAGCAGTGTTTCTCAGAGGAGCGTCCAGTGCTAGAGCTGGCTGCTCGGTACACAGACACATGCTCCAGAGTTTTCATGGCATCTTTGGTCTGGGCCCTTCCAGTTAGGAGGAGACAGTCTGAGAGATTGGAGGCCGAGTTTCAGTCCAGGTTTTGGGTTTCTCTTTGTTATCCCCAGTGCCCCAGTCTATGGTGGAAAAGGCTATTTGGTTGATGCTAAAGGGAATGAGCAGTAATAAGATCCCAGGCTTTCAGGAAACTACACTTTGAAATCAGCACCAGTTCTCTCTGTCAGAAGTTTCCATTCCCAGGAAATTACACTGCATATCTTGTCTTCAGGAAGCCCATGCTGTTCTCGAGGTAAGCGGAATTTGTGATGTCTTGCATGCCATAGCTGCCATCTCCCTATAGAAATTTTAAAAGGGAGCTTGCATCAGCAAGGGACAGGGATCCAACCGTGGTAGTGCCGGTGAGCCCAAGGGCTGCAGGCCCAGTCTCTGCCCCGAAGCTTTCGTCCACTGAGTCCACAGCTTTTCTTCCTCTCTGGCACTTCCTAACATGCACTCCCTCCCTTCCTCTCCTAGGGCCACCTGTCAGCCATGCCTGCAGCCATCAATTCAGCCCTTTATCTCCTCCTCCCCCATATCTCTCCCAGTTGAGACTTGAGAGGCCATTCCTGGCAAACCCAGCTGGGATTGACATCAGGTGTTTTGGGAAGTGCCCATGTCCAAATTCCTGCCTTCTAATGATTGCCCTGATTTTTTTAAATAGACTTTGAAACTAAAGACAAAACCAGCTGCTTCTTGAGAGCAAAAAAGCAAAACATGAAAAGAATCTCCCATGTAACTCCCTCCCCCTAAAGCTCAAACCAATAAAATGAATCCAGCCAATAATTCAATCTTCCTGCCTTGTTCACTGTGACTAAAGCAGACAGAAGCAGCACAGCAGGGACCCCTCATTGACGAGGAATGTATCATTAGTAATTTTATTAGCTTTAATATAGCCAACAGGGGCTACTGATAGTTTCAGTATTCTTTTTCCTGAGGGATTCCCCATCTGCAAAGGACAAATGCTCTACAGCCCCTGACATTTAATTGCCTTTATGCTTTAGTGTAGCTTGGTTGAATGAAAAACTTTCCAAAATTCCATCACTGAAAAAGGATTCCACCATTTGTAATCTATATAAATTTGCCTCTTGTACCTTTCTTTTACAAATTTCTCAGGGCTTAGAAGCATACCTACTATAGTTATTATAATAATTCTGGGCAGGGAGACACTCATTTGTCATGGTTGAAAGCAATTTATTTTCAGTGGGAATGCTTTAAAATGTTTTGTTTGGACAGGAATGGCCATCCATTAATTGGTAATTTAAGCAAGTTACTCAAGGTCAGGCAATTAGGTTAATGAGAAGTTGGCCTTTGAAGTTGAATAGGAGCAGGGATGACCTCACCACTCCTTAAGAAGACATCAAATCAATTTGGTGTAAAAGGTAGAGGGACTGATTCCCTCCTACAGTTTCAAGGAAAGATCATGCACACACATATTTAGCTCCAAGCATGGAAATTAGATGGTGGGCCCCTCAGGCTTTCTGGCAACCACCCCTCTACTGTCGAGGAAGAAGCAACAGCTGCCCCAGCTATATCACAGGGAAAGATGACAGCCTGGATTAGGCCTTGCTTGGAGGCCAGAAACCGTTGAGGGAGCAACTCCAGGGAGACATGACGGAACCACAGACACATGGAGTGCCCCAAATTGAAGCAGATGGAATTGCTGATAAATGAGTTGAAATGGTAGAGGTCCCTACAGTGGATTTACTTGAGAGCTACTCCATGGAGGGGCAATTTCAGGGGGGCCCGGCTGCCTTTAGATGTTAATCAGAAGTATTCATATGTTCTGTCATTCACCTTTCAAAGGAAGGTGTCAAATGTCTTGATGAAATGCCTCCCGTGCTTACCTAGACATGGGGAATCAGCCACTCTGTTGACAAATGACTCAGGGCGAATCAACAGAATGAGGGTCAGGCTTGGCTAGACTCATGGTCAGAGGGCAAGAGTAATTATGTCATAAGAAGTCTATGGGGCAGAACCCAACCAAGGCCATGGTCCACTTTTGAAGGTAAAATCTGGAATCAAGGGATTGTTATAAGGGATGGGAGTATAGGGGTGAAGAACTCAAAAGGACCAGACTCTGTTATAGCAGCCAGCTCTTGCCAAATCCACTTATTGCAACAGTGCCACCACCATGTATAAATGCCTGGGTGTAGTAAGTAGCAGAACTGCCTAATACCATCAGTGCCTGCAAAATACAAGTGATATAGCAGTGTGGGAGGTTTCCTGGGAGAAACGGGACACCTAGGTCATGCTTAGCTGCAGGGAGGGGTAAGTCCTGTGGGGAAACACATGATGGGTGAGTTCACATTATTAAATAACTGGGCTGAATTTAAGGAGGAGGGAAAAATACTACTGCAGAAACAAGGTTGATTTTGAAGTCTGCTACTGGCAGTTGCCACATGACTGTGACGTCTCTCATGCACCTCAGAATAGACTCTCCCCTCTGGAAGGCACCATCGTGCATCCTCTAGATTTGGGGAGATAGATTTCTTCATGTTGCTGATAGGAGGAGGAAGAAGCTGCTGTGAGGGAGGAGGTAGTTACTTTGGCAGGCGGCTGATGCTAGAAATGACTGGGGCCATGTACAAATAGTTGGCTGGTGGTGCCAGGCCCTCCATTGTGGGTTACTCATCTCTCCCTGCTTTAATCCTTTCCTTTCCTCCAAAAACTGCCCAGGTGACTTCTTTCCCACTCTGAGGTTTTCCTGGATGCCTCTTTTAACCTGATGTCACCTGGAACATGTGGAAGTGCCCAATGTGACTGTCTAGGGCTCTGGGCTCTGAGTCCTGTGAGGGTTAATCCTTCATGCTTCATTCCTTCATGGTTTTCTCTTCTTTTTGTTGGAGTTAGAGAATCAGGATGAGCTCTCCCCAGAAAACAATTGTGCATGGCCTTGTTTATCTTGGTCGGTGTTGTGTTTGAGGCACCATACCCAGTTCAGTTACCCAGGCTGTTC
This sequence comes from Symphalangus syndactylus, assembly GCF_028878055.3. NCBI lineage: Eukaryota > Metazoa > Chordata > Mammalia > Primates > Hylobatidae > Symphalangus > Symphalangus syndactylus. The sequence continues at coordinate 65,981,661 of NC_072434.2, forward strand.
AACATATGGAAGCATGCTCAGAGTGTGGTGTAAGGTGTGGGATAACTTGGATCCCCATAACCCTATGGCAGGTGGGGCTATTGTGGCCAAAGTCGGCCCTGCCAAGATGGTGCTAGACTCAATGACAGCACTACTTTGGACCAAAGAAGTGTCAGAGGCAAGCTTCAGGGAGCTGAGGTGGGCACCTCTAGGGGAGCTACCTCCCCTCCTGAGTTCCTTCATTTGTAGGCTACTCAGATTAGGATTTTTTGGACATCCTGCTAATTTCAACTTAAATCGTTATGGACCTCTAATGTGCCAGGCACTATACTAGGTTCTTGGGAAATAGCAACCAACAAGAGAATCATTGTTTCTGCTTTCATGGAACTTAGAGTCAAACCTTGATACAGGTAAGAGGACAACAAATCATAATACGACATGGTAATACATGCTAGGACTGTAAGAGAATTACTGAATGCTGCAGGAAGTCAGAGGAGACTTTTTGGAAGATGCTGTGTCTCAACTGGGACCTTTAGAATATTTTTCAGGCAGAAAGAGAAACATCTTTAAAGATCTGGAAGAAAGAGAGGGCATAGCACATCCCAGAACGTAGAGTAATGATGCAGGGTAGAGAGCTGGGTTAGAAACTTAGCTGCATAATACAACCTCTGATCCCTACCAGGTGGGAAAATCAACTTAACCATGTACGGAGCTCCTTCCAGGTACTGAGCTCTGAGTTAGGTATTGTCAGGATCACCAAGATGGGTCAGACAGGACTGCTGTCTTCAATGGGCTCTGCCTATTACCCATATGTCTGAGGAGAAACACATTTCCACCCTTTCTGGGGCTCTACAGGGAGGGACTGCTCTTTGCTAGAATGATCTTACCTGCCTCCAACACCTTCTGTCCATTAAAGCAAGTCCTGAACAAGAGGCCGACATCCACAAGTTAGAGATGTTGTGCTTCAAATACTACCAGCTGGCTGTTGCAGCCTCCTAGTGTGGGTGACTTACACCCAGTTCTCCCTCCTTGTTCTTCTGTGATCAAAGAGCCTAAAGGCTTAACAGGCATGGCTGCGCTAAACATTCCAGTTGACATTATTTGCCACCAGGACCTTCCTCTTTTGCTTCCAAGACTTTTTTTCCAACTGTGCAGAAAATTGTTCTTCCTTCTTTCCAATCAGTCCACATCCTTTTTCCTCCACTTACATTTCAAAATAAGGTGTACCTCTTCCAGCAAGGTTGCCCTTGTTAATTCTACCCATCATCCTGGAGTGGCCAATGGCCTCTATCCCAGAATAATTGATGTATTTTTTGTCTGATGCGTTCAGTCATTTGTGAAGTTTCATTTTGCAGTTTCCTCAGTGGAAGTGGTATTTTCACCTTTGCTGCCGCTTATGCAGTTTTGAGACCCGTACACCAGGTGGTGGTAGTTTCCTCATGCTCTGATTGTACATTCTGAATAATTTGCAAAGGAGGAAAATGGAAGGGGTGAGCTAATTCTTAATCATGTGCCAGGCCTCTGCACAATGTTTGATTTAATCATCAGAAATAATCTATATGAGGCAGATATTGTTTTCACTTTAAAGTTAAGGAAACTAGGTTTTAGGGGGGAAGTAAAGTAACTTCCCCAAACTCACCATCCTTCAGGGTGAAGTTGGAATTGGTACCGGGTCTGGGCCCTCCAGCTTTGGTTTTAAGATGAAGACATGTATGTCTTTTCTATGTGGTTATACAAACAATAATGAAGTCAATCACCATTGCAGAGCAACTGTTCTAAAAACACCTCAGGTATAATTTGGTATCTTCTTCACTAATTCTTGAATTGTGACAGTCCAAGTATTTGTAGGTGGGCAGAAAAACTGACATGAACAGTTCTTCTTGGAAGAGGAAGAAGAAGAAAAGCCTTTAAAGCATCTTATATCCTGAAAGTATGTTTCCCTACAACCAAGTTCTCTGTAATTTCTAATTTGCCATTTGCTTCACTTTGAGGAAGCAATTCCCTCTCCCAGTGAGTTGAGAGCTGGGAGACTTGGGTTCTAGACCCAGGTAACTGAGTATATTTCTTGGAGTATGTCTCTTCTTTCCTCTGGGTTTCAACTCCCCATTTGTGAAATACGGAGGTTTTAATAACACCATTGCAACCCTCTTCTGTATCTGGTTGATTATTTGGCTGTTGTATGGCCACCACTTAACTCACTGAAAAATATGAAGACATGGCACCGCCAGGCACTGCCTCTTCTGGGGCTGGTTCATGTGGGACTTCAATAATCAAAATAATCAAGCTTCCTCTAATAGAATTTGTTTCACAACTGAAGATAATTTTCTGGATATCCTACCCAGGTCCCCCTCCCCCAGTTTTGGCATTTTGTTTCCATGATCAAATTATGCCACTTCTCTGGTGAATACCTTCCTTGTGTTTTTGGTCATTCTCAGACCAGGGAGAGTATGTATGTATGCATTCATTCATTCATTCATTCAGTCTTTACAGTTATGTTCTCTATCTTGCAGCAGGAATGTCTGCAATTCTCATTTCTTCCCTGTCATTTGACTATGAGTTCCTAACCTCTGGCTTTTTTTGTAGGGATTCTGGAACATACCAAAGGGGTTAACTGCCTCAATGAAGCATCACACTGGCCATGTACCAGCCTCTGTGCCGGGTGCTGTGGGAATTAGATGTGGTTTTTTGCTTTCCAGGGGCTCAGAGCACAGTGGAGAACAGAGATGAGCAGACAGCTGATCATAGCACAATCAGTGAATGACACAACATGTGGGGGTTGTGTAGTGACTGTGTGCCTCAGGGACACTAGTGAGAGCTGCAGTGAAATCTGCTTGGCATGTGGAGAAGCAGAAAGGATGGCGGTGGCTTCAGGGAGGCGACATGGGCGCTGGGCCTCACAGGATACGAGGCACTGCTGACCAGGTGGATAAAGTGTGGAATGACTCTAAGTCACCTGGGAGGTCTGATTAAGCCTGCGTCTTAGGCTGGGTCTCTATGTCATATGAGTAGTCAGGACAAAAATAGATCTGTATTATGAATTTGCTTTATTTTCTGTCAAAAGGAAGGATACTCAAAGTGATGGATGCCTCAGATACTGACTGATCATTACACATTCTACATTTGTAACAAAATGTCACATGTACCCCATTAATATTAAATATTATTAAAATAAAAAGTTATTTTTATGTAAGAAAAATAATCACAACTTCTCTTATTTGAATATCACAACCAAGAAACATTCTGCTCCCAGTAATATTTCGTGTCACATTACTTCCTAGTTACTTCACAAAATTGACACATGCACCTAACAAAGATAGGATGCTAACACAACAAAACTATATCCTGCATAGATTCTGATATTCCGTACAGATTATTCTGTACTAAGATATCAGTCAGAGAAGAAATTTTATTGAGTATGATTCTGAAAATGAGCTGTATTTTCAGGTTCCCTTGCTGGTCCTTGGCATAATGTTAAGGAGAAGGGCTTCAGGTGATGAAACACTGGAGATCAATTTGGCAGTTCTGGCTAAGCTATGATCTCCTGCTTGACTTGACTCCTACACAAGGCTTTGTGTCTAACCATGCTCAGCCCTGACCCATTCTGGGCTCTCTATGAATGCTGTTCAGCTGGCCCATGCTTCTGTAAGACAAAGGGGCAGGTCTGAGCTCTGCTTTCCTATAGCTGGGGAACAGAGGCAGAGAGAGAGTCCAGGAGACCCCTTCAGGGGCATATGCAATGCCAGGGGCTGGGGGCTATGCAGAGATAGGAATGGGCTCTCAGGCCTCCAGTTCCTGGGGCCATAGTACTTGAAAACCATGCAGTTGATGGGACTCACTCAGGTCCATTCTTCCTTTATCTATAATATTGCATGAAGGCCAAAGTGTGCAGTGAAGCCATTGGTCTTCAGGCATGGCAGTTATTATTTCCTCCTTTGGACAAGACACTTAGATACCTTGAGCCTCAGTTTGCTCATTCTCCCCCTTAGAGGGCTCTAGTAGGGTTATACAAAACAGTGTCCATGTAAGCCATTGTGGAGATGGACATTTTGTCAGTTTTATTAACGGGATTTGTTCAAAAAAGTTTATTAATACGGTAAGACTTTTTTTTATTAGCACTCTATCTTTGTTAGGTGTATGTGTCAATGTTGTAAAGTGACTAGGAAGTAATGTGTTATGACTTGAAATATTATTGGGAGCAGCACATTTCTTGGCTAGTGGTATTCAAATAAGAGAGGTTGTGATTATTTTTCTTACATACAAATAACCATTTTTATTGATATACAATATTTTACCTATTTATGGGGTACATGCGACATTTTGTTACATACGTAGAATGTGTAATGATGAAGTCAGAGTGTTTGAGGTGTTCCTCACTTTGAGTATTTACCATTTCCATATGTTGAGAACAATTCAAGTACTCTGTTCTATTTTGAAATATACAATATGTTGTTGTTCACTGTAGTCACTCCACCCTGCTGTCAAACAATAGATCCTATGCCTTTTATCTAACTGTATGTTCATACCCATACCTCTTTTTATCCCCCCTCCTATCTACCTTACCCTTCCCTGCCTGTAGTATCTATCAAAAATAACAATTTTTGATTATAAACATAATACATATAATTCACAGAAAACTTTAGAAACTTTAGAATAGACCCCACCAAAAAACTTCTGTGCTTCCATTACCTCATTACCAACTTCCATTTTCATGTGAAGGTGCCTGTGCTATTTCATGACTTGCTTGTTTTGCTTATTCCACTTACCACTAAGCTGGGGAGCATTTCTCTGTAGCAATATTTGCTGTGTAACAACACTGAACAGCTATACTATCATTTAACAAACATTTAAAAGTTTATCAAACTTTTTAACTTCTTAAACATAATGCTGCAGTAAGTATATTTATAGATAAATCTTTGTATTCATCTTAAAAATATTACCTTAGGGTGCATTCTGTAAGATAATATTATGGCCCAAAGGTTTTCTTTTCTTTTTGCTATTTTGTTTGCTGTGAATTTTTATTTTCTGTTTTCTGGTTCTAGCAGGAGATTATGAATAGCACATGTTTCCAACCTCTCCCAAATGCTTGATATAATAATGAGAAAAAATCTTTCCCAATATGATAGGCAAAAGTGGTGAAGGAGATCTCATTTTAATTTGAATGTCTTTTGTTACCAGTGAGGTTCTATATTTTCATATGTGTATTAATTGTTGGTATTTTTATCTGAATCAATTTTGAGCTAATGTCTTCTGCACATTTGTGATTGGGGTGTTGTTTCTTTCATGATTTCTTGTAAGATTCCTATATAGATTAAGACATTAAATCTTCATATGCAAATACTTTTTGCAGTGTTATTTCTCCTTTAATTTTGTTTATGATGTTTTTTTAACATTCAGAAAATTTAACTTTTTATGTAGTCAATATTTCCATTTTTTTCTTTATGATTTCTGCTATACAAAGTTCTTCCAAAGCTGACATTATATAAATATTTATTAATAGGTTCTTTGGATTTTTTAATGAAGTCCAGTAATGATTTACCTTATAATATAGTGAACTGTCATTTATCTGGAATTTATTTTGGTGTGTAGTACTGAATCTTATTTGATATTTTCAGATAGTTATTAGATTATTTCATCACTTATTGAATAATTTATCTTTCTTTTACTGATTTTGAATGTCACCTTTAAGCGATTCTATTTTTAAATAAGAAAAACATCTTCATTGCAGAAGCGCATTACTTTTTCAATGTTATAAAAAACATATTTTTAGTTGTTGAGATACATGGAAATAGTGAGAACAGTTCTAGGAGGGAAGGCAGAGTAATGGTAGCAGTAATAACAATGTTAACACAGAACCAACTGAAATCTCAGCAAAGACCCAAAATTCTACTTCACTGGTTCTGACAAGTTCATCACGCTAAGGTCTATCTGTTAGAAGTACACTATTTAGTTCCTTGTTGCCTTTATTCTAGCAAACATATATTTAGTGACTACTTCTGGACTAAATTCCAGAGGGATCTGAAACATAAATAAAATATAGTCTCTGTCCTTGAGTTTCTCATCAACTGGTGGGGAAGTATATTATCTCGGAGGGCTTTTACCTCCAGTAAACAAAATGCTCAACTAAAAATGGCTTCAACTAGACGTGTGGTGGAATGCAGTTGCTGATACTAGTTTAGCAGCTTAAAGATAACAGGGCTCTGGGTTGTCATCTCTTGGATGTTTTTGGCCTTCTCTCTCTTTACTGCAAAAAAGTTGCAGCTGCTCTGATCATCACACCCTCATTAATCCATGATGGAAAGCAGGGGACAATGAGCAATGTGTGGCAGGAAAGTTTCCCCTCATGGTGCTTCCCTCTTATCATAGAGGAAAATATTTCTAGAAACCCTCTAGTCAACTTCCTCTCTCATCTCATAGATCAGAAATGGGTCATATGCCCATTCTTAGACCAGAAGCTGGGTCCACTTACAGACACCAGTGCATCTCTGGCCATACTAAATAAAATTCTGGTTCTGTGACTAAGGGGGCTAATGACTTTTGAAGAGGCAAGTAATAGTGTCTGCCACAGAGAGAAACACACATATACAAATCTCTCTCGCCACAAAAAAGTAAAATAAGTACTTACAGAGGGATTCTAATATCTGTTGTGCTTCCTGCTGCCTTAGCACACGTAAACCCTCTGAGTCTCCGTTTTCTCACCTGTAAACTGGAGAAATTAATAACTTTGCCCAGACACAGGGCTAAATAAGAATCATTTTAGATGAGTACTTTGTAAATCATAAGGTGTTAAACACTAATTCCTGTTAGTGTCTTAATGTAAACACTGTCCCTTATGGGACAACCTATGTGGTCCTGCTGATCTGTAGTTTGGCACGGTGTATTTGGGCATGGAAATGGGGCAAAGGGCAGGGCCTCAACAGGGCTGGGACCAGGGTCAGTTTAGGCACAAAGCTGGGACATTGGAAAGAGCTGGAAGCTGATCATTACATTTCTGTGCACAAATCCTGAGCCGGATCAGGAACTGGGAAAGTGGTTTTCCTCACTGGCAATGGTCTGTGTATGGTGGATGTCGACAATGAGGAATGGTAAATTCGCAGGCATTTACTTGATGCTTTCTCTGCTGGGTGTGGGCTTCCGAACAGAAAGCTCCCCAGAGATAGATAGCCCGCTCAAGTCCTTCCACAGGCTGGTGAGGGTAGTGGCAGAAGACTCGCCTCCCCTCAGGCAAAGTGCTGTAGCTCAACCTTTAAAAACAACTTGGACAGGAGGAAAAATTGAGTTAGTTGGAATGGGAGGTCTGTCAAGGGAGGACCCAAAGGGGGACCTTGGTGATTAAGTTCAACCGTTTCCTTTTTGTGGGTGTAGGAGAGAAATATTTCTGAATTTGCCCTGACCTTTTAAACTTTAGCCTGCTTGCTAAGCTAGTCGAAGCCCAAGTTCCTCTTCTGACCACAAAAGTCCTTTGCTTTCTCCCTGGAAATGTGGAGCCCTGCCATTACCCACATCTGCCAGAAACTCCCCTTTGTAAACCTTGCTTGAACCTTGGTTCACGTTTAACCAACCCGCTTCCATTTACTGAGGCAGCTTGGTAAACAGACGGCCCTGAGTGCAGTTAATAATCTTGTCATTTTTACCTTGTGGTCTCTTATGTCTACCTTACCCATCCAGTTAAATTAAATTACCATCAGTCTCTTCCCCACCAGAGTGAAGATTAATGGGCCTTCAGCTGTCCCCTTAGAACATGTGCAATTGTCACATCCTGAAGAGAAATGCAGGGCCTAATAAATTATGCGCTGTCATCATAGAGGCTGGTGGGCAACCCCAGAGTCCTTCTCAGTTCACAGGGTTTTGAGCTAGGCATGTGCAGGGTCAAGGATGGGCACCTTGTTACAGTACCCATGAATGTTGATACTTCTGAGAGGTGCAGGAGAGGCTGGGATATTGCGACCATAGGAAGGGTGTAGACTGTAAGCAGTTTCTAAGGACGAGGCTCTGGGGGAATTGGAGGCAGGTAGGTAGATTCCCAGAATGGATGACCTCTAACTGGTTTCTAGGGAACAGCCACTCGTTGCTACTACCTATCCCAGTGACTGGAAAAACATGGTTTCACCTGTCCAGGGACTTGTCTTCTGATTCCCCAGAAGGCTTGCTCCCTCTGCCCTTTAAATGTAGCTTTCTTGATCCTACCAATTCATTGAATCCTGAGTCCCCACCTAGCACCTGTGAGACTCCCAGGAGTTTTCCGAAGAATCACCATACCACAAGCTCCTAACTGGGCTTGCAAAATGCGTGGTGATCCCAATGTCAGTGTCCCCCCAACACTCAGCTATCTCCACCCTCTCCTTCTGACCAGTTGTTGGGAAAGCTTGCAAAATCATCAGTGGAAATAAACCCACCTCTATTTTAACAGAATGGATTTCCTTTGCAGTTGTCCATTCTTCTCTTGATGGATGGAGTTCTAAAGAGATGTAAAACATTTTAAAATAGAAATCTTATTGATACCAAATATCCTTTCTGATGTCCCTAAGTAAAACCAGTTGGTAAAGCAATTCTCTTAATTCAGTTTGTGCAGTTGAATGCTTTTCCTCATTTCCTCTCTTGATTGTTAAATCTCAGGGAAACACTGACCTTGGCTAATGACATGCTGTCTGTTCTGGGAACCGTTTCCTCTGCTGGTTGAGTCTCTCTGAAGGGAAAACTGGTTCCTGCAGGGAAGCAACCTTTAGTTACAAAACTGAAGAACAACTAGCTATTACTTTATCCATTACTCATCGACAAATAAATAATATTATGCTATAGAATTTTAATTAGAATGTTCCTAATACTGTATTCTGGGGTGCTATGTTCTTACTACTATATTCTGAGGAGCTATGTGACATTGAGTAAGTAACTTTGTTTTATTTTTGACCTTTAGTGTCTTCATATGTTAAGTGAAGATAGGAAGACCTGCCATATTGCTTCACAGTTCGGTTAAAAAAGTTGTGAAATCCTATCTGGTCACAGCATCCAGTACTAGCGGGATACATGGAGATTTTGAGGAGCTGTCTTTAGTTTAGGGGTTTAGTAGCATTTGAATAGCAGATTGCCTTGTACAAAGTGGTTATATGCATTGTCTTATGTTAGTTCCGACGTTACCTATTTGTTGTATGTATGATTCTTTTACCCCCTTTACATAATATTAATTACTTTTATTGTTTTCTAAATGCCAAGGATTAGTTGAAACAATCTACATTTCAACCTATTTAATATTCACATCAACCTTGTGAGGTATAGGTACTATTTTGATTCCATTTTATAGATAAGGACATCAGGCACAGAGAGGTTAAATGTCTTGCCCAAGATTATACAGTGAGTAAAGAGCAGAGCTAGGAATCCAATGCAGGTGGTGCAGCTCCAGAGTTCTCACTTGTAAGAGCTAAATTATATAATTAGGGTGAACCAGGTGGTAAGCGAGAGACTCAGATCCTAGCTCAAATCTCAAGCTTTTTCTCTACTCGTGCTACTTCTTCTTGACCCAATATCCAGGGCATTTATAAATAGTTTTAAAAATCGTTATGGAAACTATATGTACAGATGGCACATAAACACGCACTTATCTCGATATATTTAGACAATGTCCCTCAAATATGTTTGTACTAAGAATCCAGAAGACACTCCCAATTCTGATTAGAACAGGGAAAAAAAGTGATAAAATACCTCAAACTGGAAACTTCACCATCTTGACAGTCACCATTTATGCTGAAATGTGCACTGTTTTCAGCAAGAAGTATGATCCCGGCTTTCAAAGGTCAAATAAATCACCTTTAAAGTCGTGAAAAGGTAAACAGACTGATGCCTGGGCAGCTTTCCTGAGTTTATGAGGTCTTCTGGCAACAGGGATATACAAAAGCCCCATCAATCACCCTCTCCCCGCCCCACCCCTGACTTCCAAAGCGTTTATTTCTACAGGGGATCAATCCGCCATCCAGGGTAATTTCCCCTAAAACTATTATTAGGAAATATTAAATCAAATGAAAATGGAAACCTCCAGAGTAAACATACCTTTACAGAAAACCACTTTCCCTCTAGCCAAATTTTAAAACTGTAGCTGTGATTCAAAGGAGGCTGAGAGGATGATAGGAGCATTGGGATGGGGAAGGGGAGGGAAATGAGGAGAGAATGGTAAGGAAGAGGAGTGGGGAGGTATCTAGGGCAGGCAAGTGTGACATGACATAAACAAAATAGTTGTCACTGATGATAAATAATTTCACAGTGCTTTGCAAGGCATGTTTGCCTGCCAGTCATTTTTCACATGCCTAGTATCATCTTTTAAGGTCTCTAAAAGGGGCCTACAAGCCTTCTTTCAGCACATTCTTAAGTTATACACATATATAAAAAACTCACTGTAAATCTATAAGTCATCCTGGAAATGACTATTCCGTACAAAAAAATAAATGTCTTTTAAAGACCTTTTTTCATCAGAGCACTTAAATTCTGTGCTATTATTTCACCATCATGTAATGAGATCCTGCTTGGTGTACACAAAAACCCTTTAAAGAAGTGATTACGGTTGTGCTTTGCAAGCTGCCGAATGGATCCTAGACTGTCCAGCCATATTAAAATCCACACCAAGACCCCTCAGTGATTTTTATTCTCTCTTGTTTTTCTTCTGGGTACAGTAACAGCCCAACACAAGCCTTTCCTTTTAAAGAAGCTTCCCCAACCTTAGATGTGCTGAGGTGTTTTCTGCAACTCTAGATTTCATGGGAACGTTTGTGGAAGAGGCATACTGTGTGCTTTTGAATTTTATAAGAATCTGATTTTAGAATTTTGTTTATTCATTTATTTTTAAGATAAGAAGAAGAGTAAAGAAAAAAGTTGGGAAGAAAGATGAAAACTCAATTTCTTTCAACTCTTGTTCCTTTTGAAATCAAGTAATGTTCTACTGAATCAATCTCATTTAAATTTGATTTTTGATTTCTTTTTTTTTTTTTTCATGTGAACTTAGCCTGGGATTTGTCCAAGTCAGGCTGGAGAGACCACCAAGTGTTCTCATCAGCCAGAGACCTAATTGTGGTCATTTATTATAGTGACTTATCTGATAGTAGTTTCATTATCTGTGATAGTTTTACAGGGACAAAATCCACCAGGCATCCAATGGAGTATATAAACATGTTACCTTGTGGCAGGGTGTCTGTTACTTACTGTCAACACTAACTGGCCCTAGCCACCTATCTGCAGCTTATATGAAGTAACGATGAGTTTAATAAGCTCCAGTGAAAGCTGCAATGTAAACATCACATCAGGAGCGTTTGCCTTGTCAGGCCCCTTAAACAAATAAAGGTGATGGAGAAGTACAAACAGAACAAGATTGGAGCCTAATGAGATTCCATTGCTGCTTCACTGCAGACTAAGTTATCATTACAGACAATACATTAGAAGGGATGCTGCCCAGAAAAATCTCTTCAACTGAAGTTCACCCCAAATTCTGATTTTGGGACTTGGGTGAATTTGCCATCCATTTGGGAGCAAATATATACTTAAAATGGGTACTGATTTCTCAGGATTATTATTTTTAGAAAATACCTAGTACAGTAAATCACTCGGTTTTGAGGGCACCATATTCCAGTGGCATCTTCCGTTGGGCATTATACAGCCACCATTACATGGACCCATGTTTTTTATTAGAAAAATTTTATTTATGGTGGACAGTAGGTTTCCGTTTAAACCTACCAGAATAAAACCACAAACTGATTTATTAATAGATGGCAATGCATGTGGGCTCCACAAATCAGCATATCCAAAGTTATTTTTATGTAGCTCCATTCCATAGCTGTGCCTACATATAGATATGTGGCTGTTTGCATATCCTTACAACCTTAGCTTGGAGGAGGACAGGAGGTTCCTTTGCCCAAGCAGGCAGAGCTTTCCTTGCACTCATGAGGAGAGGGGACTGTGATCTGAAAGACATAAAGGAAGACTGACTTCCCCAAGTTCTCTCTCCCTGGCTTTTTGAAAGTCTTCCCTGATTCCCATTAGTGGGGATTCATTTCATTCTTCTGGTATTAAAGTATTTTTTCTCTTTGACTTTAAAATGTAAACAGCTCTGGGGAGGGGAGTATATTAACCCCTTATTTACAGAATGGCTAGTATTAAAACAGTCATTGGAAGATCAGGAGGCTTGAATCCCAACTGAACACCTACTGCTTGGGTAAGACTCAAGGCAGTTCCTTACCTTCTTTAAGTCTCAGTTTGTTCATCTGCAAAATGAAGACTGCTGCCTTTTATTCCATTGTATTTTTGAGAACAGGAACTAGTACCAAACAGACAATCGACGTGTGCTGTTATTATTAGCTCAGCATGTCATGATTAGTTCAATTGTCTAACTTTATCCTGACAGAATGAAACATACAATAGGGGAAATTTGATGGGGGGAGAAGATCAGAAGAGAAAACTTTTCTGCAGTAGTTTCTTAAAATGTATTCTGCAGAATAGTAGTTTTTTTTTTTTTTTTTTTTTTTTTTTTTTTTTTTGCCATGATTAGGTATTATTTAAAAAGAAGGCTGTGGTCCAATGCATTTAGGAAATTAAGGTTTAATAAATTTTTCTAATACAGGACTTCTCAGAGCCTTTAATAAAGGAATGTGATGAGTAAATTCTCTAGGATGAGGATCTAATATGCAAACTTACTTAACTATGAATTCTCTTTTTTTCCTTAATAATTTTTCGAAGATAAGTAATCCTTAGAGCTCACAGTTGGAAATTCTGACCTAGAGCATCAAGTTTTGGGTAGAAAGCACAGGGCCTGGTGGTCCTCTTTATCCAGAGTCTAAGGTAGCCATGGGTAGAATGTAGGTAGAGTTGATGCATGGTGGATGCCAAAAGTGAGGAGCAGTACCTAGGAAGAGATAAGAGGGAATTGAAGGCAAACACTGTCTTCTTTAGAGTTATAATTAGGCCAGTTTAGTGACCTGGCTTGAATTCTTGGAAACAAGTCAGCAACCTCTAGAAACCACCCACAGGGTTATGCATGGCCTTAGGAGAGAAATGCATTTGGAAATAGTGGAATAGATAAGTTTCTTTATTGAAGAATTTCTCATTGGTGTGCTTTTTGAATCTCTGAGAGGGACACACAAATCCTCTAAGGCATAGTTAAGTGAGAAGCAAAAGACAATAAAGGAAATGAGGAAGCAGGGAGAGAAAGAGAAGAAAAATGAAGTGAGTGACCTAGGAATTGTGGAGAACCTGATGGGCTCTTCAAAGACATCATTGCTATCATTTCCCTGATTGACTCCTCTACTGGCATGTAAGCTTTGCCTTATTCCTGCCCCAGATAACCGGCTTGTAAGTATGGTTCCATGGTCAACAATCTTGAGTGCAGGTGGCTCAGTGAAAAACTGCCCTAGCTGCTAAGGAAACCCTAAAGTATTCTACGTGGCATTGATGGGCTGGAGGTGGAGAATGCCATGGTGCTGGATACAAGGCAGTTGCACAGTTCCAGGATGGGTAATTGCCATTTGGATGCACTAGTCTGGTTCTGTGCGGCTTCCAAGCACAACCTCAAGACTCACAGGGTTTGGGGTAGAGAGAAGGAAAGACCTTTTAGCGTGGCAAATGATCAACCCCCTAAGCCTCAGCTTTGTCAGTGCCTAGAATGATCTTTGGCCTGTTGTAGCTGCTTAGAAAATATTGGCTGAATTGAATAGGATATATGTGGACTTTGAGAGGCAGATGTAACCCTAGCCTTTTCCTCTCCATGGCTTTGCAGCACTATTTTTCTTTAAATGAAAAAAAAATGGAGCTGTACAAAATAACTCTAAGAATAAAATCACCGATGAAGAGCAGGTTGGCCTTGTTTTAGTAATGGAAGGATTCCCAAAAAGTAGGGTACAACTCAAAGTTCATCTTTGTCCTGCATTACTATTTTAATTCCTCCTTATGTTCATTTCTAATAACTTGCTGATGGGCTGATATCTCAAACTCTTCTCACTCAAATATTCCTACCTCTCTTAATTTGTAAAACGTTATCAGAGAAATTCTTTGATAAAGTGACAATTCCTTTTAAATAATAAATCTGAATATTGATAAGAACTCTTACAAAGCCTGTGACCACAGAGGAGGTGAAAACTTGAGTTCAGGACTTCTAGTGAGCCACAGACCCCAGGTCACTATGTCTTGTGGTATGCAAAACATGCTAAGGATGACTCTACCCAGGGCATGGAAAGGGGCTTCAGATAGAGTGAGCTCTTTACCAGTGCTGTGAATTGACTTGTTTCTCCCCGAACCCCTAGTTGAAGCTTTAAACCCTATTGTGACTATACTTGGAAAAAGAGCCTTTAAGAAAGTAATCAAGGTTGAGAGAGGTCATAAGGCCCTAATCTGATAGGATTAATATCCTTATAAAAAAGATTCTGGAGAGCTGTGCTCTCTCTCTCTCTGCTGATTTCTTTCCCTGCCGTGTGAGTACACTGCAAGCCAGGAAGAGGGCCGTCACCAGGAACTGAATCAGCTGGCACCTGGATCTTGGATGCCCCAGCCTGCAGGACTGTGAGAAACACATTTCTGTTTCTTAAGCCATGTAATCTGTGGCATTTTATTATGGCAGTCTGAGCTGACTAGGACAAGCAGCAAAGCTTCAGTTTGCTTTTGAAGTTTGCCATGAAATCATCAATTCTGAAGACACTTCTTCCTATCAATGCTGGTCTTGAATGACAACAGCTTGAATGACAATGGACCACACTGGGCTGCACTTTGCTTGGCCTTTCCCCAAATTCTTTCTCTTACTTTTCTCAGTTCAGGAGACACAGCACCGCGGACACATGCCCTTTTAGCCTGTGAAGGAGAACTTTTTCTCTCCATCTGTTTCCCCTCCTTCCGTAGTCTATTTTTCCACTACTTTCAATTATATCAACCCCCCTATAGTAAGCACATAGGAGAGAATATGCCAGAGACATATGGATGCTTTGATGTATGGGTAACATGCCACGTTTTTAGACTGGCAATAAAAAAATATGTGCGGAGGCTCTTCCCTGACAAGTGGCAAACTACCTATGCTTCCTAGCAGGAAGCCTAGGCTGAGGTCGTGGTTTAAAACTCAGGAAGGACATCTGTGAAGGCAGAGCTCAAGAAGCAGATGGCTTTTTGAGTTGCTGGGAGACTGCGTTGATTATTTATTAGGTAAAAAAGTATATATTTATATATGTGGAAATGCTGAGTTTTAAAAAAATTTATTAACAGCAGCAAGTATACACCATGCTCTGCAATTTGAATAAATAATTGAACTTGACATTTTCTTCAGGGTCCTTGTATCTTAGGTCCTTTGTTCACCTCATGCTTGGTCAGGGAATTTGGGTAATAGTTGAAGATCTGAATCAAGAGAGAAATGCCAACATCTCCGAAAGTTTTTAAATTTTTTATTATTTATTTTAATGGCAGCGGACATAAAGAAATTCAAGATGGCACTGGATGCCGTCTGTTTCCACATATATGTCAGGTCAGGGTCCAAATGGCTTATTTTTAACAGTGCAAATTGCTGACCTGTCTCCAGAGCACCAGAGTTTTCATCGGAATGCTCAGGAGCAGGGCTTAAGGAGGGGGAGGGAGAGGGGAAGACTGGATGTCCTTGGCAGCTGAGCTACCACACCAATTTAGACTTTGGAAGCCTTAAGCAATTAGCAGATCATCATGCCATCTGCAGGCATTAATTGGCTTCCCTGGCCACCTGCTGCTGAAGGTTTGCTTTATTTGACAAGTGGCAAATGAGACTAGGTTAAAGAACAGTGATGACTATTACTACCTTCTCATTTACTGAGTGTCTACAGCAGGCCAGCTATTGTACACAACTTTTGTCTAAGCTTTGTAACAAGATTTAGCATTGTTATTACAGTGTTATATAGCAATGTAGGCATTATCATCATGCCCATTTTTATTTATTTTTGAATTCTTTCAAAAATGCTTTATTTTAATAGTTTTTGGGGCACAAGTGGATTTTGGTTACAGGGATGAATTATATAGTGGTGAATTCTGAGATTTTAGTGCACCATTCACCTTAGTGTTCGTTGTACCTAATGTATAGTTTTTTTATTCCTAGCCCCCTCCCATCCTTCTGCTTCTGATTCTCTAAAGTCCATCATATCACTGTATGCCTTTGTGTATTCATAGCTTAGATCCCACTTATAAGTGAGAGCAAAAGGTTTTTGGTTTTCCACTCCTGGGTTACTTAGAATAATGGCCTCCAGCTCCAGCCAAGTTGCTGCAAAAGATATTTCGTTCCCTTTAATGGCTGAGTAGTATTCCATGATATATATATACCACATTTTCTTTATCCACTCATTAGTAGATAGGCACTTAGGTTGGTTCCACACCTTTGCAATTGTGAATTGTGCTGCTATAAACGTGTGTGCGTGTGTCTTTTTCATAAAATGACTTTTTTTCCTTTGGGTAGATATGCAGTAGTGGGATTGCTGGATCAAATGGTAGATCTACTTTTTAGTTCTTCAAGGAATTTTCATACTGTTTTCCATAGAGTGTAGTAACTATTCACATTCCCTCCAGCAGTGTATAAGCATTCCCTTTTCCCTATATCCATGCCAACATCTATTTTTTTTTTTTACTTTTTACTAATGACCATTGGTCATTAGGAGTAATGTGGTTTCTCATTGTGGTTTTAATTTGCGTTTCTCTGATGATTAGTGATGTGAGCATTTTCTTCATATGTTTTTGGCCATTTGTATATCTTCTTTTGAGAAATGTCTATTCATGTTTTTTGCCAACTTTTTAGTGGGATTATTTGTTTTTTTATTGGTGAATTGTTTGAGTTCCTTATAGATTCTGTATGCTAGTCCTTTGTTGGATGCATAGTTTTCAAATATTTTTCCCGTTCTGTGGATTGTTTGTTTACTCTGCTGATTATTTCTTTTGCTGTCATGCCCATTTTTCGATGAGAAAACTGAGGCTCAGAAAGTGATTGTCGAAGACTATGTGGCTAATGAGTGACAAAACTGGGATGAGTACGCCAGTCTACTTTTTCTACCCTGACACGTTGCCACTGTAAATAAGCTGAATGACCTGTACATTATTCACCATTTTAACAGTGCATGAAATAATTGAAAGTCCTGTTTTTTTTTTATTCTCCAAAGATTTCAGACCTTATGGAAACAACATCCACTTTTATAAGTATAGTATAAGAATATTTACATACAAGAGAGACAATTGCCAAGTCGCAGAGTCTAACAGCACAGGTACTGGCAGAAGCGACACAGAGCATAGGATGAATAAAACTCATTGGGTCTTGGGAACTGAAAGCCATGTGGTCACACCCACAACATTTAAATTCTATAATGGCAGGGACCTTGTCTTATTCACTAATGTAAAATGATGTAATATATACAGCAGATGTTCAAAAATTAATTATTAAATGAATGAGTATATGAATATAGATGATCTCCTAGCTGATTCTTCAGTTGCCTTGATAGCATTCTGTTTGCATGAGTAACATTTATTACAGTGTCGAGCTAGTGCTCAGTCTTTCTGGGTTTGTGGTACACTTTGGAATACTAGAATATTTGGTTGTATGCTTGAGGGGATTGAATGTTTTAAAACCACATTTGATAAGCTAGTAATAATTACTACATAATTACTACTATAGTACAACCAAAACAGTGTTTGAATAAGCATCCACAATTTCCGGATACTTCACTTACTCAATATGCAGACATTCTTGGTTACACACTTTTCTGGTGCAACTCATCTCCCATCTCCTAAAAATGGCAGACACTTGTTTTCCCAGATTGCCTTGAAACTAGGACGTGGCCATATGGTTCAATATTGGCAAATGATACATTAGGGAAATGTGACTCTGTAAAAGACACTCATGGCACATTCTTTGCTAAACTTTACCATGTTTACCTGGGACTACGGCAGCCATTCTGTATCCATGAAGATAGATGATTAAGGACTAAGTCAATGTTCTTAGGTTTAAAAATGGAAAAAATGGAATGAACCAGGGATTTAAGGCCATAATTGAGCTGCTGAACCAATATTGGAATTGCCTTCCTCAAGGCATTTTGTTATGGAAGATAATAAATGTTCTTATATTTTATCCCTTGGTTGCGTGTGCTGTCAATAACAGACAAAAAGTACCCTTGAGTACTTTTGCTGTTTAAACAGAACTATTTGTGGCCCAGTAATGTTTTCTTATATGACATTTTCTAGTAATATGTGATTTTTCTTTGGTGCAAACTTGACACTGTTCCTTCTTTATACAATATTGTCTCTCTATTCAGCTCAATGATTTAGCTGATGAACATAGCTGTTGGAGTACTTATATTCAGTGTAGCAAGCATTCCTATTGTCCATTGTTCACAATGGGACAGTGTACCTTTGAAGTGCAAGACGTATATCAGTGTGTCATGGCAGACTGATTGAGAAATACTGCTGTGTTGAAATGCTCTGCTTCAGTCTTCTCTTCCATAGATTGCATTTTCCTAGAGGGCTGGAAGATAACTTATTGACCATTGCATCCACAGGGCCTAGCCAAGAACCCACTGTGTAATCACAATACTGACCAATATGTATTGAGTGTTTATTTTGGGTCAGGCACAGTTTTTAACCATCTTGGATGTATTAACTCGCTTAACTTTACAACATCCAAAGGGGTGTTGACCCAGGATGTGAACGAGGCAGAATGGCTCAGAGCTCATTCTTGAGCCATTATACTTCACCTCTCACTAATAAAAGCTCCCCAGTAAATCTTTGCTGAATTAAGCACACTGACATGGCTCCTTCACGTCATGCTCTCCATGTAATAGGCACTCGCTAAATATTTGTTGGTTGGAGTCCAGTCCCTGCTCGATTACTCAGGATAAACCAGAGAAGAGTCTCTGGAGAGCCTGTACTTTGAGCAGGGCTCTGAAGGAGACAGCTGCTCCTGGGCATACTGGAGCCCTTTCCTTCAGGGTCGCCAGCTCAGGTTCAGCCTGGGTCCTGACTCAGCAGACCGGGATAACTGTGTAGCAAACCAGGGGGAATAAGTGGTGACTTTACCCTAGAGCCTAATGGAAAGAAAAGTCTTTTGGCAAATCTAACTTCTCTGCTGGCAGCCTGATCAGAGGGCAATAAGAAATAGACAGTTTTCC
Source organism: Symphalangus syndactylus (assembly GCF_028878055.3). NCBI lineage: Eukaryota > Metazoa > Chordata > Mammalia > Primates > Hylobatidae > Symphalangus > Symphalangus syndactylus. The sequence continues at coordinate 66,000,752 of NC_072434.2, forward strand.
CTGTTGCCTAGGGTTGGGATTTCTTTAAAGTCAACTGAAGTGTGCTCTCACGTTTTTTGTCTACGCCAGAAGGCTGGGAGAGAGCTATGGGTGAGAGAGAAGAATAGGAGAGACTCTCTCCTAGTGTACCCTACTCATAGCATCAGTGGGGAAGGTGGCAGGGGCTGTATGTTCATACTACAGCAACATAAGGGCCGAGTTAGGGATGGAGAAGTGAGGGCTTTATTCATTTTGTTTTTGGTGCTATATTGTGTATGATACTAATTAAATGTCATACATGGGGGCTGAATTTTAGGAGCTTATTATACAAGGCAGATAATGACACAAGGAGGATAATGACACAAGGTACCTTAAAACACCTATAGGAAAGATAGATATACTATCTTTAGTTGGAGAGTATTTATTAGAAATAAGATGAAGGAGGTCACACAATGGTCAGTGGTTGACTGAGATGGAGAAAACTTGTGGTTGCTAAAATAATATATATTTTTACTCCCTCCTCCCCATGTCTGACAAATAGAAGTTGTCTTGTACAATCTTATTTTTGTCCTTGGAGGGTGGGTGGCATACGGTCTGTCACATGGTTGGACAGGTCAACAAGATGTCCCTTTTATGGTTTGAATATAGGGATGAGTAAGTCCCAAAGGGGTCCTATTATTCCCTCTCCATTTATTATGACCTCCTTAGTGCCAAACAGCTTTGATAGCTTTCCCATTTTATACATTACTGGAATGATTTAACACCTTTGAAACATGTGACAGTGGATCTAGCCACAAGTGACAACCCCCTGAGCTGGTAAGTGATTGTACTCGTAGCACTTGAGTGGTTGGGGCTGTTTTTCCAGGATGAACAGGACATTTCTATTTCCAACACACGGTCCAGGCAATCCCCCAGTGGGGACTGTGCAGGCACAGGTGATTCCAGGTGCTGACCAGCAGCCCTGCTTGTGATCTTCCCTGCAAGGCTATTGTTTCCTCCCCCATGTGACCACAGCCTCTTTCTGTCTAAAGCTGATAACAAGACCATAAATCTCCCTTCTGGCTGCAACACGGCACCTGAAACCTCAGCCCAGGCTTGATGTGAGAAAACAAGATAAGACATTATGATGGGGTATTTTCAAGTTATCCAAGGAGGTACCAGGAAATCTTGGTAGGTTGCAGGCAGCGATAGCATTCCTCAAGGCACTGTCTATCCTGCCAAGTAGATCTCTGTGTGAGATGAATGGCATTATCTGTTGATAGCATCTACCTGCTGGCACTGCATTGGCTTTCTAAGCTTGTCAGCAGGTCTGTGGATGCTTCTTCCTGAAATAATATCAGGCAGAATCAGAGAACTTGCATGGACCTGTGCTGGCCTTGCAGAGAGCTGGGGGACTGATGGGTTGCTACTACCTACAAGATGCAGTCCAGATGTCTTGACCCAGTCTCTAAGGACCCTCGCCATCTGGCCTCTTTCTACCACATTCAGAGGAAAAACTTCTAGCGGCCAGGGCTCTCTTTAATGGTGTTGGCTGTCTTTGATGGCTGAGTTGTTCAGGTAGAAGTCAGTTGCTTATTTTTCAGGGTAGTGCTGGGAATTCATGGCTAAGAATTCTCAGTTAGGGTTCAGTGAGACAACTAAGCCCTGATGTGTAGGGCATACATTTTATGCAATGATGCAATTTCTTTCCTATGCATGGAGAATAGTACTAAATATGAATAGTACTAATTAGGTACTTTTCTTGAAAGAGAGAAAGTAGTCACTCAGAGCTACTGTTTCTGCTCTGTGTTGTGTATTTCAGAAGAGGAATCTTGATTAAGAATGTCATGGTCTTTAGGGGAAAAGGCAAAGCTTTATCAAAAAGAGGAATTGTTACCAAGGATAGAACTTCTTGTAAGAGCCCAGTTGTATGGGATGGGTGTAGACAGAGAGAGAGAGAGAGAGACAGAGAGGACAGAGTAAAACTATCTTTAACTTGGAGGTTGTCTCAGTCTCTGAAACATAAACACACACACACACGTAGTCGTAGAGTTTGATGATCCCATTCAATGGCAAAGTATGGTCAGTAGAATAGCCTCCTGGTGGGTTGATTACTGCTGAATGTGACCAGCAAAGATTCACTAAACTCCAAGTCATGGCATCTTCTCATGTTAATACTTACTGTTTATTCCTTCTTCCCACTGTGGGTCTAGCCCATCATGACAAATGGTATGTTGACCTTCAGAGAGGGAAGCTCATGGCGTGCCTCCCAGCAGGGCTGAACCTTGAAGTTATTTGACATCTTTATCTCAACTAGGTGAAGCCCACAAAAGTAGTGTCAAAGGGGAGCACACCCAGAATGCTTTGGGAGATTATGATCAACACTTCTGATCCTTTGCAGCTGGGCTCATCATCTGTGCATTTCACAATAAAATTTTATGATGCTTCCAGACACCCAGCTGCTTGTGTTCACAGGACAGCATTTCCTCTGCTACACCATCAGATCTGCTGCACCTGGGGCTCATTTTCCTTTTCCACCAACCTCTTTCAAATGACAATGAAATTTCGTTATCACACAGCTCCTAGGAGAGAATCTGAAGAATGCCATATCCAGGAAAATATTCTACAGAGGCAACTTCATTTTATTAGACAAGAAGAAACTGTCCCATGGTACCCAAAAAAACAGCGGAGCTAAGTTGGAACTCTGGGAAGCATTTTAGAAAGGGCCAACAATCGTTTTGTTAAGCACAAAACCCCCAAAACATCTCTAGTGGGCAGAGTCCGCTAGCTTCTCAGACAATGTAGCATAGTAAGCAACAGAGTGGACTTTGAAATGAGACAGGCTTGACTTCATAGCTGAGCTCACTACTTATTCTGAACTTGTTTTTCTCATTTGTAGAATAGAGATAACTATACATACGTGCAGCCTTGTGACAATTGACCAAGAGACTGCATATAAAGCACCTAGCACAGTGCTGGGCACATACTAATGCTTGTTAGATTGTGACTATTGCTATTATGTATTGGATGGTTATGCTGTATTCTAAGAATGAAAAACTGAAGGTTATCTAGTCTAACTTTATACTATGTACATGGCATCTCTTCCTAATGAAGAATTCTTGAAGTGAAGGACTGATATTTTTGCAATGGGAACATGCACAGTGGCCTTAATCAAAACATGTCACCCTGCCAATATAAAGATACAGTCCTGCCCCAGATCATCTCATAAATTCCAAGAGTTGCTGTTTCCCAGCAGCTCCATCTAATAGCGTTTCTTCTCTTGCAGAGGTAGAAGGAGGTAAATTTTTTTCCTTTTAAAAATTTTTAATTTTTTGTTGTTGTTTTTGTTGTTGACTTTTTTTTTTATTACACTTTAGGTTTTAGGGTACATGTGCACAATGTGCAGGTTTGTTACATATGTATCCATGTGCCGTGTTGGTTTGCTGCACCCATTAACTCATCATTTAGCATTAGGTATATCTCCTAATGCTGTCCCTCCCCACTCCCCCGACCCCACAACAGTCCCCGGAGTGTGATGTTCCCCTTCCTGTGTCCATGAGTTCTCATTGTTCAGTTCCCACCTATGAGTGAGAACATGCGGTGTTTAGTTTTTTGTCCTTGAGATAGTTTACTGAGAATGATGTTTTCCAGTTTCATCCATGTCCCTACAAAGGACATGAACTCATCATTTTTTATGGCTGCATAGTATTCCATGGTGTATATGTGCCACATTTTCTTAATCCAGTCTATCGTTGTTGGACATTTGGGTTGGTTCCAAGTCTTTGCTATTGTGAATGGTGCCACAATAAACATACGTGTGCATGTGTCTTTATAGCGGCATGATTTATAGTCCTTTGGGTACATATTTTAATTATACAAAGTGTACATGAATATTTTCTCCTCAAAAAAAGATATACAAAGCAAGACTATAATCTCCCAATACCTTCAGTTCTTCCCCCCTCTTGCTTTTCCTTTGCCCTCAAACCCAAGTTAAAAATTGTTGATAGATTAGTGTGTATCTGTCTGCACATCTTCCTTTTGATTTACATGTTTAGTGTTGTGCTCTTTCCAAGTGTTCAGGGTTTTTTGTGTGTGTGCATGTGTGTGTTATGTGTTTTAAGCAAATTGGCTTACAGTAGGATGTGTTATTTGTACTTTTTAAAAAAACTTAATATGCCTTAGAAATCTAGCCATCTTAGTACATAGTGGTTACTTTCATTTCAACTGCTGCATGTGACAAGTATTCCTAAGTGTGAATATATACATTTATTTTACCATTCTCAGTTGGTGGGCACTTAGTTTATTTCCAATTTTTCAGTATTATAAACATCACAGTAACCAACCTTCTACATGCTTTCTTACCTTTATTATGATCTTATTCACTTGCATGTTTTCCAGGGGAGAAATAGAATTACTAGGTTATATAATAAGATCATTTGAAATTCTAATAGCTGTAGTACAACTGTTCTCCAAAATGGCTTTACCAATTTTACTCTCATTGGCAGTATGAGTGTCTGAATCTTCTTTTATTCATATTTAAAAGGAAATGTAGCTTAAATCAGGTTTAGAATTAAGCTATGCAGAAGTTATAGCCATTGTGGACCCAACTGCAGGCATTTCTCTGGAACCCACTGTTGATCTGCTGGCTTATTATCAGTGTATTGGATGATAATTGGAAGTCTTATTGGCTGACGGTGGCAGGAATGAGGATATAATAAACAAAATCCTTCCTCAGCTCCAGACTCTCTGAACCCACAACATTCTCAAGTTTTGCAATTGTGTTTTGGTGGAAACCAAACCTTGGCAGGTGGAAAGGGTGGATGAGTATGTAAAGTAGAATATCATGGGATGTTGACCCAGAATATCATGGAATGTTGGGGTCTACCTGGGGTGCTAGAGCTGTTTGGGGATTCAGAGAGACCTTGAAGCCCATGTGCAGAGAGGCCAGTCATCTTGACTTTCATTGATCTGTGGTAAAACAAAACAAGAATAAGATCAGAAAACAAATGTCTGAGTCATGTAAACATTTGTTACATTTTCTCATCCAGGACGAGAAACCAGTTAGGTTTGAGTCTCCTGCTTGAACCAAGTGTTTTGTGCTTTTATTTTCCTCTGCCTGATTCTCCACACAGGAGAGCAGGGATTGCAAAATTCAGATATTCCTGCAGTTATGCTTCTTCTCATTTCTATTAATTAAGTACTTACTGAGCACCTTCTTCGGTCTAGGCGCTGTGACCAGGACTGGAAAAATCAAACGTGAACAGCATACACACCAGCTGTCCACAGCTACAGTCAAATGGGGTGTGTGTGTGTCAAGATGATGCAGTACAATGTTACGGGTACTATGCATAAGAGAGGTACTTCTCCTAGGGTGTGGCAGGTCACTGTCCCCCGTCCCTGTCCACTGTCCCCTGTCAAATAAAAAAATTTGAATATTTCTTTTTGTTAATTGTATACATTTAAGGGCTACAAGTAGAGTTTTGTTTCATGGATATATTGTGTAGTGTGAAGTGGGGGCTTTTTGTGTAACCATCACCTAAATAATATATGCTGTACCCATTAAGTAATTTTTCATCCCTCAACCCCCCCATAATTTGAATATGTCTATCCAGTGTTTATAACAATGTATTAGAGCTGAAGCCCTCTCAACCTCTGACCCAGTAAAGCACTGTACCTTGGAGAAGAGAGGCAATGGGATTTTGGAGGAGATTCAGTTCTATAAACATAGTTAGCAATAACATCTCACTTGGAGCCTGGACAGAAAGCTTTCAGAGGGGTATTGGGAGTTGTCATGGCTCTTTCTATCCTGAGGAGACTCAAAAGGTATCTCTGGTTAGGGCCATATTCAGAAGGGCCACAGTTCCCATTTGATAAAACTTTCCTGTACTATCATATCATTGCTGGAGATGCAGGCCCTGCTGAAAGAGTTGTAATTCCCTCCCAGGTCAGAACAGGAACCCTGGGTTCTCTTGGAAATACCAAGAGTGACTGAATTGTAAAGATCAGCCAAAAGAGAACACTAGCCCAAGAGAGTCCCTGTGTCCATGGGGCTGAGGGTGGGTGGAAAGGGTGGGAGGTTTCTATGTTCTTTTCATCATATAGGAGCAGGCAGAGCAACTTGGCAGCATAAAATCAGGGAGATACTGAGCACTGCTGTGAAGGAGGTGAAACACGGTGAGTGCCTCTTGATGTGTGAACTACCTGGGACAAAGTTAAACAAGCATTTCATTAAAACACCAGAGACAGGAGTACTGGGAAAAGGGTCTGGGGCAATGGTTCTCAACCAGCGGTAATTTAGCCCCTGAGGACATTTGAAAATGCATAGAGACAGTTTTGGTTGTCATGACTGAGATGGGTGCCAACAGCATCTAGTGGGTAGAGGCCAGGGATGCTGCCATGCACCCTACATGGCACAGGACAACCCCATACACACAGAACTTATTCTCCCAAAGTGCCGCTAGTACCAAGGTTGAGAAACGATGGTCTCATGAGAAGATGGCACATGAATATTTACATTTGTGGTACTAACGATTATCAATTTGAGATATTTAAAAATTATCAGTTTGAGATATTAAAAAAATCAGTTTGAGATATTTACAAAATTTCTTTCAATATGAACATATTTGGATAATTTTTTTCTTCTTTCTGTTTCAAAGGTTCTTTTGGAAGCTCTGTCTCCCAATCCTTTTTCTGGCTTAAAAAATGTAAATTTCTTTCTCACAGCTCTAGAGGCTGGGAAGTCTAAGATCAAGGTACCAGAAAGGCAGGTTTCATTCTCAGCTCTCTTCTCTTGGCTTGTAGGTGGCCACCATCCCACTGTGGGCTCACATGACCTCTTCTTTGTGTGGTCATGGGGAGAAAGAGAGGGAGTAAGCTCTTTGGTGTTTCTTTTCGTAAGGACACTCATCCCATCATAAGGGTCCTACCCTTATAACCTCATTTAACTCTAGTTACCTCCCTAAGGCCCCATCTCCAAATACCATAACATTAGCGGTTAGGGCTTCAATGTATAAATTTTGTGGGGATATAAACATTCAGTCTATAACAGGAACACAAATATATATTCTTTTTTTCTTGGTCTAGTTTCTTTGAATCAGCATAATTAATTCAAGATTCCTCTATGAACTTGCATATATCAGTAGTTCATTCCTTTTTATTGTGGGGTACCAGTCTATTGTTTCATAGAACAATTTGTTTATCCATTCACCTATTGATTGACATTCGGGTTATTTCTAGTGTTTGCTTTTACAAATAAACATTTGTGTACATGTCTCTATATGACTTTTTTTTCCTAATAAGATTCTAAATTCTTTAATTTTCATACTATCAGGATTTTCATACCATTAGTATTACAAGAATTTAATTCTTGCAATTGGTAAAGAACTACTGTATAAGAACTGAGGATGAAAAATACAGAGCATCCTGTTTGAAACATTGTGGTCAGAGTTTGGAAGACAAATGTCTACCCATTGGGCCATCTAGTGAAGAAATTTTCTTGGGAGTTCAGATCAGCATTATTGTAGCATTTTCACAAAATAATCAGGTTTGTCTTGTGCTGTGTACATGCCTGTCTCAACTCAAGTATATGCAGGTATTCAGGCTCTGAAAAATCATTTTTTATAGGCCCTTTCTCACCCTCTGCCTCATATTTTATTTTAAACACTTTTCTAATATAAATCAAAAGAATTTTACAGTGAACATCAACTAGATTGATTTGTCTTGTATTTGTTTACCACCCATCAATCCATCTCTCTGTTCATTCATAATCCATCCTATATTTTGATATATTCCAAAGTAAGCTTCAGACATCAGTTTACTTTATTCCTACATACCTCAGTATGCAAAGGTATGTATTCCTACATACCTTCAGTATTAACTAGAATGCAAGGCTTAAGGTCTAGTCTGTTTTAGTGGAGGGTGAATTTTGCACACAGGCAAAGGCAAAAACATTTAAGAGTGCTATTTGGTGAATTTTGAAAAATGTATACACCTGTGTAACCGAAGCCCCTGTCAAGGTGTAGCTCATTACCATCACTCCAGCAGATTCCCTCATGCACGTTCCCAGTCTCCACCTCCTACAACACTTCTGATTGTTTTCCACCACGGATTAGTTTTGCCTGTTCTTGCAGGCCATTTTTGACAATGTAGGAGTGAATGCTGTCTCTTGCTCTGAATCAGGTTGGCCACACACATCAGTGCCCTTACGTGGAAGTCCCTCCCCGCTGGGCTCCTTCTCTCAACTCACCACTGCTCTAGAGGTTTCTTTTGGCACTGTCTCAGAAATCATGGGCTTTGTTTCCTGTTCACAGAGCATTGGCTTTGCATCTGTTCTTTTCATTTATATTAAAAATTTTTGGTTTTTACAGATAAATAATAATTGTCTATATTTATGGAATACAATTTAATGTTTTGATACATGTTTACGATGCATACATTCTGGCTTTCCACCCTGTTCCCCAACCACCTCCTTCCTTTTCCACCTTCATAGAAGGAGTACAGCACTTCAGTGGCCTTCTTTGGCCAGATCCATCTCCTCCCTTCTCCTAGCTCCAGTTTCTGTTGTTCCAGCCTGGCTCATGTACACAAGAAGACAGTTTGGCGAGCTTGGTCTCAGGGCGTTCTGCATTGCTCCTCTGAGTAGGTTAGGGAAAAAAATGCCCAGGACAATGCTAGGGCACACAGGTTTCTGGGGAGGAGAAGCAGCAGAGACTTTATTGGCCAGATGGGCTTCAAGTCCTCATGCAACTGCCTTCCCTGGCTGTGGCTGCCTCTCCCCTATCTGCAGACTCAGCTCCTTTAAGGCATTGGGACCAATCTTGTCCTCAATCACAGGAACTTTAAGGAGCCCAACTTCTGGACCACCATGACTCAGCATCAGCCATCTTTGTTGCTGGACCCACTCTAACTCTGATTTAATGACTTAGCAAAGTTGCTGTGACTGAGCTCAGTTTCTTCATTTGTACAATAGAGATAATAGCTGTCATCATTGTATATATGGTTGAATATCCAGTCTGTGCTTGGTGATGGCAAGCATATGAACTCATTAAATCTTCACAATGGCCATGCCATCAGGTACTATTATTTTACCAGTTTTACAGGTGTAGTAGTTAAGGGTAGAGGTTAAGTCATATCTTTTGTGCTGTGTACCTGACAAGTGGTCATAAGAGTTAAATAAGATAACATATATGAAAAGACTTTGTGAACATACTCTATAGATATAAGTTGGATGATTCCATCTGATTGGGCTCCAAGTTGGAGAGCAAGGGAGAGGAAAAGACCAACAAGTAAACTTGCATTTTGAATTGACTGATAGATCATGAATAAGATCAATTTCCATACTCTGTTTTTCTTTTATATTTTTATTGGAAAGAATCAAAGTATGCAAAATTTAGACTTTATTGTCTCACCTCATTTTTGACTTAATACTGTGGTTCCTGAGGATGTGAAGTTTATCCACTAGATTAGCCTGTGTTTCGGTTGTTAATAAAAGACAAAAACAGGTGTCAGACATGGTGGCTCATGCCTGTAATCCCAGCACTTTAAGAGACTGAGATGGGCAGATTACCTGAGGTCAGGAGTTCAAGACCAGCTGGGCCAACATGGCAAAACACTGTCTCTACTGAAGAAAAAAAGTATTAGGCATGGTGGCACATGCCTGTAGTCCCAACTATTCGAGAGGCTGAGGCATGAGAATTGCTTGAACCGGGGGGGCGGAGTTTGCAGTGAGCTGAGATCAGCTGCTGGCACTCCAGCTGGGGTGACAGAGCAAGACTTTGTCTCAAAAAAAAAAAAAAAAAAAAGGAAACAAAAACCCAAAAACCAACCAACCAACCAACAAACAAAAAAACCACACGCAAAATCAAATGAGCCCCTATAAGAGAGAAATTTGCTCACCTTTAAGACATTCTCAAGACTCAGAGGAAATCCAAAAGCAGCATCACCAGAAATAGTGTAGTCTCATAAAGAATTCATGATGAAGGAACAACACTCAGCTGGGTGTTTAGGTCCAAATATATTATAAAGATGTGAAATTATTTTATTTCATAATTCATTTTTAGTGAAAGATAATTGTGATGATATTTCAGTTAGCATTAACAATTTTTTTTAACAAAGTTAGGGATTTCTCCTTTAAGAAGCACTATCTGTGGGTCCCCCACATTGGCAATTTGAGGCTCATTGGCCAACATGATGGCAGATATCTGAGGGCCTAAGTGTCTTGAACCAACAATCTGAGGATTGGAAATCTTGGCTCCTTTACCAAGCAGAGACTGGAGATAGTTTTCCTGCCCTAATCCAATTTCCCTCTATATCTGAAGGGTTCTATGAGCTTCTAGCTATTTATCAAGGAATCTCACTTGTGCTTACTTAGACCTTGTATCTGGGCTCCTTCCCTTAGTATCTTAAGTGGTTTCATTATCCTCAGTCTTATCCCCATTAATGTCATCCTTCACTCTTCAGCCAGGATGTAATGTAAATGTAAATACAAGCATGCAACTCTCTTGTTTAAAAACCTCTTTGTCAGACATGATGTTAGCCTACTCACAAGCCAATACTCAACTTTCCTGTGGCAGCAGCATCCTGACTTTGTTCAGGAATGAGACAGAACTGTGCTCAGGGAAATAGATCTCTGCTCTAACTCCATCTCATCTAAACCAGTCACAGTAATCCTCTTAGCCTATTCCAGTGATATGATTTGGAAGTGAGGTAGTGACCCAATTCTGGTCAATGCAATCATAGAGAAGGTCTATTGAGGACTTCTGAGAACTGTTCTGGTGGAAACAGAGAGAGATAAACACACAAATAGAAGCCCTTCCTGTCGACCTCTGGCTATGATTATGTGAGGATGTAATTTTTTTTCAATTATTATTTTATTTTGTATTTTTTTTGAGACAGAGTCTTGCTCTGTCTCCCAGGCTAGAGTGCAGTGGCATGATCTTGGCTCACTGTAACCTCTGCCTCCGGGATTCAAGCAATTCTTCTGCCTCAGTCTCCCAAGTAGCTGGGATTACAGGCACCCCCCACAGCGCCTGGCTAATTTTTGTATTTTTAGTAGAGACAGGTTTCACCATCTTGGCAAGGCTGGTCTCGAACTCCTGACCTTGTGATCCACCTGCCTCAGCCTCCCAAAGTGCTGGGATTACAGGTGTGAGCCACCGCGCCCAGCCAAGGATGTAATGTTTAGAGCTGCAGCAGCCATTTTGGAACATGAGGAAATAAGCCTGAGGATGAAAGCCATGGGAATAGAAAAGAAGATGGGTAGAGACTATCCACAATGATGCCACTCAACTGTTGAACCAACCCTGGAGACATTTATCTCTGCACTTGCTAGGCGAGGTGTTTAAAATAACATTGTGTTCCCAATTGCTTTTCTCCTCTCTTTAAGAGGGTGGTACACTGCCCACCCACTGCCACCTGATGTGAGTTGCCCCCATGTGGAGGAATATACCCACCTATACCTCTTCTATAAGGCTTAGTTATCTCACTTGCATTCGCCAATGGAACGTGCATGGAAGTGATACCATATTCATTTTTGAACCCTTTAAGAACCCTTGCATGGTTCCACCATTTCCCTTTTCCCTCTGGCATAAGAGAGGCAGGTATGTTGTAAGAATGGAGAGAAATCCTTCTTCAGCCTAGATCCTGGGATAAAGAAGCTACTTGGTGCAGGAGAAGGGCTACTGTCAACAGACAGCTGACATATGTGAGCAAGAAACACACTTTTCTGCTGTAAGCCACTGAGATCTTGGAGACATTTGTTGCTGCATCACAGCTGACTAATACGTAAGGCAATAGATGTCCTTATGATTTGAATAACTCTAGGATTATCCTTTTATTCCTTTTAACCAAATACAGGTTCTCTATTGTCTTTAGAAAAACAATGAAATAATTTAGGATTAAACATAAGGCCCTCCTAGATCTAATATCTGTCTACTTCTCTTCCTCATCTCTTAGCCACTCTCCTACACCCTATATTCTGGCAATTACTGGTAATTACCCTAAAATGCCAAGCTCTTTCATACTTCCATAGCTTTGTATGAGCTAGACCCTTTGTCTGGAATACGAAAAGGAAAGCAAGGTAATCTTTTCCTTGTTTTCTTAAGTAATTCCTATTCATACTTCAAAATTAACCTCATGCATCACTTAGTTCATCTAGGAAGCTAGAGAACCAAGAGAACTGAGAACTGTCCTGATGGAAACAGAGAGAGACACACGTACAAGTAGAAGCCCTTTCTGCCTACCTCTGGCTTTGGTTGTGTGAAGATGTAATGTTTAGAGCTGCAGCAGCCATCTTGGGACATGAGGAAATAAGCCTGAGAATGAAAGCCGTGAAAGTAGAAAAGAGAAAGATGGGAAGAGGCTATCTACAATGATTCCACTGGACTATTCTACATATAAATGCACTGATACCATCCTGAAAGGATAAGCCAGTCTGATTACCTCTAAATCTGTAAGCTCTGGGAGAGGAGTATACTTATCTATACCTCTTGTATGAGGCTTAGTTATATCACTTGCATTGGCAAAGGGAATGTAAATGGAAGTAGAGCTTCTTTATCCCAGAATCCAGGCTAAAGGAGGATTTCTCTCAATTCTTATGACACACCTGCCACTCTTATGTCAGAGGGAAAGGGGAAAGGATGGAACCATGCCTGAGTTCTTAAAGTTTCTACATGAATATGGTATCACTTCCATTCACATTCTGTTGGCTAGTGCAAGTGACATTAACTTAGCCTTGTACAAGAGGTATAGGTAGCTATACTCCTCTCTCAGAGTTTACAGATTTAGAGGTAGCCATTATTATAAGACTGGCCTGTTCTGTCAGGATGTTATCAATGCATTTATACATAGAATAGAAATAATGTTGTTTAAAAAATCACAATGGTTGTAATATTATATTATCCTGCAAGCAAGTGCATGCATAGTCTCCAATTCACTTCCCACATCATCCATCCCTGAGCTGCTTCCCTTACATCTTTGGGATGTGGTTTCAGCACAGCTTGCATGGGAGAACAACGAGGAAGAGAGGCTTCTGTAGTGTTGCCATCTTCATAAGTAAGTCAATTTGGGTTCTTGGCCCCAAATGCCTTTCCCTTCTGTATTTTCTGACTTCTTGAGTCTGTAGAAGGTGCTAACTAATAAACCACAAGGAAATTGGATTCGGTGACAGCATCAGCAGGCTGAGGTTTTACAGCACCCAGGAAGTGGATGATCCTGAAAGGCTGCCTGACAGTTACCACAGAGGGTGGTGGAGCTGCCCCTCCTCGGCTACTATCTCTCCTCTCCATTGGGCCCTGAGGCCCAGAATCATCTCCTCATACCTGCTCTGTCTGACGTGTTCATACAGCTCCAGGAGATCAGTCTCACCCCCTTGCATCTGGCAGTTTCTCTTAAGATAAAAACAGATGGTCAGAAATAATTTTTTTCTATTTTATTTCATTATATTTAAAAAGCAACTACTTTGGACACTCAGATACTGCTATCTACATCTGTTCGCATCATTTAATTTCCTGCCAAAAATGTGTACGGTAAAATGATTTTAATGGGTAAAACCAAAGCTACAGTCCTCTTTCACACAAAGCTGTTTGATGACATTCATTTTCCACTGTCTCTTCTCCATGCCTCGGTCAGATGAACCCCATCTAACAGTTCTCTGGAGGGAAAACTCTATTTTTAAAATTTTTAATAGAAGCTCAGGGCTTGAGGAAAACCAATTGATCTAAGAGTTCTGGTTTGATTTTCTTCTTGAACTTGTTTGCTTACTTTGAAAATTTCTTAGAAACATGATTTTTCAGAAATATGCATGCTTATTAATATTTAAATAATTCTATTTAAATATGTTTTATAACTTCCTGAAGTTACGTAGATGATGGGGGGCCGGATGAAGCAGGCTTGCTGGGGATACTCCCATGCAAGCTATACCCAAACCACATCCCCGCAGTGTAAGAGAAGCAACTCAGGGGTGGATCTAGTGGTCAGTGAATTAGAGACTACGTGCACACACTTGATTGAAGAATAATAGACAGAATATTACATCCGTTATGATTTTTAAAGCAATATTATTTACTACACTCATCCTTGCCAAATTACTAAGCTTTCATCTTATATGGTGGCATATTTAGAAGCCAACAAGTGTGGAAGACCTCCATGGTTCATCTGTGTCTATGGTAAAATGGTACTTACTAATTTAAAGCTCAGCCACCCTAGCCAAATACTTCTTTAAATACAAATCCTTAAACAATTGTTAGTTTTCAGCCACACTTTTAGTGTTGTAGAATATCTGCCTCTTCCAGTGAGCTTTTCCTGAAGACCCTCAAGTTCAGTTAATTCTTTGTGTCATGCTCCAGTGGATCTGATTCAAGGTATGTTAAGTTCTCAGCTACTGGATTTGAAGAGCTTTCCAGAGGAAGCTGGAATGAGGAAGGGACTTTGAGCTGGGGAAAATGACCTAGATAAAGAAGAGCTGATTTTAACAAGAAATAGAGAAAGTCCAAACTTGAACATACAACAGAGACATCAAGTACAGGAATAATTCAAGGCAATAGTCAGTTGTTCGGTCAGGGGCAGGTTAGCACCATGGCTCTGTCGTGCACCAAAGGATGCTGGAATGGTGAGGACTGAATCACTAGTCTTTCAGGTGGTTGGCTCCTAATGGTAGGAACTCAGTACACGACAAATGTATTTTGGAGTAGGCACAGGGAGCAGGATATAGCTTTTAGGTGCAGGCAATTGGGATGATGGTGGCAGGTATGGTGGTGGGGTGGGTCCAGTTGCTTCAGGAACTGGAAAACTGGATTCAGAGAAATTCTCTTTAGAGTGGTTGTCCAGGAGCGGAAATGAAGAAATGTTTATTAAAGTATTTGGTTTACTTGTGTAATATTTTTCCTAATAACAAAATTGAAATCAACACCTAATCAGTGCATACAGCTTGGAAAAATCTTATAGAAAAGCACAAAAAGGAAAACTTCACAATCCAATTAACCAGAAATAAACATTGTTCACAATTGATACATGTCCTTCAAATTTTCTCTGTCTCTGTCATTTGAAGATTGGTATTGTATATATAATTTTAAGGTCTTCGTTCACTTAGCAATACTGTTTTTTATTTCCCCATGTTAACAAATATACTTTTTCAAAATTATTCTAATGATTTCATAGTATTCTTTGCATCATATAGGTAGTCCATAATGTACTTAATGAATCCATTACTCTCAGACATTTAGTGGCTTTTCCATATTATTTATTGCTAAGCAAGTTTTTAACATACAACTTTATACACATCACTAATTATCAGATTCTATTTCTTTAAGTATAGAAAATTTTCTTTATCAGAGGGAATACTCGTGTCATCCAGAAAGGTTATATGATTCTACAGCTTTAGAAACAGTGTCTCCTTTGTCTCTGATAGTGCTTTCCTGAGCATGAGTCCACCGGGGACCTGGGATAAGATCGGGACGCTTGGGACTCAGGAAGCTTGTTTTGTGAAAATTTTCCGGGCTGGAGAGTGAAGACTCCCCAAGGCTTCTGGTCTTGGCTCTGGTCACCTGATATATGACCTTAGGTGAGGAAATATTAAATCCTTGGTGTTGTTTCCTCGTCTGAAAATAAGGTGGTTGGATTTGATAATTTCTAAGCTCTCTTTAAGCTGATACATTTTCTTATTCCCTGTGGCAGTGGTAACAATGAGTGAATCCCTCAGATTTGGAAGCCAAATATTCACAGTGAGTGGTTAGTGAACTTGGTTTGTATTCCAGAAGAATCCTTGCTGTACAGATCAAGAAGAAGGACAACCTTTGGATACTGGAAAATAAAGCCCACTGTCCCCACCAGACCTGAGACACCAAGTAAGTGTGCTCAGTAGCTGTCAGACTTTCAAGACTGAACTACAGAATGACCATCATCCTTCTTTTGTCTTCCCACCCATGCAGATGAGACAATACATTCTTACTTCATGGATTTTTTTTCTTAATTCTAACTTTTATTTTAGACTCTGGGAGTACATGTGCAAGTTTGTTACTTGGATATATTTGCATGATGTTGAGATTTGGGGTACGATTGATCCAATCACCCAGGTAGTGAGCATAGTACCCAATAGTTTTTCAGTCCTTGTCCCCTCCCCCATCTAGTAGTCCCTAGTGTCTATTGTTGCCATCTTTATGTCGATAAGTATCCAATGTTCAGCTCCCACTTATAAATGAGAACGTGCAGTATTTGGTTCCCTATTCCTGCATTAATTTGCATAGGATAATGGCCTCCAGCTACATCTGTTGCTGCAAAGGACATGATTTCATTCTCTTTCTGCAAAGAACATGATTTTGTTCTTTTTCATAGCTGCATAGTATTCCATGGTGTATAAGTACCACATTTTCTTTATCTAGTCTACCATTGAGGGGCACCTAGGTTGATTCCATATCTTTGCTATTGTAAACAGTGCTGTGATGAACAAATGAGTGCAGGTGTCTTTCTGGTAGAATGGTTTATTTTCTTTTGGACATATACCCAATAATGGATTGCTGAGTTAAATGGTAGTTCTGTTTTATTTGAGAAATGTCCAAACTGCTTTTCACAGTGGCTGTACTAATTTACATTCCCACCAGCAAGTGTATAAGTGTTTTGTTAGCTCTGTAGCCTTAATGGCACTTGTTATTTTTTGACTTTTTTTTTTTTTTTTTTGACAGAGTCTGGCTCTGTCACCCAGGCTGGAGTGCAGTGGTGTGATCTCGGCTCACTGCAACCTCCGCCTCCTGGGTTTAAGTGATTCTTTTGCCTCAGCCTCCTAAGTAGCTGGGACAACAGGCGCGTGCCACCACGCCCAGCTATTTTTTGTATTTTTAGTAGAGACGGAGTTTCAGCATGTTGGCCAGGATGATCTCGATCTCTTGACCTTGTGATCTGCTTGCCTCGGCCTCCCAAAGTGTTGGGATTACAGGCATGAGCCACTGTGCCCTGCCTATTTTTTGACTTTTTAATAATAACCATCTGACTGGTGTGAGATGGTATCTCAGTGTGGTTTTGATTTGCATTTCTCTGGTGATTAGTGATGCTCAGTATGTTTTCATGTTTGTTGGCTGCTTGTATGTCTTCTTTTGAGAAGTGTCTGTTTATGTCTTTTGTCCATTTTTAAATGGGGTTATTTTGTTTTTGCTTGTTTAATTAAGTTCATGAAATTAATTTTTAAGGTCTTTTATTTTTCTCTCTTATGTGGCTGCCTCATATAAACAGATGGGAAAAGGGCATAAGTGAAAACAGAGAGCAGATGCAAAATCATAAATATGAAAATATGAATGTGGTATTTGATGAATGAATACAGGCAACCAGAGGGGATGGGTTGCTGCACGAACTCAGGGAAATGGCTAAGCTGAAACTGACCACAAGGAATCATGGAGGCACCTTGCATTCTGGCTGTCTCTTTTGTTCAGTGCAAGTCTCTTTTGGTCTAACTCAAACACTAAGATAGTCTCTCAACTTCTCATGATGCCTTCTGCAGAAAACAAGGCACATGGTACAATCTAGTAATTGAATCAGTTCTTAGTTGATTGGGTCAGCAGATGAACCATGAGTGGTTCTTTCCTATTGGTGCAGATGAGTTGCTGTTACAAGATGATTCCAAGCACTTAGAATAATGCAGTATGTAGAATAAACCAGTGGGAGTCTGGTGGGAAGACAGCCATCCACATGGCTAATTTATTTCAAATCACACCCAGGAAATCCAGCTTATCTAAACAAATCCTAGGCCAGAAGGGAGGGCTGAAGGAGAGCAACTGGGGAGCAGCCATAAAATGTTAAGTATTGCATAGCTGGATAAAGCAGGACCCAGAGAGCCAATGACTGTTTAAATTATTGTAGAATGTAAACTCATCAGATGACATCTAATCCAGCCATATTTCCCTCAATTATTTCACCCCAGTAGGGTTTACTTTCCCATCAGTACTGGATCACAGAGCTGTCAGCTGGTGTTTTTGAAGGGTGATTTGTTGCTCTAATGATGATACTGAAATCTGTTTATGGTTGTTTATCTAAGGGTCATCTTTCTTCTGAGCCATCTTTCTTCTCTTGGGATTCTATTTGGGTAGCTCTCTTCAATTCCCCAAACAGAACAACTGTTAGCATTTCATAAAGGGTAAGTATCCTGTTCATGTTAATTTTATGACCTGTGAGTGTGGCATAGTTATTGAGCCAACTATGTTAAAAATTATGTGTTATATATTTAAGAGACTTTAAAGAGTACTTAGCATGTGCATATGTACTATTTTCTATGCTAGTTATATATAGCACTGTAATTATAAAAGTACCAATTATATGAATGGTTAAAGAAATAATTTTATATATTACAATGTTTACAGTGTGCCAGGCATTGTTTTATAATAAGTAACAATCCCAGCATGTGGGTACTATTATCATCTGTATTTTACAGGTGAGGAAATCAGGGAACAGAAAGCATAGGTAATTTGCCCAGAGTTAAACAGCTGGTAATTTTTGTGCTACCTCCTAAAGGCAGGAGAATGAGAGCAGCATGGTGTGGAGCAGTGCTTAACAGAGTTTTTGACCAAAGTCTCCATTAGAGCAAAGGGGAATGAATGTGCACTTCCAGGAGAATCTGGCACTAAAATCAGCAGTGCCAGATATTATTGAGAAGGCTCAATATTTTCTTTAATTTGTGTGGGTTTTAAAAGATATTTTTTTTTTTGCAAAATCAGCCATCTACTCTATAATATACCTGAATTTGTTTTATTCCAAATCTGTGCCAAACTTCTGAAGAAAATGAATGCTCCAAGATGTGCCTGGTTTATGTTGGGGTCTCTGGTTGCCCTGACATACCACTCATTTGCTACTGTGGAAGTATGTGTCTTCCAGTTTGGGAAATCCAGGTATCATAGAGAGATCACTGGGCTGTCAGTCAGGCAAGAACTAGGGTCTGGTTCCACTGTTGCCGCTGGGCACGTCTGAGACCATGAACAAGTCACCTACACTTCAGGGCTTGGAATTCATCTTATGTAAAATGAGGGGTTGGGTCAGATCCACTGTTCTTAAACTAAACTCCTGAAACTCCTTGGGGCTCTAGACAGATGAAGAAAAGAGCGGAAAGTGAGGCCCCTCATCACCTTGGTTACATACTGTCCATTTTGGACTTTCCAGTACAATTTTGTAGAACAATTGCGTTCCACTTATTTCAAATACATAATTCAAAATGTTTGGGAAAAGCTAACAACTGAATGAGATGATGTCTAAGGTCAGCCCAGTCTATAAGTCTAAGGAGAAGGTCCCAAATTCCAACCCTTCTTACAAGCCTGTGCCTACCTCTCTGCTTGATGTAGGTTCACTTGGGAGAACTTCAGTATATACATGGTCACTTAGTCATTTTGTCTTGTCAAGTTTTAGGCAATGTCTCCTGAGATTTTCTTGTTATAGCCAGCCCTAGGCTATCTGGTTCTCCCTTTTGACTTACGACTGGGAATCCACTGGAAGCATCAGGAAAGGTTACTCTCATTTTGTTTCTCATACCTGTGTCTTTTGAAAATAGCACATAGGTTAGTGTGGAATGTGTATCTCTCTATTCACTCTCTTGATTCTTTTTTTGTTTGAAATAGCCTCTTCTAATAAAAGTCTTACTGACACAAAGGCTATAAGGCTGGTGACTAAATTATGGGTCCTTCAGTGAGAAATAGACAGTGAGCTTTCAACAAGTGCCTGACATTGTGGAGACAATAGAGAGTCTATCTGAGGAAGCTTGGGGGCCAGAATTAAGTTCCTTGCCTACTATAGGCGTGCAGACCTTTTTAAAGGAGAATGCTTAAATCTTAAGGGACTTTGAGGTTAATTGCCATCCACAGTCCTGGGATCAATGAAAAACAGGCAAAAAAGGGCCATATTTAAAGCTTGTTTCTCCCAACAGCCTTTGCAAAGAGGCTTATTTTATTTACATTTGCTATACTCTTGTTCCTACTAAATTGGGAATCCATATGGTTCCTAAGTGTGGGGCAGTCCTGGCTTATCCCAGTTATCTCAGAGTAATTATTGCTATTACCCTCTTTATTTTGTAAATGTCCTGGAATGGACAATAAGTTGCATGGTTACCTTACTACTGAGAGAAGGGGCCCTAGGCAGGCTGTATGCATCGATAGTCATATTCCGTAACCAGTACCATGTCAGTTTGACTCGCTTTTAGCAAGGCTTCTCCAAGGGAGTGAAGAAAGACACAGCCACAGTGAGAAGAAATGGACTTTCTGCTTTTATCAGGGAAGACAAACACATGGGCAGGAAAGAGAGTAGCCAGTAGTGGAATTGGCCTCACTGATCATTTGGAGGAAATATTCCCCTTGGTTTAAGAATTTGGATGGCCAAGAGGGTTTTTAGGAAAATAGGCAATGGGACAAGAAGCAGGAAAGAGTTAGGAGCTTTGCATAACTCGGTACCCAGTAATTGGTCTGATAACACTAGGAGCAGAGTGGATTTGGGTGGGATCTGACCTATGCTTGGAGGATTCCATTCTCCATTGGCAGAGGAACTTTGCTTCATGACCATGCATATGAGTTTGCGTGGCTTTCAGGGCATTTATGAATCCATGAAAACGGTAAAACATTTTGTTGTGTATGTATGCATATGCTCCATAATTTTCTGGAGAGAGGCTCTATAATTTACAGTAGATTATCAAAGCATCCATGATTCAAACAAGTTAATGTTGAGACTGGTGACTAATTTACATTGCCAGTTAATAGCTGAAGGAAAGGGGTGGGGCTTGGGAATCTTTGACACCAATAGGTAATTCTGGTGTCTGTTGGTTATCTGCTGTTTGTATCCCAAAGATAATTTTAAGTGAAAATCACTAAGACTTTTATGGTATTGGCAAAATGAAAAGCTGACATTTATACACTTTTATTGCTTTTTTCTATAAAAGTGTTCTACTTTTTATATAAAAAAGAATCAACATTAAAAATTGTTTTAAAAAATTGCCCATTTATCTTCACTTTAATCGAACTGTTTATTATTTTGGTTTACTTTCTTCCAATTTTTTTCCATATGCTACTTATTAATACATAATTGTAATTATAATATCCCTACAATTTCTATCCTGATTTTTATGTGCTAGTATATCACAAATATTTTCCATGACTTTGCATAGTCTGAAATAAATATAACTATTAATTATTTCAGAGTAATTCACCAAGTTAATGTCCCACAGCATCTTATTTTTAATGGGGGTTTTGAACTATAAAGTACACTCAGCCAAGTGGACAAATTATAATTGTACAGCTTGATGAATTTTCACTAAATGAACACACTTATGTAACCGTCTTTCAGATCAAGAAATAGAATATTACTAGCTCCTTCGTAGTTACTATCTTCCCTTTCCTCTCAAAGGGGACCACTGTCAAGACTTCTAACATCATGATTTCATCATGCTTGTTTTTGAAATTTATATACAGAGAAGCATAGGGTGATTGCAAACTCTTTTAGGTTTTGGCTTTTTCAGGCAACATAATATTTGTCAGATTCATCTATGTTGTCACATGTAGCAGTAGTTTATTTTCATAGCTGGATAATATTCTATTGTAAGATTTTATCAAAGTTTATCCAAATCTTACAGACATTTGTTGATAGACATTTGCGTTATTTTCAGTTTTAAGTTATTACAAATAATGCTGTTATGAACATTTTTGTACATATCTTTGGTGCACATATGTAATCGTCTTCTTTTGGGAAATATATATGGGAGTGACATTGCTGAGTTATTTTGAATGTGCATATGTTTAGCTCTAATAGATACCACAGACACTTTTTCAAATAGTTTACTGATTTATAGCCCCAGCAGTGTATGACAGTCCATCTGCTTCCCATCCTTGCCATCACTTGGAATTATTAGTCTTTTTCATTGTAATCATTGTGATAGGTGTATATTGACATCTCCTTGAAGTAGTAATTTTCATTAGGCTGGTGTCTTTTGGTAAACAGAAGTCTTAATTTTAATATAGAACCCACTTTATTGGTCTTTTTCTTTATGATTCATGGTTTTTGTGTCCTGTTTAAGTAATCTTTGCCTACTTGTAGATACTATGTTATTTTGTTTTATTGATTCACCATTCACATTAAAGTCTATATTGCACATGAAATTGATTTTTGCCTATGGTATGAAATACATGTCTAGATTCAGTTATTTTTAATATCTGCATCTTGAAAAAAACGTTCTTTCCTTGCGGGTATTCAGTGCTTCCTTACTTTTTCATAAACTAATGTCCACACATGCATGAGTCTGTCTCTAGACATTCTGTTTTGTTCCATGGGTTTATTTATCTATCCTTGCCAATCTTACGCTTTTCAATTACTGCAGCTTTATAGAAAAATCATCATAGCTGGTAGTTTAATTCTCGAACTATCAAGATTGTCTTGGTTATTTTTGACCCTTCACTCTTCCACATATTTTAGAAATAAGTGGCCAATTTCTTTTAAAAAGTGTTAAGACTTTAGTTAGGATGTAATTGAATCTACAGATTAGTTTAGGGAGTATTAACATCTTTATAATGTTGATCTTCCAAATCCATAGACCTAGTATATCTCTTAATTTATTTAACTCTTTTTTAATTTCTAAAATTTTTGCAGCTTTATGTAGAAGTTTGTACATTTTCAGTAGATTTGTTTCTATGTATTTGATTGTTGTTTAGCAAATAGCTTTATTTAAAAAAATTAATTTTATAATTTTTGCTGATATTAAGGAAAACAATTGGTTTTATGTATCATTGCCCTTTTTATTCAGTGATTTTACTAAATTTGCTTATTAATACTCATAATTTGTCCACAGATCTATTGGGATTTAAAAAATATATATCTTTTATTTTCTTCCTTTATAACATTTTTAATCGTGCCTTATTACATTAGCTAGAACTTCCAGTATAATTAAATAGAAATGATGATAAAGAGAGTATTTACCTCATTCTTAATCTCAGAGGGGGAAACTTTAAATATTTCACCTTAACTATGGTATTTCCTGTAAGCTTTTTGAAGATAATCTTTCTCGGAAGGATGTTCCTTTCTGTTTCTCATTCAAGAGTTTTTTTATTTGTTAAAATCATAAATGGATATTGAATATTTTCACAAGCTTTTGCTGCATCTCTTGACATAATCATTGATATTTTTTTCTTTGTTTCATCCATGTAGTGAATTACACTTTTTGCTTGTTGAATATTAAACCACATCTGCATTTCTTATAATGATATTGTGGATATGCTTTTAGGAGATACATATTTATCTCTCAAATCCTTTGAGAGATACATACTGAAATATTTATGGGCTAGATATTTATGGGATTGTCTGCAAAATATTCTGGAAGTGGTAGAGGAAGTGTGAGGCTATAGCTAATATAAGATTGTCCATGAGTTGATACATTTTAAAAACGGGGGTGATGAGTACTTGGGGACTCATTATACTCCCTTCTTTACTTTTGCATATGTTTAAAAATTTTCACGATAAAGATTAGCTTTAGAAAGTAAATTCTGTCTTGAAGAAGATAATACCACCCAAGCCTCAAATTATCTCTATAAATTTTCACAGTATTTGATTTAAAAATGCCAGATAAATTAGATAATGAGAAAGGAGTGGGACATATATCAGTTTATAGAAAGGAAGAGACTGGGAAATCTGGATTCAGAGTTATCATATACATTTTAAAAATTGTGATTAATATGTTCAAGTAAATAGAATTCATTAGTAAAACCATAGGAGTGAAATGTAATCCACAAAAAAAGAGACACATTGAAATTTGAGAACTAAAATGAAAATGTCTGAAACTAAGAAATAAGTAAACTGTTTTAATAGCAGGTTAAATACAGATGAAGACATGATTAAAAAACTAGAAGATTAACTTAGTGGAAAGAAAATGGACGTAAGTATGGAATAGAGAAGGAGTAGAAAATATAGAAAACAATGTAATAAATATGTCAGGTTTTTGGAAAAGGTCCAGTGTAATTTGAACCTCGGAAGGAGAAAAAAAAATGAATGAGACAGAAAAAATGTTCAAAGTGAAAGTTTTGGGAACAGTGGTGATGGTTGCATAAGAGTGTGAAAGTAATTAGTGCCATTAAATTATATACTTAAAAATGGTTAAAATAACTTAAAAAAATGTTCAAAGTGATAAAAGGTCTCCAAATTTCCCATACTGACCAAAGGCATCAAGCCACAGATTCAAGAAGCACTACATTCCCCAAAGTGGCTAAATACAAAGAAATCCATTCCTTATCATAGCATAGTAAAACTTAAGAAAACAAGGCCAGGCATGGTGGCTCACGTCTGTAATCCCAGCACTTTGGGAGGTCAAGGTGGGCAGATCACTTGAGGTCAGGAGTTCGAGATCAGCCTGGCCAACATGGTGAAACTCCATCTCTACTAAAAATACAAAAATTAGCCAGGCATGGTGGTGTGCACCTGTAATCCCAGCCACTTGGGAGGCTGAGTGAGGCAGGAGAATTGCTTGAACGTGGGAGGCAGAGTTTGCAGTGAGCCAAGATCATGCCACACGCCACTGCAGTTCAGCCTGGATGACAGAGCAAGACTCCTCTCAAAACAAACAAACAAACAAACAAAAAACACTTAAGAAAACAAAAGACAAAAAAACGAAAACAAAAACAAAAAAACACTTGAAAATAGCTAGAGAAATCTTGAAAGAAGTCTTTAAAGGAACAATAAGACTTGCAGCTGATTTCTCAAGAGAAACAATAGAAGCCAGAAGACAATGGTAAATGTTAAATTTTAAAGGAAAATAACTGTCAACTTAGAATTTTATACCTAGAGAAAATATTATTTAAAATCTGGACAAAATAAAGGCATATTCAGACAAAAACACAAGTAATTTGTCATCAGCAGACCACAATAAAAGATGCTGTAACAAGTTCTTCAGGCAGAGTTAAATTATCCTGGATCTGAAAATAGCAGAAGGAAATACAAAACAATAGAACAAATTAATACATGGACAAACATAAACTACCACTGTTTATATAAAATAATATTAATAATGTCTTATGGGGTTTAAAATATATTTATTATAAAATATATGACAATAAATTTCAAAAAGAGGGTGGTGGATAAATGGAATTTAAAATGTTTTCAAGTCCACACTTCATTTTGGAAAGTAAAAGTTATAATTTATATTAGACTTTAGAAAGTCAGGGATGGATCTTATAATATGTAAGGTAACCACTAAAAATTGTAGTAAAGAATGTGTAACTAACAAGATAATAGGGGAGAAACTGGATCCCTAAAAAATCTTTATTGATATGTCCAAGAGAAAGCAAGATAAGAAATTAAAAGGAAAATATAAAAAGTGAGATGAATATAAAACAAATAGTAGGATAGTAGTTTTAAGTACAAATATTTTGGTAGTTGTGTTACATGTAAATGGAATAAATGCCATAATTAAAAGACTAATACAACAGACTGGATTAAAAATCAAACCAACTATATCATGCCTATAGGAAACAGACCTTAAATATAAAGATACATAAATTTTGAAAATAAAATGATGAAATAATGTATAATATGCAATTATAATTCAAAGTAAGCTGGAGTACATATAGTAACACCAAACAAATTAGACATAAAGGCAAACATTACTGTAGCAAGAGGAATATTTGATAATAATAAAATATCAATCAGGAATATGAAGCAATACTGAAGTGGTATATACTTTATAACATAACCTCAAAATATATAAAACAAAATTTGACCAAATTGAAGGAAAAGTAAAGAAATTCACAAACTTGAGATACTTGAAATTATCCAAATGTAGCTCTTGAGAATGTTGAGAATCAACTATACTTTTTTTCTTGTATATAATACTTAATGAGGTTTTTAAATGCACAGACAGTGTTTTTCTCTTGAATAATTTCTTCTGAGTTAGAAGAAGTAAGAAGGTGTGTGTGCGTGTGAGTGTGTGTATATATGGTGTGTATATATACACATACCTGTATAAAATATATAAAAAACAAGAAGATATATATATATCTTCTATATATATGCATACGTAAACATATATATCTTCTATATATATGCATACATATATATCTTCTATATATGCATATATACATATGTATCTTCTATATATGCATATATATACATATGTATCTTCTATATATGCATATATATACGCCTATGTATCTTCTATATATGCATATATATCTTCTATATATATCTTCAATATATATCTTCTATATATATGCATATATATGTATATATGCATATATATCTTCTATATATATCTTCTATATATATGCATATATATATGTATATATGCCTGTACTTGAATCTCAGGCACAGAGAATTGACTTATTTATATTCCTTAATTCACAGCACATTGTCATTATCTCTACAAGGCCTCGTTCTTGTTTAAATGTATTTTACTGTTCTCCCTTTTCAAATTCTACTCCCATTGTAAACACTCCAGTATTTTTTTTTGCTCTCCCCTAGTATCCTGGGAACTATGATTTTCAGAATCTCTTGACAGTAAGGTTACACTTCATATTTTGCCAATGAGAGGCATTAATAAAATATTTGGATGGCAGAATAGATGCAAATGTCATTAATTTTCCTCCATCTATGGCTTGTAGACATGAGGGTTTTGACAGATGAGATTTTACAGCATTTTACTGCAGCAGCTGTGAATGTCAACAGTGATTTCCTGTAGTTTTGACCTGGTTGACAGAAATCTCCTAATTCTCTGAGAGGTAGAAACATCCTTCCTTGACCTTTGCTCCTCCCTGAAATCCATCAGTTTTTAAATACCTAATTCCCTGTATTAAATCCTTTCTTGCTTGAAATACATTGTATGTTGGTGTTTTCCTGGATGAATTTCCACTGATAAAATATTTGGTATCAGTAATGGTTGCAGGAAATATGTCTTTATAGATATAAATCTGGAATTTGTTATTTGACCTGGCTGTATTTGAAAGCAGTGATGACATAATTGCTAGTGACATGGATATTAATAATCCATGGCATGCAATAGCAAAAGCATTACTTAAGTGATCACTTGTTGTCTGCAACAAATTTTGTATTGAAGACAAGGTTTTGGGTGAAAAAGTGGCCATTGCAGTAAACTTTAATTGTGGGAATAATGACTACTGGGACTGTGGTGTGTGGCAATGGTTTATGACTACTATAGGAGTTTAAAGGATCTGTGATTAAAGAACTGTGATTAAAGCACAGTCAGGGAGCCAGAGAAATTATATGACTGAGCTAAAAGAATCTCTTAGATATTGTAGTTGCAGGACCAATGTATAAAAAGGTCAGACCTACAATTTAATCCTGCAGATTATAGAATTATATTGCAGATTGAATTTAAAGCTTTGCTGTGTCATATGTGAAAGTTATAGCACTGCTTCACAAAGAGTGAGACCATAAAAACTGAACTAAGACATGTGGGAAGGGGTTGAATCTGAGTACCTTAAACCTCCACATCTAACTAGTACTCTCTTGCCAGCAGAAGAAGCTCCTCCTTCCCTGTCTAAGGAGGGTGGCCTTTTCTTGCCTGAAGAGTCTATGATAAGCTCACCTACAGCAGTTCTTTTATAAGTAGATTCTAATTTTTCCCAAGACCTGCTTCTCAAGACCGTTCTTTATTACCTACAGACCTGTATCTGAAGTCAAAGCCCAGCATATTCCAGGGGGACAAGCACAAACTCTGTTTAGGGAAGAGATAGCTCAGGCTCTCTGATTTTCCCATTATAAGAGAGATACAAACAACCTACTAATAGCAGAAGTCAAGTCTAAACCTGATGAAACATCATTTCTCAGACAGACACCTGTTGGCAGATAGATTGATTATATTGAACCACTTACATCAAGAACAATGCAGTATTTTGTTTCTACTGAAAGAGATAATTATTCTAGAAATGAATCTGCTTTTTCTGCTTACAGAGCTTTTGTCAGCTTCAGCATATGCGGACTTAGTGAATGCTATATTCATATATGGCATTCCACACAATATTGTTTCTGACCACAGAAACAGTGACAAAATCGCAGGTAAGGACACATCTAGAACTCGAAACCATTTCTGACTGAGTCCACAACCCATGTTTTGAACCACTATCATATAGAATTAATGTTTATTCTTTTTCTCTTCTCGATTGACCCTGACTTCCAAACAACAAGGTCTTTTGCTTTCTATCTGTAAAGCTCAGACAAAGCCCATCTTTCTGTGACCACCACATGTTAGCCCATGATGTGGGCATTCCTCCCTTCTGGGAGTCCTGTACCAATCATTGTCCGTTTCAGTTATTTGGGGCACTCAGATGCTACATAATATTACCCTTTAAAAAAATAATTTTACAATGAAGAAGTGTGGTAATTCTTCCATACCTACATGATTCACTGGTCTTATTTTGTATTTCATCTCATAGAAACATCTGGTTTTTTAGAATGGTAACATGGCTTAGTGAAGACTTGATTATTGTGATAGCAAGAAGGGCAAAGTTTGTGTGGGTGGAGAGATGTCCTACAAAATGCATTGTATGCTTTGAACTGGTGACCAAATCTGTGATGCATTTTATTCCGCAGCTACAATATACGTATCTAGGAGCTAAGAGGGGAAGAAGAGGTGATAGGGTTTTGCAACATTTTTTTCTAGTAAGCATTATTCCTCATGAAGGACTTGCAAAAATTTGCATCACATGCCCGCATCTTTAGGCCCTGTTGATTTAGCAATTTTAGTTTCTAAGTGTGAAAAGCTTGCTTAAGAGGACACTGAAAGGACATGGAAGTTCATTTTGTTCTCCTCCTGTCACTGAGGTAAAGAAGGGGTTTTGCTATACTGCCTAAGGTGATTGATCCTCAAGTAGGGTTGCTGGTTTAAAATGAGGTTGAGAAAACATATATGTGCTCATCATCAGCAGGATCCAGCCTGGACCCCTGATTACTGACTGCCAGCTATGGCCCTTTTTGGTATACCTATGGCCTCTCTTTGGGAGAGGGGTGGGATTAGTTGGCAACTGGTAGAAGAATAGGAGGGGGATGAGAGTGTGGGTTGTGGGAGGAGAATAATATGTAGAGGCCTGGTGAGGAGCCGGTGGACCTCTAAATAGAAACATTGCCTCTTTCACATATTTCAGCTGTAGTAATTCATTTTTGGCTTCACATTTTTTCTTTATGTGTCTGTTTTGTGGCAGCTGGGGCCCCCGCAGCTTTTAATGGCTAATAACACAGTCCAGAGGTATGCAGTAAGTAATAGAGGACCAAGAGGGAAACTCCAGTGGGGAGCAGACAAGTACAAGGGCACCCTTGACTCCCACCTGCTGAGGGTCCACCTGAGAATTGTAGCAGGCAGTTTCCGTGTTCTTGGGAAGAAGGTCTGTCCTTTCCAGGGGTGTGAATTCCACAGGAAGTTCTGGAAAACAGAGAAAGACTGAAGGAAGGGCAGTTTTGTAGAAATGACTGTTCTATGGGAGGAAGACACTGGGCTGAAGAGAAAAGGGGAGGTAGATGGGCAGCCACGTTCTTAAGAGCCTTGTAGACTAGCCCATGGGGTGAGTGGTGTAACAGTGTTAGGAAGGGTGGCCTCACGGACCCTCCCTGGAATGTCTGGGAGGTTAGGGGTTGATGGTGACGATGTTAGCAATGATATCACCACCACCATTGCCATCTCCATTGCTTATTGAGAATTCATGTAGACCAGCTACTGTGATCAATGTTTTTATGTTCATGATCGCAGTTAATGCTTACACGGTTAAATGAATTGCCTAAAGTCACTAAACAGTGACAAAATCGCAGGTAAGGACACATCTAGAACTCGAAACCATTTCTGACTGAGTCCAGAACCCATGTTTTGAACCACTATCATATAGAATTAATGTTTATTCTTTTTCTCTTCTTGATTGACCTTGACTTCCAAACAACAAGGTCTCGCTTTCTATCTGTAAAGCTCAGAGCAGGGCCATCTTTCTGTGACCACCACATGTTAGCCCATGATGTCGGCATTCCTCCCTTCTGGGAGTCCTGTACCAATCATTGTCTGTTTCAGTTATTTGGGGCACTCAGATGCTACATAATATCACCTTTAAAAAAAGATAATGGAAAGGCAGAGTCAGAGAAAAAAGAGAGCAAGGAACCCGGAGTCCCAAGGACTGAATTTGGCTTCCAATTTAGACCCCTATTATTTTTAAAAACTCTGGCCTCCATTTCCACCTGCATAAATCAGACATAACAGAAAAACCTACCTCATGGGGTTGCTATGAAATGAATGAGGAGGTTGTAGGGACAACCTTTTAAAACTAAAGAATGAGATACAGACACAGTTATGGTTATATATTGATGTTGGTTAAGCTAAAATGATGTATACCTTAAACCAAGTTTCATCCTCAGCCTCGGTTAGCTCCCACCCCCACTGCATGCCTTTCCATGCTTTCTGGATAACTATATTATAGTATCCCATACTATATTGTAACATGAATTGTGTAAACACAACTCATGTGTCATGTTTTTGCATCTCTGCCACCTCACGGTAATTGTCATGTGAATGAATATTTGTACATAAGAAAAACGTTTTGACTTTCTGAATGATACAATCAATGTGGCTAGCATAGCAGGGAGGGGGAATTTCTAAATTTAGAAGAAAAAAGGTTTTTGTTTTTTTTTTTTCTATTCTGGATGCTCTTTTACCAACTTACAGGCCAGGAACTGGAATAAGTCACCTAAGTTCCATTCCTGCTCTAGAATTTTATGAGGCCATGAAGTGTGTTGAGTAGCAAAACAACTTAAAATATAAGAAATTCAACCCAAGTTATAAAATACTCTCATTTGTATTTTACCAAAAGCTGGAACTATTTGTCCCTAGTTACTCATGTTTTATGTATTCTAAAAGATAAAACAGGGACAAAAACAAGTAGCAGCATCTGCTCTGCACATTTTTCTCTCTCTGACGTCCTCAGGATATTTTCTTCTCTGTTTTTTTTTTTTGTTTGTTTGTTTTTTTTTCAGATTACATACATCTGAGAATTACAGGATAAATGCTTCATTTACTGCTAAATAGCTTTCTGGCCTGCCTGTGAATAAAGAGAGGTGGAAAAATGAGAGAACAGGACTCTCAGCTTGTAGCCCTTGTGTTTCTGGTGGAGAACATGCAGAGAGCCAGCAGGCACAGGGACTAAGCTTCTTCCAAGCTAGACTTGTTGCATCCCAGCAACTTAGACACAATCACAGCCACAGATAACCACCACAGTCCATGACTTGCTGTGTGTGTGTGTGTGTGTGTGTGTGTGTGTGTGTGTGTGTGTGTGTGTTAAAATGGGAGACTCATTCTTGAGCAATCTGAGAAGACGACTCAGGACAATAAGGCACTGAACTATGGGGCAGGACCATTTGGCTCAAAGAAACTAGAAAAGAGATCACTGAACAGGCTTAGAGAAACCAACAGATTTGAAATGGCAACTCCTTTTGATGAAACGTCCCACTGGCATGTTCAGGGTGTCATTGATGGGGGTGCTATTCCAGGCCTTTGATTATGTTCAGACTTTATCTGTGGTTTCTTTTTTTTTTTTGGTGATAAAGTCAATGTACAATTTCTTCTGCCCCTGCTAGGAAGGGGTCATCATTGAGGGTCTACCAGGGTGAGTAGGAAAGCAGACAAGACCCTGCTCAGGATTCTGACCGGTGAGACTGGCTTTGGAGTGTGTTTTTGTCTGTTTCACTCTGGCACCTCCCAACATGCCTCATGCTTTCCACTCTTAAAGCCTTTGTTTTGCTATTCCCACCTGGAATATTCTTCACAGTATTTCTCTCTATTAAGGCATACTCATTTGTTGGTATGAAACTAAAATACTATTCTTTCTTTGTCAGTTCAGGCTGCTAAAACAAAGTACATAGACTGGGTGGCTGATAAACAACACACATATATTTCTCTTGGTTCTGGCGTCTGGAAAGTCTGAAATCAAGGTGCCAACATGTCGTGTGCTGACGAGGATCCTCTTCTGGTTGCAGATGGCAGACTTCTTAGTGTCCTCACTTGGTGGAAAGAGGGTGACAGAGCTGCCGGGGTTACTTTCACAAGGGCACTGGTCTCATGCTTGAGGGCCCCACCCTCATGACCTAATTATCTCCCAAAGAATCCACCTCCTAATCACATTTTATTGGGGGTTAAGATTTTGACATATAAATTTTATGGGGACATAAACATTCAGGCCATTGTACACCTCCTCTGGAAGCTTTGCTGGAGCTCTCAGGCTGGAAGCTTTCTCTCCTCTGACCTTGCCTAGTACCTACAATATCTATGATCCACTTGGCCTCACACATCTATAGCCTGGTGCCATTGGCATGTTTGCCAGATTTTCCTCTCCTCTTTAGTTCTAAGCCCTGGAGGGTAGTGCCTTGGGGTACCCTAAGTGTAGTCCTGGAGGGTAGGCGTCTTATCTTAACTCTTGACTGAATCTCACCTCAGTTTTATTCTTTATCATCTATCAGGTAGACTAACAATAGTTTCTGCTAAAGTTTGAATGTATCCCCAAAGTTCATGTGTTAGAAACTCAATCCTCAATCCAACAGTGGAACTGTTGACTGAGAGGTGGGACTTTTAACAGATCATTAGGTCATAAGGGTTCTGCCCTTGTGAATGCCATTATCATGGGAATGGGTTCCTGATATTTGTATTCCTGAAATATTGTATTTCTGAAATAGGACAGGATGAGTTCTGCTCTATTTCCTCTCTTTCTTACGCACTCTTGTGCCCTTCTGCCTTTTGCTGTGGGATGATGCAGCAAGAAGACCTTCATCAGATTCGACCTCTTGGTCTTGGACTTTGCAGACTCCAGAATGGTGAGCCAAATAAATTTCTGTTCATTATAAACAACCCAGTTTGTGGCATTGTGTTACAGCAGCACGAAATGGACTAAGACAATTTCCTAACTGGCTGTGTCTACCTCCAGTCTCCATGCCTGATCAATCCATGCACTACACTGCCCCAAATAATTTTTCTATTATGCAGATCTGATAATGACTTTCCTTTGTAAAGTACGTCAGTGGATTTTTGTTTAATTTTGGTAAAATTGTGACATATAAATCTCTCCTCAATTTGGCTTCTTCTAGCCTATCTGGTCCCACTTCAATCCCTTCCTATCATCTAACTTTGCTGAACGACTTACTTTTTTCTGGGACATTCCATAATTTTTCTAATACCTTTGATTCAATCTCACTGCCTGGAATGTCTTTCCCGGACTTGATTACCAGGAAAACTCCTATAACATATTTGAAGATTTTGTTCAAATATTACTTCCTTGGGGAAGTCTTTTTCCTCTTAGCAAAGTTAATAATTGGCTTTGTACAGTATCATTTTATAAAACACATAGTATATGAAGATTACATGACAGGATACACATAAAGAGCTTAATGTAGCATCGGCACAAAGGTTGTCTATAAATACTAGCTATTATTATTTTCTCTTCTTTTTTTTTTAAGAAATATACTAGCAGGCAAAGAGAGAAAAGGTACCACTTAAATGAAGAAAGCCTACTTTTGAGTGTGGATGAATTCAGAAAAGAAACTTCTGTCTTATTAACACACATATGTCAATATCTAGCAACAGAGAAAATAATCCCATCACAGAATAAAAGGTGGTCAGTTTCTCTTTTGCTATTTTGTCCTCAACTTGAAAGCAGAGGCACGGAGTCCCAGATGTGTTATATAAGGGAGTTCTATGCTTAACCAGAAGTTCATTTTGAAAGTCCAGTCTTTACTCAATCAGTTCTACCTGCCTGAAATACCTTCATCTTCTTGGTCTATCTAGTGTCACCCTATCCGGGTGACAATATATGCTCTTTAATGAAATGTCTCCCAATTATTCCAGCCTATTGGACCTTTTTTTGGTAATACTCTTGCTATTTTTTAGGTGTGTGTTGTGGCGCAGGGCTAGGGCAAGGGGCAGGGAGAAAGGGAGGGAAGTTGTTTTCTAGAGAGGACTATTATGGTATATTCCAGGCTGGCAGGTTTTTCTGGACCAAATATCTACCTTCCTTGCTGAGGAAAGCAGATCTAGACTTCTCCTTAAGCAGGGGCACTGCATGCCAAGTGGCCCTCTGGTTCTGGTTGATTGGAATATCAGTAGCCAGGATGGGCAGTTCAAAAGTAGTCAGAGACCTCAGAGAGACCCAGTGAGAAGAACTCTGCCCACACATGGGTCCTGGCAATGACGAAGACCAGTCTAATTTTCCTTCTTGGGAGTTTATTTTGAGGAGCAGAGCCAGCCAGATGATCATATGATGAGAGACAAGACTGACAGCAGGTGTCAGACTGATTGCACCTCACTAAGTAACAAAGCCACCAAGCTCCAGAGCTAAGGAACATCTGACAATCCTGTCTGTCCTGAGAGCCCCTTGCATAAGACTGACTTTCCAGTTTACTTTTGGTAAGACCAGGTTCCTCAGTTCCAGTGGGATTTCTCCCTCCTCTTATTACTAGCTCTATAATACCCAACCTCTGCCCCATTTTTTAAGGTAGGGAAGCCATTAAATAATTCAGATGTCAAATTACTACTGAGCAGGAATGTCTGTCCTTCCATACCTTGGCAGAGCTGAGCATGTAGTATATTCCAGTAAGGGGTGGTTGATTAATTGATTGAGTTTAACAAGTTATCAGAGTCTTGATTTTTCTTCCTGTGTCTCCCATGGAAAATGTAACCTAGACCTGGGCATATAATAGGTGCAGCACATGTACATAATGCTTGTTGCCTAAAGGACTGGTTCTGATTATCCACTTTCATTTCTTAGCATGTGCTACTCTAGATTGGTTGAAGGAATATAGGAAATTCAATGAGCTCTTCTGGTCCCAATTTATGTCTTTAAAATAATATTGATAACACCAAGGCCTTGTCAACCTTGACAGGTGAGATTAGAATCAAGCTTTTAAAGGCTCCCCTCTTCCCTGCAAGTAGGGTCAGTTTAGCAGTAAAAAAGAAGTTTCATGTTATTTTACTAATTTGAGCCTCACAGGAACCCTGAAAAATACTCTTTGTAATTATTCTCATTTTTGAGATGAGGAAACTGAGGCTCAGAAAAATTAAGGAATGTGGTCAAAGTGTCACACACACACACACACACACACACACACACACACACACAGAGTAAATAAACGGCAAAGGTGAGATTTGGAACCTAATCTTAATCCCAGAGTTACTTTTTTAGGTTTCCGGAAAACTGAAAAGTCAGAAAGAGCAAAAATGTGGTTCTCCTCAGAGGGGAGGAAAGATAAAAGTTGAGGTTTCCATTCTTCTGTGGATTGAATGCCTCCTGGGCTGAGGAGATAGCAGTAGAATAGTTTGGTACCCCATTGTGGCAATAGTCTGAATTGACATTCACAAATTACTTGAAGGCCAGATACTGGACTTCATCATAAAATGCAAAGCATTATAACTTGAGTGTCTTTACTTCTCAGCACATCAATTAAGGGTAAGAAATAGGGTAAATCAGCACTCTATTAGAAATGTCTCAGAAGCTCCAATAAATAGCAAATGAAAAAAACCAACAAACCATCCAAATTACTCCCCAAATTGTCCAACTAGAATTGAAGTTCTAAAAGAGTTCTAGGGGTATCACTTTCTTGGAACATTACAGGTTTTCCAGCATTGCAAGGTAATTCAAAGTAGATCATAGAGGAAAACGAACAAGACCCATTTCAATTTTAGAGAGACCAGACCATGAGGCATGAAAGGATTAGCATCAGGGGCCCTTCAAACCAGGTTCTTTGTTGAAGGGGTTGGTGGGGATGGTGACCAAAACATGGCTGCACTTTTCTCCAGGTTGCCTATGTTACTAGGGGAGGTAGAAAATAATGAGATGGCTTGGGAATATGCAAAGAAAGGCAGCAGAACTTGTGGGATCTAGAAGTAAATGGGCCTGTCTGCCTGAGGTTTGCTTGGCTCTTGCTGTAGCTGCAGCAGCAGCTCATTCACAGGGACAGAAGGTTGCTGACTGTTTCTCCTTTTGTCCAGAATTGGGTGAACTTTGACTCAATCAGCAGTGGTTGGCAAGTATGAGCAATGCTTTCATGAAGATGTCTGACTTAACTAAAATTAGTGCAATGTAATCATGACTTCATGTTGCCCAATATAATCTGTCTTGTGAAGAGAGGGGATGATGTTTTTCAAATAGTTTTTAGCAGCATCATCAAAAAGAACTTGTAATCATCTCTCAATCATCCCTCCTGAGAGAGAACAGCAGAGTGTGGATGACACACAAGCCCCAAATCCCTTACATTTGTTTTTGATTAATGTTTGCATTTCATTGGAATGCAGGTGTTCCTAATGTTCTGGGAATTCAGATCATTTCAAACTCAACTGTGA
Source organism: Symphalangus syndactylus (assembly GCF_028878055.3). Lineage (NCBI taxonomy): Eukaryota > Metazoa > Chordata > Mammalia > Primates > Hylobatidae > Symphalangus > Symphalangus syndactylus. The sequence continues at coordinate 66,037,005 of NC_072434.2, forward strand.
AGGCACAAACAAGACTGGAACCATCTCTAGTGGCCAGGGAAGGTTGAACAGTTCCCTCCAGAGTGAGTGGGTGTGGAATCCTTCCCAGCTGTTTTGACTGAGGCAAAGACAGCGCATTACCTGACATGGCCATATGAAGCATACACAGAATGGTTGGCACCTCTTCTTTTGAAAAGAATGGCTAAATGTCTTCTTTAATGGCCCTGTACCAGACTATAGGGAGACTAAAGCATAAAGATGTGGGGAATTTTTTTATGGTAATGTTGAGGAAGCCTAACAAATTTTTAGTTAGACAACTTTGATTTTGAATGACATCTCAGACACTTCTTAGCTACGTAATCTTGGAGAGATTTTGGAAGGTCTTTGAGTTAGCTTCCACATGCGTAAAAAATGTATAATGGTGCTTCCTTTGGTTATTATGCACAATAAAGGAGATATTGTAGTAGGTACTCTATACATGGTTATCATGTTATTACTAAGAAGTGCTTGAACCTGGCTTACTTTATTTTGTTAATAGAAGTCGGAACTAAGATAGGATATAAACTAGCCTATGAATATTTGAGCATAAACTTGAAAACTTACATCATTATCCTGGAGAAACAGATTATCCTCCGATAAGGAGGTCTAGAAAAACAGTATACAACTCTTAACGTTTGAGTTAAGCTGACATTCATATCTGAAATTGTCATCCACCAAAGTGCAAAGCAGCGAGTGGGAGTTGAAAATATTTTACTCAATTATATGTTTTAACATAGTCTTTGAAGGGGTAATGGAGGATGGTGGACCCACATGTAGTCAGCAGTCATTCTTAAGGTACAGTGTATTCAGTGGATAAGCCCTTTTGGATAGGAAGTTCAGTTGATAAGCTCCGTTGGTCCTTATTAGTCCTCAGCTTTTAAGTCTAATGAGTCTTTACATACCCAAGTGGATGCATCGTATTTTTCTGTCACCTGATAGTCACTTGGTGAAGACTTTGGAGGGATGTAAATAGAACAGCTTGATCTTGGAAACCCAGGAAGATCCCAGCATCCTGGAGATTTGTCCCAGCATGCTTCATGGGAGATATTACACATGAAGCCCAAACCACCTTCCATCTCAGGCTAAAATAGAGATCTGCTTAGTTTTATGTCTGAGACCTACATTCAATGTTATAGTCCATCTATGTGGTCCACCTTCCCCCTGCCAAAAGGGTAGTTTTTGCCTCTTTGTATGCTCTGGTGTCTTTCCAATCAAATCAGCAGTCTTATTATTCATACGCTACTTCCTTCCATTTCTTTCTCATTGCACTTCCAGGACCAGGAGACAAGCATAGAGATAGATATTGGAGATAAAGATATAAATGTCCTTGTTTCTGTCCTCAAGGAGTTCTTCTTGGTCCTGAATAGGGTCAGCATGTGCTAATAGTGTGAAAAATAAAACTACAGATATCTGGACATGATACAGAGACAGAGGCACACAGAAAGGGTGTTAATTTCTGATAAGCCAAGGTCAAGAATAATGGAAATGAGCAAAGCCTTTAGAGCAGAAGGAGCACCTGAATTGGATTTATTCATTCAATATTCAACAGCTGTTTATTGACCAGTTATTATACATCAGGTCTGTTCTAGGTACTAGGGATACAGCAGTGAATAAACAAATAACACATAGGTAAAGATTTAGTATGCTATATGGCATTAAGGACAATGGAGAAAAATAAAGGATAAAAGAGAGGTAGAAAGTCCAGCAGTGGGATAAATGAAATATTAGAGGATGGATTTTGATCTTTATTGTTAGTCCACTCAGGCTGCTACAACACAGTACTGGACATTTATTTCCTACAATCCTGGAGGCTGGAAAGTTTAAGATCAAGATGCCAGCTGATTTGGTTCTTGATGAGAGCTCTCCTCCTGGCTTGCAGACTGCTGCATTTTTCCATGCTATCAGAGAGAGAGAGAGAGAGAGAGAGAGACAGAGATAGAGAGAAATAGAGTGAGATAGGGCATGAGAGAGCTCCCTGGTTTTTCTTTTTATAAGGGCACTAATTCCATTATGAAGACCCCACCCTTATAACCTCATCTAAAGCTAATTACCTCCCAAAGACCCCATCTGTTAATACCATAAAATTCTGAGTTAGGGCTTCAACATAGGAATTTTGAGTGGGGACACAACTCAGTTCATAGCATTTATAAAGAAGCTGCTTTTTGAGAGAGCCGTTTGGATGGTGGCACCACAATGTCTTCTAAAAATGCACAATCTTTGCTTTCACTGCTAAATTATATGAGTAACAGACACTCCTTATTCTCATTCCAAATCTAATTCCCAAACTATTTGCTGCTAATTTTCATTTTCTACTTAATTCATTTTTGAGTTGTTTGAATTTCTTGAAAGTGCACATTATTATTATATTCAGAGAAAGAAAAAAATTAAACTCTGAAAGGCACTGGGCTCATCATTTGGGTATATCATTTGCCACCTCCTAAACTATTATTGTAAAAGAGGTTAGTTATATTAAATAGAATATTTCAGATGAGAGGAGTATTTACAGAGCAGTACCCAATTGAGAATTTCTTGTGTTGTCTAGATCTAAGAAAAAGGGATTATATTTTGGTTTGAATATCCTCCCCATACATGTCTAATATTTTATTTTATCAAATCAGGACACTCATAAAAAAGAGGTGTCCATCAACTGGAAGCATAAATACTATATTAAGAAAATGTATTTAATAATTGAAAGTAACTGTGACCATTGTAAATTTGAGATGGAAATTAGAGAAAATAAATGAGTTCTCAAGTGATTAAGAGATACTTTACATAGAAAGGTTCTGAGTTGAGTATCTGAAAACACATGGGTTTTTTATTCCATTTAGTTTGTTAGAATACCCAGCTTATTTCTCATAAAAATCCCTGATTCCAGCTGGGCACGGTGGCTCATGCCTATAATCCCAGCACTTTGGAAGGCCGAGGTGGGTGGATCACGATGTTAGGAATTTGAGACCAGCCTGGCCAACATGGTGAAACCCTGTCTCTACTAAAAATACAAAAAATTAGATGGGCATGGTGGCACACGCCTGTAGTCCCAGCTACTCAGGAGGCTGAGGCAGAAGAATCACTTGAACCAGGGAGGCGGAGATTGCAGTGAGCTGAGATTGTGCCACTGTACTCCAGCCTGGGTGACAGAGTAAGACTCCGTCTCAAAAGAAAAATAAGCAAATACATAAATAAATTCCTAATTCCTGTCCCTCCTGCAATCTCATTCACAATCCCTAACCCAAGGGAGTGTGATTGGTGATAAGGTGAGGCGTGTGTTGAATGGGGCTCAGGGATCTGGGAATGATAATTTCCCAAGGAGAATACCGGCACTGGTACAGAAGAAGGGAGAATGGTTCGGTTGTTGGGTGGTCAAAACACAGCTGATCATCACAGAGTGTCTTTTTCTCCTATACTTGTATGTTGAGATTTTTTTCCACTTTAAGGCCTAATAAATGCTACATTTTCAATCTTCCCTGATACTGTCTATTCACTACTCAAAACAGAATTCATCTCTCTCCTTTTTTTTTTTTTTTTTTTTTTTTTTGCTTCCAAAGCAGTTTATTGATATGTTTGTCACAGAATATTGTTTTCTCCCTTGGATTAGTGGTCTTATTCAAAAACATTCTTCTCTCTGGTATTAGAGCAGCTGGAAAACCGTGGCACTGTGTTATTTCTCGCTCCTCCCCCAGTAAGGCCTAAAAACAATTACATTAAAATGCATCTGACCCCCTTTTCCCAATAAGCAGCATACGGAGCTGCTCTCAGGCTTAGACCAGGCAGAGGTCTGAATCTTCCTCTGAATATTTACGGTTGTAAGACTGGTGGAGAGAAATATGCATTTCTTCCCTCTGCATCTCCAAACTGGTTTGGCTCAGTAGTGAAACTTCTACCCCTTAAATTTATACCAAAAAAAGAAGATGGCTCTTGAAAACACTTTCTATAAAGCACATTTCTTTATCAGAATTACTTGGGGGCTTAGTCAAAAGTGGAGACTTCAGGGTCTCACCTCATGCCCTCAATCACAATCTTTGTTGATGCTTTCTTTTAATGGCTATACATATTGGTGTCTAGCTTATCAGTTCTAACTCTAAGATCTACAGTGTCAGAAACCAAGAGGAGTTATTCAGTGACACATTCATTGATTTTTGTGTTACGTGACTATCTCTGAGCAAGGGAGGAAAAGTGCCACTAAATAGAAGAGACTTTTGTACAGGAATTCCAAGGGATTGTCTAAAAGCTGAATAATACCTGTAATTAGACTCTTAGCAAAAATGCCCATTTCTATCCACATTGCCAGATCTCTAGAAGCTTTGTATGGCAATTCAGGAGAGGGCTCCAACACCCAGACACTTCATGTGTCTGGTAAGTTTTTGGTTCTTGTCAGTTGCTCATTTCTCTCCCAGTCACCTCTGGGAGTGTCAATGGCTTATCTCGCTCCGCAGTGGCGGCCCCAAAGGCAGGCTGCAGGTCACCCCGGCTTATCACCACTTTACATGGCTTCTCCAAGCAAATGGTGAGCCCTACTTGACTTGGGCTAAGAGCTGTATTGATTATTAACTACAGACAAACATCTGGTTTTCATTATTCGTGGTAGCAGACCAGAGCGGGGTGCTGTGCTGGCTGGTGTGATCACTTAACAACCATCAAGACTAGCTATAAAGAAAATTTAACATATCCTGTAATTACAGTCTGCCAAGCACAGAGGGGAGGAGGAATCTGCAGATCTGATTTCAGGACAAGAGAAAATGTTTATTGTATCTGTTCCACACATTTATTTACTCAGAGGTCGGGAGGCCTGTTGAAATATGGCCGCTGGGTACTGACGCTCCTGCAGCAGCAGAGCACCTTCTTGTTTAGGTCAGGAAGCTTCAGTGTGGCTCCAGGCGGATGGTCCCTTAATGCTTTTACAGGCTTTGGAATTTGGGCTGATGGAAATGGATGGGTGGATCTTGTCTGGAATAAACAATCCTTCTCCCACACAGCGCTGGGTGCCCTCCCCTGGGGCTCTTCTCAACCTTCTGGAGGCTGCCTTCAGGGGCTTTTCCAACTGCTCCCTTCCTACTCCCTGGCAAAGGGTGACTGGGGCAGTGAATTAGCACTTATTGCTCATCAAATATGTGCCACGTAAGTGCTGGGTGATTTGAACACATTTTCGTTTCTACTCCTCACATTTCCCTGTGAGTTAGACATTATTATTCTCATTTATAAAATGAAACTGAGGTGGGGCGTTGTGGCTCATACCTGTTATCCCAGAACTTTGAGAGGCAGAGGTGGACAGATCACTTGAGGCCAGGAGTTCAAGACCAGCCTGGCCAACATGGTGAAACCCTGTCTCTACTAAAAATACAAAAATTAGCTGGGCGTGGTGGCGTGGGCCTGTAATCCCAGCTACTCGGGAGGCTAAGGCACGAGAATTGCTTGAACCCAGGAGGTCCAGGCTGCAGTGAGCCGAGATCACACCACACCACTTCACTCCAGCCTGAGTGACAGAGCGAGACTGTCTAAAAAAAAAAAAAAAAAAAGAAGAAGAAGAAGAAGAAGAAACTGAAGCTAAGAGCTGTTAAATTGGAGGAAGCAGTGGTTCCTTCCAGGACATAAAGGAAGAGTGCAACCTCCCTACTGTCTTTCCAGAGCAGAAAAATGGGGATGCAGCAGTTTTTTTTTTTTTCCAGACTTATGTTTAGAAGTTTTTTTTCTCACAGAATTTTTGACAGAGTGACCTCTGAACCAGTGGGTTAGAGAACTGGATTGACAATTCCCAGACGTATTCAGGGATAGGAACTGTAAAAAGCAAGTAAACCGAGCACCCTGACTTTCAAGGGTATTAAACTCTAAAATTGAGCTATCTATGTAGAAATAGGAGTAAACTACAAGCTAAGAGATTATCAAATACAAAAGGGCAACCCCAGGAAACAGGTGAAGCTAGTGTTGGGTCCATACATCAAAGGATGGCAGTGTGTGAAGGAGGAGGGGTGGGCAGGACTGGTCTTAAAACTCTGAAGTGAAGAAGGGGGAGTCTTTTAACTTCTCTTTTCCATTCTTTTGACTCCTAAATCCCTTTAACTGTCTCTTCTTTCTCTTATCAAATGCTACCCACAGGAAAAGATGAGATGAATTTATTCAAACAAAAGCTTAAGCAGTTGAACTAATTTACACTCTCACTAACAGTGTAAAAGCATTCCTATTTCTCCACATCCTCTCCAGCATCTGTTGTTTCCTGACTTTTTAATGATTGCCATTCCAACTGCTGTGAGATGGTATCTCATTGTGGTTTTGATTTGCATTTCTTTAATGGTCAGTGATGATAAGGATTTTTTTATGTTTGTTGGCTGCATAAATGTCTTCTTTTGAGAAATGTCTGTTCATATCCTTCACCCACTTTTTGATGGTTTTTTTTTTCTTGTAAATTTGTTTAAGTTCTTTGTAGATTCTGGATATTAGCTCTTGGTCAGATGGATAGATTGCAAAAATTTTCTCCCGTTCTGTAGGTTTCCTGTTCACTCTGATGATAGTTTCTTTTGCTGTGCAGCTCTTTAATTAGATCCCATTTGCCTATTTTGGCTTTTGTTGCCATTGCGTTTGGTATTTTAGTCACAAAGTCTTTTCCCATGCCTATGTCCTGAATGGTATTGCCTAGGTTTTCTTCTAGGATTTTTATGATTTTAGGTCTTACATTTAAGTCTCTAATGCATCTTGAGTTAATTTTTGTATAAGGTGTAAGACAGTGTTGCAATTCCTCAAAGATCTAGAACTAGAAATACCATTTGACCCAGCAATCCCATTACTGGGTATATACCCAAAGGATTATAAATCATTCTACTATAAAAACTCACGCACATGTATGTTTATTGTGGCATTGTTCACAATAGCAAAGACTTGGAACCAACCCAAATGCCCATCAATGATAGACTGGGTAAAGAAATTGTGGCACATATACACCATGGAATACTATGCAGCCATAAAAAAGGATGAGTTCATGTCCTTTGCAGGGACATGGATGAAACCATCATTCCCAGCAAACTAACACAGGAACAGAAAACCAAACACTGTGTGTTCTCACTCATAAGTGAGAGTTGAACAATGATAACACATGGACACGGGGAGGGGAACATCGCTACCGCCTGCAGAAATTTGTCTACTCTCCCTCTGACCATTTCAAAGAAGGTAAAGCTAGGGAATGGGAACGCTGGCATGAATATGCTGTGGGCCTGCCACATGGTGTATGTACATGGGAGAAGAGATGTTACCATTTTAGTTTGGGAAGTAAAGAGTTCTTTCAACTTTGTCTTTTACATATTAGTAGTTATGAAAAGTTCAGAATCCCTGACATTTTTATACCAGTAAACAGAAAAAAAAATCGAAGGAGTAATAATAACGTTTTTTATGCTTTCAAATTCTTCAGATTTTTGGAGGCTGCTGTAACAACAAATAGAAGAAAATTTATAGCCTATAAATATCTAGGATATTCTGGTTAAGCATGATGATTTTTTTCTGAAATTCTACTAAATTTATAATAAAGGAATAAAAAAGGATAAACCAAGAAGAGAAAAGAAGAGATAAAAGCAAAATTTCGAAGCTGGAAAGTGAATAAACCAGTTTGGCAAACTACTTTGCACTTTGGAGTTGAAAACTCAATGCCTGTAGGCAAGAAGGACCACTAAGAAGCGAGCTGCAAAACCTTGGAAAGAACCCCAGATCAAAGGCAGCAGTCTAGACACAGAGCCCTGGATCCTCTTTACCAACCTTGGCAGCCTGGCCCCTCTCCTAGCTTCTGGACCATGGAAAGTTCATTCTCAGAAGAGACTGAAAGAAAAAGGTCCTGGATTCAAGAACACTAGGAATGGTAGAGGAAGGAATATCAGAAAACAAGAGGGTTAAGTGAAATTTACATACTGACCATTGACACTCCAGCTCCCTTCCTGAAGCAGTTCTTGGAATGTAAACAGCCAGAGTTATACCCTCCTGGCAGGAGATTGGATGCTTTGTTCCTGGGGAAACTTGCCAAAAAAGATCTAAAAATACATTAAAGTTTCCCAAGGAAACAATCAGGTCTCCACCTACAAGGAAGTTCACTCACTAGTTGAGAAGACTTTTTTTTTTCTTTTTTTTCTTTTCTTTTCTTTTCTTTTCTTTTCTTTTCTTTTCTTTTCTCTTTTCTTTTCTGTTTTTGTTTGTTTGTTTGTTTGTTTGTTTTGTTTTGAGATGGAGTTTGGCTCTTTCGCCCAGGCTGGAGTGCAATGGTGCGATCTTGGCTCACTGCAACCTCTGCCTTCCGGGTTCAAGTGATTTTCCTGCCTCAGCCTCCCAAGTAGCTGGGAATACAGGTGCCCGCCACCATGGCTGGCTTATTTTTGTATTTTTAGTAGAGATGGGGTTTTGCCATGTTGGCCAGGCTGGTCTCTAACTCCTGACCTCAGGTGATCTACCTGCCTCGGGCTCCCAAAGTGCTGGGATTACAGGCGTGAGCCACTGCGCCTGGCCTAGTTGAGAAGACTTTCATGCAAAAAATGCTTTTAAATAATATTTTAATTATTCACTTTTACATAGGAATTTATAGTCAAGGATCACCAGCATGTGAGGAATGCCTCCATGGTGAAAATAGAAACCTTAATGAATATAACAACAAGAAAAAACCCAGAAACTCAGAGAAAGAAAGACAAATGCAGGGAACAGAAACAAACTGAAAACAAAACAAAACAAAACTCTCCCAAATAATTATTATCTTCAGTAATATAAAAAGATAGTATGAGGGAAAAGCACAATTACACTTAAAAGAAGAAACATTCAGAGAACAGAAATAACTTTTGCAAGTTAAAAAGCTGAATAAAGTAACCAATATAATAGGTGGAAAATAAAGTTAAAGAAATAAAGCAAATGGTTGAAAAATGCGAGAGAAAAGATAAGAGAATGAAATGCTCAGGTGAGAAACTGATAGGACCTCTAAAAAGAAAGAACAGAAAAAACAGAAGGGAGGAAATTATCTAAGAAATAACACCACCCATGGATAGGAATTTCTGAATTAAAAGGGCTCACTGAGTTCAGATTAAAAGGACACATACTAAGAAGATCATGTGTGAAATTTCAGCACTGGGAACTTAGAGAAGATCTTAAAAACTCTGACAGAGAAGAAATAAGAGGAGGAAGAAGACGAAAAGAAAGTCAGGTCTGTATTATTCAGGACTCTCTAGAGGGACAGAACTAATGGAATATATAGATATATTATATATATGGAATATATATAATATATATGGAATATATATATTATATATATGGAATATACATATATATGGAATATATATATTATATATGGAATATACATATATATGGAATATATATATTATATATATGGAATATATTATATGTATGGAATATATATATTATATATGGAATATATATATTATATATGGAATATATATAATATATATGGATATATATATTATATAATATATATGGAATATATATATTATATATATTCCTATATATCCATATATATTATATATATTATATTATATAATATATGAATATATATATTATATAATATATATATGGAATATATATATAGGGAATATATATATGCATATATATGGGAATTTATTAAGTATAACTCACACGATTAACTCACATGATTATTAACTCACACGATCACAAGGTCCCACAATTGGTCGTCTGCAAACTGAGGAACAAGGAATCCAGTGTGAGTTCCAAAACTGAAGAACTTGGATTCAGATGTTCGAGGGCAGGAAACATCCAGCGTGGGAGAAAGATGTAGGCTGGGAGGCTAGGCCAGTCAGTCTTTTCATATTTTTCTGCCTGCTTATATTCTAGCTGTGCTGGCAGCTGATTAGATTGTGCCCACCCAGATTAAGGGTGGGTCTGCCTTTTCCAGCCCACTGACTCTAATGTTAATCTCCTTTGGCAACACCCTCACAGATACAATCAGGATCAATACTTTACATTCTTCAATCCAATCAATTTGACACTCAGTATTAACCATCACATGTCATACCCAAAGAACTGGCAATCACTGTGGCATCAGGCTTCTCAAAAACAAAGGAAAGCAAAGCAGAGTGAAGGAACACCTCCATGACATTCTATGCCTATCCAAACTATCAGCCAAGCAGGAATGTAGAATGAAGACATGAAAAAATCTCAAAAAATTTACCTCCACATTTTATCTGTTATCCATCAATGGGCATTTAGGTTGTTTCCACATCTTGGCTATTGTGAATAATGCTACAATGAACAACAAATATGGGAGTGCAAATATCTCTGCAACATACTTATTTCAGTTCTTTTAAATATATACCCAGAAGTGCTGCATCATAAGACACTTATATTTTTAATGTTTTGAGGAACTTCCATATTGTTTTCCATAGTGGGTACACCATTTTATATTTCCACCAACAGTGTACAAAGTTTCCAATTTCTCAACATTCTTGTCAAAACTTATTTTTTGAGAAATAATAACCACCTTCTATGGGCTAGATATTTGTGTCTCCTGACCCCTAAAATTTATATGTTGAAGCCTAAATCCTTAAATACCATGTGATAGTGTAAGAAGGTGGGGCCTTTGGGAGGTAATTAAGTCATAAGGATAGAGTCCTCCTTAATGGGATTAGTGCCCTTATAAAAAGAGGAGGAGACACAGGGTTTCTCTACTCTCTGCCATGTGAGGATATAATAAGAAGACGACCATCTCCGAACCAGGATGTCCTCACCAGAAATTGGATATGCTGGCATCTTGATCTTGCATTTACTAACCTCTAGTACTGTGAGAAACAAATTCCTGTTGTTTATAAGTCACCCAGTCTATAGTACTTTGTTACAGCAGCCTGAACTGACTAAGACACCATCATAAACAGGTGTGAGATATCTCACTGTGGTTTCATTTGCATTTTCCTGTGGTACATACATGCAATAGAATATTATTCAGCCTTAAAAAAGAAAATCCTGCTATATGCAACAATATGAATAATCCTTGAGGACATAATGTATGCTAAGTGAAATAAGTTAGTCACAGTAGAATAAATACTGCATTATTCCATTTATATAAAGTAATATAGTCAAACACATAGAAGCAGAAGAGTAGAATAGTGGTTACCAGGGGCTGGAGGTAGGGGAAGTGAGAGTTACTATTCAATGAGTATAATGGTTCAGTTAAACCAGATGATTAAGTTCTAGAGATCTGCTGTACAACATTTGCTCATGGTGGACAACACTATATTGTATGCATACTTAAAAATTTCTTAAGAGGCAATGAGAACACATGAACACAGGGAGGGGAACATCACACTCCAGGGCCTGTCAGGGGGTGGGGGGAAAGGGAGGGAGAACATGAGGACTAATACCTAATGCATGTAGGGCTTAAAACCTAGACGATGGGTTGACAGGTGCAGCAAACCATCGCAGCACATATATACCTATGTAACAAACCTGCACATTCTCCACATGTATCCCAGAACTTGAAGTAAAAAAAAAAAATTTGTGAAGAGGGTAGATCCCATGTTAAATATTCTTACCAGAATTAAAGTACAAAACAAAAAGAAGAAAAATTATTACAATGATCTCTTTCACAGGAAGCCATTGGTAGTGGTGTTTCTCTAAAACAAAAGGGTAGCCCCAAAAAATTAAATAAGAAATACAAGAAATGTGAGGGAGAGAGAATTCCAAAAAATTGTGAAGGAAATTGTGAAGGAAGATTGAACATTAAATCACTTCTGCTGAGAGATGGAAAGCAACCAACACAGATTGAGCAGAAGGCTGGAAGGATCCAGAAGGGAGATCATTGAGGAAAACATGAAAGAAATACATGACCCAGTATGTTTGTCTGAAAAACTGAGAATATGAAAGAAAATTAGTGATAAACACACAGAATAATAAGGAAGGAAAAAATGAGACAATTATTGACTCTAGGGAAACAAATCTGTACAAAAATAGAAATACAATTGCAATGTACAAAATGGCTCTCCTCTGAATAATATCCATATATTCATAATATAAAAATTGAATATTGATAAAAATATAACTACTACATTAGCTTCCTATTGTTGTGTAACAAATCACTCCAGATTTAGTAGTCTAAAACAATACTCATTTATTAGCTCATAGTTCCGTAGGTGACACGTTCAGGCACAGAGACTCGCTGGACTTTCTCCTCAGAGTCTCGCAAGGCTCAGATCAGAGAATCAGCTGGGTTGTCTTCCTTTTTGGAGGCTCTGGGGAAGAATCCAATTCCAACTTCATTCGAATGGTTGGTAGAATTCATTTTCCAATGATTGTAGAAATGAAGTCTTTATTTCCCTGCTAGCTGTTGGCTGAGGATTGCTCTCAGCTCTAAGAGACCGCCCCTCTCCATCAGGTGTTCACAACATGAGTGTCTGCTTTCTTCCATGCTAGCAGGAGTGCATTCCTGTCTCATTCTTCTGTTCCTAGCCAGAGACAACTTTCCTTCTAAGTGCTCATATGATTAGGTCAGACCCATTTGAATATTCTCTCTACCACTGAAAGTGGGGAAAAAAAAGACATGTAAGTATATGTTTCAAAATATAAAGATATTAATAATTATCTGAAGAAATATTTTAAAAATGGTTGCCTATGGGGAGTAAGCTTCAGGAATGGGGTAGTATGGAACAGTAGGTGCCATTTTCTGTGATATGCCTTGAATATTGCTATATTTTACTGAATCTAAGGTTTACTGATTGTATGGTCCATTTTGATTTTAGAGATATTAAAACCTGAGAAATATGATTTGCCTTATATAGACTATATATTTATTTTATATATATGTGAACACACACACACACACTCTCTCTCTCTCTCGCTGAATAAAATAAAAGTTAGGAGCAAACCAAAATCAGAGCAAAGGAATGATCTCTTTCATTCCTTTGAGTGAGGAAAGTGTGTCCCGGTTTTGAGTGAGTTAGTGTGTCCTGGCCTTGTGCAGAATGTGAAGAACATTCAAAATAAAATAATCTAAGACCTTCCATGGATGTCAAAAAAGTCCTTTAGAACATAAATATACATAAGGAAGGTTTAAGAAAAATAGTAAGCAGAAGTATGAATGCGTAACCCATCATTAACATATAATAAAGTAATAAATATATTTTATATAAACTAATACATCTAATACATATAATGTATGCAAATCTAATATATGCAAAAATAAAAATAATAAATACATTTGCATTTGCAAGCTATGGGTCAGTTCCTGTGTTAAGGTAAGTTGGTGGCCTTTGCCACCAAATACCTCATAGTCTAGCAGATTATAAAAGTACCTCATAGTCTAGCAGATTATAAAAACTGGTTGGGGACTGCAATAAGCCAACTGCCAGATTGGGGGAAATGGCTTGAGATAGCTGGAACAATTGGTGAGTGAAGGATAGCTGTGGTAAAAAGGGTTGGAAGGCAGTATCTTTTCAATAGTATTTTCTATAATAATTGATGTCTGTATATTTTCTTAGATTAGTCAAGCTTTAATTACCTGATTCAGTCCTTAAAATGCTCATTGCTAAGATATTCAAATATTTCTGATCTATGGATGTTGTCAGTGTTCAGTTTAGGGCTGTGTTTTTGATAGTTACTTCCATCACTTCCTACCATCTTAGTAGATTTGACATTCTCAATACTCTTTAAAGCCTTCCAGACAGGTATTCATTATAATTTTATGATGGTGAATAAGAAGAAAAATGTAAGAATACAAATCTTTTATATTTGTCAATGTAAGTATTATGTTTGGTGCACTTCATTTCTTTGTGTAGATCCAGATTTCCATCTGGTATCATTTTCTTTCTGCATGAAAATGCAGAACGAAAATTGCAGTGTCAGAAATTCTTCAGCTTTGGTATGCCTAAAACATTTTAATTTCATTTTTGTTTTTAAAAAATATTTTTGCTGAATATAGGATTCTTGACTGACAATTTCCATTTCTTTTAGTAGTTTAAAACCTGTGATGCATTGCTTAATGACAGGGGTATGTTCTGAGAAATGTTTGATTAGACAGTTTTGTAGTTGTGCAAATGTCGCGGTGTGTACTTACATAAACCTACGTGGTATGGCCTGCTACACACCTAGGCTATTTCGTATAACCTATTGCTGCTAGGCTACAAGTCTGTATGGCATCTTACTGTGCTAAATACTTCAGGCAACAGTAACACAATGTCAACTATGTTTGTATGTAAACAGAAAAAGTGCAGTAAAATATAAACTGTATAAAAGATAAAGATGGTACATCTATATACGGTGCTTACTATGAATGAAGCTTGCAGGACTAGAAGCTGCTCTGGATGAGTCAGTGATTAGGTGGTAAATGAATGTGAAGGCCTAAAACATTACTGTACAATACTTCAGACTGCAAACATTGTATACTTAGGCTACACTAAATTTATTAAAACATTTTCTTTCTTCAATAATAAATTAACCCAAGCTTGCTTTACCTTTTTAAATTTATAAACTTTTTAAGTTTTTAAAACTTTTCGACTCTCTTGTGATAATACTTAGCTTAAAACACAAATACACTGCGCAGCTGGACCAAAATATTTGCTTTCTTTACGCCCTTTTTCTATAAGCTTTTTTCTATTTTTAAAAGTTTTTAATTTTCATTTTCCCCTCCGTATGTGGTAGCCTGGAAACTCTCTCCAGGAATTAAGTGGAACCACTGTAGAGCTTACTTTGTTTGTTCCTCATATCTTCAGGATCACTTTCCTTCATTGCCTGATGACCAATATTTTGAAAACTGTTGTTTCATATTTGTTCTGTTTGTAAGTTGTTTCATGTAAGAAGATAAATGCAGTCCCTGTTTCTCCATCTTGGCTAGAAGTAAAAGTCAATTTATTGTATTTAAGTCACAGTTTGCTACATTTTGGTAAAAGAAAGCTGCTGCCATGTCTTGTAACATCAAATATCACTTCTGAGTGGTTCAGTTCTTCCTTAAAGCGTTTGAATTGATTAGTTCCATGAGCTCAAACATTTAAAAAAATTGTTAGAATTGGCCAGGCACGGTGGCTCACACCTGTAATCCCAGCACTTTGGGAGGCCGAGGCAGGCAGATCACGAGGTCAGGAGATAGAGACCATCCTGGCTAACATGATGAAACCCCGTCTCTACTAAAAATACAAAAAATTAGCCAGGCGTGGTGGCGGGCGCCTGCATTGCCAGCTACTCAGGAGGCTGAGGCAGGAGAATCACTTGAACCAGAGAGAAGGAGCTTGCAGTGAGCTGAGATCGCGCCACTGCACTCCAGCCTAGACGACAGAGTGAGACTCCATCTCAAAAAATAAATAAATAAATAAATAAATTGTTAGCATTCATTAGCAGAAGCTTTGGCTTACTTTCCGTTTTGTTGACTTGTTCTTCCCCTGTGCACTGTGCTGATTGGTGAGAATTAAGATATTTGGCACTGAGGACATGGGATTGTTGAATTCACTATTTTAAATAGTTTGAGGTCAGTAAAATAAAAATGAAATAAATTGATCTTAAACACTGTTTCTTTAACACAAAATGCTCTTTTTGATGGTATTTTTATAAGCCACCTGGTCAATTCATTAAGAAACTCAACTTATTAAAAAAATTGCTCAAATAGAGGAGCCAACCTATTCTATGTATATAAGAGAGAAAAGGATAAAGCTGTATATTAGAGCTGCTAATATAGCAGTAGAGAAGAAAACTCACACAGCCCTGAAAGAAAGATTCATTCTGTAAGTGACAGTGTTTAATATTTCAGGAACCTGTTGCAAATATATTCCTAACACCACCGCTATAGGCCTGCCCTGAGAGATCAGATCTCCTGGGTGTGACTTTATTTTGGTGCCCCCATCATCCCTTGGTCTTTATACCTTGACCTTTCTTTCTGTTTTCTACATTATTATCACAAAGTCTAAATATTCATTTTCAAGTTTTGCTGATAAAACAAAGGAGGGCTACCAATTAGCTCTTGCTTCTAAGTCTTACAAGACTTAGTGTGTTGAGGTGCTCAACTCTGATCACTCTCTAACTAGTCAAGTTGTAAGTGTTGGGCCTGCCTGAGAATGGACTTGATTTCTCCTAGGCAGAACATTTTCATGGAAGAATAAGATTTTCAGACATTGATATCTGGAGCCTGCCATAGCTGATAGGAAAGTCATCTCTCTGTCTCTGAATCTAAGAGACGGCAGCTGTATCTATAATGTAGACAAAGAACTTAAGGGCCTGCCTCAGAACAAGTGAACTCCAAACAGTTTCTACCTCAATTTTCACATTCCTGGTTCTTTGCTTGTAGTTTAACTAAAGAGTAGGACATATCCCTTTATATGGAATTGTGATATACATATCATTCCAATGGAGTTTTCCTTTTAGAAACTGTTTGAAATAATATAGCAAAGATTTGGGGAAGTGACCTGGAAGAGCAGTCAATCTGGTTAAATACCAAATCAAGAAGCTTTATATGTAGATTTCAAAATATGAGATTAAGGTGTTAAAACTATTGCCCTTTGTCCTAATAATCTCATCCAAAGCATTTGGTCTCAGCATCTGCTTGTGTGAAGCACTCTGGGTGATCCCTTACAAGGGAGGTAAATACAACCTGTGTTATCAATGCATATTAGATTAATCCTTGCTGCTATAAATTATCTTTCTCCTTTAGGTACTACGTAGGGATGAATAAAGGAATGAATACTTTGGTAATATTTTAAAAGATAAATACCAGCCATGTCAAGAAAGTCATCTAACATAATCTCACTACTAAACTTAAACTATTTTTATTGAGGTCATAAAAAATCTTCTAGTTATATCCAGAGATATTCTGCAGATCTCATTTTTCTTGTCTTATCTGCCTGCCTTTGCCATTATTGATCATTATCTCCATTTTAGAACTTGGGTTTATGATGCCACTGTTTCCTAGTTCATTTTTAATTATTTTGGCATTCCTTTTCAGTCTCCCTTGACAGTTTATCATTACCTTCCAGTCCTAAGGTTCCTATCATCAGGTTACTACTCTTGCTACATTCTTCTTTCTTCCTGGGCAATCTACCTAGGGCTGTTGGTCCAATTATTCCTTGTGCATAAGTGACTCACAAGTCTGTCTTCAACTCAAAGTTCTCTCTTGAGTTTCAACTCACATATCCATTCACCTGATAGAAATACATTTACTCGGAGTCCCACAGACTTCCCTAACCCAACAACACTAAATCTGAACACTTCATATTCTTCTCCAAACTCATTTCCCTTTTTGGGTTCCAACCCTTAGTGAATGAGGCCACCATTTGCTAAATGTTCATGATGGAAACCTGTGAGTCATAATAAATTTCCCCTTTTTTCTTTTTGCCCCATCTACTCTTCAAGTCTATTAAATTCTATGTCCTGAAATATCTCTTCTATCATTACTTCCCTAGTTATATAGAAGCAGGGATATTGCAATAGCCTCCTTCTTACTGGCCACATGACTTTTATTCACTTTCCCTGAAATTATCTTCCAAAGCCTAGGGTTCTTCCATCCCAACAAACCCAACAAACAGATCTTATATTACTTCTCTGCCCCAATTCTTCCATGATTCCTTTACCAACAAAACAAAATCTAATCTTTTCTTCAATATCTGATCTTTTCCTATATGTCCCACTTTTTCTGTCATTATTCCCCCTTTGAATTTACTTTTTAAGCATGGTGACTTGCAGATGATTTATCAAGAAAGAATACATGGATTAAAGCAGTCCTCCAAATAAATATGCCATGCTTGCTCACTTGTTTCCATACGCATACTGTCCCTGCTGCCTGAATGCTTTGGTGCACTCTCCTCTTTCATGACATCTTCCCTAATGTCCCCCCATGCCCCAGGCAGATGGCGGCATGCTTCCTTTGCTTCTACAGCACTTAGCAGCCCCTCCAGGAGAGTAGTGACCATCCTGCAGTATAATTATTGGTTTGCTTCCCTGAATTTCCAATAGACTGTAAACATTTGCAGGCTGGGGACACTGAGTTTCCTTCTTTGTAACCTCCAGGGCTTAATACAGTGCCTGTGCATAACAGGTGCTCAGTAACTATTTTCTGGGTGACAGCATGCTTTATCAATAATTGGAGGGTAGAAATCTTTCATCCTTTTTTGGTGGATTAAATCCTAACCAAAATTTTTTAAAATAAGTGACTCCTGGTGAGGAGTAGAGATGAGTGGCAGCCACTTCCCTGTTGTTTGATGCTAAGATGGGAGTGGGGCAAACCTGGAACCACTTCCTCTCACCATTCCTAAGAATTGCCACCAACCCTGACCATCCTTTTCCTCCTCTGCATTTTGGCTGTCTTTGGTTTTTGAGGACAAGATACGAGAAGATGAACAAGAGATGAGAGAGAAGTTATAAGGTGTCTTGAGGATGTTTCTAACTAGTCAAAGTGGAAAATGAGATCCACAGCTTCCAGAGGGAGGGTGACACGAGTGTCCTGACTCCTGGGCTTGTCTGCCCGTGTGTCTAACTTAAAACAGAAATATCCTTTTCTTGACTAAATGCTCCCTAGCACCAGCTGTGTGATTTGCAGGGCCCATTGCGTCATTGAAAATGTGAGCCCCTTGTTACAAATTTACAAAGAATTTTAAGATGGTGACAACAGAGCATTAATACAAGTGTGGAATCCTCCTGAGCATGGGGCTCTGTGTGACTGCACACTGAGAAGGTGGCCTTGATACTCCTGGATGGAGGTTCCAAGTAGCTGGCTTTGGTGATGAGCTTCTTTTACTTATTTGTTTATTTAGAAGTTCTTACAAAATCTTCTGGACATTCATAAAAGGATAAATAAAAATAGAGATAATGACATACCCATAATCAGCTCAAGAAATAAATGATGACAAATACACTGGAATTACTTTGTGTATCACTTTCTCCCCAGAAGTAACTAACATTCTGATGAACTACAGGAGTTTATCACTTTTGTACATGTCTATACTTTTTTTTTTTTTTGAAACCGTCTCTCTCTTTTGCCCAGGCTGGAGTGCAGAGGCGTGATCTCGGCTCACTGCAACCTCTGCCTCCCACGTTCAAGCGATTCTCGTGACTCAGCCTCCTGAGCAGCTGGGATTATAGGCGCTCGCCACCATGCCTGGTTAGTTTTTTTTTTTTTTTTTTTTTGAGATGGAGTCTCGCTCTTGTTGCCCAGGCTGGAGTGCAATGGTGCGATCTTGGCTCACTGCAACCTCCGCCTCTGGGGTTCAAGCCATTCTCCTGCCTCAGCCTCCTGAATATCTGGGATTACAGGCACCTGTCACCATGCCCAGCTAATTTTTTGTATTTTTAGTAGACATGGGGTTTCACCATTTTGGCCAGACTGGTCTGGAACTCCTGACCTCAGGTGATTTGCCTGCCTCGGTCTCCCAGAGTGCTGGGATTACAGGCATGAGCCACTGCGCCCGGCCTACATGTCTATACTTTGATTTTCTATCCCTAATAAAGATGAATTTTAAAGCAATGCATGAGGAATTTTTCTTTAGGCAACTGAATGAGGGACTGAATCCTGGGAGGCCAGGATTAAGCAGCTCCAAATCACTGTGATAAGAGAATCCTGGTTTATTAGTTCTTTGCATTTTTACCCATTGTTTATATTTTTTCAGCTCACGTCTACCTTTCTTCTTGCCCTTTGTAAACCCTGTAAACAACAATTCCCCTTCTGCAGATGTGTCTTCTTCCAATTTATTTACCACTTGCTTCTTTTGCAATGAGAAGCACTGGAGTCCCGGCTCTAGGTCCAGCTTCCCTTCTCCCCTGCGCTATGCTGGGGTGCAGTGCTGGGATTTAACTGGTCAATTGAGTTGTCTTTTTTTTTTTTGATGTTTTAAGTTCAGCAGAATCCAGGGACCTAGGAAAGCAGGTCCCTGGGACCTGGGAGATAAAATACCTGTCAGAATTAAAAAGATATATATTTAACAACTAGAATGAAGAGGACTCAGAGATGAATATGCAGCAAAAGAGACATTTGAGAGCTATGAAGAAGGACTTTGGGGGAACAGAAAGTTGTGTTCAAGCCATACAACTCCATGGAGGGATTAATACAGCAGGAAATATGATGAACATTTTGCCAAAAATGAGGGTGTGGCCTGTCAGAGTGGGCACTTGGAATCTGGAGTTGTCCCACATGGTTATAATAATTAAAAAAATTAATAGTTTGCATATTCTCCCTGCCTTCAAAAAATTAAAATCCCTTCAAGCCTTGCACATCCTCCAGATGACTATTGGAAACTGTGTAGAGCTTAGTGATAATAAAGAAAGACCATTCATTGTGAATGGCTGGGTTTTCTGTCTTTAAGGATTTATCTGCATAGCAGCAGACACAGTGGGGCTCAGACAAGGACTTCAGGGACCGACTTTGGCAGGTCTTTGATCTGAACTGACTGAAACAAAAGAAACCAACACATCCTTAATTACCTGACCAGATACCTTAAGCACCAACACTCCAAACCCATGTGAATCATAGGGCCGCGAAACGCCAATAATCACCACCAGGATTTTTAGTGCAGGGAGCGATTGCAAATTTGACTTATGTGCTGCCGCCAAAATCGCTATGGCCTAATTACTGCTAAAAACAGATGATGATAAAAGTTAACATGGCCCCAGTGAGTCATTTTGTCAGGACTCGCATTTCAGGAACAGCCATTCTAGGGGGAGAATTGAGGATAAACTCTTTCACAGTGGCCACAAACGATTGTAGAGGACAAGCTGGAAAAGCCTGTGTCTGGTTCCCAGGAATTTAGCGCAAGATAACTATTCCATGGTCACATGGAAGACTTTTATTAATAAAGAAGACTTTTCCTTAGTCTTTTTTATTAATAAACACATGCAACTGCCATATGGAAATAAGATCTGCTGCCCCAGTTCCTCCTAAAATAGAGCATTCCTAATTGGGGTTATTTAACTTCCTTCAGAAATACTCTTCTTAATTATTTGGGTTAGTCCAGGCCAGGGAAGAAAAAGGAATAGAACCAGCAACAGGGAGGCCTTCTCTGAAACATGCCACATAGTCTTCCCTAGGTAAGTAGTAATGGCCTCCTCATAGATTAAAAAAAAAAAAAGGGAATTAGAGATATCCTATCAATCAAGTGTGCCTTTGTGCCTAGTGCTGCGTGATGGATCATGATATTCCATATGGCAAGATCACGTTGCTAAAGTGCAGGAAGCTTGAGTTTGAACCTGCACTCTGCTATTCTTAGCTGTGTGACACTGGGTGAGTTATTTAACCACACTGGGCCTCAGTTTTCTCATTGATAACTTGGAAGTGATAACATCAGCCCCCAAACAATATTATCAGTTACTTTCTGAGGGAAGCAAGGTCTCAGGAAATAATTCCATTCTATAGAAAAGGGTTGAGGATGTGCTGTGGCTCCAGATGGCCTGAAGTTTGATCCTGGGGGCATGTGATCAGGGAACAGGGGCAGGGAAGTCCTAGGTAGAGAAGGGCGGGTTCCCGGCCAGGGCTCCGCCCCCCCCATCCCTCAGCCGAGCCTGTGCACAGGGACCTAGGTGAGGATAGCCATTTCTGTTTTGGTGCCCAAATGTTGCATTTTCCAAGACCACTCTGGCCCGCATTCTGTGCCTACGAAAACCCTGAGACCCTAGCAGCCACAGACACAAGCTCTGGACATTGAGAGGAACACACCAGCAGAAGGGCACACAAGTGGCTGGACGTCGAGAAGAACCCACTGGCAGACACCAGCAGACACGGGCAGGCCGTCTATAGCTGGGCGACCTGGAGTTCGGCCCAGGGCCGTCAGAGGAGACCCTGGCCACTGATTGGCTTGACTCCAGGGAAAGATCACCCCCTCTTCTGGCTCCCATCCATCCACTGAGAACTACTTCCACCACTCAATAAAACCTTGGACTCATTCTTCCAGTACACCAAGGTAAGAACACCGGGATACTAAAAGCCCTCTCTCCTTGCTATAAGGCAGAGCGTCTAACTGAGCTGATTAACACAAACCACCTACCCATGGCAAAACTAAAAGAGCACGCCGTAACATGCCCATTGGGGCTTCAGGAGGTGTAAATATTCACCCCTAGACACTGCTGTGGGGTCAGAGCCCCACAACCTGCCGTCTGCATGCTCCCCCTAGAGGTGTGAGCTGCCGAGCATCGCAGAAGCGAGCCACATCCCCATCTCACGCCCTGCGAGGGGGATGAGGGAACTTTGCCGGTTTCACATGGATCATTTTCTGACCGGCATCAGTTGTGTCTGCGGTTTATGTGCTCCTTACAGACATTCTCTGGGAAGGGGACAATTTGTGAGAGGCCAGTTTTGATAAGCCTTATGCTGAAATCATTGCTGTTTTCAAACTTAGAGTTTTACTTCTTTTAGAGATTGATTTGGCGTCCCTCAATTCTTCTTTTCTTGAGAAAGGAGGAGAGTTGTGCTCTCAGAATCACAGAGGTTTAGAAGCAAAAATATCTTAAATGCCACACTAAAAAAACAAAACAAAACCCAAAAACCTACTCAATTGCTAAAGACATAAATGTAAGAAATAAAGATATAATATAAGAAATATAACATGAAATTTAAAAATAATGTAAAACTGGAGTATATCATGATTTATTTGTAATAGCAAGCAATAATAACTCACAACCCAATAATGAGGGATCATTTAAACAATGGAAACTATGTGGCCATTAAAATGTGGTTGTAGAAGATTATTTAATGCCACGAGAAAATGTTAACAACATTTGACTCAATGAGAAATGTGGATTTTAACTGCAACATCAAAATATTAACAGATTTATACATGAAGGATGAATTATGGATGCTTTTTTCCTTTTAATTGTGGTAAAAAGCACATAATGAAATTTATCATCTTAACAAACTTAAGTGTACAGTTCAGTAGTGTTAAGTGCATTCACACTGCTGTGCAAGGGATCTCCAGAACTTTTTCATCTAGCAAAACTGAAACTCTGTAACTGTTAAATAGCAATTCCCTATTCCCCCTCTTTCCAGCCCTTGGCAACCACTGTTTTACTTTCTGTTCCTATGAATTTCACTACTTTAGATACCTTGTACAAGGGAGATCACACAATATTTACCTTTTTGTGAGAGGCTTATTTCACTTAGCATAATGTCCTCAAGTTTCATTCATGTTGTAGCAAGTGAGAAGGTTTCCTTCCTTTTTAGGGCTGAATAATATTCCCTTGTATTTCATCTGTTGATAGACACTTGGGCTTCTTTTATTTCTTGGCCATCCACTTTTTGGCTGCTATGAGCATGGGTATGAAAATATTTCTTCAAGATTTTGCTTTTAATTCTTCCCATATATTCCTAGAAGTGGGATTGCTAGATCACATGGTATTCTATTTTTTATTTTTGTAGGATCCACTTTTCTATTTTTCATGGCAGTTACACCATTTTACATTCTCAAAACAGTGAACAAGACTTCCAGTTTCTCTTCAACCTCACCAACACTTGTTTTTTCTAATAGTAGTTATTTTCTTTTTTGTACTTTGATATATTCCCCATGTATTTTTCATTCTAAGCACTGCTTTTGTAGTTAGAAAAACCACAATAAATTTAGTGTAAAAGACATGGTGGAGGAATAAATACTGACTGTGTCTTATTTGCAAGGACTAAATCATTGAGCATTTCTGGGATGTCATTCACACAAAGGCCTTACCTATTCTCTACCTAGCTGATAGTAGGTATTATGTCTAACCGGGTGGCCTGAGAGAAATATTACTGAATGGTGTTGACATACTTGTTTGCATGTTAGAAAGCAAAAGGGATAATTTAGATGCTTTCTGTACTTCCACAAAGGAACTAGTTCAACTTAGAAAGTCAAAAATATCAGTTGTTTTAATGAAAAACATCAATTAAACAAAGTATCTTAGAATTTTATAAAACAATGGGCTGATTTATTGAAGTTTGAAGAAAATTTATGGAAGTTTATTCTCTGTGGCTTCATATAGTGCAGTCTCTATTCTTCCAACAATAGTTTGTTAGAGTTAGCTCCAGAAATTGCAACCTCATCAAGTATTAGTAATAAATCTTCTAATACCACACAGTACCACCAGAACGCTGCCATTTATGAAAAGCCCTATTAAGAGATATGTGCTTTGTCTATATCAGCTTGTTTAATCCTGTTTATAAAACAGTTTATTTTCTTTCATAGATGAGAAACTGAGGCTCAGAGACACTAAGCAATTTAGCTTTGTGCAGAAATATTAAGCGTTTACTGAACCCATGCTTTTCTATGTAGAAGTGAACTCGGATGTTGGAATGGACTTCTAATTTATTTTTTTAAATGTGCTGTTTTAATGGTAGCCTTAAGGGAGAAACTACCCTTGATTTCACCTCTGTGTAAGATCTTGATTTTAAGTCTTCGGCATTTTTAAAGTAAATTGATTTTTCAGTTTGAATATACTGCTTTTAAAAGGAGCAGCTGGGGGATCATTGATGTAGGGTTGATATATTCCAAGAACTTTGAGAAGGCTACTTTGAGATACGTAGATCTTTTCCTTTTCCCAATATTTCATCACCAGAGAATAAAATCTAACCCACAACACTCTATATACCCAATGCCATTGGATAAATCATTTCAGGTTACTTAAAGGAGAAATCAGGATGGGAGAATTCTTCTACTATACTGCTTCCCTTCTTTCCCTGCTTTATTCTGAAGGGATGAGTATCCTCTAAATATGAGATTAAGAGATGAAAATCTTGAGTGTTTTTTGCTGCTGTTTTAATAGCAGCTCTTTCAGTCTATATGTTAGTCAAAAAACCAATCTGTGTTGGGTCCTAGTGAGTGTCTACAGTGGTGAGTATTAGTCGAGAAGAATGTGCAGGAGAACAGATACATTTTATTTACAATTATTATTATTTTTAATTGACACAGAATTGTACATATTTATGGGGTATAATGTGATATTTCAATTCATGTGTATAATGTGTAGTGATCAAATAAAGGTAATTAGCAAATCCGTCATCTCAAATATTTCTCATTTCTTTGTGTCGAGGACATTCAAAATCCTATGTTCTAGCTAATTAAAAATATACCATAAATTGATTTTAGCTATAGTCAACCCTGCAGTTCTCTAGAATACTAGAACTTATTCCTCCAATCTAGCTATAATTGTAATAGGAGGCTGTAACCGACCTCTCCCTATCCCCTCTACCCTTTACCATTCTCAGACTCTAATAACTACTACTCTACCTTCCACTTCTAAAAGATTAAACTTTTTAGCTTCCACATATGAGTAAGAATATTTGGTATATGTTTTTCTGTGTCTGGCTTATTTCACCTAACATAATATTCTCCAGGCTCATTCATGTTACTGTGAATGAAAGGATTCCAGTCTCTGTAATAGCTGAATAGTATTCCATTGTGTATATATACACCACATTTTCTTTATCCATTTTTCTGTTGATGGACTTTAGTCTGATTCCATATCTACCCTATAGTGAATAATGCTACAATAAACATGGAGTACAGATATCTTTTTGACATATAGATTTCTTTCCTTTGGATGTATACTCAGTAGTGGGATTGCTGGATTGTATAGTGGTTTTACTCTTAGTTTTTTAAGTAACCTCCATACTGTTTTCTATAATGGCTGTATGAACTTGCATTTCTACCAACAGAGTTTCTCTTTTTCTGCATCATTCTAACTGGGGTGAAATGGTATCTCATTGTGGTTTTGATTTGCATTTCCCTAAGGACTAGTGATGTTAAGCATTTTTTCATGTATTTGTTGACCATTTGTGTGTTTTCTTTTGAGAGCTGTCTATTCAGATCATCTGCCCCTTTTAAAATTGGATGATGATGATGATTATTTTTTGTTGAGTTGTTTGAGTTCCTTGTATATTCTGGATATTAATCCCTTGTCAGGTAAATAGTTTGCAAATGTTTTCCCATTCTACAGGTTGTCTTTTCACTCTGTTCATTGTTCCTTTTGCTGTGCAGAAGATTTTTAGTTTGATATCATCTTATTTATCTATTTTTGCTTTTGTTGACTGTGCTTTTGAGGTCTTATCTATAAAATCTTTTCCCAGACCAATGGCCTGCAGTATTTTCCCTGTTTTCTTCTAGTAGTTTCACAGTTTCCAATCTTACACTTAATTCTTTAATCCATTTGAGTTGATTTTTGTAATGGTGAGAGATAGGGGTCTAGTTTCATTCTTCTGCATATGAATATCAAATTTTTCCAGCACCATTTATTGAAGATTGTCCTTTCTCCAGTGAGCATTTTTGAAATCTTTGTTGAAAATCAGTTGGCTGTAAATATGAGGATTTATATTTGGGTTCTCTATAATGTTCCGTTAGTCTATGTGTCTGTTTTTAAGCCAGTACCATGCTCTTTTATTTACTATACTGTTTTGTAGATATTCTACTTTGTAGTATATTTTAAAATCAGGCAGTGTGCTGTCTCTAGTACTGTTTTTTGTTCAGAATTGCTTTGAACATTTGGGGTCATCTGTGGTTCTATACAAATTTTAGGATTCTTTTTTTCTGTGAAGAATGCCATTGATATTTTGATAAAGATTATGTTGAATCTATAGATTGCTCTGGGTAGTATGATAATGTTAACAATATCAGTTCTTCCAGTCTATGAGCATTAGATGCTTCTTTACTTTTTTGTGCTCTCTTCAATTTTTTCATCAGTATTTAATAGTTTTCTTTGTAGAGATCTTTCACTTCTCTGGCTAAATTTATTTCTAGGTATTTTCTTTTCTTTTTTTGTAGCTCTTATAAATGGGATTGCTTCTTGATTTATTTTTCAGTTTGTTTGTTCTTGATGTATAGAAACATTACTGATGTTTGTATGTTGATTTTATATCCTGTAATTTTACTGAATTTATTTATCAGTTCTAAGAGTTTTTGTGTAGCCTTTAGGTTTTTCTCTATATAAGATCATTTCGTCTGCAAATGGACAATTTCATTTCCCCCTTTCCAACTTTGATGTGCTTTATTTTTTTATCTTGCCTGATTGCTCTGGCTAGGACTTTCTGAGAGATCCCACTTGATCCTGAAGTATAATCTTTTTGACGTGCTACTGGATTTTGTTTGTTAGTATTTTGTGGAGCATTTTTGTATCTATGTTCATCAGGGATATTGGCTTATAGTTTTCTTTTTTTGTTGCTGTGTCCTTGTCTGGTTTTTGTATCATGGTCATGCTGGCGTCATAGAATGAATTTGAAAGAATTCCCCCCCTTCAATGTTTTGGAACAGTTTGAGAAAAATTGGTATTAGTTTTGCTTTAAAAGTTTGGTAGAATTCAGCAGTGAGGCCACCTGGACCTGTAGTTTACTTTGTTGAAAATTTTTATTATTGGTTTAATCTCATTACTTGTTATTGGTCTGTTCAGGTTTTATATTTCTTCTTGGTTCAAGCTTGGTAGGTTGTAAGTGTCCAGGAATCGATCCATTTCCTCTAGGTTTTCCAATTTGTTGGCATATAGTTGTTCATAATAGACTTTCATGATCCCTTGAGTTTCTATGTTATCAGTTGTAATGTCTTCTTTCTTTATTTCTGATTGTATTTGAGTATTTTCTCTTTTTTTCTCAGTCTAGTTAATGACTTGTCAATTTTGTTTATCTTTTCAAAAAACCTATTTTTAATTTTGTTAATCTTTTGTATTTTTTGGTCTCAATTTCATTTATTTTTGCTCTGATCTTTACTGTTTGTTTCCTTCTAATTTTAGATTTGGTTTATTCTTGCTTTTCTAGTTCCTTGAAGTGTATCGTTAGGTTGTTTACTTGAAATCTTCCTAATTTTCTGATGTAGGAAGATGTTTTTCTGATGTTTTATTGCTATAAACCTCTTGTAGGCAGCATATAGTTGGGTCTTTTTCATTATCCATTCAGCCAGTCTATGTCTTTTAATTGTAGAATTTAATCTTCTTACATTCAAGGCTATTATTGATAGGTGAGGACTTACTCTTGTGATTTTGTTAATTGCTTTCTGGTTGCTTTGTATATTCTTTGTTCTTTCTTTTCTCCATTATTGTTTATCTCTGTGATTTGGTGGTTTTTCATAGTGATAAGGTTAGATTTCTTTAGATATATTTTTAATCAAATTGAAATAACAGGACATAGGCAGGAATATTATTTTTACTATTGAAAAGATACAAGCAAGAACAGATCATTACAACAGGGCAACATCTGTTCAGGGATGCATTGCTTATGCTGTAATCAGGGAATTGAAATATTGTTTCTTTATCTCATTTTATTCTCACTCTCCCCCTCTGCTGGGTATTACTATTATCTCCATTTAACTGCTGAGGAAACTCAGGCTGAGAGGTTAAGTGACTCATTCAAGGTCACCCAGCTGAGATGTGCCAGAATTGATGAGCCTATGACTGTAAAAATCCTGAACCTGTGTTTTTAACTAGGACATTTTTCTGTCTCAGATGTGACAGTCTCCTATGAGATGAGCTTATGCAGTTCTAAGATGCTGGTGGGACGAGAAGAGACCTTGAATGTGAGGGTTAAGCTCCAATTAGATATTTGTGCTGAAGTTTGTGGACCAGAGACCTTGTGATCCTGCACTTACCTCAAAGATAAGCTCTCTGTTCTCTCTGTCCCCAGTGGGAAGAGAAAAGGGGGTGACAAAGGGGATGGGGATGACTTTAGATTGTTAGGTGAATGAGCCAGTGCAGCCCCAGGGCAGAGAAAGCAGAGTGTAAGAGGAACGCTAGTTAAGGCAGTGATACTTTATGGCTTACTAATGAATTCCATTTTATAGCCCAACTCCCTTAAGTTGTCTCTTCCTGTGATTAATTCTTGTTCTCCTTGTCCCCTTTAAGCAGACGGTTGTTGATAGGGAGTGTTCAGTGTTGAATGAGTAAAATGTACTAATGCATGTTCTCTTCAACCAGAGATAACCTTGCTTTAAACATGATGAATGTAACTTTTACAAGGGAAGATATCATCAGGAAAGAGGGCTTGCGGCTTATGCATTGGACACTCAGGTATAAGCTCATTGTCTAGCAGCATTTCAATCTCAATCTCCCTCTCTCTCTCTCTCCTGACCATTTTGAATCACTTAATCTTTCTGTCAGTGTCCCTAAAATGAAGTGATTCACTGATGTAAATAAGCCAACTGACTGCTTTGTCCTGGATTTAATCAACAATTTTTTTTTTCTCAAAAATATTTCACGCCTTTTTCTTCTCAAGTTAACGTTGAGACAAAGAAGCAGGGTTTTCTGGGAAAACTGTAGAGTTTAAAAGTCATTAAGAGTCATTAAATTACACAGGATTAGAAGTGACCTGTGTAATTTTGGGGGATCAGAGGACTTTGGTTCTCCTTATGTGTGCTTGTGCGCAGACTTGCACAGACTTGGAGAGAGAATAGAGAGGTTGTTCTGGTTAGGATTATATACTTAGTAATTCATCCCAAATTGTCTCAATACCAGACTTCTTAGTTTTGGCCCAGGCCATCAAAATACACAAAATAAAACCACTAGTCACTATCATTGTTATTTATAGGGGTGTGTTCAGTATTGAGAAAGTTCTAGATAAGGTGAGAAGGCTGACACCTTGGCTGGGACTCAGAAGAGAGGCACACACAATGTCGATATCCATTTGAAAACAGAGGAAGAAAAAAAGAAAAGCTATTTTTGCATGAACAAATTATTTGCACATCTAGGTTCTTCCAGCTCTCACAAAGGATCTCTTCCACGCTGGCAGGAAAAGACTTTAGCTTAGAGAGGGGGAAAAAATCTCTCTCCCAGAACTGATAACCAAATAAAATACTGTTATATTTTCTGTCTAATAAGCACAAGAAGTTCCATAACTCCCTTGATTAAGCATATTATCCTTCTTCAGAAAGTCAGCATGATTTATGCAAAAAGTGATTTGGACATACTTTCTCCGGCCATGGAGATTTCATAATTCCTGGTGTATGTCTGGAAAATCTCCCCTCGTCGTGAGTCCAAACCAAATTAATGTCTTCCAGAATGACCTGAGGAATTAATGAGGTTTTTGCTGTCAGTTTTACCCATCCAGGGTCAAGTAAATCATTTGCTGGCTCTCGGGGCGCTGTTTGTCTGCTGCCTTTCTGACTCCACGTTCAATGATAACAACGTTGCAGATGCCTTTGAAATACAGCAACACTGACACTCTCCGTCCATCTGCTGGGACATATTTTAGGCTCTGCTTCTCTTTCTGCTGTAAACTCGGCCTTTAATGGAGTCAGTAATTGCTGATAAATGGGGTATCAATGAAGTCAGTGCACTGGAGGTTTCCCCATTCTTTTCTGCTGATGTTTGCTATTTAAATCTCCTCTGACGTTACTTAAAATTATTGTGTGCCCAGCTCTTTAATTCCCCTACTGGTGTTCTTGGCTGAAGACTTGAGTTATTTTTTCCCTTCTTCTTTTCAGACAAACTAAAGCTGGTTGGGAAGAGGCTTTCCTGGGGAGCCTTTTGTTCTTCCTACCAGAAGCAGCTCTCAAACCTGCTGTCAGATCACATGCACAGAACTGGTTGGAGTCTTTTGGCTTTTTCTGCCCCTCTTCCACCATCCACATGCCAGGACCAGCTCCTTAGTAAACCTAAACTATGAGATCATTTGAAAGTTTCAGAAGTTTGACTTACCTTGTTTTTCCTTTACTAAAGGTCTAGAGCTTTAGTGTTTGCAGGTAAACTCATCGCTGTTTTTTGCCTTTGTTTCTTCAGCTGTTTACAAACGAAGATTAAAAGTAAAAGCAAAGATTGTCTCCCTCCATCCTGTTCTCCTCATTTTCTTTAATTTTGCATTTTGCATGAATATGTGATTGAGCTGCAGGTGCTGATGAGGCAACCCTGACAGGGCAGGTGATGTCTCATGTGGAACCTTAGCTAGGTGTCCTGAGGAGCCAGAGCTTGCTGCTTCCCACTTACCCTTTCAAAAATAGGAAAACCTGCGAATTCTACCCACCAACTCCTGGGTTTCTGCTACCAGCCTGCCATAGGGATGTAAACATGCTCTAGTGAGTCATAAAAGGCTGAAGTTTAGTCTGAGTCTCCTTGACCTCCCACAGCCTCGGTTTTCTGAGCTATAAAATGGGGATAACCAGAGGTGCCTTACTTACCACATGGGATTTGGAAATGCTGCTTCAGTTGCTTGCTGACATTTTTGAGCACTTATGTGTTAAGTATGAAGCTAAGCACCTTTACTGTTTTATTTCATTTAGCCTTTACAATAATTCTATAAGGCAAGTACTATTTAATATCATTTTACTGGCAAGAAAATAGAGACAGCCATAAAATAGTAAGTTTTTTACATTTTATAGCTTTTACTGTTTTTGAAAACACTTTTACAGATGTTATTTCACCTTTCTCTTTCAAAAACGTTGTTAGATCTTCATCATTTCCTTCCTTCTCCCTTCCCTCCCCTCCCCTCCCCTCCCCTCCCCTCCTCTTCTTCCCTTCCCTCCCCTCCCCTCCCCTCCTCTTCTTCCCTTCCCTCCCCTCCCCTCCCCTCCTCTTCTTCCCTCCTCTTCTTCCCTCCCCTCCCCTCCCCTCTCCTTCCCTCCCCTCCTCTTCTTCCTTTCCCCTTCCCCTTCCTTGACAAGGTCTCACTCTGTTGCCCAGGCTGGAGTGCAAGTGGCATGATTATGGCTCACTGCAGGCTCCTGAGCAACTGGGGACCACAGGCATGTGCCACCACAGCCAGCTAATTAAAACTTTTTTTTGGAGTGCAGTAGCGTGAGCTAGGCTCACTGTAACCTCTGCTTCCTGGGTTCAAGTGAGTCTCCTGCCTTAGCCTCTCGAGCAGCTGGGATTACAGGCACATGCCACCATGCCCAGCTAATTGTTGTATTTTTAGTAGAGATGGGGTTTCACCATGTTGGCCAGGCTGGTGTCGAACTCTTGGCCTCAAGTGATCCACCTGCCTTGGCCTCCCAAAGAGCTGAGACTACAGGCATGAGCCATGATGCTCAGCCTTATGTTTCTTTAACTGGGGTTTAGAGAGAGGCTGAGAAGCTTTCTCGAAATCACAAAAACCAGGAAGGGCAGTGTTGCTACTTGAAAGAGAATAATAACTGTAAATATGCTTTAAAAAAATAGCCAGGTTAATAATATATTTAGATGCCTGCTTGTCTTTGGTCTGATATGATTTGTTAACAGACTATTGGAAAACAGCCTTATCATCTCATATATGAAATTAGACCCTTAAACAGATAGAAAACTATACATTTTAATGTTATTAGTGAGCAAGTGATACATAAGTAAGAAAGGAGAAGATGTGGAAGAAAATAGTGACTTCAGTGAGGAACTTTAGGAAAGTTGGTAAAACTTGGGTCAGAAGTTGTGAGGACACCCTGATGAACAATTTTGATAAAACTGAAAATGTCAGGTGAGCTAAATCTCTGCAATGTTTCTCATCTATTTTTGATTTTGTTCAGCTGGGAAATAACCTCAGAAGTTTTTCTTCAGTGGTTTTTCATTTGCTGGAAATGGGTGTATGGTATACATAGCTATTTCAACTTAAAACAAAAAGTACAAGGAAGATGAGAATTAACTACAGGACACAAAATTGGAAGAGGTTCCCTTTGAATGGTAAACATTTGCTTCTTCATTTTTCTAGGTCCCCCGTCTTCACCACCCACAATGCACACTTAAGTCCTGGGTGCTTCCCCATTGCAAAGGGCCAACTGGAAAATGTGTGTGGGCCTGTGGGTGTGGTGGGGAGAAGGCAGGTGGAGAAACAGAGAATGAGACTGTTTGGCTAGGAACAAGTATAGTAAGAGCATAGTTTAAATAGGAGCCTCAGAAATAATCCCCCCAACCCCTGGCTATTTTCTTTTGTCTCCATAGTTTTGCCTTTGAGCCATACAGTATGCAGCCTTTTCAGATTAACTTATTTCACTTAGCAATGTGGATTTAAGTTTCTCCCATGTCTTTTCATGGCTTGCTAGCTCTTTTGTTTAGCACTGAATAATATGTTATTGCTTCACCTACTGAAGGACATCTTAGTTGCTTCCAAGTTTCGTTGATTATGAATAAAGCTGCTATACACACCTGTGTGCAGGTTTTTGTGTGAACATGACTGTGATGTTTTAAGGTCATATCTATTGAGGTATAATTTATATACAGTAATATTCACTCTTTTTAGTGTAGAATTCTCAAAGTTTTGATGATTACATCTAATCATGCAGTCAACACCACAACGAAGACAGAGAACAGTTCCATCACTTCCCTACATTTCCTCCTATTACTTTTTAGTTCATCCCTTTCCCCACCCCAGCCTTTGACAATCACAAGCTTGTTTTCTGTCTGTATACTTTTGCCTTTTCCACATGTTGTATAAATGGAGACATATTGTGTGTGTCTGTGTATGTATGGGTATGTATCTCTCAAAAAAAAAAAAAATAAATAAAGAAGGCCTACAGGATCACCACACTTGGTGAGACTGGAATAGCTGCTCAGCCAGAGTTCTCCATGGCGAAGTCCTGAGTTTGAAACTCTCTTAACTGTTACCTGCTAGTGGAAAACTCTCAGCAAGTCAATGCATATTTGAGCCTAAGTTTTTTCACCTGGAAAATTGGGGGTGGGAAAGGGTTAATACCTAGCTCACAGGACTATGGTGAGTATGAGATGGGATTAAGTATGTGAAAAGGTTTAAAGCACTAGCAACTGCCCGTGTTAATCATTAGAGATCCCCTGTCCAACATTGTTATATGTGAAGTCTAAGTGAAAATTAGAATCAAGTGCCCCCTTGAAACCACAAGGAGGGAAGCAAAAGTGTGGAAGACATGGGAAGGACAGATCCACTCTTTATCTTGATGGTGGTGGTGGTGGTGGTGGTGACAGCAGGGGTCGGGTGGGTTCTGGCCTGATCCAGTGTGTATTTGGAGTTTGGCAAAGTTTCTTTTCTCACTGGCATCTCTGTCTTTTCTTTCTACTGGCTGCTTTCCTTCACAAGTACCCCCGCCCCCTGACCAAACCAAGCATACAGGCCCTGAAAATGTAGAGTAAGGTGTAATTTGTTTCCCCAGAATTCAGAGCCAAAATGTTTTACCTTTCAGATCTTAATGCTTGTCAGCTAAAAGTAAACCGTAGTTTAGCTTCACCTAATTTCCCAATAAGCACTGCAGTATATCATGAAACAGAAATGAAATTAAGTGCTCGGGAATTTCTCATGCACCAACGGCAGGCTGCAGCGGGTGCTCCTCCCCTCCCAGCCTGCCTCTGGAGAGTTCCCTTGTGGAGGTTGTTATGACTTTCCTTTGGCAAGGGTCTGTGTTTTCAAACCATTCAAGGTTCTGATAGGTCTGGCAGGTTGGTAACCTTGTTCCACCTTCCACAATAATCAGCTTTGCCTCCCGAGGTTGTGACAAAGTGACTAGGAGCTCCACGGAATGGGATCTCCCAGCTCATCTTCTCACATCGATTAGGGTTTAGTTTGTGAGGCTGGTAGGCAAGAAGACCTTCTTGCACAGCATGGAAAGGAAGGGGCCATGCACTATGAGAGTGAACTTTTTAGGCTGCCTGAGAGGTGATAGACACACGAGCCATGCTTGGAGATCTCATCTTTGGGGGCTGTGAGGTATCTAAACAGTCCTCTTTTGCTGTGTCACTGCCTTTCTTACTAGACAGAGGCAGTGGCTATTGTATTGTGATGTGGCTATACTGTTATGGTTTAAAGAGCAAAATCCACATCCCTGAATGTGAGCATACAACAGTGGCCAGCTCATAAAACAGGTCCCGGATCAGGCTTTAGTGGTGCCTACACATTGAATGAGTGAATAAATACATAAATGAATGTGTGAAGTCATCGATGGTCAGTAACCAGGGAGGAAATAGTTTCTGGATTATAAACAGAACCACTGGAAGGGCCCCAGTGGTGGGAAGGGAACCATTATCACCTTGGTTCTAGCTGAGAAGGATGTTCCTGATGGGAGAACGGAGACTACATGGGCTTAGCACAGGGATCTGGTGTAAGAGCCATGGCAGAGGGCCATGGGTACCAGGCTAAGCAGTGTGGGCTCTATCCTGAAGGCAAAGAGAGAAGACAGTAAACATTTTTTTTTTTTTTTTGAGATGGAGTCTAGCTCTGTCACCAAGCTGGAGTGCAGTGTTGCAATCTTGGCTCACTGCAACCTCCGCCTCCAGGGTTCAAGCGATTCTCCTGCCTCAGTCTCCCAAGTAGCTGGGACTACAGGCACACGCCACCACGCCCAGCTAATTTTTGTATTTTTAGTAGAGACGGGGTTTCACCATATTGGCCAGGATGGTCTCGATCTCTTGACCTCATGATACACCTGCCTTTGCCTCCCAAAGTGCTGGGATTACAGGCATGAGCCACCGTGCCCAGCCGACAGTAAACATTTTTAAGCCTAAATGTGATATGAATGCAGATCTCTTATCTATCATCTATCTATCTATCTATCTATCTATCTATCTATCTATCTATCTATATCTATCTATCTATTTATATATATAGTCTTTCTATGGACTGAAGTATGTCCTCAAAAATTAATATATTGAAATTCTAACCCTGCAAAGTGACTGTATTTGGAAGTAGGGCTTATAGGAGATAAATAAGATTAAATGAGGTCATAAAGGTAGAGTCCTA
This sequence comes from Symphalangus syndactylus, assembly GCF_028878055.3. Lineage (NCBI taxonomy): Eukaryota > Metazoa > Chordata > Mammalia > Primates > Hylobatidae > Symphalangus > Symphalangus syndactylus. The sequence goes on from NC_072434.2 coordinate 66,072,496, forward strand.
ATCAGATAGGATTGGAGTCCTGATCAGATAGATCTGCCTTACAACAAGAGGAAGAGAGAGGGGGAGAGCTCTCTCTTTCTTGGAATGCACACACTGAGGAAAGGCCATGGGAGGACATAGTGAGAAGGCAGCTGCAGTGCCCTCATCAGATGCCAATCCTGCTGGTATCTTGATCTTAGACAGCTTGTAGAAGTGTGAGAAATAAACTTCTGTTTTTTAAGCCACCCAGCCTATGGCCATTTGTTATGGTGGCCCAAGTTGACTAAGATACAGAAACAAAATGAGACTAGCCAATTTTCCAGGCCCAATCAAGATCTGGCAAGGATGGTTACCTGAAATTGTGCAGGGAAATTTAACAGGGGTTGCAGGCTGTGGATTATCTCTCAGACATGAGGCAGAGAGAGACCACCTCCCCGGAGAAAGTACAGATGGCATCAGGTTTGAAGCCTTGGCCTCAGTATGCTTCTGAGGCTCACTAAATCCTTAAGAGGATGCATAAAGAAGAGACCCACATTGTGGGTTGACATTTGCAGGTTGATCCCAGGATTGAGACTCTCCAGATTTGAGTGCCAAGTCCCAGATCAGCACAGGGCAGGCATGGCTGCAACCACAAGTCTGATGAGCAGAGGTGCGGTCAGCCAGCATGGGGCCTGGTATAGAGGCTGGGCTGGGACTCACCCTGTGTAGGGAAGCCCAATATACAGAGGCCATGAACCTGCATTTTCTTTGTATCCTGTCAGCAACCTGTGCAGTAGCAAATACCTAAGAGGTTTACAAGCTATGTAGGAAATGTTTGGCAAGAACAGTGATCTGTTGTGACATTGCTTATGTATGTGTAAATTTTTTCCTAATCAAGATGTAATCTGATTTTGTGGCTATGTAGCCAGTCAGGGATTAGAAAGGTAGGATTTAAGTATTACCAGACAGCTCATGAAATAATTGGTTAAGTAGGCTTCAATTAAGTGTAAGTTTAGACTGTTAAAAGCACAATAAATCACTGATAGGTGTTGGAAGTACACCCCAACCCTGCCCCATCTGTCCTCATCCAAAGCCCCTTCCTCCCTCTTCCTTCTCCTGCCACAAAGAATGACATAATTTCCTCACTGGGTGTCACTCCTACATGATCCTTATGTGACTGGGCAAATAAACAGCATCTGCCTCATCATAATGGCTAATAATACCAGGTCCCTTCCAGGAAAGTTTCAAAATAAGAGAACTAGATGAGAAAAGCAATTGCCACATATTTATGGCCTTGAATGTGCTTGTCACCGTGCCATGTCCTCTTACGCATTTCCCCTTTTTTCCCAATCATCATTATGTTTTTACTCCATTTATTGAGAAAGTCATTTTGAGGAACAAATGGTTTCATTAAGACACAGGCAGACCTGGCCTGATTAACTCTAGCAGGATAGATCTGACCAGAAGAGGCCAGGACATGAACCAATCTTTGCCCGCTGGACCAGGAAGGAGATGATTTGAGGAAATTAAATTCAATAGGTAGAAAAGTTGGTAAACTGGCAGGTACCAGGCATAGAAGAGCCAACAGAAGGTGACAAAGAGTCTAGCCAGGCCAGTGGGGCAAGGCTATGGGGATTAACAGACAGGGATCACAACAATAACCAGCATTTATTGAGGCCCCCACTATGTGCTGGGCACTGTTAGATGGTTTCTTTGCAGTATCTGTGACTCTGACATAAAACTGATGCTCTAGCAAATTTAACACCCTTTAATGCTCATATCAATCATTCAAAGTAAATATTATTATTAATGTGATTGTACAGAATGGAACAAAGCATTGAGAGGTTAAGTCCCAGGACACATGGCTACTTAGTGGTAAGGCTGTAAGTGAAGTCCAGAATTGACTCCAAAGGCTGTGATCTTCCTCACCACAGGCACACACAGGCACACACATGCACACACAGGCACACACATGCACACCCAGGCACACACATACACACACATGCACACACATACACATACATATATATACACATTATGCCTGGATAGACTGCAGCCAGAGAGAAGTTCACTCATCCAAGTAGCAGCCCAGCTTCCCTGACTCTGTCACTTCACCTCTGGAGGCCTGGAGGGTGACGGTTAGGCTTTGGTACTATTGGAAGTCAGGCCACTCCTTAGTGATGTGGAGCAGGAAAGATCTGGTTCTCCAAATATCTTCTACACAAAAGCTGAGGAATAAACGGTGGGCTGAGAAAGGAAGAGAGGACTGTGGGGGGCTCAGAAATACGAAGATAATAATTTAGGGGAACAGAGGAGAAAGGAAGTAAACAAGGAAAAGAGAAGGGGAGTGGGTCAGGGTGACAGGGCCACAAAACTAATGAACAGAAGGAAGGAGTCTTGGAAGTTATGGAGATAATGGCCTAATTAAGTCAGCCCGCAACTTGGTCACAGGTGGGACCAACAGCTTCTTGGACTTATGCACAATAAGAAGGCCCTAGGGTCATGTGAGTTTTGGGTATCTATCTATCTATCTATCTATCTATCTATCTATCTATCTATCTATCTATCTATCTATCTATTGGTCTGTCTGTCTATCTACCTACCTATCTACCTACCTATCCATTTATCTATCTATCCATCCATTTCTATCTATCTATCTATCTGCCACCTATGCGTTTATCCATCCATTTATCTTCTCTCTATCTGTCTGTCTATCTATCTATCTATCTATCTATCTATCTATCTATCTTCATCATTATCATCATCATCTCTGCTATGAACTGAAATGTGTCTGCCTAAAATTGATATGTTAAAACCTTAACCCTCAATGTATTATCAGTGTTTCAAGATAAGACTTTTAGGAGAACATTAAGATTAAAGGAAGTCACTCATGTTCTGAATGTGTTATAAATTCAATTTTCCTGTCTGAAAGGTATGCAGTGGTGTAGGCGGTATGTGTTTAACCAAAAGAAGAAACTGAATTTTCCACTATTAATGGGAAGTACTTAATAGTTTCTATTTGTGTGTTCATCACCTATGTGGTGTTTCAAATTAGTATTCTTGCTGTAAAAAGCTACCACTCTCTTAGGCTTCATCTTGCTTGAGGGCCACTTCCTTCATCTTGAAACTTCTCTGGTCTCTGTGATTCGCACTGCTTGCTGGTTCTCTTGCAGCTCTCTGACTTTCTTTTGTGGTTCTTCTAATTCATTTTCATCAGCTCATCCCTTAAAAATTGAGCTCCAGGCCAGGTGCAGTGGCTCACACCTGTAATCCCAGCACTTTTGGAGGCCAACGCAGGAGGATCTCTTAGGTCCAGGAGTTGGAGACCAGCCTGGGCAATATAGTAAAACCCCATATCTGCAAAAAATACAAACATTAGCTGGGCATGTAGTGCACACCTGTGGTTCCAGCTACTTGGGAGGCTGAGGTAGGAGAATCACCTGAGCCTGGGGAGGTGAAGGTTGCAGTGAGCCGGGATCATGCCACTGTACTCCAGCCTAGGCAACAGAATAAGACCCTGACTCAAGAAAAAAAAAAAAAAGAGGAATTGAGCTCCACCAGTTTTACCAGGTGGCTATTGCTGCATAACAAGCAACCCCCAAACTTAGTGGCTTTAAATGAGGGCCACTTATTTGGCTAACAGTCATTAGGTCAGCTGATCTCAGCTAGGCTCCTCCTCTATCTGTGGCCTGCTACAAAATCAGCTGGAGCCTGGCTGGTTTAGGATAGTTTTAGCTGGCATGGCTTGTCTTGACTTGACCCCACATGGTGTCTATCCTCGAGGAGGCTAGCCTGACCTTATTCATACAGTGACAGCATTCTAAGGGAGAGAAGAGGAATGAGCAATGCCCTTGTGACTTGCCCCTCAAAATTCCAAGGGGAATTTCGTCCAGGCCTGTATTTTCTGATTTCTGATTTATAACAGAGGATGAGTACATGATCTCGCTGAGAAGTATGTCTGTTTCTTACAAAATAATTACAGGCTTTTCCCGCTTGATCATCTGTTCTTCCTTGTGCTTTTCTAACCCCCAGCCTTGACCCTGGCAGGACCCTCCCTCTTTTGCAACTTTTTACCCTCTTTCTGTCTCTGATTCTCTTCCCACCCCTCAGGACTTTTGTCATTACCTTAAACAGACAGAAAATTCCCCTCATGATGAGGCCCCCTTCTTGGGGCCTAGGCTTGGACCTTGTACAAAGTCACTTTTGTTGCATTGTATGGAAACAAAGCAAGTCACAGTGGCAGTCCAGGTTCAAAGGGTAGAGAAAGAGACTCTCTTGGTGGGAAGAAAGGCAAATTCACATTGCACAGAGATAAAGGTATGGACAGGCATGAAGAATTGTGGCCATTTTCCCAAAAAATCTGCCTCACTAGGATTCTACCTTTGGTTGTTCTAATGTTCTCTCTAGATAAATTTGACTAATGTCATAGTGTTCCCCTATTCCATACCCCATGATATCACATATTGTCTTCTATAAAATTTAATTTTATTCCGTCAAATTGAAGACTGCCTGTACTTTTGTCATCACCTTAAATAGAAAATTCTGCAGCAGTGCATGGTATAATTTGTTGAAAGGATTCTGGATTAGAACTAGTGGCACAGACTGCTCTTTTTCTACCAGAACCAGATTCTTCTCTTCTTTAACAGGAGAATTGGTGAGCAATATCTGGTTATTACGGTTGCTATGACTTTTACTCTCAACAGGTCTACTTTTGCCCAGTTATTAGAGACTATATTCCCAGCCTCCTTGCAACATTAATCAGGCCATGTACCTTATTTCTAACCAATGGGATGTGAACAGAATAAAAGCAAACCAAGGAAGGAGACTTAGCTGCCCTGCCTCATCTTCTTTTCCCAGGGCTTGTCCCCAGAGACAGAAACTACATAGAGAATGGCAGAATCATCCTATAAGATCTGGAGTATCTAGTTCTGAATTGTGAAATAAGAGAAAAATAAACTATAATCTTATTTAATCTTTGAATGAGGGGTCTTCAAAAAGTTCATGGAAAACGCATAGTATGAAAAATTACACATGAGTTTCATCTTTTTTTGCACCAAAATAAACTCGTACTAACTTGTTTGTCTGAACAGGATCCAGTTTGAGGCACAAAAGATAAGACATCTGTTTGAAAAGAGCCCCAATCAGGGCAACATAAATTCTGCTAAAATTGAAACAAGAACAAACAACAAATTTATGATGAAGCTTGGGTGGACAAATGGTAAAACCATTGGTGTTTTACAAAAAGTTTATGGGGACAGTGTCCCCAAAGAAACTGGGATTTTATAAATGGGTAACTTGTTTTAAGAAGGGATGAGACGATGTTGAAGATAAAACCCACAGTGGCAGACCATCCACATCAGTCTGTGAGGAAAAAGTTAATCTTATTCGTGCCCTAATTGAAAAGGACTGGTGATTAACAGCAGAAACAATAGCCAACACCATAGACATCTCAATTGGTTCAGATTACACAATTCTGACTAAAAAATTAAAGTTGAGCAAACTTTCCACTCAATGGCTGTCAAAACTCTTGTGCCCAGATCAACTGCAGACCAGAGAAGAGATTTGACAGAAATTTTAAACAAGTGGGATCAAGATCCTGAAGCATTTCTTTGAGGAATTGTAACAGAAGATGAAACACAGCTTTATCAGTATGGTCCTGAAGACAAAGCACAATCAAAGCAATGGTTACCAGGAGGTGAAAGTGGTCCAGTCACAGCAGAAGCAGACCAGTTGAGAGTAAAAGTCATGGCAAAGGTTTTTTGGGATGTCAAGGAATTTTTTTGTCGACTTTCTGGAGGGCCAAAGAATATAATATCTGCTTGTTATGAGAGTGTTTTGAGAAAGTTAGCTACTGCTTTAGCAGAAAAACTTCTGGGAAAGCTTCGCTGGAAACCAATTGTCCATGATGACAATGCTCCTGCTCATTACTCTCACCAAAAAGGGCAATTCTGTAAGAGTTTCAGTGGCAAATCATTAGGTATCCACCACACAGTTCTGAGTTGGCTCCTTGTGACTTCTTTTTGTTTCCTAATCTTCGAAAATCTTTAAAGGGCACCCATTTTTTCCTCAGTTAACAACGTGCAAAAGATGCAATGACATGGTTAAATTCCTAGGACCGTCAGCATTTTGTTTGTTTGTTTGAGACAGGGCCTCACTCTGTTGCTCAGGCTGAAGTACAGCCTTGAACTCCTGGGCTCAAGTGATCCTCCTGCCTCAGCCTCCCAAGTAGCTGGGACTACAGGCTTGTATCACCATGTCTGGTTAATTCTTTTTTTATTTTTGCAGAGATGAGGTCTCACTATGTTGCCCAGGCTGTTCTTGAACTCTTGGCCTCAAGCTAACTTCCCATCTTCACCTTCCAAAGTGTGGGATTATGGGCATGAGCCATTGTGCCTGATCCTCTCGGTTCTTTAGGGATAGACTGTACGGCTGGTATCACTTGCAAAAGTGTATTGAACTTGATGAGGCTTATGTTGCGAATTGATTATATTTTTTATTTTTATCTTTAAATGCCATTTTTCCATGAGCTTTTTGAGGTTCTCTTCTATTTGTGAGGGCTTATATTACAGAGTTTAGCTTGTGCCCTAACTAATATGGTGATGAGAGAGGAGTGTGAATGATGGCAAGTGACTATTGAAATGCCAGACTGGGGTCCCAGTGGCTTGTTGGGGTTCAAGGTGGGAGGTAGTACCACTCCTTCCATTTTTTCTTTTGTTTTCCACATTATTTAACATTTCTTTGGTTTTCTATCTCCTCTTTCTCCAAGGCATTTCCCTTCTGTTCTCTTTTTTATTCCACATCATTTCCATAGTGGTGCTGTGGGAAATCTCTTATAACCTTGATCTTAAGAGAGAAAATTAGCAACCACAATGGAGGTTAATCATATTATATTAGACATCAAGAAGTGTGTTTTAGTTTGAAAAAAATATAACAGTTAAATATAATATTGTGGATGTTTGTATGCCCTTCATCAAGCTTCTCCTAATGTTAACGTCTTTCATAACCTTGGTACATTTATTAAAACTAAAAGATTAACACTGATATAGTACTATTTGCTAAACTATGCACTTTATTACATTTCTCCAATAATGTTCTATTTCTATTCCAGGGTCCAGTCCAGTCTACCATGCTACATTGAGTTGTCATGTGCCCTTAGTCTCTTTCAATCTGTGATAGGCTCTTTGTTTTTCCTTGTCTTTAATGACCTTGATACTTTTGATACTATTTGGTCAACTGTTTTGTTGATTGTCCTTAAATTTACATTTGTCTGATGCTATCTCATGGCTAGACTGAGGTTAAGGATGTTGGAAAAGAATACACCAGAAGTGAAATACCCTTGTCATTATGCCATGCCCAGGGATACATTATGTGACATATACATATACATACACAAATGTGTGTGTGTGTGTATGTATTTAGTGGTGATGTTAGCATTAATCACTTGACGCCAGGGTTCTTCACTGTACAGTTAATATTTTCCCCTTTTCATACTAGAAGTGAGTCCTGTGGTTTGATTAGAATCAGTAGAAGTGAGTCAGTAACTTCAGCCCCCATTCAAGGGGAGGGGAATTAAACTCTTTGGAAGGAAGAGTATCAAAGAATTTGTGGGTGTAAGTTAAGATCATTGCAGTAATAAATATTTTTTGGAAATATTTTGAGGCTCTATACTATCCTGTTTCTGCTTAAAGCTTCTCTCACTAATTTTAGCTGCAGCAATTATTAGTATGTTCTACTAGTGATTTTCTATTTTTCTCATTCCTTCTATATTTATCATTGACAGTCTGTCAAGATTTATTCTTTTTTCCATTTATTTATTTACTTAATCACTTATTTATACCAGTATGGACTTGCAGATACTTATTTTAATATTGAAGTTATAATCCAGTACTATCGTTATTTTGTTGCTCAGATCATTCCAGCTATGTTCATCAGCAGCTCTTTAAGCTTGGCACCTGTGTCCTTTTAAAATGTTTATCATTTACTTATTTTTATTTATTATTATTATGGGTATATAATAGGTGCAGATATTTTTGGGAAACATGTGATGTTTTGATACAGGCATACAATGTGTAATGACCAAATAGGGTAGTTGGGGTATCCAGTACCTTAAGCATTTATCTTTTTTTTTTGTTAGGAACCTTCCAATTTCACTCTTTTAGTTGTTTTAAAATATACAATAAATTACTGTTAGCTATAGTCACCCTATTATGGTACCAAATACTAGATCTTATTCATTCTATCTAACTGTATTTTTGCACCCATTATCCATCCCCACTTTCCCCTCCTCCCTGCTACCCTTCCCAACCTCTGATAACCATCATTCTATGCTCTATCTCCATGAGATCAATGTTTTTTTTAGCTCCCACATATGAGTGAGAACGTGATATTTTTCTTTCTGTGCCTGGCTTATTTCACTTAACCTAATGTCCTCCAGTTCCATCCATGTTGTTGCAAATGACAAGGTTTTATTCTTTTTATGGCTGAATAATGGAATAATACATAATTCCATGTGTATACATACCACATTTTCTTCATTCATCCACTGATGGACACTAAGGTTGAGTCCATAGCCTGGTTATTGTGAATAGTGCTGCAATAAACATGGGAGTGCAGATTCGATATACCAATTCAAGTATATTCTTTTTGATATATACTTGTGTCCTTTTGATAAGGCCCCATTATTTAATTTAATTTTTTATTTTTAGCATATCTTTACTTTTTGGCACTATTAGAGGATCATCCTGTTTTCTATGCTTCTGCTCTAGAATCAATCATTTCTCTAAGGATTACTGGTTTCTCTTACTGGAGAATGATATTTAGAAAATAAGATCTGGACACTAGGTGTGCTCATTGCTACTGGGGTGTCACTGCTTCTGGCACCTCTGAGCAGACACAGCTATGAAATCTATGTATATATACTAACTCATGAATATACAGATATCTATATTTATTTATGTATCAATATATCTCTGAACATATTAAACATGAGTTCATTCTGGTATCTCTGATTCTAATCAAACCACAGGACTTATTGTAGATTTCCCTTTGTTGTTTATTTGTAACTGCTTTCTCTTACAGTAGAACACCTAGATCTCATTAGATTTCCTTATTTGTTCCATCCTAGTACACATGTAAAGTCATTTCAAAATTGTTTACCTGTACCCCTGTGAGAAACAACCAGAGTGTTCATGTACAGTTATTCTTGCTTGTAGCTTTACCATATGCAAACAGTTTTCCAATGTTTCACAGATAAATTTCCTTTTCCCTTACCTTTTTCAATAAAGCTTTGTCATACATTTATAAATAGTTAAATTTATTTGTCACAATTTACATTATGTCTGGGTTCTGCTGAATATCCTGGTTGATTTAAAAAATGTACATAGTGAAGTTGTTGTGTTGTACAGTTTTATGGGTTTTGGCAAGTTCATAGAGCCATTTATCCACCACCACAGGACTATGAAGAACAGTTCCAATATCCTAAAAATTCCTTGTATGGTTTCTTTGTAGTCAACACCCCCTCTCTACCCCTGGTAATCACTGATCTGTTTTCTGCCCTTTTGCCATTTCCAGAATGTCATAAATGGAATAATATAATACGTAGCATTTTGGGACTGGCTTCTTTCAATTAAAAATGCACTTAAGATTCATTTATGTTGTTGTATCACTCAATAGTTTGTTCCTTTTTACTGTTGAGTAGTATCCCATTGTATGGATATACCACTGTTTATTTTATTCATTCACCTGTTGTAGGACATCTGGTCTGTTTCCAGTTTTTGAAAATTATGAATAAAGTTGAAGTAAACATTCACATTCAGGTTTTCATGTGAACAAATGTTTCCAGTTCACTTGAGTAAATACCTCAAATTTATTTACAAATACCAAATGGTGCCACAAAACACCATTTAAGTCACAGCATAGTTTATCTATTTAATAATGTGCTATGTCATTATGGACTCCACTGTTTCAATATTTATAATATTCATATTTCTGTTCCTACCCTAATTCTTCTTGATATCTAATATAAACTAGATTTTGCTATCCATTTATGTCTCTTTAGAAGGTTTTCCATTAATTCAGTGATTGCTTTAAGGGATGGCACGTTTGAGTGGATTTGGGGGCACAAGGCTAACTAGACCAGGTGGGAGTCAGCTCTGCCTCAGCCAGCTGTGGCAACAGGAGCAGAGGCTCCTCTCTGAGCCTTACCTTTCGCATCTATCCTACTTGTACTTCTCATAGTTATTGTGAAGAGAAAATGAAACCAAGTAGATGCTCACATGAAGGTATTTTTTACATGTTTCTGATTTTCTGTTGATTTCTGCCCCCAGACTCTGCAATGATACATGAGAGAGCAGAGACCATGGAGGAAAGAGAGAAGGACAGGAAATTCTAGGCTATGTGGGAATTAAGAGTGCCACTGCAGAAGCTGAACCTGGTGTCCCTAGCATCCAAGCATTTGTGGATCCTGTGGCCTCTGCCTACACTTTGGAAGAGGCCTGCCCTTTTCCTCCTGGGGGCTCGGGTTGTCCCTGATGGGAAGGGCATGTGGTAGACAATTTACCGGGGCCCAAGGTGGCCATCCTGGCTACTTTTGCTCATAAAACAGCAGAGAATAGAGACTGTTAAGTTCAAGGTTTTCCTTGAGTTGATTTCTTGGTTTGGTCACTCAGAATTATAAAAGTCATGGAATGTTATTTCTGGAAGGGACTCTGGAGATACAGGCCTATATTTTCTGATTCCCGATTTAGAACAGAGGATGGGCACATGATCTCCCTGAGGGGTATGTGTGTTTCCTACAAAATAATTAGAGGCTTTTCCCACTTGGTCACCCATTCTTCCTTGTGCTTTTCTAACCCCCAGCCTTGACCCTGGCAGGGCCCTCTCTCTAGGGTGCCTGCTTTCAATTTTTTTTCCTCTTTCTGGATTTGTCTTTCAAGATCCAGCTCAAATGTCTCCTTGCCTGTGTAATTTTCTATCTCTGATTCTCTTCTCACCCTTCCCTGGCAAAACGAATCACTCTCTCATCTGCTTTGACATAGCACTTTAATGTAGCTATTTTGACATTCTGTTAAAGGTACACTTCTGTGTATGTCTCCCCTGCTAATGGGTCAGTGCCTAGAGGGCAAGAAGGGTGCTTATCCCCATCCCAGAGTGGGAGCACAGAGGCTTGCAGGAATGCTTTTTGCCTTGAACCTGACTCCGCTCCTTATTGTAAAGGCAAAGAAACTGAAGATAAGTAACCTGCATCATCTCTTCCCCAGAAATTCCCTTTTCCTAACAATTGATTGACCTATATTCAATATATCTGGGAGCCAAGGGTCAGTGCTAAATTCTTTCTTTAGATTACTTTTAGCACGGAGAACCCATGATTACTCTCTATACAATTGGCACGAACAAGTGCTTAGGACTTAAGTAAGCAGACTTGTTAATAAACATTTTGCAGTCTTAAGAAATGCACAAACGCTTCTGCTTCTGGTAAGATTAGTTGACAAAACTATAGGAGGCCGCTAGAGAGACTGTCTGGGATTTTCCTGTGTGGAGTGGACACAATTAGATCTGCAGAATATCTGATCCTGGGAAAGAAAGGCTGACAGTATGATAAATAGGCTGCTACTACATTTTGATCAGTGTTCCTACAAGCAGACAGACACATTCCCTCATTCACCATGTCCAGAAATCCAAAATTTATAGATCTCTTCACTTGCAAAATGCTCCTAAACCAATTTTATTTCCACAGACTTGACCTTTGGCGTTTAGACTTTCTCCCCATTGGCAAACCCAGGCTCCATTTTATCCTGCAGACGGCCATTTTGGCAGTTACCTTAACAGCCTAAGGAAAGAACCAGAAGTCTACATATGGAGACCTCATCCCGGTTGCCTAATGGATTCAAAAGACATCCTGAATATTCATCATTTCTCCTTTTATGAGCACCTTGGCAATTCTCTTTAAAGGCGAAGGCTGCAGTAAATTCAGAAGTGCCATTTAGTGAATACCAATCTATCCTCAATTCAAGTCTAATTTTTTTCCTGCTCCTCGGCACACTATGGTAGCTCCTGAGAACTCAGTGAATGCAGGGCATTGTCTCAGCTTGCGGGAGGCAGGATTGTTTGTGAAAATCCAAAGCCTGAAGCAGTGGTCTGCTCCTCAGCCTGCTTGCCTGAGCTGTATGCACTTACCTTGCATTCTCTGCAACTCCTTTCCTGGAAGCTGGAAACCTTTGGGGAAAATGGTAAAATCATACTGGAGTGCTTGGCTTGGTGACAGGGCTTTTAATCAATAGTTGTAAATTGGCAAATATTATTGTTTACCTCTGTGCCTGTGATAGTTCCCTTAGGTGTGCTTGAAATGCATCACAACATTCCCCAAATATGTATCCCCCCAGGATACTGATGTGGGTACTTGTTCAACGGTGGTAGCTACAGACAGAGACAGAAGCCCTCTGATTATTTTTGTTCATTCGAACAGTTCAGGCTGCTTGACCCTGAGGGTGACTACGGGAAGGTGCAGCGGGAGGTGGCTATGATAGTCTCTGCTGTGGAGCCACTCTGTCTCCCCACAGGCACTATGCTGGTAATTGAGCCTTTTCTCCCAACCCAACTTCAATGTCACCCAAATAACTGCACATTGTTCATCAATTTCTCATAGTTTTTCTCTCCTTCCTGAAAAAACTGGGGCCTGAAATCTCAATCCCCATTAGCTTTTGTACCTTTTTACTCTAGAACAGAAACACATGTACTTATTATTTATCTGTTTATATTAGTATGTTCTTGAAATCAGACTTTCAATTTCATCTCTCTCTCTCTCTCTCTTTTTTTTTTCTGAGATGGAGTCTCGCTCTGTCACCCAGGCTGGAGTGCAGTGGTACAATCTCAGCTCACTGCAACCTCTGTCTCCCAGGTTCAAGCAATTCTCCTGCTTTAGCCTCCCAAGTAGCTGGGATTACAGGAGAACGCCACCACATCTGGTTAATTTTTGTATTTTTAGTTGAGACAGGCTTTCACCATGTTGGTCAGGCTGGTTTTGAACTCCTGACCTCAAATAATCCACCACCTCGGCCTCTCAAAGTGCTGGGATTACAGGCGTTAGCCACTGTGCCTGGCCTTCATCTCTTATTCTAGAGAAATTATTTCTTGGACAAAGTCAAATAATTGTCAACCCATAGGCTTGGGCCAACCCATGCTTGGGTGTTGGCCCAAAAGTGTTTCTTTCCCTAGTGACCTGCCTTTCCTCCACATAGATTGTTAAACTTTCCTCTGAAGCCAGGAGGCTATGCCATTTCTCTTTCTTCCTTTATGCACCCCGACTGTCTTAGTGAATTTAAACAGCTTTTGAGCCCATCACAGAGTTTGCACACCATGGCTCACAGGTCACATCTGGCCCGTGGACCTGTTTTCCTTGGCCTTTGTATTGTTTTGAAATGTTTTCAGTTAGTTGCCAACATTTACAAATTGGGAAATTTTACATTAAAGTGTCCAGACTTTGGGAGCTGCATGAAAAATCTAAAAATCTGAAAACCTTGAACCTGCGTTTCTATTCAACAGTTGGCTGGGGCTGAACAAATAGGGAAGTGTTAGGATCTGTGCATGAACTCACTAGTTTGCCACAGTCCACAGTACTGCTAGTATTTTATGCCTCCTCTGTTCACTCTCTCACTGACCTGCCTGGCCGCTGTAGGCATTTGTGTTTGTGAGGACTGGTCTAATAGAAGACAGAAAATCTGCCTAGGAAGATTATATTTTCTGTTTTGTTGCCCACCTCCTCCAGTTATTCTTCTTACAGGAAAGAAGGAATCAAAGGGATCCAAGGAAGATTTGTGACTTTTACCAATTTAGGAGACCTTATGGATGTTCACTAGTTTAGGAAGGAAAGATGGAAGTCTCACATTTTGGTTTATGATTATTATTTTTCTCATACTCAGAGACAGCTCTTGAACTTAGAATTATGCAATTTTGCAGCAGGAATTGAAGCAGGTGCATAAATCAGGAACAGACTCTAAGTGCAATATTGGAGGAATACAGTTCAAAAGCAATCAGCCCAACAGAATAGGAAATGGTGTAGGTCTCATCTGAGGCTAGGTGTGAGTGAATTCCGTCTGGCCAAAGCATAGTACCCACCAAGGGGAGAGAAAATAGATAAAAGTGGCTAATTATCCCACAGATAAGATTAAGGATATTAAACTGCCTTCTAAATTCAGGGTGTTTTGTGAAATTAAGGGGCCATTCATCTTGTTCTTCTTATTGATTAAGAAACAAGAGAAAAGATTGTTAAATGGTTTGCTTCCTGGTGTTGAATAGTGAGTGGTAGAGAAAGTTGGAACCTCATACATCCTACAAGTGACAGGCTGGTGCAATGACATGGCATGACTTTGAGAATGGTGCATAAAAGGAAGAATCATATTAGTGCTTACAAGCAACCCTCTTCAAAATTTTGACTTACTCTTAGATTGTTCTTCTGCTGAAGTGACAATGCATTTGGGTACTCTATATATATACCAATAGGGAGGTGGTAAGGGGGGTAGCTTTGCAAACTTTCCTCTGGACCTGAGATTCCAACATCCGGTAAAGTAGGAACTTTGCATCTCCTGTGACCTGAACTCTATGTGGTCTATTTGTGGATTGGAAGGTTGGAAGGAATACTTTGGACCTCTGTTGGTGTCAGATACGATGACAATTGAGCAGTCCTCCCAAAATTTGCTGTCTTGTTTTTTATTTCATGTTATGCTAAGTCAAAATCCATATGTTGCACTCATATTTTAAACACAGGTCTACTTCTTGCTTTTTGAATTTGGGAACATTCTCATTATCAGACCCACATCCTCTCCAGGGCACTTAGCCTTGTGACACTATAACTCCCAATTTTTGGAAGTGACTCATAACGTCTGCTTATACTTCTCATTCAGTGTCATGGTTGGGTCCCTGTTGGCTTTTGATTTTAAGTGCTCGACTTGTAATCCGCTCAGCCTGAGAGAGAACTTAGAAATCGGAAGTATTTTATGTTCCAGGCTGTAGGCCTCATGAGGTGATGACAGTGTTCTATAGGGATATCTGTTCTGCTTTTCCTATTGAAATCAGTGAAGGAACTGGAGCAGAGTGCTTAACAAGGGCAGAGAGCAAATGAAACTGCCTTGTGATAAAGCTGAGAATGTGATGATGGCATGTATCAGCACAGCTCCAGGAGGGGGCTGGCTAAAAAGCAGGTTGGAGAAAGAGGGAGGAAGTGAAGGCTTCTACACATATCCAAGCAAGAGCGAAAGCCAAAGGTGGCAAGAAAACCATATATATATTACATATCAATTATATATATGCATATATATAATTAATTTGAATAGCCCAAAGGTGTACGTTTTTTTAATAGGAGTGAGTGGGAGGCCATTTAAAATGAGTCAAGTGCAAAGCAGGTCAAATGCAAAATCGGTCAAGTGCAAAACAGCTGGGTCTGGGGGTCACAGGCTGGGATGTCACTGGACTGAGGGGTCAGGGGTGAATTCCTGACTCAGGTTATTCTCAGCGTGTCTGCTTTCTGTTTAAAAGCTTTCTATTTGAAAAAAAAGACAAAAACCTGCTTTATTTTTTCCTTTGAAAAAGCAGTAGCAAAAAGTATCATGGAATATCTTTAAAAATCAGTCCTTCTTTTAAACTTTTTTTTCCTTTTTGAAGAGCCACTTCAATTTCTCCTATAGAAAACTTTCGTTAATAAATCTCATGAACATATTTGGTTCCCTTATTCCTCTCTTTTTGTAACTCTCTTGTTTATGTTGCCAGTCATACAGATGACATGTCGCTGTGTTGTGAATTCCCCATTATGTCCTTAGAATGAACATCCATTCTGCCCATTAACATGTAGTCTTTATATCTAAAGCTCTGGTCTCTAGAAATGTAACCCGATGAAAATAAATGCGTTGCGTTTTGGCTGAAAATCAACATGCCTTCATGATCAGTAAGCATTAATTGTTTTTGGCTTTGACAACAAATAAAGCTATTTCAAGGTTTCTTTAAACAGGCCTTAAATTTGTTGGAGGGTGGTGTAATACTTAGAGTATCACAATAAATATTTGTCTGTTAGAACACTCATTCATAAATGAATAAATATGCCTTATGCCTGGAACTGAGGATGGGCCCTGGAGATACAGGGGAGAATTCCTTGTCTTCTAGGAGCTAACACTTATAATTTTGAGACTATAATTTTATCTTTATTTGGGGTAAGAAATAATTACACGTTACATGTTAGAACTCAGCACAGTGTGAGTACATTAGAGACATTTCTTAGCCTGTGTGCAGTGATTGGTCAACCCACCACAACTCAGGCAGGTCTACAAAAGCTGGATTGGTTTCTATTTAGTCTCCATGATCATTAGCTAGAAATTGCCACTGAGCAATTGCTTTTGTTATATTTCCTCATGGGAGTTCTAAATTAAGATCACCCTATACTAGCTTTACAGTCTTGGGGTTAATATAGGGAACTGGAAGCTTCTGCTTCATGCTTTATGTTTCTCCATTTTGAGACTCATTTAGAAACTTAAATTTGGAAATATATAGTCCTGTGTATTTAGCAAAGGATGCAATTTATGTCAATGGATATTTCACAGAAAAATAAACAGCCTTGTGTCAAGTAGGTTTGGGAAATGTTGAGTAAAACTATCTTACCTATTAGATTGGTGCAAAAGTAATTGAGGTTTTTGCAATTAAAAATAATTGTAAAAGTAAAAGTACAATTAAAAGTAAAAGTAAATCGATTTTTTTTTTTTTTTTTTTTTTTTGAGACGGAGTCTCGCTCTGTCGCCCAGGCTGGAGTGCAGTGGCGCAATCTCGGCTCACTGCAAGCTCCGCCTCCCGGGTTCCCGCCATTCTCCTGCCTCAGCCTCTCCGAGTAGCTGGGACTACAGGTGCCCGCCACCACGCCCGGCTAATTTTTTTGTATTTTTAGTAGAGACGGGGTTTCACCGTGGTCTCGATCTCCTGACCTCGTGATCCGCCCGCCTCAGCCTCCCAAAGTGCTGGGATTACAAGCGTGAGCCACCGCGCCTGGCGTAAATCGATTTTTTTAGGGTGAGACTTCTCAAAGACTTTCAGTGCTAATGTGCATTGTGAATCTTTAGGATTGGGTTAAGCAAAATTTTTCAAATATTTTTGGCTGCACAATGTTTATAAGGAGGCTTCTCAAAGCACTTTCTGTGGGTCTCATGTTTTATGAAATCTATGTTGGAAAGAAATGCAATGACCACGTGCTCCAATCCATAAGACTTAGACTATAAAGAGGCTCGGTGACTTGCTGAAGGTCCTGAAGACAGCCAATAGCTGCTGGGACAAGAACTCACCATTTAGTTAGCAGGGTAATGTTCTTTCCACCATGGCATGGCATTCCTTTTTATTCCTTTCCTTTTCTAGTCCCTTTTCCCCACCTTGATGGCTTAGGCCTACTGGTAGCTTGTTATGTTTTCCATGTCATTTAGGTCCTTTTGAAATAGTAAGAGTTGGCTCTCTCAGTTCTTTGTGTTCTGATCGGATTTTTTCCCTCCAACAGCTAAAAGTTGAGCACATCAGCTAGTTCTAGGCAACACCTCCACTCCCTCACCCTTAACCTGTCCTGGAGGAGGCTTTCACTTCAGTTCCTGCTGCTGCTTTATTATAAGCATGGATCCCTTGTTAATCCATCCCATCCATGTCCTGTCTTCCCACTAAGCTCAAGGTCAAGATATACTAATTTGAACTCATTAGATTTGTTTGTGCTCTTGGGTCAATTATGTTTGTGATCACTCTGAGTTCTATTCTCCTAAGCAGATTTTGTTGTGTTTTGTTTTGTTTCATGTTTTTGGAGGCAGAGTCTCACTCTGTGGCCCAGGCTGGAGTGCAGTGGCATGATCTTGGCTTACTGCAACCTCCGCTTCCTGGGTGCAAGTGATTCTCGTGCCTCAGCCTTCTGAGTAGCTGGGATGACAGGCACGTGCCACCTTGCTTGACTAATTTTTTTTTTTTTTTTTTGTATTTTCAGTACAGACAGGGTTTCACCAAATTGTCCAGGCTGGTCTCAAACTCCTGACCTCAGGTGATCCACTGCCACCTTGGTCTCCCAAAGTGCTGGGATTACAGGCATGAGCCACCACGCCCGGCTTCTCCCAAGCAGATTTTAACCTTGCTACACATAGGATCTTCCTCTGATCTTACCACTGTCTTCCATCCCAATTCCATTAGGATCCGCTTCAGTATTTTGAACTCTTCTGGCTGCTGCAATATGTTATTAACTTATGTGATATTCAGCTGTAATACATACCAGTCTGTGACCATTAATGAGAAAAGAAAGTTGGTGACAAAAATTTTGTCAGTGCCAAAAAGAAGATTTGCATGACTTATTTACCCAGAGGCTGTCAATGTAATTAAAAATATGATGAGGTGCTGACTGAGACACCAAACAGCTGACTGGACAATAATTTTAGTGATTTCACTTTACTTTGGTTATTTACTTAGCTGATTGATTGTTTTGTGACATTTTATAAAAGAAAAAACATATTAAATTTCTATTCATTTGTACGTGTTTGCTGGCCTTTTCTTTCTTCAGTAGTTATATCCTACTGTTCTCAATTCCAAGTTTTAATAAGGTTAGGGTAGAAAAACTATTATATAAATAGAACCATGAACTATTTTAATGAAACCATTTGCTTAACAAATAAAACTAAACTTACCTTCAGAGTGAGATGAAATTTCTTTTTCAGTGCTTCTGCTGGAGATATTGTCTGATGAAGAAAAATGGTCCTGTCTTTATCAGGAGGTGTTGTCCTCCTATACCCAAGCAAGATTAAAAACTAGGCCTTCAATCCCCACAAATGGATAAAGAAATTAAAAAAAAAAAAGATTCCCATACAGCCTGGCTTTTTATGTAATCCTTTACTTCCCTTTGGAGGAAGGTCCTGTTCATTGGCTAGGACCAACAAGAGACATATTTAATTGTTAATTATTTGTCTTTGCCTTTTTTTAGTGCTATATTTATGATTAGAAAAGCTTGTTTAAAGCATTATGGCTAAAAAAAATGTAGTCAAATGTACCAGAGCTCTTAAGGAACTTTAATAGGCTATCAAAAACAGTGAAGATTTATTTAATGTCTCCCTTCCAGGAGGATATATTGTTGGTTCAGCTGCAACTTCTTAACTTCATCATATTTTATATACTTTGGCCATCATGAATTGCCACAAGGCCTGTTGCATGGTGTGATTTAAAATGTGTTCTGATTAAATATACAGAAGTGGTCCTGTTCCCCAATGGAGGAAGGAGAGGAACATCATAAATATACATTGTTTAAGTGTAAATTCTACTTCTCACTCATAGGTTATATTGTACTTGCATGTTTTATGCTCTGTTGGTACTTAAAAAAATCATTTCATTTAGGGACATTTTCAGAGATCTAACCAAGAGCCAGGCAACAGGGACCTACTTAGAATTCTTTCCTTAGAATTTGTAATAGGGGGCAAAATAAGGCAACTAGAGGAAGTAAGTATATAGTATAAAGCTCTTCTGTTGAATTACATATAATGGGCATACATCTCAGTCTATGAGTTTATATGGGCAATATATTTACTTTTTTATTTCCTCACATCAAGGCACCCAACTTACCTGACTGGTAGAAATTTTATCTTGGTCACTTGTTGGACCTATTTCTTTTTTTTTTTTTTTTAATTATTTATTTATTTATTATACTTTAGGTTTTAGGGTACATGTGCACAATGTGCAGGTTTGTTACATATGTATCCATGTGCCATGTTGATTTCCTGCACCCATTAACTCGTCATTTAGCATTAGGTATATCTCCTAATGCTGTCCCTCCCCCCTCCCCCCTCCCCCCACCCCACAACAGTCCCCGGAATGTGATGTTCCCCTTCCTGTGTCCATGAGTTCTCATTGTTCAATTCCCACCTATGAGTGAGAACATGTGGTGTTTGGTTTTTTGTCCTTGCGATAGTTTACTGAGAATGATTTTTTCCAGTTTCATCCATGTCCCTACAAAGGACACAAACTCATCATTTTTTATGGCTGCATAGTATTCCATGGTGTATATGTGCCACATTTTCTTAATCCAGTCTATCGTTGTTGGACATTTGGGTTGGTTCCAACTCTTTGCTATTGTGAATAGTGCCACAATAAACATACGTGTGCATGTGTCTTTATAGCAGCATGATTTATAGACCTTTGGGTATATACCCAGTAATGGGATGGCTGGGTCAAATGGTATTTCTAGTTCTAGATCCCTGAGGAATCGCCACACTGACTTCCACAATGGTTGAACTAGTTTACAGTCCCACCAACAGTGTAAAAGTGTTCCTATTTCTCCACATCCTCTCCAGCACCTGTTGTTTCCTGCTTTTTTAATGATGGCCATTCTAACTGGTGTGAGATGGTATCTCACTGTGGTTTTGATTTGCATTTCTCTGATGGCCAGTGATGATGAGCATTTCTTCATGTGCTTTTTGGCTGCATAAATGTCTTCTTTTGAGAAGTGTCTGTTCATGTGTTGGACCTATTTCTTTTTTCTTGGGGGGTACCAGAATCTGAGAGTCTATGTGAGGCCAAGGAGGTGGATAAAAGGCCTCCCAGCTCCAGGATTCCATGTTCACATTGACATTGACATTCTTATGGTCAAACCAGTGAGTATTCTTGATATCTGGCTGCTCTCTGCTTTTATACTGGGTGTAAGGCTCAAGTATTTCTGTAAGCCTGGGATCCTGAGAGTCCAGGTGTCCTTCTCCAAGAAGTTCTACTAAGCCATACCCTGGCAAGGCCTTGCCACTTCCTCAAGCACCACTGCAGAGAGCAAAGTGATCCACATTGGTCCCAGACCCTGCAGACCTTTTTTCTTCCCAGGCCTGGCAGGATGACTCTAGGACTCAAAAGATTTTCCATCCCTGAACCCCTCTGGGCATGTAGAATGATCTCAGCCTTCAGGGCATTTCTGCTCTTAGTTTTGCTGTTCATTCTACTAAAGTCATTGAATGAAGGCAGCCCAAAGGGTATATCCACCTGTTGAAATGGGGGCAAGTGATTGTGATAAGAGCGGAGATACAGGGAGAACAATAACACATTCACAAAAACTTTGCTCTGGATGGATAGAGATGTTAAGACCAAGAGAATATGGCAACAAAAGTGGCTTGAATTGGGAAATTCAGGTAAGTCCTATTTACCCCTGTTGACTCGAGAACTCTGTTGACTGGAGAACTCTGTGTACCCAGTAGAACAGTTCATGTAACATAAGCATCAAAATAATCAAGGGCTGAAGAATAAATAAAAGACAGGCCCCCAAACTTTCCAGTTAAGAAAAAAAGATATAGAAAGCAGTAAAATGAAGATCTGTTTTCTTTTTTTGTGGGCCATAGCATCTTAATAAGTCCCATTGTCTGATTTATTGGTCCCATCACTAGAGAATCCAAAGCTTCTTTGACCTCCTAGGTGATATTCAAATTATAGCCACAGCCCTGCTTCTAAAATCTTAGGTAAAAGGTGCATATAGACCTGTCCCAGTTATTACAAAGAAATACGGTGCATATACCTTACATTATAAAATACCCACTTTGTATTTCTTAAGCAAAATTCATGAAGACTTTCATGAAATGAAATAAATACTATAAGAAATGTCACGTCCTTTCAGGTCAGTTTTTGCTTTCATATATATTGAAATCCGGTGAGATTTTATGGCCAAACAGCTACAAAACATTTCACTGTTCAGTTCTTTTGCACTTTGGAATTACAGATAAGAGATTGTAGATCTTAAGTGAGAGTCAAAAGTTGTTCATACCTAGGCAAGAAGAGAGAGAATGAGATATTCTCTGTGCATAAGCTGCCCACACCTCTTTGGTTGTGTGGGAGCATAAATATTTTTTCTCCTTTTTATGCTGTAGTATTAACTGTATTGAGAAATAAGTAAGTTTTGGTATAATGTCAATTAAATGATATTAGGAAGCTTTACAACAAACTGGAAAGCTTCAGTCTTTCTCAGCTCATTCATTCAACAATGATTGAGCACTCGCTGCATATCAAAAACTGACCTAAGTGTTAGGGAAGACAGCTTGTGCCTTCATGGGGTTCCCCATATTGTGGGGGAGTAAGTGCACAGTGATACTATGGCAAGTGTTAAAATAGGGGAAGGCATAAGACGCTTTGGGAAAATAAAAAGAGCAGCCAACTTAGACAGAGGGGAATGAGGGTGGGCTTCTTTGAAAGAAGGAGGAGATGGCCCCCTGAGCAGAGTCTTGAGTAATCCCTAGGCATTACGCATGAACAGAAACAAAAAGAAGGGGTGATGGGTGAAGGGCTGTTCCAGACAGCTGGAGACATATGTGAAAATGTGAAAAGACAGCATTAGAGAATGCACGTTTGGGAGAGAGGGGGACCAGGGATGACAGAAGAGAGGGGCCAGATGCCAAACCACGAAGGATGACTTTGTCTGATAATCAGGACTGTCTACATCAGTGGATCATCAATGAAAAGCTTTCCAGCCCAAACAGGGTGATGAGAGCATCTGTCCATGAACTACTGCCCAGAGCTCATCTGGTAGCTCTAAAGATCTATTATTCATGCCAGAAACAAGAGATTAGGCACTGCTCTCTTGTAAGCACTGTGGAGGATAAAGAACCATGGAACACTGTGGGAAGAAATAGTTTGAGGCCCACACTTGGAGAATCTTTTATGTTGGGTGTGGGGCTCAAGTATTTCTGTAAGTCCTCAGGGCATCTGCAACAGCCCAACCACTGCCACCAATCCTTTCCCAGGGAAAAGAGAAGACTACACTGCTTCCGACAGAGAGATCTAGGTGGGTAACAGAGTTTCCTCATGGTTGTGGAGGCTTCCTCAGGACTAGAAAGGAGGATATACCGGAAAGGGATTGGCAGTCAAAGCTGTGGCAAGCTTAAAGGCACAGACGTGTGACAGGCTTGTACGACAGGAACAGGGAACTGGAGTCAGAGTAAGCTCTGGGCAATTTCAAATTTTGCTCTCCTTTCCCCAATTCTCTCCCCTTTTCTTTGGGTTGTTGCTGTGTTACTTCCAGCCCTCAGAGATGAAGAATTATGGCTGGTGGTTGTTTCTAAGCACAGTGCATTCTTTTTAAATTAGAATACTTCTTAACATTACAGTGCAGACCTGCTGGTAGGACATTTGGCACTGGGGCAGGTATAAATCCCTCAGCAAACTCCTCACACACCATTCCTAGGATGTAACACATACTTTATCTCCACCCAGAGATTGCCCTCTGGCTATAAATACCACCTCCCTGCCCTCTTCACGCAGATGCCCTGAGGACTCAGACTTTTGTGGTGCAATTTTTGCCAGTCTCAGTGACAGTTTTAGAGTCTGGAAGCAAAGTGAAAAATAATTTTGCCTGTTTTACCCTAGGATGCCAGGTTTTGAGAAGAAATGTCCTGTCTTTGTATGCATTCAAATATGTATTCAGAGGTTTCCTAAGACAATTAAGGACCTAGTTAACACTCTAACTGCAACTGTAGTCAGGAAAACACAGAAAAAACCACATGCAGCTTGGGGAAATCAAGGCTGTGGTGGGGGCAGTTCTTTCTTGTAGCTATTCAAGAATCTCTTGTAGGCAGTGTGGTCTTGGGATAAGGGTATTGATTGAAATAGTTTCTCTCCAACCTCTTTTTGGTTGCTCCTTTCCCTTTAGAAGTCCTGCCTTTTGATATCCAGGGTGGTTGTGCTGTAGGATGGTTTTTCAGGGCTTTTCATGATCTTTGTTCCTATTCTAGTTCTTCACCTTCCTTTTCTATCAAAACAGGCCTATGGTGGAAAAAAATCCTAGAGAGGACTTTCTAACAAAAAACAGTTTTAAGATTATAATTCAAAGCAGTAAATATTAACAAAGGGTAGTCAGGGACCATGGCAGGTGATTAATCAGAAGCCAACATCCATCAATTCCCACTGCAGAGCTTCCATCTGCACCCACCTGCTTTGCCTTCCTGTCCCTCACAGTAGGTGAACTGTGCTCAACGTGTCCGTGTCTGCACTGGATCTTGTCTCCTCATGCGCCCACAATTCTCCCTCTCTACTATGTCATATTTTCTTCTCTTCTGGGTCATTTTCATCAGCTTATTAACATGTCATTATTTCTCTTCCTGAACATGTCCTCCTTTTGACCATCTACTCTACCCTCCTGCTAGCATCCCATTTCTTTACTATCCTCAGCAGAAAATTTCCTACAAACTCTTCTATCTCCTTCTGTCTCCAGCTCCTTTCTCTCATGCACTGTAAAATCACTCCAATTAAACCTTTGCCTCTCCACTGCACCATACCTGCTTTTGTCAATGTCCTTAGCAATGTGCATTTTGCTAAATTCAATGATTACTCAGCACTATTTGACACTAGCGTCCTTTCCTTCTCTCTAGATACCGCTCTCTCGGTGTTGTTTCAGACTCATTGGCTGCTCCTTCTCAGACTCCTTTGTTGCTATTCTTCTTTTTGACTTCTGAATACTCCAGTGCCCAGGCCGCAGTTCTTGAATTCCTTCTCTTTTCTATGTACAGCTCATTCCGGTTCATGGCTTTCAATACTTCCTATGCTTATGACTACCAAATTTATATGCCTAGCTCAGTGCCTTCTCCATTCTCCTGAATCTTCAGACTCCTAAATTCAAACTGCCTGTCTTGCATCTCCACTTACATATCATTCATGTGTTTTAAACGTACATATCCAAAGTTGAACTCCTGATTTTCCCATCAAACCCACAAATCGTCTTCCCAATCTTGGTTGGTGGCATCTTCATTCTTTCAGTGGTTCAGGCCAAAAACATTGGCACCAAATCTATACCTTTCTATCTCATGCCCTCCTATCCAACCCATCAGGAAATCCAGAAGGCTCTATCTTCAGAAAAATGTCCAGGATCCAACCACTCTTCACCACTTACGCTGCTGGTCTTTTGGTCCAAGTGCTGACATCTCTCATGTCCAGTAGTTTCCTAACTGGTCTCTCAGGTTCCCCCTTTGTTTTCTTATAATTTTTTGTCAACACAGCAAAGAGGTTGTTGTAAAATGCAAAGTTAGCTCATATCAGTGCTCCCTGGAAAAGCCTCCCAATCATACTCAGATATTTGCCAAAGTCTTTATGATGGCAAAGGGTCCTTCATGATCTGTGTCCTTGCCCCTCAATACCTCTGTTCTTCCCCACTGCTCCCTGCCACCCATGCTGCCCCAGCCTCACTGGCCCTCTTGCTGGTTCTCTCCTATGTCATACATCTTTCCTTCCACTCTGGGCCTTTGTCCTGGCTCTCTTTTCTGTGCCTGGAAACCCCTTCCTTGAACTATCCACCTGATTAACTTCCTCAGTTTTCTCATATCTTTGCTCAAATGCCACCTTTTTGGTGAGGTCTGCCTCGACTTCCCTATTTCACGTTGTAAATCATCCCATGGCACTCCCAATTCCTCTTTTCCATAGCACTCATCACCTTATAACCTAACACACAATTTACTTATTTATTGTCTTTATTATAATAGTCTGTCTAACCCTCCCCCAAACAATATGAGCTCTATGAAGGCAGTTATTATTATTAATTTTTTTGTTTACTAGTATATTCCAAGCATTTAAGTCAGCACCTAGAACTGAGTAGGCTCTTAATAAATATTAGTTGAATGAATAAATGAAAAATAGGATATTGGCATTATATTTTATAAGGTATGTTCATGTTACTGCCTTAAAAAAATTTTTTTAGAGAGTATTGCTCTGTCACAAAGGCTGGAGTGCAGTGATGCAAACATGGCTCACTGAAGCCTAAACTTGCTGGGATCAACGGGTCCTCCTGCCTCAGCCTCCTGAGTAACTGTGACTACAGGCATGTGCCACCATGCTCGCTAATTTTTTGATCTTTTTGTAGACACAGGGTCTCACTTTGTTGCCCAGGCTGGTCTCAAGCAATCCACCCACCTTGGCCTCCCAAAGTGCTGGAATTATAAATGTTAGCTACTGCACCTGGTGACATGTGACTACCTTTAATCCTCACAACAGTACTGTGAAGCTGGCATTATCATTATTAATTCTCTGAGAGGTTAAACAAGTTGTCAAAAATCAAGCAGCCAGTAGGTAGCAGATGTATTGCAGAGCTGGCCTCTGAGAACAAATCTGCCCCCACTTGCTGGCAGATGTGCTGTGGATGACCTTCCTATGAAATCAATATACTTGCCCTCTTATGGTCTAATGAATGTCTGCAGACACTCAGACATGTCACCTTGGAAGCTTCCGCTTTGGTGACAGGCTTTGAGGTACGGAGCCTCATTAAGGGTTGGCCTGGATGGTCAAACGCACAATTGGGAAATGACCACGGTTTCATTCATTTAGAACGGAAAATATTTCTTGAAATCATTAGTAAACTTCCCTGTGATGAAATTCCCAAGCATGCTCTTACAGACTTTTCATTTCCTTGAGCGCTACACATACTTCCCTGAGAATAAGGGTGTGGGGAGGTTGAGTTTCCCTGGAGGATTTAGCAAGACTGACTTTCTCTATATATTGGTTCTTGGTACTCTGTAGACGAGTCTCTCAGGCATGCCTAGGCTTCCTTTTGAAGCAGGAAATACTTATTTCTTGGGGTAATAAATCTGCATTTGATATTAAAATTAGCTCCTTTTGGGACTTGGTGGAGGTGCCGAGCTGGGTACACATTTTAGCTGAGTCCTTGGGTTGCTCTGAGCAGTCTCTGGGACAAGGTGGCTGCAATAGCATCAAAAATCCCTTTGTTGATGGAAAAACAGAGTCCCAGGGGAGCTCACTGAGTTGTGAGTCACTGTTTGGGACTAGGCCAGGGGGAAGCTCATCACCTCATCTCCTGGACCTTGGTTTCAGGGACCTACTGGACCAAGGCAGCCAGAGCTTGGGGAGCTGTCGTCAGAACACACAGAGCCCAACTGGAGCTCAGCCAGTTGGAACTGTCTCACCCAGAAGCGGGTGAGACAGCTGTCACGTAGTTACTCCTGAGTAGGTAGTAGTTTCCTGCTACTTTCCAATTTTTATGGCCAGCAGAGAGTGAGTGAGGAAATGGCCTGACATGAGATACAAGGTCTAGGTGGGTTTGTATCAGGGGAAGTAAGTGGGAGGAGATAGACCTGGGACCCTTAAAAGCAGGAAGTATGGCAGAATAAAGACTTGAAAGAAGAAATCAGGTCATAGCACTCCTAATGAATACTTTCCAAATGCTCTGTACTGTCTTTAGAACCAACTCCAGACATTCTGTCCTGGCTAATCACATGTTGTGGAACTTGCACCCTTTCTGATTTCCCTTGCCCACACCTCCATCTGGTCAAAGCTCATTGTCTTCTCAGGGACTTTCTACAGCTTTTCCCATGAATTCGAATGTTGCCCCTTGAATCCCACACAGCTGCCTCCTTCCTGCAAGTCTCATCTCAGCTTCATGGTTAGTTCCTTCTCTGATTCTCCTATCCTAATGTGAAATAGCACCCAGTCTCTCACACCTCGTTTTACTTCTCCATGTAGCCGTTATCACCATTCGATATTTCTCTTCTTGATCAAGAAGATCAAGATCTGAAGATTGTTTTCTGCCTCTGCCCAACAGAATGTGGAATAGGGCCCCATTTTACTCCGAGTGCCTAATAGTGCCTGGCAAATAGTATGTGCCCCAAAATTATTTTCTGGGTGGATGAATGAAAGTTGTAGTGGAACAGGTAAAGGGTTTGGGTTCATTCATCCATTTATTCACCCAAAAATCCATCCAAGTGTTTGATCCTACCTCAGCTCCAGGTTAGCTTTGATACCTTGGGTAGGTTATCTAGCCAACATAGACCCTGGCTTTCTCCTGTGTTAAAGGAGCATAAGAAGTCCTACTTTGCATAGTTGCTAATTGCTGTAAGAACAGAATGAGATGGCACATCTAAGTTTTTGATGACAGAATGGTGCATAGCACTATTGGAGTGCGGGACACATAATAGTTTGTCTTATTACTGTACACCCAACTCCTACTTTTAAAAGGTGAATGAGCTAATGTTCCTTTTAAAGTTTTCCTTGACCAATACCAATTAATATAGAGTAGTTCATTCGCTCATCCCTGTCTAGTTGCTTTATTGAGTTCAGAGAGAGAACACAAAATTTCCCATGGGAAAAGGGAACATGACAGACAGAAATAGTGATTGGGAAATGAAGGCCTGGGAGTGTGGGGAGATTCTGCATTGTTGCATGTCAGTGAAGAGATGCTAGGGTGTATTAAAGTGTTTTAGAGGAGAGAATTGTTGAAGCCCCAGTTTTGCTTGCTTGGAGATATGGTTTGGATATTTGGTCCTTCCAAATCTCTTGTTGAAATCTGATTGCCCAGTGTTGGGGATGGGACCTGGTAGGAGGTGATTGGATTGTGGGAGCAGATCTCTCATGAAGGGCTTGGTGTCATTCTTGAGGAAGTGAGTGAGCTCTCACTCTTAGTTCCCGGAAGAACTGCTTGTTGAAAAGAGCCTAGCACCTCCTCCTCTCTATCTTGCCTCCTGCTTCTTGCCACATGATGCCTGCTCCCCTTTGCCTTCCACCATGAGTGGAAGCTTCCTGAGGCCCTCACTGTGCTTTTTGTACAGCCTGCAGAACAATGATCCCAAATAAACCTCTATTCTTTATAAATTACTCAGCCTTGGGTATTCCTTTACAGCAACACAAACAGACTGAGACACCTGGGGAATATATCCTTCGCACTTTATGCTGTGGTGGCAGTATTCTGTTGCCAGAAAGCTCCTGGCCTTGTTGCTGGGAGGTGGAGTAGAACGGCTCTACAGAGCAGGGACTCTTGTGCTAGACTGCCTGGTTTTGAATCGGGCTCTGTTATTAATACTTACTAGCTGTGTGACCTTGGACAACATATTTAACATCTTTGTGCCTCATTTCTCTTACCTATAAAATAAAAAAATAATAATAGTCTTGACCTTTGTAGGGTTATTATGAAGATTGTACACGTGTCAGATGGAAGGGGCTTAGGACAGTGCCCAAGGCACATGAAATGTTATATTAGTTGGAATGTATACTAGCTATTACACTAGGAGTGTTCTTTTATCCTTCGTTTTTTGGCCTATAAAATAATGCCAATAATATATGCTGTATAGGATTCTTGTAGAGAGTAGATAACAACTGTAATATTGGTAAAAAAGTGACTGGTCCACAGTAGGCACTATTATGTCCCCATGTGTTAGTATTCATTCTGGTTTTACTTTCCCTTCTCTCTTCCTGTAATTTTTAGAATTAGTGTAAGATGCGTTAAAAGGTACTTAGTGCTTAGGGATGGAAACTACAGTCCTGTCTCAGGCTCAAAACTAAATAGGCTGAGCCCTTACTATTTGTAGAGAGAGACTCTTCAAAGAAACCCTCATTTGTCTTAGCTCAGTTAAGGAAGTCAGTCTCTTCTCTCCACTGTAAGTGGCCCATTAACTTACCTGGAGAGTCAAACAAACTGGACTCCAGTCTGGAGTTTTCCACCGAGATATTCCAACCTCTCCATGGCTCAATATTCTCAACTGCCAAGGTGGGGTGATAATGCAGGTGCTACATACCTCATGGGGGTTGTCAATAAAGTCAGATATGCCTGTCTTGGACTCAGTTAAAGGACTCTAACATAGGATGGTGATATCAGACTGTGCAGTAAGGTGGGACTATATAGCTGATGTCCCAGTAAGAACAATATGTTCATTGTTTCCCTTCTGCTAGGAGTACCATGAATTTTCTCTTATGACTCCCCCGAACGTGTACATGCACACACACTTTCCCAGATTATTGTCATTACCACTAGTCATTGCAAATGGGCGGACAAGTCTATATTTGGTGGAAGAAGACATGTGCTTATTGCAGACTCCCCCTACCTAATCGTGTCCAGTTACTCACCCGTCCGCTGTGGGTGGAGTAGGGGCAGAGGCCTCCCTTCATGTGAGTGGAGTGTAACGCTGTGGTGGAATAAGCCAGGTAGCCATCCACTGTGTATCAGTTCTGTTTCATCAGCTTGAAATAAAACACTCTTACTTCTGAATGCGTGGAAAAGCTTTACTTTTCCTTATTTTATTTTGTTGAACTTTGAAGGAAGGGAAGTCTAACAAATTTTGGTCTGCTCTTTATGTGCTTTCTGGAAACTTCAGAAGCAACTGGAATTTTCTTGGCAACTTCGCAGGACAAAACTGGTCACTGTTTAAATAGTGGATTTCATAATGAACAAGATCTGAAAAGTAATCTTAAGGAGGTTATTTTATTTTTGCTGAAGTTAGTAAGAAGGGAAGAAAGATGACAGATTTAAGGAACATGAAAAAAGAGAATTGAGTAAGGGCATCTATTCTGCTCCATAAAGCCAGAAGCAAGAGCACACTCTTGGCTTAGTTGTCCAACATCTATCCTCAATGAAATATGGAACCCTTCAAACCCCTAAACCCAGGAGTGGTTGGTTCTTAAAGGACTGTGACTGAGTGTATGGGTGTAGTCCTGCCTGGACCCTCTCTGCTCTTTCTTCCTTTTGCACACTGTGCATGTGTTTGTTGGCCTGAGATCAGTTCTCCCACTTAACCTTTCCTTGCCCCACAGCCATGGTAGTTTTTACATTGGAACACGCACCCTCTGTTTCTCTGCAGAATCTTGTATCCTCTCAGGGAAAGTCGTGTGGTGGGCTAGTGGTGAAGTGAGAGGGAGCTATGTACACACAGGGCCCAGCTGAAAATGACTTTAGCACAGAGTTTATTTAATACATCCTCCAAATTGTATTTTGAAGCCTCTGTTAACAAGAAAGCACTCTCTTTTTGAGCAGCAGGAGTGTTTTATAAATGGAATTTGCAGACCGGCAACGCTCCCATTAATTTTCCCTGTCTACAATTACTATCATTACATTCTTAAAGCACTTTTAAAATAAACTACACCATGATGTAATGTGCACACTGAGCTCCACTGAGCAGGACAACGGGGCAGCAGCATCTGGACTCTGGGCTGCTATCTTCTAGGGAACATCTTGATGGCTATAATTACTGTCATGTTATGGGAACTTAAAAAAAAAAGGCGCCAGAGTTCCAAATAAAACATAAAATGGCTTTGATATAATAAATGTTACTATCATTGTTTAAAAATGTTGTGACCCGTCTGCTACAGTTTCTGAGAAAGATATTTTCCAGCACTCGATATTTTCTCCTCTCTCCCTCTTTCATATTCTATTAATGCAGATAAGGATGAAGAAAATCCTTAGGACAGACTTGTTTTAAATCAATGTAATACAATGCCAGCATTGTCTCTCTTCAAGTTGAACTTTCAAATTAAATTTGGCATGAGCTTTACCAGAACTCCAAACAGCTTTGCTCCAGAGACACTGTATCTGCCCTATTAGGGAGAATTAATAATTCAAATGTTATGGTTGTGGTTAATTGCACTCATTAGGATAAGGCAAGGACTGAAACATTTTTCTCTAGGACATACCCACATCCATTGCACTCCTGGCCAAGGCATTCAGAACAGTTTGGGCCTTTTCAAAGGAATCATAATGACACAAAATGCACACATGGTGTAAATGTTGTCATCCTATGGTATCCAGTTTTGGAAGGGCCTGTAATGAATTTGGACCCAGGTATTGGATCAATTTCTGTATAAAGTTATGAAGAATCACTTATATATGGAAAAAGTCATCCATTGTGGGTACTACCCTGATTGTATTCACTCAGTTTCCAAGGAACGTTTTATTGTATGGAATTCATTCAACCTTGTGAAATCTAAGTTATTGTTTCATAATGGGTATTGGCAACTTTAAGGAAGACAGTGCATCTTATTTAGACATTTAGTTAGCTTTGACAATAGCGGGTGCACAGACCACAAATGGAGTAATCTGTTCTGTTGATCTTTTTTTCTGCTAGTTTGCTGATAACATATTTCAGCTTGAAATATGGTTGGACCTTTTGAAGTAAGAGTTGGGACTTAACCAGGGAAAAATTTATATAACCTGATCTGGATTTCATCATATTCAGTGAGTTTGTAAAATAACTTTTTTTTTAAATGTGTCACATCGATTGACTATCTCTCCAAGTTCTCCTGGGTAGTGACTTATTTTTATTTCATTTGGTGTCATGTTTTCCTTTCTCTGTATGTCCTCTCTATGGCTGATGAGCAGTAAGTTAGGCCACGGAGTTTAGCGGAACAATGGTTCAATCTCCAGGTAAGTTTCTTCAGTCTCACTCTACACAGTCAGCACTGGCCAGCTCCCTAGGCAAAGTGTATGAGATCATCCCAAGCCAAACCATGGGGGGACTGTGGTTGACCCTGGTAAGCCATCCCACTTCTGCAAAAACCAATCCAAGCAGAGGCTGTACTGATAACAAATATGTTACACCTTCTTTGGGTGTAGACCAGAGTGCATTTTTAATGTCTGTGTTTCTAAGCCTGCTGTCCAGATCTTCTATTCATAAGACACTTTCCAAGATCTGTTCTTTCTCAGAAACTGGATTTAGTTATTGCACTCTACAATAATATTAGGTTGGAGAAAAATTGTAGATTTGTTTGCAAGGGATATGGTGTCAATCGACTGAGGGCAATTTGCATGCAATCCTAAAGTTTAAGACAGGTTTTAATTTTGATTTGGTGATACGTCTTTGAAAATGCTCGAGTTTTACTTTGATAAGTATGCTTGTGTCCTTTGAAAAGTAACTCCATCTTTGCATGACTCATTCCACCCATTTATTGTTTTCAGTGTGACTCCTAAGTACTGGATACTCAGTAAGGACTTAAATTGATGGTTATAATGTTTCATAGAATATTTGCATAAATGATCTTTCTAGAAAACAAATTGAACTTTTCCATTGAAACAATATTATGTCATATTAGCATTAAGAGTCACTTCATAAAAAAATTTTAGTTAACACTAACTGAGTATCCAATCTACTTTCTGTTTGTTGAAGCATTTATGGTTCCTACTCAAGACAAGAGAAATAACAAGGAAAGAAATAACTCTGAATACAGAACATTTTATTACAAAAATAAAAAAATGAGAGCATATCTGTTAGCTCTTGCCAACTTTTGAAATATGGATTCTATTTGTCTTTATTACAGTGTATTCCCATAGTGACTTTTCCCTATTTATTAATTTTTGAATGTTACTATTAAACAGAGATATGTGCCTACTGGAAATAGTCAAGGCTATTTCAAGAAACTTTACAAATGAGAAAAATATACCAACACATCTTTTAACTATTCTGTCAATAAATTAGAAGATATGTAATTATTTTATGCCTCCTTATAGTCCTTTTTGAAAAAAAAGGTCATGTGCATTATCACAATAAAATGTCCTGTTAAATCTATAATAATTGTGATGACTCATAGATACGTGATTCTTCTTATTAAGAAAAAAAAGGACAGGAAATCCAATATAAATGAGCTGTTTTCCTCAGTAGTGTAATAAAACTTGGATACTGGTATATGAATTTTTGATTATATTATCCACTGATAATCTCTGGCTCATTTCCTCCAAGTGAAGAATCAGTCTCCTTCCTCCCTGCACCAGCCCCCTTTGGCCACTAACATTTTAGCAACCCTACTCCCTCAGCTGGGGAGGAGGCCTCCCAGTCACAGCCACCACAGTACAATATATTTTAAGGGCTGTAAATTTTCACCGTCAGATTTGAGCCAAGGGTGTTAAGCTCCAGAAGATACACATCTGCTTCCTACTCAGATGGTCTTTGTTGTGCTTCTTGGTAGAGGGAGAGTTGTAATGCCACAAGATTAAATCCCAATTGGGGTGTGTGTGTGTAGGGGGGTGGTAAATTATGGTGTTTTCAAAAGAAATGCTCATGACTGCAAATATATCTAGCCTCAATTCTGCTCTTAAATTCTGTTTCTTTTCAGAGTTACATGATAATATTTTATTGCTCTTTAATGAACAGAATGAGTCACTATTAAATTTCAAAAGTGAAAAATTATTTTGTAACCTGAGTCACAATCCCTGAATGTATCTCGTTTCTAAGTTTGGATTTCCAAATGTCAGGTTTTTCTAAATAGGATCACATGAATACAGGACCAGAATATAAAAGAAATGTCTAAGCAACTACTTGGGAAGGGTGGCCATAGTCCATGCCAATATATCCAGCTCATGAGTGTTTATTAAACACCCACAAGTTTGATGAAAGAATACTTAGTGTTAGATGTATCTTTATGTTCTCACTATTCTCATACCTTGTTAACCAAGAGGGAAAGATGATAGACCAATTTCAAACCTAGCAGAAATGTGAACAGATATAGTAAATACTCAATTTACAAATGAGCTTTGTTCCAAATTATTTGTAACTGGTTCATCTGGAACTGTCCTTGCATTTTCCCATAGAGACAAAATTATAAATGGTAGTTAGGTTTCCTAGCCAGCCCAGAGAATATACTTAAGCCCTATGCAGCTGAAAACTAGTATTAGAGAATTTGATAGCCAAGTTTCTGTGGAAATATGCATTTATTTATTTACTCAAATATGTCTTGAGTGTTCACCTGATTGGAATACAGAGACACCCTTAGCCTCTGATGATGGGGCATCATGGTCGAATCAGGCAATGATTGCCCATTCCTTAGTGTCTAGGTGGAAGATAACATAGTGTGTTACTTGAATACATAGGACAGTAAGCTGGAGGTGGAGGGGGTCAGGCAGGATTCTCAGAGGATGCCTGAGCTGATTTTGTTTTGCTGGGAGAGAAGGATGGAATCAAGAATGGAAGTTGCTTTGGGTATGGGGAGGGGCAGGAGCATGAAGGCTTAAAATAGCTTAGCCCATTAACGGCAAGTGGGGAGGTTGATTACCAGATAAGTGAGGGCTGGACCAATATGGATTGCCAAATATGGGTTTGTATGTTCCATTTGAAGATGGGATTTCAAGTAGAAGACTGACACAATCATATTTACACTTCAAAACTTCATTTGGTCTCTGTATTAATACTGGATGGGAGAAGCCACCAGCACTGGATAGAAGAAAGTCTCAGAGCCTGCTGGAATTATCTGAGGGAAAATTGATGAGGCACTAGGGCAAGGTAGATGGGAAAGGAGAAGAGGAGATGGATTAAGGATAGTAGGGTGTTCAATTTGACAGCACCTGAAACAGATTGGATTTTGGTGAAAGAGAACACTGGATGAATAGAAATAGCAATGCTGTATACACACACACACACACACACGTGCATGAGGAAGTGATGGGAGACATAGATTTGGGAGGAGGAGGAGCTCAGTTACAGATGGGTATTTGGGTCATTACTCTACTCAGAGGGTTGGGGATGAGAGCTGGCACTCAGTAGTGTCTAGAAAGGAGATCCAGAAGGTGAAAAGAAAGACTGTAGGAGTGAATAAGGAGGGTCTAGAGGGGCAGCCAGGGATGCTGGATCATAGCCAGAAGACAGCAGTAGTACCCAGAAGTCAAGATGATAGGAAATTTCAGAGAAGACAAGAGAGTGAATGGTGCAGAGATCAATATTGAGAAATTAACGTTGGAGTTAGCAGTTGGAAAGACACTGGTGTCCCAGATTCCAGTTTGGTGGAGAGGTGCTGCAGCCCTGAGAGGATGTGAGCTTGAAGATGGTATATGGTGTGTGTGTGCATGTGTGTGTGTGTGTGTGTGTGTGTGCATGTGTGTGAGAGCACTA
Organism: Symphalangus syndactylus; assembly: GCF_028878055.3. Classification (NCBI taxonomy): domain Eukaryota; kingdom Metazoa; phylum Chordata; class Mammalia; order Primates; family Hylobatidae; genus Symphalangus; species Symphalangus syndactylus. Next base: position 66,108,030 of record NC_072434.2, read on the forward strand.
TTCCAGTGGAGGAGAGACCCAGTGGATGCGTTCTTGTGGTGATTAGCTGTGGAAGATGGGCAGGGCTACAGACACAGGTTATCAGTAAGCTGCTAAACAACTTATCAGTCATGGTGTTACTATTACCAAAAGGACCACATTTTAACAAATGTTAAATGTGCCTCATCTCTTATCACCTTCCCACCATGTCCTTCCGCGTTAGAATGCTGTCTCCATTCTTCAAAAGACCCTCCACCTTGTGCTCTTTCATTCCTCCATGCCCTGCACACGTGGTTTCATCTGTCATGGATGTCCTATGCCTCTATGCCCAGCTAGCTGTCTTTCTAAACCACCCAGCCCAAAGGCTGCCTCCTCAGGAAAGCCTCTGGTAATGCCAGTGACGAAGTAGTTTCTCCTGTCTCTACTCCCTCAGTGCTTTGCTCACACTTTTGGTAAATAATAGAATGCAGCTTAAAATTGCATCTCTTTCCCCTCCTGGATGGTGAATTTCAAAAACATGTTGATTCAGCTGTTCCGCCTGCCTGGTCCAGTGCTCGGCCCATGATGAGAACTCAGGGTTTGTTCAGTGACAAGCCTTTGCCAAACTCAGAAGTTAGTTGTAAAAACTATTGGTCAGGAATGATGGACCCAAGTCTAACTGACCTGAAGCTATTGTGAGAATGGTAAAAACCAAATCCTCAGCTTTTTGGGCAGGTATATTAAGGGAGGGTGCCAAAATGCTGTCAAAGCTTTTATGTTAAGAAGTTGCACAGGTTCCTAGAGCTATGTCTTCAGTGACATTGGGCAGCCAGGATGACTCGTGACCCTCGATTTAAGCATCTGGAAGAGTCAGTTTTGTTTTCAGAGAAACTCTGTGTCACCTTTAGTAAAAAAAGAAATGTACACGAGGCCTTGGCAAGAAGATCTATTTCATAAATCTGTAAAATAAATGAAGCTCTTTGGGGACATTAACTCTTCTATAACCTCTCTCGATGAGTTTGGAAAGTATTTATTATGAGATGGAGCCAATTTCAAAGTGAAGCTGAGAGAATTTTCTTTCCTGAGCTCCTTCTGGAACAGTTATGTTTAGTGATGCTAATCTATGATGATGACTCAGTGACAGGAAGTGACACTGGTCATGCGTTGGCCCCAAACAGTACTTGAGGGGAGGGAGGAGGCCAGAGGACTAAAATCCTGTATAGTTTTCCCAGTGTTTTTACCTAGATGATTGTCATCCTTCCTTCTGAGTCTGTCCAGAAATTGTCAGTGAAATGAAAGATCAGTATTACATATCATTTGGGTTTTTGGCACCAGGGATGTTTGCTTCATTTTGGGTTATATTAAATACAATTGAAATGCACTAATGGTATTATAAAAGTTTTGATTTTAGACAGTGAACTAGGAAATCATTGCAAAAAAGAGTATTGTGCATGACATTGGAATATGGGGCTCCAGTTTCAGATTTTTTACTTATATCTGTGTGACTTTCAGTAAGTACATTTAACTTCTTCAAGTCTTATGACCTTACTAATGAAATACGGTAGTAACACCACATCTCAGCAGCATTCATGGAGCACTTACTATGTGCTTGGCACTGCTTTACACGGGTTAGTTTTCCTCAATCCTTTTGATGTAGGTGTGATTGTTACTCATTGCACAGATGAGGAAATTTAAGTTTGCGGAGTACATATACCATACTGGGATTCAAATCCAAGACTTTCTGATTCTATTACCAAGTTCCCAATGCTCTTTTATTTTTATTTTTAAAAAAACTTTTATTTTAGGTTTAGGGGTACATGTGCAGGTTTATTATATAGGTAAACTTGTGTCATGGGGGTTTGATGTACAGATTATTTCATCACCCAAGTACTAAGCCTACTACTCATTAGTTACTTTTTCTGCTCCTCTCCCTCCCCGTACCCTCCACCCTCTGGTAGGCCCCAGTATCTGTAGTTCCCCTCTTTGTGTCCATGTGTTCTTATCATTTAGCTCCCACTTATAAGTGAGAATATGTGGTATTTGATTTTCTGTTCCTGCAGTAGTTTGACAAGGATAATGGTCTCTAGCTCTATCATTCTTGCAAAGGACATGATCTCCTTTTTTATAGCTGCATAGTATTCCATGAAGTGTATGTACCATATATTTTCATCCAGTCTTCCATTGGTGGACATTTAGGTTGATTCCATGTCTTTGCTATTGTGAATAATGATGCAATGATATACACATGCATATGTCGTTATGATAGACCAATTTATATCCTTTGGGTAAATACCCAGTAATGGGATACTGGGTCGAACGGTATTTCTGTTAGGTCTTTAAGGAATCACCACACTGTCTTCAGCAATGGTTGAATTAATTTAGACTCCCACCAACAGTGTGTAAGCATTTCTTTTTCTCTACAACATCACCAGCATCTGTTATTTTTTGACTTCTTAATAATAGCCATTCTGACTGATGTGAGATAGTATCTTATTGTGGTTTTGATTTGCATTTCTCTAATGATCAGTGATGTTAAGCTTTTGTTCGTATGTTTGTTGGCGGCATGTAGGTCTTCTTTTGAGAATTATCTGTTCATATCCTTTGCCCACTTTTAATGGGGTCGTTTTATTTTCTTGTAAATTTGTTTAAGTGCCTTATAGATGCTGGATATTAGACCTTTGTCAGATGCATGATTTGCCAAACTTTTCTCCCATTCTGTCAGCTGTCAGTTTGCTCTTTTAGTGGTTTCTTTTGCTGTGCAGAAGCTCTTTAGTTCAACTAGATTCAATTTTCCAATTTTTATTTTTGTTGCAATTGCTTTTGTTGTCTTTGTCATGAAATCTTTGCCCTTTCCTATGTCCGGAATTGTATTGCATAGGTTGTCTTCAAGAGTTTTTATGGTTTTGGGTTTTACAAGTCTTTAATCCATCTTGAGTTAATTTTTGTATATGGTGTAAGAAAAAGGTCCTGTTTCAATCTTCTGCATGTGGCTAGCCAGTGATGCCAGCACCATTTATTGGATGAGTCTTTTCTTCATTGCTTGCTTTTGTCAGCTGTGTTGAAGATCAGATGGTTGCAGGTGTTCTCTATTTCTGGGTTCTCTATTTTGTTCCATTGGTATATGTGTCTGCTTTTGTACCAGTACCATACTGCTTTGGCTACTGTAGTTCTGTTGTATATTTTGAAGTTGGGTAGCATGATGCTTCCTGCTTTGTTCTTTTTGCTTAGCACTGCCTTTGCTATTTGGGCTCTTTTTTGGTTCCATATAAATTTTAAAATATAATAGTTTTTTCTAATTCTGTGAAAAATGTCATTGGTAGTTTGATAGGAATAGCGTTGAATCTATAAATTGCTTTGGGCAGTATGGCCATTTAAATGATATTGATTCTTCCTGCCCATGAGTATGGAATGTTTTATCATTTGTTTGTGTCATCTCTAATTTCTTTGAACAGTGTTTTGTAGTTCTCACTGTAGAGCTCTTTCACCTTCCTTGTTAGCTGTATTCCTGTATATTTTTTTCTTTTTGTGGCAGTTGTGTATGGGATTGTGTTCCTGATTTGGCTCTTGGCTTGGCTGTTAGTGGTGCACAGAATTGCTAGTAATTTTTGTACATTGATTTTGTATCCTGAAACTTTGCTGAAGTTACAGTTTGAGGAGCTTTTGGGCTGATACTTTTGGGTTTTCTAGATATAGAATCATGTCAGCTGCAAACAGGGATAGTTTGATTTCCTCTTTTCTGATTTGGATGGCCTTTATTTCTTTCTCTTTCTTGATTGGCCTGGCCAGGACTTCCAATACTATTTTGAATAGGAGTGGTGAGAGAGGGCATCCTTTTCTTGTGCCAATTTTCAAAAAGAATGCTCCCCACTATTGCCCATTCAGTATGATGTTGGCTGTGGGTTTATCATAGATGGCTCTTTTTATTTTGAGGTATGCTCCATCAATACCTAGTTTCTAACTACTGTTTTTAATTTTGCACATAATAAACTAAAAATCTTGATGTAAACATAAAGTATTATCAAGTACTAAGTTGTTTTTGATTGAAAGTCATTCTTGAATGTCACTTATCTCAGCCTCCTCCCTTCTTCCACTAAGTCTGGGACATCTCTCCCACACAAATTGGGTAGAAATTGCATGGGCTGCTGCTTCTCCCTCTGCTTTTCCAAATACCAAAGGGCTGCTGAGACTGACCAGTATATGAAACATGACATCCCCAGGTGGACCTAGAGGAAGAAGACCCAAGGATAGGGTCTTCTTTATATATACATAAATGAAACAATAACATGTCAATGTAGAAATGGAAAATTTAGAAAATGGAACAGCAAAAAATCAAAATCATTTATATTACCACAACTTAAAAGAATCCAGTTAATATTTTGCTAAATATCAGTATTTCTTAAACAAAACGGGATCATGCATATAGGTTGGCTGGCATAATTATTCACATTTGGGGCAGGCATGGTGTGTCATGGGAGAATAGATGAGGGGAGGGACAACACAATAGACATGGTTAAACACATTTTATTTTCTACTAAATTTCAACTTTTTCATTTTTTTCTCCTCTACGTATCATCTTTCCCACTTATCCATTTTTCTCCTTCCATCAATCCATGATTTCATTAATTTTGTTTTTTAAATAAAAAGAACATAGTTTATTAATAGACAACAACAAAACAACAAGATCCACTAGCCAAAAGAAAGTAGACATTAGCTAATTAGTCAATTCATGTTGCCTAAGTGGCAGCCAGTTAACTCCAATTGTTAAATCTCATAAACTGACCTTTCTCATGAATATTTGTAACATTCACACAAAGACAATTGCTTTAGCTCCAGCTTGCAGTCCCACAGTTGTGTGTTGTTGGTCACAGGGAGACCCAGCAAGAGAATGGGGATGACTCATTGTAATGCACCAACACTCTCAGCAGTTGCTCTCCAAAATGAGCAGGGAGCATGATCATACCATGAAAGATAATGAAGCACATTTCAGTAGAATTCTTGCCAATGCAGGTCTTACACATCTCTTTGATAACTGAATAATCTAATTAAACTCTTTATAGACATTAAATAAATCCAATAATTGCCAATTACCTCTTCCTAGCAATGTTCCCTAGAACTAGAGTTTTATTTTTTAATACAATACCGTATCTAAATAAATGCTTGCCAATATTTTGATAAGAAACGATGTATAAATTCGCTGGCTTTCTTTGTCATCATGTAATATAAACAAGGCAAACTTCTTGTTTCCCTGATGGAACATTGCTCAGGATGGAAACTGTTATCATTGTCAGATGCAGTGTCAGTAGCAATTGGTGAATTTAGACTGCGTTTCCCTGTCACTGTCTCAGTGAAATAAGACATGTTTCTGAGAGATAAGGGAGAATGGAGCTGTAGCTAATGCTTGAGTGGACCTAAGGCATTTGTGAATGAGTAATTTTAATATGGAGAATAAAGTTACCCTGAGAATAGGAAAAAGAGGATAATCAGTTCCCTTCTGGATCAGATTGCCAGATTTAGCAAACAAAAATACAGAACTCATGCAATATTTGAGACATGTTTATACTAAAATAATCACTTACCATTTATCTGAAATGTAAATTTAACTGGGTGTCCTATATTGTTACCTGATAACTTTACTTCTAGGGGATGAATTGGATCAGCACACTGGTAGGGACATGAAATAATTTGCAATTCTCTGGTGCCTTGAAGTTCAAGTACACAAAACTCTTTCCCAGCTTCCTCAGCTGTTCTTTATAAATCAGCATTTTTTTTCCCTCAAGTGTGTACTTCATCTTTCTTTCTGGATTTTTCTGACTTCAGGGCAGAAGGGATGTTGGGGAGCTACATGCTGGAGAAAGTTTTTTCTGAGAAAAAATGAAATCACCACCTAAATCCCGAGTGGAGTGATTCTGGAAAGAGGGAGTGAAGGGAACGAGGTGGAGGTTGAGACAGTTCAGGGATGGCCAGAGGCAGTTTTGGATGGGAATTCTGGCGCAACTCACATCTTCTGAACTTGAAAGGTCATATCCGGAAGTCACAGTGTTCCTAGGAGAGGTTTTTCAACAAGGTTGGAGTACACTGGAGGCTACGCACACAATCTGAGCCAAGAAACAAAGGTCACCCAAAAATGCCAGTGGTGACGTTTCCTCTACACTCTTGGCTAGGTGTGGACCTTGCTCAAATTCCAGGGGAGTGTTGGGTGAATGTGATCATCAGGATGTGGCCTCTCATGCTGTGACAGCCAGAGTCTTGTGCCTCTTATTCGTCAGGGTGAATGGGACTGGTTAAATCTTAGCCGATGGGAATTTTTCTTCCTGACAAACAGGTCCATAATAGGGCTGACTTTTCCCAATAGAGGGAAACTACAGCACGGAACTAGGTTAAAAGATTTTGCTGTGAATGAGAAAACCTATTTGTTTTCTTTGCAACAAATTTTGCTATCTTTCCCTATACTAATTTTTAAAATTAATAAATGTTTTTTACTTATTTAATGGGTTAAATAACTCAAAGAGGTAAAAAGTTTTAATATTTTTCTCAGGTACTTCCTACTTAGAACCTGTTTTTCTAAAGTCCTAATGTTACCAGCTTCATTTTTTTTTTTTTTTTTTTTTGTGAGACGGAGTCTTGCTCTGTGGCCCAGGCTGGAGTGCAGTGGCTCAATCTCGGCTCACTGCAAGCTCAGCCTCCCGGGTTTATGCCATTCTCCTGCCCCAGCCTCCCGAGTAGCTGGGACTACAGGTGCCCGCCACCATGCCCGGCTAATTTTTTTGTATTTTTAGTAGAGACGGGGTTTGACTGTGTTAGCCAGGATGGTCTCGATCTCTTGACCTCATGATCTGCCCATCTCAGCCTCTCAAAGTGCTGGGATTACAGGCGTGAGCCATAGCACCCTGCTGTTACCAGCTTCTTAAACAGATGTTCGTTGACTTGCAACACGGCTACCTCTTGATAAACTCACTGTAAACTCAAAATACCCAAAGTCAAAAATGTGCTTAATACACCTAACCTATTGAACATCGTGGTTAGCCTAGCCTACCTTAAATGTGCTCAGAACACCTGTACTAGCCTCCAGTTGGGCAAAATCATTTAGTACAAAGACTATCATAAAGCATCAAATATCTCATGTAATTTATCAAATACTGCACAGAAAGTGAAAAACAGAAAGATTTTGCACCACCATAAAGTAAAAAAATTATTGTGGAACCACTGTAAGTTTGAGACTGTCTATATATCCTTTTCCAGTTTTCTCCACATTCATGCAAACATAAAAACATGTATGCACGTGTATAGATGTAAATGTGTGTGTATGTTTATATAAGTGTGTGCATATATTAATATATACACATACATATACACATATATAATAGATACATGTAAGGTTTTTGGAGAAAATAGTATACATTTTACAAAAAATGAAATTATTAATTACATATTACCCTATAACTTCCTTTCTCACATAGTATCATAGACAGTCCTCTAGTCACTACAGACTGAACTCACTGTTTTTAATATATTTAAAATATTTCATTATGTGGATATATATATTCAAATGATTCTCTATTAATGGGACTTTGGGTTTTTCCCACTTTTCTGCCGTTAACAACTGGGTTGTATTAACATTTTAAAAATTTCTATGCATATGTTCTTTTTATTTCTATAGAAAGGAGTTCAAACAATATTGCTGGGTCAAAGGACATGTGCATTTTAATTTTTTTTTGTTTTTTTTTATGTAGAGACAGGGTCTCACCATTTTGCCCAGGCTGGTCTTAAACTCCTGGCCTCAAATGTTCCTCTCACCTTGGCCTTTCAAAGTGCTGGGATTACAGGCATGAGCCACCATGCCCAGCCTTAAATTTTAATAGGAATCACACAATTGCTTTTCAAAAAGTTTGTAGCAATTCACACTTCTCTTCTCCATTCCCTCCTTTAGCAATACATGGGGAAGTCATTTCCTGGCATCCTTATCAGTATTGTTTGTTTTATTTATTTATTTATTTATTTATTTTGAGACGGAGTCTCGCTCTTGTCCCCCAGGCTGGAGTACAATGGCGCGACCTCGGCTCACTGCAACCTCTGTGATTCTCCTGCCTCAGCCTCCTGGGTTGCTGGGATTACAGGCACCTACTACCACGCCCAGCTAATTTTTGTATTTTTTGTAGAGATGGGGTTTCACCATGTTGGCCAGGGTGGTGTCAAACTCCTGACCTCGTGATCCACCCACCTTGGCCTCCCAAAGTGCTGGGATTACAGGCGTGAGCCACTGCACCCCGCCAGTAGTATTGTTTATTTTTAACTTTGTCCATTTGATGGATTAAAAAATGGCATTTTATCTTAATTTGCATTTCTTGAATCATCCTTGAAATCAGTATGTTTGGCCTTCTTAAAATTTATTTTTCTGAATTGCCTGTTCATATTCTTTACCTATTTTTCTGTTGACTCATTTGTTCTCAATCAATTTTTAGGTGCCCCTTGTGGTTGCTGTGTTGAAATTGTTCTTTCTTCTAATATATTGTCTTTTGACTTTATTATATTTTTTGCCATGTGAAATTTTAAATTTTTATATAGTCAAACATTTATTTCTATTTTTAATGTCTTTATTATAAAATAAATACATCTCCATGATAAAAACTCATGTAATTCACAAAGGTGTAGAATTAAAAATAAAAGCTCTCCTTCCAATTTTTAGACTTCTTAGGTCAATATCCCAGAAGTAACCACTGGCAATAGTTTCTTGCTTACTAGTTTAGAATTTTCTATGTGTATGTAAACATTCTCCACTCCCCCTCCCAATTTGCTAATATTTACTGAGCATCTACTCTATGCTAAGAACTGTTTTGGGCCCTAGAAAGTCATAAACTCAACGAAGTTTCTACTTTTAAAGTTCATACCCCAGTAGTGGAAAAAGGTAATAAATTGGCCAATGGACAAATAAAATAATTTTAGATAATGTTAAGTTCTGTAAAAAAAATAAAGTAGTGTTAGAGTACAGAAAGTAACAGGGAGGGGAACATTATTTTAGGTAGAGTGGTTTGGGAAGGTGTCTCTAAGGAGATAGAATTTATTGGGTTTGGGCCATAATCTCAAAAGACACAATTCTGAAGGCGATAATCTCAAATGTTGAAGCCCTGATCATCAAAATCCTGAAAATGTAATTCTGAACAAAACTTAAAAATTCTTTAAAAGACATTTATTTACACTTTAGAAGAAGATTTATTTGGGAAACATGAGAGAACACTTTATAGGCCACTTTACACAATAAAATAGGCATATAAATAATAGCATACATATTTTTGCAAGCATCAACACTCAGGTATACTAATTGACATTTATAAGCAGATAAACTGTATTCATAAATAAATAGTTTATATAACAGTGGTCATCTGAAATGTTGTGATAGACAATTAGATCTTTTGACAAGATCAGCCAAAAATTGCTATGGGTCACCTCCACATATACAGTTGCTCAAAGGACTAAAATCTTGAGAAATTTTATCTTTCACAAATGCAGATGTGCAAAAAGGACATCTTTTCATTTATTGGGGAAGTTTCAACATTTTTATATACACTCACGATGCTTATACACAAAGTCAATATGGTGATAGTGCACTTCTATGGAGTCAAATTTGCAAGAAATGTATAAAATGAATTAGAACTCTGTGAAGGTCTTTACACAATTTATCCCTTCAGTATTGGAAAGGATGTGAAGATGAAATGCATAGCATAGTGAATTTTAAAAAATAATGCTGACAACTTAAAATAGTGGGAAAAACCTACACAAACAAAACAAAAAAATCCATACCCACTTCCCCCACACCCCTGAAAAAACCCTAAAAAGAAAACCTGACATATGAAAAAGTGTATTACAGGAATAGATGATAGACAGTTGCATGGAGGTAGTCCCTAAGAGCTGGTTGACTTTCATGATCATTAACTGTATTTTGAAGTCTTGCATCATGATGGATAGCTGTTTTTCTCTATTTCTTTTAGGGCCTGGCTCTCCTCAAGAATACATTCACATTCATCTTCCATGCGGCACTGCTCTTTTTGAAATTCTCCTATAATTCTATAGACGCTAACATGAGCATTCCCTATTAAATGTTCCCATCTTCTGTGTCAGGCTTCTAGATTGTTTTAGATACAAAATGATATGGAAATGCATTCTGCATTCACTCATTTAGAGACCACATATTTGGTGAAAATGATACTGGTGATTGAACAGAAGCACTATTATGTCTTCTTATCCTACTGTACATATAATTATTTTCAAACCAATCAGTAACTTTGCTGGCTTCTTCAGGCAAATGAAGCCTTAATTTATAAAAAGCTCCTGGAATAATTTCATCAGCTGCAAGGAATGCCAATACAAACAAATAACATATTTTTAAACTAAAGCTATTGTCATCAAAATATTGCATGGCCAATTCACTTATCTGAATTTTCCAACAAATGCATTGGGCTGAATGGAAAAAACAAACTTTATTGATAACACCTAGAAATTCACTTTTAGAAGACTTGATTGCACCTAATTCCAAATATGTTGTTAAGATTTGGGTATTCAGTTAGACATTAGGGATTTTAAACTTTAGAAATTTAAACTTTAGGAATTTTGATGTTTCAGAATTTCAACATTCAGTTATGGCATTCAGGATTGTGTCTTTCAGGATTATGATCAGCACCACAATTTATTGGAGATTTGATATATGTGAATACTGCACAATGCTTTTTAAAAATTGCTGTTTATCATTTTCACTTAATAATAAAATAGAATATATTTACTTATCAGTGCATGTACATTCACTTGCATGAAAAACTTTTGCTTTGCTAACATAAAATGATTAACCCCAATTTCATGTAGACAGACAATGTGAATGCATGTCTATCTTCCTGTCTGTCTCTTGAAATCACAAACATATAAAGTCCATTCACTTGATCAGTCAGAGGGGGATAATACACATTATTTATTCTCTTCATTGACCAAGCAGGAAGTGGTGAGATTGTCTGGATAAGGGGCCTTACCAAAGAAGGGCAGAAGTGGATCTCCTGTAAGTCACGTTAGTCATGGGGGCACATGTTGAAGGTACTGGCTAATGTGTGGTTGGGACTGCTATGATGATTCTTCCAGATTATTTCTAGCTCTTATAAACATGTGTATCTAACAGGTAATATATTCAGTCTGAGAACAGACAGTCTAAAATGTCCTCTTTTCCCTCAGGTGTAGTACAGTATAGCTATTTTGAAAATATTTTGAAAATACAGAAGCTCCTGTGGTGATAAAGGGGGTCAGTTTGCTAAAAGGGCATCCCTTTGTTGTGGCTTAAGAGATCTGAGCCTAGTTTCTGGGAAACTGGGCAATGTGGAAGTGAAAGAGATTCTGTGCCCAACATGCTTAGCCACTGCTGAGCTGTCAAACATAAACAAAGCACCTTGCCTATTTAAAAGAGAAAGAAGTCTGAGACAGAAGTCAGTTGGGCAGTTATCTGTGGATTGCTGTTGTTGCTTCTCTCTTCATCCACTCTTCAGTGGGTTGTTGAGAGCTAGTTTGCTGGCACAAACAAACAAACGAAAACAAATGATTTATGGAAACTACTGAGTCATGCCTTGTCCCATAGCTGCCTTTCCCCTGCTCTGGGAAGGCTCAGTTACACAGCAAATTCCTGAAGGCAGAAGTAGCCATGCTGTGGAATGTGTTATTTTAAGAAGACTCTTCTGCTGCTCTGGTGAACCCAGTGATGCTTGAGTAGCCAAGTTTCTCATGTACTTTCTTACTGTACTCAGTACAGTACAGACTGTGCTGAGGTGAGCAAAGTGACAGATCATTTAGGGCCCTTGGAGAAATGCTTTGCAAACCTATAAAATGACTTTTTGTTTTGTTTTGTTTTGTTTTGTTTTTTGAGACAGAGTCTTGCTCTGTCACCCAGGCTGGAGTGCAGTGTTATGGTCTCGGCTCACTGCAGCTTCCGCCTCCCAGGTTCAAGTGATTCTCCTGCCTCAGCCCCCTGCTAGTTGGGATTACAGGCATATGCCACCACACCTGAAAAATTTTTGTATTTTTAGTAGAGACGGGGTTTCACCAGGTTGGTCAGGCTGGTCTCAAACTCATGATCTCAGTTGATCCGCCCACCTCGGCCTCCCACATTCAGACTGTATGAAATCCTGGGGTGAATGGCAAGATGGCTGAATAGGAACAGCTCCAGTCTGCAGCTCCCAGTGAGATCAATGCAGAAGGTGGGTGATTTCTGCATTTCCAACTGAGGTACCCAGCTCATTTCAATGGGACTGGTTAGACAGTGGGTGCAGCCCATGGAGGGTGAACAGAAGCAGGGTGGGGTGTCGCCTCACCTAGGAAGCACAAGGGATTGGGAAACTCCCTCCCCTAGCCACAGGAGGCCATGAGGGACTGTGCCATGAGGGATTGTGCATTCCAGCCCAGATGCTATGCTTTTCCCATGGTCTTCACAACCCACAGACCAGGAGATTCTCTCGGGTGCCTACAGCACCAGGGCCCTGGGTTTCAAGCACAAAAACTGGGTGGCTGTTTGGGCAGACACTGAGCTAGCTGCAGGAGTTTTTTTTCATGCCCTACTGGCACCTGGAACGCCAGCAAGACAGAACCATTCACTCCCCTGAAAAGGGGGCTGAAGCCAGGGAGCCAAGTGGACTTGCTCAGTGGATCCCACCCCCATGGAGCCCAGCAGGCTAAGATCCACTGGCTTGAAATTCTTGCTGCCAGCACAGCAGTCTGAAGTTGATCTGGGATGCTCGAGCCTGGTTGGGGGATGGGTGTCTGCCATTACTGCAGCTTGAATAGGCAGTTTTCCCCTCACAGTGTAAACAAAACTGCCAGGAAGTTCAAACTTGGTGGAGCCCACCTCAGCTCGGCAAAGCTGCTGTAGCCAGACTGCCTCTCTAGATTCCTCCTCTCTGGGCAAGGCATCTCTGAAAGAAAGGCAGCAGCCCCTCTCAGGTGCTTATAGATGAAACTCCCATCTCCCTGGGACAGAGCACCTCGGAGAAAGGGTGGCTGTGGGCACAGCTTCAGGAGACTTAAACATTCCTGCTGGCTGGCTCTGAAGAGAGCAGCAGATCTCCCAGCACAGTGCTTGAGCTCTGCTAAGGGACAGACTGCCTCCTCAAGTAGGTCCCTGAACCCCATGCCTCCTGACTGGGAGACACCTCCCAGCAGGGGTCAACAGACACCTCATACAGGAGAGCTCCAGCTGGAATCTAGTGAGTGCCCCTCTGGGACAAAGCTTCCAGAGGAAGGAACAGGCAGCAATCTTTGCTGTTCTACAGCCTCTGCTGCTGATACACATGCAAACAGGGTCTGGAGTGGACCTCCAGCAAACTCCAGCAGGCTTGCAGCAGAGGGGTCTGACTGTTATAAGGAAAACTAACAAACAGAAAGGAAGAGCATCAACATCAACAAAAAGGACGTCCACTCAAAAACCCCATCTGAAGGTCACCAATATCAAAGCCCAAAGGTAGATAAATCCACGAAGATGAGGAAAAACCAGCACAAAAAGACTGAAAATTCCAAACACCAGAATGCCTCTTTTCCTCTAAAGGATCACAACTCCTCACCAGCAAGGGAACAAAACTGGACAGAGAATGAGTTTAATGAATCAACAGAAGTAGGCTTTGGAAGGTGGGTAATAACAAACACCTTCGAGCTAAAGGAGCATGTTCTAACCCAAGGCAAGGAAGCTAAGAACCTTGAAAAAAGGTTAGAGGAATTACTAACTAGAATAACCAATTTAGAGAAAAGCATAATGACGTAATGGAGCTGAAAAACACGGCATGAGAACTTCATGAAGCATACGCAAGTATCAATAGCCGAGTCGATCAAGCAGAAGAAAGGATATCAGAGAATGAAGATCAACTTAATGAAATAAAGTGTGAAGACAAGATTAGGGAAAAAAATAAAAAGGAATGAACAAAGCCTCCAAGAAATATGGAACTATGTGAAAAGACCAAAACTACGTTTGATTGGTGTACCTGAAAGTGATGTGGAGAATGGAACCAAGTTAGAAAACACTCTTCAGGATATTATCCAGGAGAACTTCCCCAATCTAGCAAGACAGGCCAACATTCAAATTCAGGAAATACAGAGAACACCACAAAGATACTCCCCGAGAAGAGCAACCCCATGACACATAATCGTCAGGTTCACCAATTTTGAAATGAAGGAAAAAATGTTAAGAGCAGCCAGAGAGAAAGGTCGGGTTACCCACAAAGGGAAGCCCATCATACTGACAGCAGATCTCTCTGCAGAAACCCTACAAGCCAGAAGAGAGTGGGGGCCAATATTCAACATTCTTAAAGAAAAGAATTTTCAACTCAGAATTTCATATCCAGTCAGACTAAGCTTCATAAGCAAAAGAGAATTAAAATCTTTTACAGAAAAGCAAATGCTGAGGGATTTTGTCAGCACCAGGTCTGCCTTACAAGAGCTCCTGAAGGAAGCACTAAATATGGAAAGGAAAAACCAGTAACAGCCACTGTAAAAATATACCAAATTGTAAAGACCATCAACACTATGAAGAAACTACATCAACTAACGGGCAAAATAACCAGCTAGCATCATAATGACAGGATCAAATTCACACATAACAATATTAATCTTAAATGTAAATGGGCTTAATGCCCCAGTTAAAAGACACAGACTGGCAAATTGGAGAAAGAGTCAAGACCCATCAGTGTGCTGTATTCAGGAGACACATCTCATATTCAAAGACACACATAGGCTCAAAATAAAGGAATGGAGGGATATGTACCAAGCAAATAGAAAGAAAAAAAAGGCAGAGTTTGCAATCCTAGTCTCTGATAAAACAGACTTTAAACTAACAAAGATCAAAAAAGACAAAGAAGGGCATTACATGATGGTAAAGGGATCAATACAACAAGAAGAGCTAACCATCTAGATATATATCCCCAATACAGGAGCACCCTGATCCATAAAGCAAGTTCTTAGAGACCTACGAAGAGACTTAGATTCCCACACAATTAATAGTGGGAGACTTTAACACCCCACTGTCAATATTAGACAAATCAATGAGGCAGAATATTAACAAGGATATTCAGGAATTGAACTCAGCTCTGGACCAAGTGGACCTAATAGACATCTACAGAACTCTTCACCCCAGACAGACTATACATTCTTCTCAGCACCACATCACCCTTACTCTAAAATTGACCACATAATTGGAAGTAAAACACTCCTTAGCAAATGCAAAAGAACGGAAATCATAACAAATAGTCTTTCAGACCACAACACAATCAAATTAGAACTCAAGATTAAGAAACTCACCCAAAACCACACAACTACATAGGAACTAAGCAACCTGCTCCTGAATGACTTCTGGGTGAATACTGAAATTAAGGCAGAAATAAATAAGTTCTTTGAAACCAATACGAACAAAGACACCATGTACCAGAATTTCTGGGACACAGCTAAAGCAGTGTTTAGAGGAAAATTTATAGCACTAAATGTCCACAGGAGAAAGTGAGAAAGATCTAAAATTGACACTCTAACATCACAATTAAAAGAACTAGAGAAGCAAGAGCAAACAAATTCAAAAGCTAGCAGAAGACAAGAAAAAACCAAGATCAGGGCAGAACTGAAAGAGATAGAGATGCAAAAAAAAATAAAAAAAATCAATGAATCCAGGAGCTGGTTTTTTTAAAGATGAACAAAATTGATAGACTGCTAGCAAGACTAGTAAACAAGAAACAAGAGAAGAATCAAATAGACACAATAAAAATGATAAAGGGTATATCACCACTGATCCCACAGAAATACAAACTACCATCAGAGAATACTATAAACAACTCTACGCAAATAAACTAGAAAATCTAGAAGAAATGGATAAACTCCTGGACACACACACCCTCCGAAGACTAAACTAGTAAGAAGTCAAATCCCTGAATAGACCAATAACAAGTTCTGAAATTGAGGCAGTAATTAATAGCCTACCAACCAAAAAAAAGACCAGGACCAGAGAGATTCATGGCTGAATTCTACCAGAGGTACAAAGAGGAGCTGATACCATTCTCTCTGAAATTATTGCAACCCTAACTCATTTTATGAGGCCAGCATCATCCTGATACCAAAACCTGGCAGAGACACAACAAAAAAAGAAAATTTCAGGCCAATATTACTGACGAACATCGATATGAAAATCCTCAATAAAATACTGGCAAACTGAATCCAGCAGCATATCAAAAAGCTTATCCACCACGATCAAGTCAGCTTCATCCCTGGGATGCAAGGCAGATTCAACGTATGCAAATCAATAAATGTAATCCATCATATAAACACAACCAATTACAAAAACCACATAATTATCTCAATTGATGCAGAGAAGGCCTTTGATAAAATTCAACACCCTTTCATGCTTAAAGACTTTCAATAAACTACATATTGATGGTATGTATCTCAAAATAATAAGAGCTATTTATGACAAAACCACAACCAATATCATACTGAATGGGCAACAGCTGGAAGCATTCCCTTTGAAAACTGGCATAAGACAAGGATGCCCTCTCTCACCACTCCTATTCAACATAGTATTGGAAGTTCTGGGAAGGGCAATCAGGCAAGAGAAAGAAATAAAGGCTATTCAATTAGGAAAAGAGGAAGTCAAATTTTCTCTATTTGCAGACGTCATGATTGTATATTTAGAAAACCCCATCGTCTCAGCCCAAAGTCTCCCTAAGCTGATAAGCAACTTCAGCAAAGTCTCAGGATACAAAACCAATGTGCAAAAATCACAAGCATTCCTATACACCAATAATAGACAAACAGCCAAATAATGAGTGAACTCCCATTCTCAATTGCTAAAAGAGAATAAAATACCTAGGAATACAATTTACAAGAGATGTGACGGACTTCTTCAGGGAGAACTACAAACCACTGCTCAAGGAAATAAGAGAGGACAGAAACAAATGGAAAAACATTCCATGCTCATGGATAGGAAGAATCAATATCTTGAAAATGGCCATACTGCCCAAAGCAATTTATAGATTCAATGCTATCCCCATCAAGCTACCATTGACTTTCTCCACAGAATTAGAAAAAACTACTTTAAATTTCATTTGGAACCAAAAAAGAGCACATATATGCAAGAAAATCCTAAGCAAAGAGAATAAAGCTGGAGGCATCATGCTACCTGACTTCAAACTATACAACAAGGCTACAGTAACCAAAACAGCATGGTACTGGTACAAAAACAAATATATAAACCAATGGAACAGAACAGAGGCCTCAGAAATAATGCCACACATCTACAGCCCTCTCATCTTTGACAAACCTGACAAAAACCAGCAATGGGGAAAGGATTCCCTATTTAATAAGTGGTATTGGGAAAACTGGCTAGCCATATGCAGAAAACTGAAACTGGACACCTTCCTTACATCTTATACAAAAATTAACTCAAGATGGATTAAAGACTTAAATGTAAAACCTAAAACCATAAAAACTTTAGAAGAAAACCTAGGCAATACCCTTCAGGACATAGGCATGGGCAAAGACATCATGACTAAAACACCAAAAGCAATGACGACAAAAGCCAAAATTGACAGATAGGGTCTAATTAAACTAAAGAGCTTCTGCACAGCAAAAGAAACTATCATCAGAGTGAATAGGCAACCTACAGAATCGGAGACAATTTTGGCAATCTATCCATCTGACAAAGGGCTAATATCCAGAATTTACAAGGAACTTAAACAAATTTACAAAAAAAAAACCCATCAAAATATAGGCAAAGGATATGAACAGACACTTCTCAAAAGAAGACATTTATGTGGCCAAGAAACATATGAAAAAAAGCTCATCACCACTGTTTATTAGATAAATGCCAATCAAAATCACAATGAGATACCATCTCATGCCAGTTAGAATGATTATCATTAAAAAGCCAGGAAACAACAGATGCTGGAGAGGATGTGGAGAAATAGGAATGCTTTTACACCATTGGTGGGAGTGTAAATTAGTTCAACCATTGTGGAAGACAGTGTGGCAATTCCTCAAGGTTCTAGAAGTAGAAATATCATTTGACCCAGCAATCCCATTATTGGGTATATACCCTAAGGATTTTAAATCATTCACTATAAAGACACACATACACGTATGTTTATTGTGGCACTGTTCACAATAGCAAAGACTTGGAATCAACCCAAATGCCCATCAATGATAGACTGGATAAAGAAAATGTGGCACATATACATCATGGAATACTATGCAGCCATAAAAAGGATGAGTTCATGTCCTTTGCAGGGACATGGATGAAGCCGGGAACAATTATTCTCAGCAAACTAACACAGGAACAGAAAACCAAACACCACATGTTCTCACTCATAAGTGGGAATTGAACAATGAGAACACATGGACACAGGAAGGGGAACATCACACACCAGGGCCTGTCGAGGGGTGAGGGGCTAGGGGAGGGATAGCAATTAGGAGAAATACTTAATGTAGGTGACAGGTTGATGGGTGCAGCAAACCTCCATGGCACGTGTATGCCTATGTAACAAACCTGCACGTTCTGCACACGTATCTCAGAACCTAAAGTATAATTAAAAAGAAAAAAAGAAAAAGAAATCCTGATGTAGGTGAAAGAAGCCTTGCAATCACCTCGATGATTAATCACTGCTAACATTACAGGAAAGGAATCCCGATCCAGACCCCAAGAGAGAGTTCTTGGATTTTGCACAAGAAAGAATTCAGGGTGAGTCCATCGAGTAAAGTGAAAGCAAGTTTATTAGGAAAGTAAAGGGATAAAAGAATGGCTACTGCATAGACAGAGCAGCCTTGGTCATTTCTTGATTATATACTTAAGAAGGGGTGGATTATTCATGCCTCCCCTTTTTAGACCATATAGGGTAACTTCTCGATGTTGCCATGGCATTTGTAAACTGTCATGGTGCTGGTGAGAATGTAGAAGTGAGGACGACCAGAGCTCACTCTCATTGCCATCTTAATTCTGGTGGGAATTAGCTGGCTTCTTTACTGCAACGTGTTTTATCAGCAAACATATATGCTGTATGACCTGTATCTTGTGCTGACTTCCTATCTCACCCTGAAACTTAGAATGCCTAACCATCTGGGAATGCAGCCCAGTAGGTTTCAGCCTCATTTTATCTGGCTCCTATTCAAGATGAAATTGATCTAGCTCAAACACCTCTGACAGTAAGTCCTCCTTAGTTTCACCTTGTTTTGTGAATCTTGGCACATGTTAAACCAGTTGGGAAACAGCATTAATGGAGTATCTGCTAAATGCCAGTCTCTGCCACAGAATGGGTGGGTTAAGGATTCATGTGAAATGATGGTGAGGGGATGTTGGGGGAACTATGGAAATGGCAAGGCATCAGAGAAACAAAGCACATGATTCCTGTCTTTAAATGAAAATCAGACAATTACAAAATAGAGATTTTATTTTGAGGAAAGCTAAGTGGAAATGCATACAGTCCATACAGAAGACATGCATTTGAAAGAGTGGTTTGCTGTATGATATGGGATAATCTGCATGAGTCGACGTTGGTCAGGGAAGACATCCTGAGAAGGTGAAGAAGTGGGGGAAGGACATGTCCATTATGAGGATGAGTTGTGTGGGCAGGCCAGAAGTGAGCATAAGGTGGTAACTGGCTATCATGAGGAGATGGGGATGGAGAAGTCTGGAGAATTTTCTCTTGAGAATGATTCTGAGTGGTGCTGAGTTATACCTCTGTTGCTGTTGTTCAACGTTAGCTATCTCTTTTTTTTTTTTATTTTTATTTTTATTTTTTTGTTTTTTTTTTTGTTATACTTTAGGGTTTTAGGGTACATGTGCACAATGTGCAGGTTTGTTACATATGTATCCATGTGCCATGTTGATTTCCTGCACCCATTAACTCGTCATTTAGCATTAGGTGTATCTCCTAATGCTGTCCCTCCTCCCTCCCCCCACCCCACAACAGTCCCCGGAGCGTGATGTTCCCCTTCCTGTGTCCATGAGTTCTCATTGTTCAATTCCCACCTATGAGTGAGAACATGCGGTGTTTGGTTTTTTGTCCTTGCGATAGTTTACTGAGAATGATGTTTTCCAGTTTCATCCATGTCCCTACAAAGGACACGAACTCATCATTTTTTATGGCTGCATAGTATTCCATGGTGTATATGTGCCACATTTTCTTAATCCAGTCTATCGTTGTTGGACATTTGGGTTGGTTCCAACTCTTTGCTATTGTGAATAGTGCCGCAATAAACATACGTGTGCATGTGTCTTTATGCAGCATGATTTATAGTCCTTTGGGTATATACCCAGTAATGGGATGGCTGGGTCAAATGGTATTTCTAGTTCTAGATCCCTGAGGAATCGCCACACTGACTTCCACAATGGTTGAACTAGTTTACAGTCCCACCAACAGTGTAAAAGTGTTCCTATTTCTCCACATCCTCTCCAGCACCTGTTGTTTCCTGATTTTTTAATGATGGCCATTCTAACTGGTGTGAGATGGTATCTCACTGTGGTTTTGATTTGCATTTCTCTGATGGCCAGTGATGAGGAGCATTTCTTCATGTGTTTTTTGGCTGCATAAATGTCTTCTTTTGAGAAGTGTCTGTTCATGTCCTCTGCCCACTTTTTGATGGGGTTGTTTGTTTTTTTCTTGTAAATTTGTTTGAGTTCATTGTAGATTCTGGATATTAGCCCTTTGTCAGATGAGTAGGTTGCAAAAATTTTCTCCCATTGTGTAGGTTGCCTGTTCACTCTGATGATAGTTTCTTCTGCTGTGCAGAAGCTCTTGAGTTTAATGAGATCCCATTTGTCGATTTTGGCTTTTGTTGCCATTGCTTTTGGTGTTTTAGACATGAAGTCCTTGCCCACGCCTACGTCCTGAATGGTATTGCCTAGGTTTTCTTTTAGGATTTTAATGGTTTTAAGTCTAACATATAAGTCTTTAATCCATCTTGAATTAATTTTTGTATAAGGTGTAAGGAAGGGATCCAGTTGCAGCTTTCTACATATGGCTAGCCAGTTTTCCCAGCACCACTTATTAAATAGGGAATCCTTTCCCCATTTCTTGTTTTTGTCAGGTTTGTCAAAGATCAGATAGTTGTAGCTATGCGGCATCATTTCTGAGGGCTCTGTTCTGTTCCATTGATCTATGTCTCTGTTGTGGTACCAGTACCATGCTGTTTTGGTTACTGTAGCCTTGTAGTATAGTTTAAAGTCAGGTAGCGTGATGCCTCCAGCTTTGTTCTTTTGGCTTAGGATTGACTTGGCGATGCGGGCTCTTTTTTGGTTCCATATGAACTTTAAAGTAGCTTTTTCCAATTCTGTGAAGAAAGTCATTGGTAGCTTGATGGGGATGGCATTGAATCTATAAATTACCTTGGGCAGTATGGCCATTTTCACGATATTGATTCTTCCAACCCATGAGCATGGAATGTTCTTCCATTTGTTTGTATCCTCTTTTATTTCATTGAGCAGTGGTTTGTAGTTCTCCTTGAAGAGGTCCTTCACATCCCTTGTAAGTTGGATTCCTAGGTATTTTATTCTCTTTGAAGCAATTGTGAATGGGAGTTCACTCATGGTTTGGCTCTCTGTTTGTCTATTATTGGTGTACAAGAATGCTTGTGATTTTTGTACATTAATTTTGTATCCTGAGACTTTGCTGAAGTTGCTAATCAGCTTAAGGAGATTTTGGGCTGAGACAATGGGGTTTTCTAGATATACAATCATGTCATCTGCAAACAGGGACAATTTGACTTTCTCTTTTCCTAATTGAATACCCTTTATTTCCTTCTCCTGCCTGATTGCTCTGGCCAGAACTTCCAGCACTATGTTGAATAGGAGCGGTGAGAGAGGGCATCCCTGTCTTGTGCCAGTTTTCAGAGGGAATGCTTCCAGTTTTTGCCCATTCAGTATGATATTGGCTGTGGGTTTGTTGTAGATAGCTCTTATTATTTTGAGATACGTCCCATCAATACCTAATTTATTGAGAGTTTTTAGCATGAAGGGTTGTTGAATTTTGTCAAAGGCCTTTTCTGCAAACAGAAAGGACATCCACACCAAAAACCCATCTGTACATCACCATCATCGAAGACAAAAAGTAGACAAAACCACAAAGATGGGGAAAAAACAGAACAAAAAAACCGGAAACTCTAAAAAACAGAGCACCTCTCCTCCTCCAAAGGAACGCAGTTCCTCACCAGCAACGGAACAAAGCTGGATGGAGGATGACTTTGATGAGTTGAGAGAAGAAGGCTTCAGATGATCAAACTACTCTGAGCTACGAGAGGAAATTCAAAACAATAGCAAAGAAGTTAAAAACTTTGAAAAAAAATTAGAAGAATGGATAACTAGAATAACCAATGGAGAGAAGGGCTTAAAGGAGATGATGGAGCTGAAAGCCAAGTTTCGAGAACTACGTGAAGAATGCAGAAGCCTCAGTAGCAGATGCGATCAACTGGAAGAAAGGGTATCGCTGATAGAAGATGAAATGAATGAAATGAAGAGAGAAGGGAAGTTTAGAGAAAAAAGAATAAAAAGAAATGAACAAAGCCTCCAAGAAATTTGGGACTATGTGAAAAGACCAAACCTACGTCTGATTGGTGTAGCTGAAAATGATGGGGAGAATGGAACCAAGTTGGAAAACACTCTGCAAGATATTATCCAGGAGAACTTCCCCAATCTAGCAAGGCAGGCCAGCATTCAGATTCAGGAAATACAGAGAACGCCACAAAGATACTCCTCGAGAAGGGCAACTCCAAGACACATAATTGTCAGATTCACCAAAGTTGAAATGAAGGAAAAAATTTTAAGGGCAGCCAGAGAGAAAGGTCGGGTTACCCACAAAGGGAAGCCCATCAGACTAACAGCTGATCTCTCAGCAGAAACTCTACAAGCCAGAAGAGAGTGGGGGCCGATATTCAACATTCTTAAAGAAAAGAATTTTCAACCCAGAATTTCCTATCCCGCCAAACTAAGCTTCATAAGTGAAGGAGAAATAAAATACTTTACAGACAAGCAAACGCTGAGTGATTTTGTCACCACCAGGCCTGCCCTAAAAGAGCTCCTGAAGGAAGCACTAAACATGGAAAGGAACAACTGGTACCAGCCCCTGCAAAAACATGCCAAATTGTAAAGACCATCGAGGCTAGGAAGAAACTATAGCAACTAACGAGCAAAATAACCAACTAACATCATAATGACAGGATCAGATTCACACATAACAATATTCACGTTAAATGTAAATGGGCTAAATGCTCCAATCAAAAGACACAGACTGGCAAACTGGATAAGGAGTCAGGACCCATCAGTGTGCTGTATTCAGGAAACCCATCTCACGTGCAGAGACACACATAGACTCAAAATAAAGGGATGGAGGAAGATCGATCAAGCAACTGGAAAACAAAAAAAGGCAGGGGTTGCAGTCCTAGTCTCTGATAAAATAGACTTTAAACCAACAAAGATCCAAAGAGACAAAGAAGGCCATTACATAATGGTAAAGGGATCAATTCAACAAGAAGAGCTAACTAACCTAAATATATATGCACCCAACACAGGAGCACCCAGATTCATAAAGCAAGTCCTCAGTGACCTACAAAGGGACTTAAACTCCCACACAATAATAATGGGAGATTTTAACACCCCACTGTCAGCATTAGACAGATCAACGAGACAGAAAGTTAACAAGGATATCCAGGAATTGAACTCAGCTCTACATAAAGTGGGCCTAATAGACATCTACAGAACTCTCCACCCCAAATCAACAGAATATACATTTTTTTCAGCACCACACCACACCTATTCCAAAATTGACCACATAGTTGGAAGTAAAGCTCTTCTCAGCAAATGTAAAAGAACAGAGATTATAACAAACTGTCTCTCAGACCACAGTGCAATCAAACTAGAACTCAGGATTAAGAAACTCAGTCAAAACCGCTCAACTACATGGAAACTGAACAACCTGCTCCTGAATGACTATTGGGTGCATAATGAAATGAAGGCAGAAATAAAGATGTTCTTTGAAACCAACGAGAACAAAGACACAACATACCAGAATCTCTGGGACACGTTCAAAGCAGTGTGTAGAGGGAAATTTATAGCACTAAATGCCCACAAGAGAAAGCAGGAAAGATCCAAAATTGACACCCTAACATCACAATTAAAAGAACTAGAAAAGCAAGAGCAAACACATTCAAAAGCTAGCAGAAGGCTAGAAATAACTAAAATCAGAGCAGAACTGAAGGAAATAGAGACACAAAAAACCCTTCAAAAAATTAATGAATCCAGGAGCTGGTTTTTTGAAAAGATCAACAAAATTGATGGACCGCTAGCAAGACTAATAAAGAAGAAAAGAGAGAAGAATCAAATAGATGCAATAAAAAACGAAAAAGGGGATATCACCACCGATCCCACAGAAATACAATCTACCATCAGAGAATACTACAAACACCTCTATGCAAATAATCTAGAAAATCTAGAAGAAATGGATAAATTCCTCGACAAATACACCCTCCCAAGACTAAACCACGAAGAAGTTGAATCTCTGAATAGACCAATAACAGGCTCTGAAATTGTGGCAATAATCAATAGCTTACCAACCAAAAAGAGTCCAGGACCTGATGGATTCACAGCTGAATTCTACCAGAGGTACAAGGAGGAACTGGTACCATTCCTTCTGAAACTATTCCAATTGATAGAAAAAGAGGGAATCCTCCCTAACACATTTTACGAAGCCAGCATCGTCCTGATACCAAAACCTGGCAGAGACATAACCAAAAAAGAGAATTTCAGACCAATATCCTTGATGAACATTGATGCAAAAATCCTCAATAAAATACTGGCAAACCGAATTCAGCAGCACATCAAAAAGCTTATCCACCATGATCAAGTGGGCTTCATCCCTGGGATGCAAGGCTGGTTCAACATACGCAAATCAATAAATGTAATCCAGCATATAAACAGAACCAAAGACAAAAACCACATGATTATCTCAATAGATGCAGAAAAGGCCTTTGACAACGTTAGCTATCTTTGATCTGCTTCTAATCATCTGTTTGGCTTGCTGGAGGTGTCTTCTAGAAGGAATGATAACCAACAATCATCCAGCATTTACTACATGCCGCATGCTGCTTGAATGCTATGTGAGAGTCATCTTTTGATCTTCAGGGCAACACTGCGTGTTGCTAGGTGTTATTATCATCACTCCATTTTATAGATGTCAGTCAGGATGAGTTGGGCTATGTTACATAACAAATAACTCTCAAATCTCAGTCATTTAAAATGTAATGCTACCACATGGGGTGGAAGAGGGGCCTCTCCTCATTGAAGTCATGCAGGGATCCAGGCTGACAAACAGCCCGTCTTGAACTACGTTTCCTTGATCTCTGAGGAAGAAAAATGGAATCTCGTGCACTGGTTCTGAGAGTTTTCACTTGAAAGTGATGCGCGGCATTTCTGCTCACATTTTATCAGACAAAACAAGTCATATGGCTATGCCTAACTTTAGAGGGAGCAAGGAAAGAAAATTCTAGCATGTAACTAGGAGAGAAGAAGAGGACTATTTATGAATGGCTTTAATAACTAACTACAAGGAACTGTGGTGCAAAGAAGGGAGGGGACTTGACTAGGTTTTCACAGCTATCGTGGTTCTATGGCCCTTTTCCCTACCAAACCTACATGTTGCTTTATATACAAACTGTGTGTGGGGGAGTCAGAGGGGATGGCTGGGAGTAAGACTGTGATTAGGGATGAGATTCACTCTTTAACCCCTTGCTCTCTGTGTCTGTATTACGGTGACTGGAATAGAATCTTTGAGAAAATCATTTCATAGTATCTCTTTGGCCACATGGGTAAGGAGAGGAGAAAGAAATGGAAAGCGTAGAAGAACGCTGAAACTGTATTCCAACAGACTCAATGTAGTTGTCAGAAATGCTGAGGATTTGTTGTCCTTTTAGGGGAGAGTTGTCAGTGTTGGAAAACAGTCATTTAAAAATAACAGTGAATTTAGACACAGTTGACCTCCCTCTATCCTTAAGATGTTAAGACGATTCTGCTTGTTTACTGTTGTCATCCTGAGGCCATGAAGTGATTTGTGCAATTGCTGGGTGTAGGATGGATAAAACCATTTATGGGAGTGAGGAGAGTCGTCAAGGAAGACTCTGAGGGGAACAGAGGGAGAGCAGGACCTCCAGAGAGAAGGAAACGCTTGGAGAAAAAGACTTGAGCCTAGGAAACAAGGGTGTGCGCACGCGCGCGCGCGTGTGTGTGTGTGTGAGAGAGAGACAGAGAGAGAAAGAGAGAGAGAGGGAATATGAAATAAGTAGGCCCACCCACATTCACATTTTCTATTCCAAGAAAATCAAATTTCTGGGTTATAAGATCAAAAACAAAAACATCCTCTATAAAGAGGCTGTGAAATCAGCTGGCTTAGCCAAGAATTCGAGGACTTTTGTGATCTTCCTCACCTTGTTGGGGTTGGCAGGCCCTTTTTCTGGAGCACATGGTGTCAGTCAGGCTTCAGCTGCGTGACTGGAGTTCAGGGGCCAGGGAAAGTCAATGTGGAGAATTTAATCCCCATCTCTACTTACTGAGTGAGGCTCGGGTGGTTTTCTACGGGCTGAAACCCCTGGGTCCCCTGGCATCCAACATAGCATCAAAAATAGCCCTCGCTTTTTAATTGCCAAGGGTGAAGATTTATTCTCTGCTCCAAGAATTGATAATTTGTTGTAATTGGGAATATAGAGTTGGGTCTCTTTCAAATACGATATTAAAATATTTGGTGAGCAAAATGAAAAAAATTAAAATACAAAAGAACTGTTTGTTATACTACAGTCAGATTTTATCCACTTAATTTTTTATTTCTTGGTATTATATACGTATGGTCATAATGATCACATTTCCACATATTTTTAAATAATATAATTTTAGTTAATTTAAATTTAAGTTAAAGCTGTTAAAGTTTAAAGTAATTATGTTTAACACAACAAATAATACAAGTATATATAATGAAAAGTAAAAATCTTCTTTCCATTCAATCCTAGTTCTCAGAGGTAATCACTGTTAGTACCTTTCTGTGTTATTCTGAACTTTTCTTTCTATAAAATAAATATATTTTAAAAAATTGATTTATCCATTTTGTTATTAATAGAATGGGTTGCTTTGAGACCAGACTCTAGTATTCTGGAAGCCTTGATGACCAGAAGCAAGGGACTCAATGCTTTCAAAGATTCAACAGTTTGCCATTTATCCAGAGGGAGCAGTGTTAGACTGCATTTTTGTTTTTTTGTTTTTAAAATATTCATTTTTTCTTTCTTTTTCAAATTTATTGTATCTTAAATTTAAAAAATAGATCTAGCAGGCACAAGTGCAGATTTCTTACATTCATAAATTGCCTAGTGGTGAAGTCTGGGCTTTTAGTGAACCCATCACTCGAATAGTGAAAATTGTACCCAAAAGGTAATTTTTCAACCTTCACCCTCATCCCACTCACCCACCTTTTGTAGTTTCCAATGTCTATTATTCCACTCTGTATGTACATGTGTATCCATTGTTTAGCTAGAAAGAATATGCAGTATTTGACTTTCTGTTTTTTAGTTATTTCAATTAGAATAATGATCTCTAGTTCTATCCAGGTTGGGGCAAAAAAACATGATTTTTATTCTTTTTTATGTCTGAGTAATATTACATGATATATAAATATCACATTTCCTTTATCCAATCATCTAAATGTATAAGTGCATGTATCTTTTTGATCTAATTATTTTTTTCCCTTTGGATATTTACCCAATAATGGAATTGGTAGATCAAATGGTTGTTCTATTTTTTAGTTTTTTGAGAAATCTCCATGCTATTAGTACAACCTCCAGAAAGGTTGTACTAAGTTACATTCTCACCAACAGTGGATAAGTGTGCCCTTTTCTCTGCATCCTTGCCAACATCTCTGGTTTTTTGACTTTTTAATTAATAACAGCCATTCTGACCGGTATAAGATTTTATTTCGTGGTTTTAATTTGCATTTCTCTGATGATTAGTGATGTTGAGCATTTCTTCATATGTTTGTTGACTGCTTTTATGTTTTCTTTTGAAAAATATTTATTTATGTCATTTGCCCACTTTTTAATGGAGTTATTTGTTTCTTTCCTGTGGAATCTATCCTTGTAGATTCTGGGTATTAGCCTTTGTTGGATGCATAGTTTGCAAATAGTTTATCTCATTTCATAGGTTGTTTGTTTACTCTGTTGATTGTCTCTTTCGTTGTGGAGAGCTTTTTTTTTTTTTGATATGGAGTCTTGCTCTGTTGCCCAGGCTGGAGTGCAGTGGCTCAATCTCCGCTCACTGTAAGCTTCACCTTCCGGGTTCATGCCATTCTCCTGCCTCAGCCTCCCGAGTAGCTGGGACTACAGTCGCCTGCCACCACACCCCACTAATTTTTTTTGTATTTTTAGTAGAGACGGGGTTTCACCGTGTTAGCCAGGATGATCTCGATCTCCTGACCTCGTGATCTGCCCGCCTCGGCCTCCCGAAGTGCTGGAATTACAGATGTGAGCCACCGTGCCTGGCCACAGCTTTTTAGTTTAATTAAGTTTCATTTGTCTATTTTCATCTTTGTTGCATTTGCTTTTGAAGACATGGTCATAAATTCTTTGCCTAGGCCAATGTCCAGAAGAGTTTTTCCTAGGTTTTCTTCTAGAAGTTTTATAGTTTTGTGTCTTATATTTAAGTCTTTAATCCATCTAGGGTTTTTTTTTATAGTGAAAGATATGGATCCAGTTTCATTCTTTTGCATATGGATATCTAATTTTCTCAGCATCATTTATTAAATAGAGTGTCCTTTGTCCAGTGTAAATTTTTTTTTATATTACTGAAAATCAGTTGGGTATAGGTATATGGCTTTATTAGACTGCATTTTCGATTAGGAAGACATTTTCAGTAGCCCCTTTGGCTATATTCTGTCATAGAATGGGGAATTACCTGCAAAATCAGGTAAAAGGTTGTCACATCTTTCCAGAGAAGATGATCATGTTGACTGGGAGATGGAATGATTTCTTTCTATCTCTCAGGAATGTGAGGAGCATTGTAGGGCAGAGATGGGTTTGGGGATGGGAAAGAGACAGTGTGCTGGTGATTTTCTGGGGCCAGAAGACTATAAGGAGAGAGATGGCTGGGCAGGGAGCTGCTGGTGAGGGACACAGAATGGTATTCATTGAGTCTGGGGACAGTCTGCAGCCTGTGTAACCATGGGCAAGAAAGTACTCTCTCCATGCCTCAGTTTCCAAGTCTATTATATGAGGTTAATAGTAGTATTCACCCCCTAGGGCTGTTATCAGGAGTAATCTATGTGTCTATGTATGTATGTATGTATGTATGTATGTTTGTATGTATGTATGCATCTTTTATACTTAGAGCAGTATGTTATGCAAGTGTTTATTATTTATTATTATTATTATTTTCTACTTTATAATTATGTTCTTTTATTCTCAGGCCTTCAGTACATTTTTGTTAATCTGACTGCCTGGTTGCATTTACATTTGAGAATAAGACTGAGATCAAATTCCATGTTTAGAGTGAGAAATGACTGCAGTTGAAGACTTGGTTGTAAGAGTCTAAGAAGACACCTCAGGGAGAGAGACAGGATCCAAAACAAGATGGCTGGCTGAGGTGAGAAGCTATAAACCAGGAAGGACTCATGGAACCTAGAGGTATTCTCCAGAGATTCCTCAGAAATACCTAGGGAGAGGAATCTGATGGAGGACTGAACTTCTTCAAACAGGCAGGAAATGGTTATTTAGCCATTAAAGGAAATGTGAGCCAGAATAAGTTTGGAGAATTTGGGAGCATGTAAATTATACACAATAAGGTTGTATTTTTCTACAACTTCCTGTTTTCCACTTAATTGTATATCGTGAACTTATTTCCAGGTCAGCATATAAAGAACTATCTTATTTTTCAAGCAGCTGCATACTATTTTTAAAGGTAACTTTGTTTATTTAACTATCTCCTCATTGTAGGTGGATGTTGGTTGCTAGCACTTTGTTGTTATTGTTATACATAAACAGTGCTGCGGTGAACTACTTCATATATAAATCTTTGTAAACATACTCTCATATTTCTGTAGGGTGAGTTTTCTCAAGTGGGATTGCTGAGTTCCAGATGTATGCATTTGAAACTTTAATAAATTCTATAAAAATATTCTCTAAAAAGTAAAATTTAAATTACTACATTTAAACTCCTATCAACAGTATATGAACATGTTCATTTCAAGATGTCCTTAACAATGAATTCTATAAAATTTTTGCCAGTGTGATAGATGAAAATAACACCTCATTCTTCTCAACATACTTTTCTTTGATATTAGTGACACTAATAATCTTTTCACTGCATAATTAGCCATGTATATTTCTTCTTCTATGATATCTGTGCCTTGTTTGTTTATCTATTGGATTGTTTAGTTGCTTTCTAATGGTAGGGATTTTTCATATTTTATGAATGTTAAATTATTAAATTTAGTTTGTTATATGTGTTAAAATACTTTCTCCTAGATTTTTTTTTTGTCATTTGGCTTTGCTTATGGAGTTTTTCAACATAAAGACATTTTAAATATTTATGAAGTCGAACATCAACCATTGCCTTTATAACTTCTGACTTTAGGTAATTATTTAAAAGCCTTTCTTACTTCAAGAATGTAGAATCATCTCATATATTTTCTTGTAAAATATAACATTTAAAAGTGTTTAAATCTTAACCGGAGCCCACTTACAAATTTGATTTGAAGCAGAGTATAATATTCTATTTTTCTTAAATTATTAGCCAACTTTCCCAATATTAAACAATCTACAGTTTCCCTCTGACTTGAAATGCCACTTTTATGAAATACTACATTCCTATATTTTTGTCTAATGATGCATCTATTTTGTTCACTAAATCGTTTATTCTAACACAACTATTTATATTAGTTTTGTGGTACCTTTATAGTATCTTTTGATTTATGGTAAACTAAGCACTCTCTCATTATTCTTTGTAAGAAAAAAAAGTGTGTTGCCAGTATTTATTAATTTTTTCAGAAGAACTTCCCATAAAAATGTTTTATATTTTTTGTTGGAATTATACATAGAATTCATCTATTAATATGGAAAAAATTGGCATGCTAATCCTTCATCAATAGCAACATACTATGTCTCTCCATTAACTTAGGTCTTTTATATTTACTTCACTAATGTTTTATGGTTTTCTTTATATTTCTAGGTCTTTTATATTTACTTCACTAATGTTTTATGGTTTTCTTTATATTTCTAGGTCTTACGCATAATTCTTTTTATTTTTGTTCTTAAGAATTTCACAGCTTTTGTTGGTACTATGAATCAGATTTTTCATTAATTCTTTTAATTGCTTATTATTGAACATGAAAAAGTAATCTTTGTATTGAAATCTTGAGTCTGATCATGTTTCTATTTTAAATTCATAAAGAATTCTAATAGAAGAGGAATTCAAAGAATGTCATAAATGGATGTTTATGGATGAAGGAACTATTTTATTCACGGGCTGATAATTCAACCTAAGCTAGTTTGGCATCATGTAGATAAATAGTTGAATTCTGGATTAAAATACATATTCTTTTCTAACTACAAAGGTAATACTTATTAATTTAGATGGTTTTGAAAATACAGAAAGGCAAAAACTTTTTCAAAAAATCTGTTATTCTCTACCACTACTTAATCTATCATCTATCTCTCCATTCATTCATCCCTTTGTTTATATCTGTTAATCTTTGTATGCATTCGTGTATAACTTTTACATAATTGGAATCATAATACATATTCCATTTTAAAATCTCCTTTTTTTACACAAAAATATGTTGTGAATATTTTTCTATATTATTAAATATCATTAGCTGAACTTATAGAATTGACTGCATGTTTTGGTACCATTTAGACATAGTGTAAGATACTCAGAAGTTGTGTGGCTTTGCCACTATGGATGAATCTTCTTTACTCAGTATTAATTACTTTAAAATAACCTCACCTAGCTTCTTGGCCTTTTGGCTAAGATCAAGTGTAGTAAAATAACCTCACCTAAATACTACTAAGCCATAAAAAGGAATGAATTAATGACATTCATAGCAACTTGGAGACTATTATTCTAAGGGAAGTAACTCAGGAATGGAAAACCAAACATTGTATGTTCTCACTCATAAGTGGGAGATAAGCTATGAAGATGCAAAGGCATAAGAAGGATACAATGGACTTTGGGGACTCAGGCAAAAGGGTGGGAGGGGTGAGGGATAAAAGAATACAAATTGGATTCAGTGTATACTGCTCAGGTGCAACAAAATCTCACAAATCACCACTAAAGTTCTTACTCATGTAACCAAATACCACTTGTTCCCCCAAAAACCTATGGAAATAAAAAATTTAAAAAAAAAACCTCACCTAAAATGGACTTCTGTTTTTGGGAAGATGAAATAGACATACTCTTCCCAGATCGCGCCACTGCACTCCAGCCTGGGTGACAGAGCGAGACTCCATCTCCAAAAACAAAACAAAACAAAACAAAAACCCTGAACAAAATATGTAACACAAACAAAAGAAGACTCTAAAGGTCAAGAGAAGAAGGCAGAACTAGGGAACTTGGAACCCAAGAAACAGCACTGTGGAAAGTTCCCTGGGTTTTCTTTTGGCCTCACATATATGAGACTTGAAACTAACGAAGCCAGCAACCTGGAAATGCCAATAGGAGCAGACAAAAATGTCCCCTCCAAAAGCCTACTTTCTCTAGCCAAAGGCCAGCCAATGGGCAGCCTGGCAAGATAGAAAACTTTGGCAATAACTGCTGTACTCCAGCCAATGCTACTGAAAAATACAGTGGCTCCACCCTCACCCCCACCAGCAAAGGCCAAGTGGGGAGCATAGATTTGCTCCCTTCAGAGGGATAGTGAAGTGTTGTATGCCACCTCCACTGGAGTGATGTCAGAAAAATCGGAGCAGGGAGCTGGGAGTTTCCTCCACACTGAGTATTCCCTCTGCCTCCTTTTTCCTCTACTTTTGATGTCAATGGAGACTACATGGGGATTCTAGACTTCCACCCACAGCCACTGGTTCAGTAGTGTCAGAAAAACCTTAGTGGAGAGTCAGGACTTTTACCACCACTTGTGGCCACCCTGCTCCCTTGGTATTAGAGGAGCTCAGGTGGGGAGAAGTAACTCCTACCTCTGTCCAGCGGTTAACAAGTGTGGCATTGCCCAGTGTGGCAATGGAAGCTAAGTGACAACCTGGACTTTTACCTTCATTCGCTAGGAATGAGGTGGCATCCTACTTTCCCTGCCAGGACTATGTCAGAAGAAGACAGCTAAAACAGAAGGTTTAAATAACATCTTGAGTCTTTCAATACCCAAACTGTCCATGTTTCAAATGAAAATCACTTCTTAAACCAAGAACCAGGAAGATCTGAAACTGAATGAAGATAGACAATCAATAGTTGCCAACACTAAGCTGATAGAGATATTAGAATGATCAAGAATTTTATAGCAGCTGTCTTAAGATGTCTCAACAAGCAATTAAAAACATTACAGAATATACTAAAATTACAAATTGTAAAAACAGAAAACTTTAATAAATAGAAAGTCTCAAGAAAGAAAGAGAAAATATAAAGAATAATTCAATGAGAAATTTTGGAACTGAAAAATGTAATAATCAATATAAGAAACACAATGGACAGGCTAAAGAGCAGTATGGAGGGAACAGAGAAAAGAATCAGGTAACTGGAAGACAGAACAACAGATATTGCTCAGTTAGAACAATGTAGAGAAAATAATAACTGAAAAAAAAGGACGTAGCCTTAGGGACCTGGGAGAATATAATAGAAGATATAATGTGTAATCAGAGACCTAGAAAGAGAGAAGAAAGAGATGGGACTGAAGAAGCACTTTAAGAAATAAAGACTGAAAATGTTCCCAATTTGGCAGAAGATGTAAACCTACAAATCTGAGAAGCTGGGTAAACTCCAAAGAAGATAAATCCAAAGACATCCATATCAAGCCACAAAGGAGTCAAACTTGAAATCTAAAGACAATTTAAAAAAGCTTCAAAGTGCTTAGTGACAGAAAAATAACACCTTACTTACAGGGCAAAAAATAACTTGAATGACAACATATTTCTCACCAGGAACTATAGATCCCAGAAGGAAGTGGTGTAACATTTTTCAAGTACTAAAAGAAAATAACTGTTAACCCAGAGTTCCTATACTTAGTCAAAGTATCCTTCAGGAATCAATGGGAAATCAAAGCCTTTTCAGATGAAGAAAAACTAAGAATCTGTCACCAGCAAATCTGCTTTAAAAGAACAGCTAAAGGAAGCTCTCTACATGGAAAAGAAATGCCAAAAGAAGAATCCTTGGAACATCGGGAAGAAAGAACATGGTCAGTAAAAATATGGATACAATATAACCGACTTCCCTTAAGTTTAATTAAAAAAAATGAAATAAACAAACCAAAGACACTTAACATGAAACAATGTTTTGAAGCAAGTATCATATATAGACAAATGTGGAGAGCATTTTTTCTCTATTAAAAATAAATAGTTGGTGGAATATGTACTTACAATGTAACTCAAAATGAGAATTTGGCCTTCAAAATAACTATTAGAGAGGAAATTAATCCTAAAAAGATATGGTTAGAAACCATTCTGAAATTTTGTCAAAAGTTTCTTCCTTTCCTATCTGCTTGCTTGCATAATGTATGATGAGGGGATTGGATCTGATTGTCTCAAAGATCTGTTCAGTTGAGCTCATGGCACTCTTGAATTTTTCTGGCTAAATTTCTGGAAGATCCACAAAATTCCAAAACCTTTAAAAATACTTTATTGTACATAAAATCACATCTTTGATGAATGAGGTGGTTTACTTTATGAAAAAATTTTGAAGACGTTAAGGAATGATGTTTTCCTGTACTTTCTGTGCTGAGTTCTCTTCCTCCTTCCTCTTTAAGAGTGAGAATGGGCCGGGCGTGGTGGCTCACGCTTGTAATCCCAGCACTTTGGGAGGCCAAGGCGGGCGGATCCCGAGGTCAGGAGATCGAGACCACAGTGAAACCCCGTCTCTACTAAAAATACAAAAAATTAGCCAGGCGTGGTGGCGGGCGCCTGTAGTCCCAGCTACTCGGAGAGGCTGAGGCAGGAGAATGGCGTGAACCCGGGAGGCGGAGCTTGCAGTGAGCTGAGATCGCGTCACTGCACTCCAGCCTGGGCGACAGAGCGAGATTCCGTCTCAAAATAATAAAAAAAAAAAAAGAGTGAGAATGAAGAAATTTAATTTAGATTAAGCATTGAAACAAACAAAAAGCATTGAAGCAAACAAGAAATTAGTCAATATTATAGGAACACTTATTACCTTTTTTTTTTTCTGTTTGTCTCTTTTACCCCTTCTTCCTCTTCCTGCCCCTCTTTATTCCCTTTCCTTTTGGAAGCATTTGAGAGTAAGTTGCAATAACTATTACCCTTCTCCATAATTACTTTATTATGCATATCCAAAGAACAAGGGTAGTCTCCTAAATAACCACAATATAATGACCAGATTCAGAAAGATTAACATTGATGCAATACTATATAAAAAATCCAAATTCAAAGTTATTTTCTTTAAACAAATAAAATGTCTATTTTAACAGAATAGGTTAAGAGGAAGGGAGATCCCATTGCATTTTTATCACCCTTATTCCTTTGCCTCTTTCTTTTAGGTATCCTTCTCAGAGACTGGCATCTGAATGATTTCCCACCCCTACTGGTCCATCCTCTTTCCTGTCAACACTCGTGAGTCTTCCCCATGTCCCTTCAGGACTCAGCTAGGTACTGGCAGCCAGTCTTCCTAGCCCGATGTCCACGGATGATGACGATGGCTCCCTATGATCTCACTTTCCTGGGGGCATCGGCAGTTTTTTCAACTACTTTCAGAAATGTGGGCAGTTTATACAGAGCTTCAGAAGCCAGAGGAAGTATTTTGAAGAAAGGGGACAATTGGTATCTCCTTACCTTATTGTAGCAAGTTTCTACCTATCCATAAGCAAATATGAACAATTTAAAGTTCATAAGCAAATAAAAACAATTAAAGTTTAGGGGGAGGAAATGATTCAGGTGCCAGGCTCTGAGAAGGATATCTAAAAGAAAGAGGGAAAGAAATGAGTGTTAAACATTCTATGGGACCTCCCTTCCCTTAAACTTATTTTGTTAAAATAGACATTTTATTTCTTTAAAGAAAATAACGTTGAATCTGGGTATTTTAGATAGTATTACAAATGGTATTTTCTTACCTTATTGTAGCAGGTTTCTACCTATCCATAAGCAAATATTAGCAATTTAAAGTTTTCTGGAATTCAGTGTTTTTTGCCATATTTGGGAAGCCAGTGTTTTCAATAGGTCTATAATATTCTGCTATGGAAAAAAAGCAAAGAAAAGCAAGATACTGAATAATGTTTATAGAATGAGCTCATTACCAAATATAAAGACAGTTTTTCTCTACATCAACATATGCTTGTATGAGTATGAGGGAAAGAATAGAAGGATGCACACCAAATGACTATCATGGGTTACCTTAGGAAGGTGGGCTTAGCTTTTTCTTCATGTATTGCTATATTTTTTTTTTACTTACACAAAACATGTATCCGTTTTGTAATTAAAATTAAAATAATACAGTTTTTGAGAAGCAAAATACTCAGAAAGCATATAAAACTTCTGATTTAACACAAAACCCCCAACTACCAAGAAGAGAAAGAAGGCCATTGATAGTATCATGCAACATATTATATGGTACATAGGGGTTAATTGCTCGGTGATGAATGAATGATATGGGATTATCCATGCTGAAATATAAAGATTATCTTTTATATAAATCTGTTTCTCCTGGGTAAATTTTCTGGGTATTCTCATGCTAAGACAAGTTTTGCTGAACTCAGGAGAGAAGCAAATTGGGAAGGAAGTAAGATTTCATTTTGGAGAAATAAAACTTGAAAAGGTTATATTCAAGAAGGGAAATGAGGCTTTCTGGTTGGATCCTAGGAAGGGCATTAGCCCGTGCATTCTGACTTTTAAAATTCCTTGCCTC
Source organism: Symphalangus syndactylus (assembly GCF_028878055.3). Lineage (NCBI taxonomy): Eukaryota > Metazoa > Chordata > Mammalia > Primates > Hylobatidae > Symphalangus > Symphalangus syndactylus. Next base: position 66,145,054 of record NC_072434.2, read on the forward strand.
AAGTGTCTTCTGGGTCTTATGATTTCTGGATTTAGTACATTCACTTTCTAGGAACATTCTTTTTTCTCTTAAGACACTCTGAATGCCAGACTGTGTCCAGTGACATATCATCCTAAGTGGTTGAAAGACAAAATATTTAAATTGCCATACGTTTTGTCTGCCTCTTCATAGAACTGATGCAAATCAGTTTCATATTTCCTGTGAATTGTTTGACTCTCATGGTCTCACATAGGGCCTATGAAAGACACAGCTTTTCCCCAAAGAAGGCCTTCATCACTTGAATTTTATTAGCCTCCCCAAAGGCCTAGTTTCTGTCTAGTGTCCAGTCTTGGAAGCATCTGCTTTAAATTTCCTTTAAACAACTGTGGAAATAACTTCCTTTCTCCTCTCTCCACTCCTCGTCCTAAACTGAGCTGCCCTTGTACTTCTCACTGTAACAATCTTTGATGTCAGCTTATCTGTGGACCTCACACACAGGAGTGGGACAAGTCACCAGATCAGAAGTCTCAGGACCTGCGACATCAAGAGCAGGAAATGGCCAGTGCCTCAACTTTACTCCCCTCTCCCTCCCAGAACAGGCCCTCCATCACCTTAGATAATTCATGTCACTGAATGGAACATGTAAGCTATCTCACTTCTTTGTGTCTTCACAAATGCTTTAAACACAGGCTTGGAAAATCTGTGGGCTTCTCACACGTTCTCAGATATATTCCTTTGCACCTAAGTGGGGTGAAATGATACGGTGCTCAGTGGAAGGAATCTGGTTGTGCCAGCAGAGGTTGGGGCTATGGAACCATGTAACTGGAAGCGAGCAGTGAAAGAAACCTGGAAACTCCTGTCACCCTGTGCCTCAGTGCAGGCTGGCTCAGCAGCATCAGCTTAATGTTCTGTGTGGGATGCTAGCACATTTGTGTTTGGAGCCTGGTAATTAGATTGTGAGCAGGAGGCACAATCCCAGCAATCTGGTGGCATGGACAAGGCTTGGTGTCAGAAGGCATGGTGTGTTGAGGCTCAACAATCTCAGCTCTATTTTTGTCTATCACCCCTTTGATATATGTCAAAAAAATCCCACCCACTAGTTCTCTTTCTCCTCTCCCCATCAAGATCAAGCACCATAGACTAATTAAATAATAACAATAATAGAACAGGAAAATAATACACCGATGATCAGACATCAAAATGAAATGTAGACCCTTAGAACAACTTTGCTTCATGTACTTTTAATACATTTTACATGCCACACGGCAATTTACCGGGAGGTGGATTTTAACGTACCACATATGCTATTGGCAAGATAAGAATTACTGAGTTGAATGTTGGTTCACTGAATATGCTGAAACCCTTTTACAGTGTAGACTCTGAGGAACAGCTAACACTCTCTTTATGGGCACATTGAAATGAATTGTGCTTTTACTGTATGTCATTGTTATGTTTCAGGGGACATGATTTCACCAGTAGCTTTGCCAAATTTTTGCAATAACATGATTCCACTGTATTTCTATTTTAGTACCATGATCTCATGCCTTGAAGTTTATTTGAAAAAAGAAAACAACATATAAAAGAGTGAAGTTCAGCCACATCCAGGTTATTCAGGATTTAAGGTATAATCCAGCATGAAGATTATCCTAAACTTTTGCTTCTCTTCCTCACCTTTAGTATTTTTCATCTTAGGTGGATGTTCCTACTCAGTAGCTCATTTCCCAGAAGAAGTCAATGGGATTTAATTAATTTCTTGTGTGAAATTCTGCAGAGATACTTTTTGAGGGAGAGAGAGAGAGAGAGAGAATGAGAATGTATGCAGAGAGAGAGAAGAGAGAAATGGTTGGAAGCTTTTGGTAATATTTTCTTATATGGATAAACTTAAATTACCTAGAATTCATGAGCCCTTCTGCTTGTTATTCATGTAGAACAGATCATTAAGAGATTGCTGTATTTTATCCATAATGTACTTTTCTAACCTAAACTATTAGGGACAGGAATACCCCATCTGCATGCTATGAATAACACTATGTGTGGAGAATCTGCACAGATCCTGAGATAATTGTAGGGATGAAGCTGTCTATGGAGAAATCCCAGGCCTTAGGAGGGTGTGAACCTTGTGGAAAGATGAACAAAAGGGGAAGAGCCCTATTTTGAATCAAGAAAATCTTAACTCATGAGAATAAAATTAGTGCGAGGAGCCAAATCCTGAACAATCTTTAGCTTCCTTATTTTCTGTCTGATGACACTGTAACTGTCTAAAAAGGAGAGAATCAAGTTAAGGAGCAAAGTATTTGGTCAATCCTTCAAACTATTTGTCTACATCGTTTTATACGTCAGCATACTTGTTTGAATTTTCCATTTGTCTTTAGAATATCTACCTGGAGAGAAGTCGATATTTAACTGGAAGAGACGGAAGCTGTTAGGCTAATACAAAAAGTTGAAAAATTCAACCCATGAAACATTGGTTTTTATTTCATTAGCAATTTTGGTTTCATTTTTTTTACCCAAATTAGGCTGAAAAAATGAAATCAAAATTGCTGGTGAAATGAAGCCATTTTATACAAATAGCACTTTGCATCCTCAAAAAGAGAGATTCCACAGAATGTTCTTGTACAAACACCTGTAGTTTGGGACCATGTGGAATCTCTCTTTTTAAGGACACAAACTGGTATTTGTATAAGAACATTCTGATTCTGGATCCACTAGCTGCAAGAAGACTTGATTGAGCCAGTGCCTCCCACTGTGGGTGAAAATCGACCTGGCCTCTCCTGGGGCACAGAGGGGACCAAACTGTCAGTCACTAGAATAATTTGTTCTCACTTTCCAGCTCGCTGCTTTGGTGCTGTTGTTGATGCTGCCACAGTCATTGTAGTGTAGGGTAGGTAACAGACTAGCCTTCCAAGCACCTAGCTTTCCACCTCCTTGCTGAGACTTTGGCTTGGTCTCCTAGAAATGGCTCCTTTTAACCCAATAAACAGGGAAGTGGGTGGGGGGATAGCTGTTTAAAAAGAGTACATTTTAATGGAAAAATGAGGTATTTTCCATTGTGGTAATGTTCCTTTTTTTTTCAATCATAAAATTGCTCAAAAGAGGAAGCAAAAAGAGGAACATGTATTCATTTGTTTTAACTCGAATTTGTGAAATGAGTTCTTAAGAAAGCTAGCAGGCATCTATTTCGAAGAATTATGACTCCTTTTCGACATGTAAATATTGTATCATTTCCACAGTATAATTATCTCCCATGATGATCTAAATTTATATGACTGTAGATCCCAAACTTGTAGTTATTGTGGAGTTTCAACAAGACCACATATGAGAAAGAAAGAGAGAAAATATCTGCATGTGTCAGTGTTCAAATGACACCATCAGATACTGTTGAGAGTGAGACAAGACCTCTCCTTTTGCGACCAGTTAACTGATACTAGACAAGTATTGTTCTAGCAGGTAAAATGACTTGAAGATATCTTCAAACATTATATTTTTTAATAACCCCCATAATACAGAATTACCTATGGATATACATTTGGAGTACATTCACGTGAAAGTATAGAATCAGACATTATTCAGGCAGACTTTCCCTGTTCCAAATACTCCTTAATTGAGGAACTACCTTGACTACTAATTTTAAATCACAAGAATTCCATGCAGAAGGGAGAGCTAAGTTTTGGGTTACAAAATTTTGAAAACCACCATATAGAACCCACCTACAACATCCAACCACCAACTTGCCACTAGCAATGGCTGAGAAAGCAGAAGGGAGGCAAATGTGGTTGCTGCCCAGTTGGAAATGATGGTACTAATAAGACTTTAAGTGAAGTAAGCAGTAGGAGTTTGGGGCATTTGTTATGCTCTCCTGTACTGTAGCACTGTAGCAGTGTAGCAGCTGTTTGAAAAGTGAGCACCTTCCATACCTTGACTTTCTATTTTGCCTGGTAGATTGCACTCTTTTCCTTTTCACTAGCAGATAGTTCTCTGAGTATGAACCTAAAGAGAGCAGAGCCAAGGCTATCTACATTGCCTATGGTAAGACAGCATAGTGAGACATTTCCTTAAAAATCTGGGAATGACTGCAAATGGCATTAGGAATACAATCATGAGCTGGTTGTCCCTGATGGTAGTTCTTCAGGTTCATGCATAGGAAGCTCCAAGGGAAGGTTGACTCATTAGATGCACCAAAGTTTGGCTTACTCTAAAAATGAACATGTCATGAGCATGCACACAGGCTTAATAACATATATTGAGCTTTTCCTATATGCTAGATTCTTTTTTACCTTCTTATTAAATCCAAACAACATCCCAAAGAAGATGTTGTTATCAACAGGAATATAAGCAGAATGAGTAGCAATTTGGGTTCACTTGTATACAATAAACACTTGGCACATTTGCTTTTCAAATGATTTAATAAATGTTATCCTTATGGATGAAGAAACAGAGTTTTGCAGAGATTGAATACTCTGCCAAATTCCCCCAGCCAGATAATGCCAGAACAGGGAAACAGGCCTGATACTATGGGGAGATTTTGTTCCCTGCCAGATGTTCAGCGTACCCAAATCCCCTTCCTTGTGTGGGCACTGGCTGGAGTTGGACACAAGAAAAATTTGCATGAGATATGGAAGGTAGAAGTGAAGCAGCAGCTGTTATGCTCAGAGGATGGACATATGGGTGCCAGGCACCATGACAGTGTCAACTTACATATCATCACTATATGCTGGTTCACCTCATTGGTGTGGGGCAATGGCTGGGTCCACAGCTTCTCTAGTTTTCAGCAGATCTCTTCCTTTCAGTTCTTTGAGTCCTGAGCCATGGCAGGAACCTTGTGCAGTTTCATGGCAAAGGACACCAGTCTCTTCTGCAAGTTATCTATATTGTTGAGGTTGCAGGCCATGAGATACAGATGTGGGTTCTAGTTTGTCTTGTCTCTCTGTTCATGTCCAGCTTGTCTTCCTGATTGCCAGCCTTCTCGACCTCTAGTGACTTCAAGGCTACTGCCAGATGCAAAGGCAACAGCCTCCCATAGGCTTCTTTATAAGTTCCCACAATGCTGTCGAGTCTAACCTCTGCAATAAACCCTTTATTCATATCACTTATGGTGGCTCTGCTTCCATGATCAAACTTTAGCTGTTATAGCTTGTCAGACTCCAAATTTCCAGGATACTGCACTCACTGGGAGAGTATAAGGGTGAAGGCACGAGCAGGTTTCAGTGGGACTGGAATCCTCTGGCTCTAGGAAACTGAGTACTTCCTCAATCAGATGCTCAGAGAACAAAGCAAGGGGATATACTTGAGCAAAACAGAAAATTGAGAAGTCATATCAATGTTTCATTTAGCTTATGAGATTACAGAGCTAGTAATTTCGTGGCCAATTATATGTTTAAGATAGGCCAAAAATAAGTTGAAAAAATATTTCAGTGGCCATTTGTGGACAATATAAAAATGACATTTTTCTGATTTCTCAGTCAGTGCTTTTCTGTGTCTTAGTCACAGCCTACACTTACATGCCAAAGATCTGCATGGAAAGTGAAAATATGCTCTCTTATAACCTAGATGAAACATCTGGAAGATGATATTTTTCTACTTTTTATTCATTTGGTGTCACATAGATCTAGGCATCAACACATATCTCTTTTCCCTTAACTTTAAAAAAATATGATTTTATTTTTCAGTACACTTTTTCTGGAAAACAATTTTGCAAGGTGCAAGGTATTCAGATGAAGTGCTGAAATCTTGGCTGTAGGAAAAGTTAAGCATAACCAACCAACACTTACTTCAACCCCAACTGCAACACTTCTGAGGCTTACCCTTTGCCATTTAGCACGTTCCTTTTGCTGTCTGCTTGCACACTATGTACCCTGGGACTTTCCTGGGTTTCTCTGCCTTCTGCTTTTGGGGTAATATTGGTTTAACCAATATTAAACCAAGAAGAACAACATTAGAAAGACCCAATTTTCTTACATGAAAGCAAGAAGTTTATTCAACTCATTGCTTCACTTTATTTCTAGGGGCCTTTTCTAGGTCCAGAAAGAAGTTGTCCTTAGCCCTAGACTTTCTGTACCTCTACTCACCCTCCCTTCAATATGTATGTACGTTGTCTATCTTGAGTGAGATAATATGCCCATGCAGATACACTCTTCTTTGTTCTCTAAGCATTAGGGTTGCTGATGCACAACAATTTTTTCTCTTGGTAGAAGTATGTTCCATGCAATATTTGGGACATATCTTATGCACAATTACTTGCTGTTTAGCTAAAATTCAAATTTAACTGGGAATCCTGTATTTTATTTGCTAAATCTGTCAACCATAGTGTAGATACTTCTCACATCCCCAATCTCCCAAAGCTCCCATTTTCTAAATCCTGTACACTGACAGGACTTTCAATAGTAAGTTAACTTCTGGACAGCTTGCCAGACTCTCCTTGAGGAATGTGTTGCCTTCTAGCATTTGGATGAATAATTTAGTTCTGCCACTAAAACAAAACATTAATGGGCATTTGATGTAAACATTGTTTTCCTCACTGCGTTGGCTTAAGAGCTGAAGAGTTAGAAAGGTCCTACCAGCAACATCCACCTTTCTGAAATGCATTGCTTGCTCACAGACTTAACATGTAGCTTAAGCTGTTTCTGGGTTACACAGCTTTTCTTCTATTTCCATTTCTTTCTTTTTCAATGTTTCTAGTCTTCTTTTCTTACAACAGTATGACCTCTCTTCAAGTCTCAACCAGGACCAACATTTGTGCATCCAGATTTTGCGACTCAGAAATGGCCGTCTGACCAGTCCGTGGAAGGCCTTCCTAGACTGGAGTGTGTATACTTATTACCCAGATCACATAATACTGACAGAGAGGGATTTGGCAGTAACATGGGTAATAATGGTACGGAAGGGGATATGGACTACGATTTATAAAGGCTTTTTGAAATTAGCTTGAAAATAACACTTATTGGGATTTCCCACATTTTAAAACAAACACATGCTTATTGTAGAAAAATATGCAAAACATACAAAAGCTAAAAGCAAACATAACAAAACAATCACTCATAAATTCACATCTTGAGATAATCACTGTTGTTATTTTTGGTGTATATTTATAATATTTTTCTATAAATTTATTTGTTGTTTGAAAAAAAGTACCATGTAACACAGAAATACACAGCAACTATTTTTTTATTATTTAACAATGGATTTTGAACATTTTTTTCAGTGCAAAGTACATGTGTATGTCAATAATTCTCAATCTTTTTTGGGTTGCAGATCTTATTTAAGAAAGTAAAGCTTCTTCTTCCAGGAAAACAACTATACAGGTACGTAGAGGATTTGGGTACAATTTCAGATCATTAAAATACATCTGTAGATCCTAAAGATAAAGAAGTCCTGTTCTAAAGCATCACAACTAATTTGAATGACTGACATGGGACATTTTGAGGCTTCCAGTAAGAATTTATTTTATATAAGCTAAATAGGCAATTAGACATTTGCTACATTGGGACCTCATATTATAAGCTTTTGCTTTTGTTTTTTTTTTCTTGGAATTCAGGTTTAGGGCAGTGGTCCCCAACTTTTTTGGTACCAGGGACTGGTTCATGGAAGACAATTTTTCTGCTGAGCAGAGGTGGGAGGTGGGCAGGGTTGGGTGATGGTTTCGGGATGAAACTGTTTCACCTCAGATCATCAGGCATTAGATTCTCATAAGGAGCACACAACCTAGATCCTTTGCATATGCAGTTCACAATGGCATTTCTGCTTCTATGAGAATTTAATGCTGCTGCTGATCTGACGGGAGGTGGAGCTCAGGTGGTAATGCTCATGTCCCCGCCATTCACCTGCTGCTGTGCAGCCCTGTTCCTAATAGGCCACAGACCAGTACATGTCCACAGCCCAGGGGCATGGCAAGAGGAAACATTAGCAAATTTGCAGATTGTCCTGTTTACATGTCGGCTCTGAAAACTGTTGAGTTGATGGGTCTTCCCTTGGTTGCAAGCCAACAGCAGTCAGAAGCGAGAAACCTTGTCTAGATTCACGATAACCTTGTCACAAGTCTCACGTTTCCTGTAGGAAAGCTGAATTTGCCAGCACACTCATTGTGAGTAAAACTGTAACTCTGCTCTGAGCAGAAGGCTTGTGCTGAAGATAAAAACGAATTCTCAGTGGAAATACAAAATTGATCTATTAATTCCTGGATGCTAAAGACAATGATTTTTTCCTGTCTAGTGGCTATTTTTCTTTTGTATGTAACTTTCAGTTTATTTCCATAGTTAGGAAAGAGATGAAGCAACTTGAGAAAGCATAGGAAGGTGTAGTCCCCTGAAATCTAAATGAAGCTTGTTTGATCTTGCAGTTTCCTGTGCAGGTCTGGCCTGGGGCAGGACTACGTGGGCATCTGCAGCCCATACAATGTAGCAAAAAGACTGCTAGAATATTATCATTAACTAAAGTAACTATAGATGTTCATTACTGGGCACTTATTGTACAATGGCTACTGGGCTAGGTGCTCTACCTAAATTACATTAAATTCTCACCACTCTAAAAAGTAGGTATCATTTTTCTCTTATGTGGAAGGGGCTGTGCCACTGAGTGGGTAAGAGCACAGACTCTGGATTTCCACAATCTCAATTCATACATATCGGCCTTGTGACCTTGAGAAAGTTGCTTAGTCTCTTTGTGCCGCATTTCTTCCATCTGTAAAATGGGAGTAAAACACAAATTTGAATCCAGGTCAGAGTTTCTTTTATAAGTTTATTTTTTAATAAAAAATTTTAATGAGGTGTAATTCACATACATTAAAATTTGCCCATTTAAAGTGTACAATACCATGTTTTTATTTTTCATTTTTAAATTTTAATTTTTATTCTTCCAACCTTTTTTTGTTTTTCTATTTTCCCAAGACAAGGTCTCACTCTGTCACCCAGGCTGGAGTACACTGGGGCGATCTCAGCCCACTGCAACCTCTGCCTCCTGGGCTCAAGGGATTCTCTTGCTTCAGCCTCCTAAGTAGCTGGAATTAACAGGCATGTGCCACCACGCCTGGCTAATTTTTTGTATTTTTAGTAGAGACGGAGTTTCATGATGTTGGCCGGGCTGGTCTTGAGCTCCTGGCCTCAAGTGAGCTGGCCACCTTGGCCTCCCAAAGTGCTGGGATTATGGGCATGAGACACCATGCCCGGCCTTTCCCACCTTCCACCCTCAAGTGGGCCCCAGGGTCTATTGCTCCCCTTTATGTGTCCATCTGTGCTCAATGTTTAGCTCCCACTTATGTGGTCAGTGTTTAGCTCTCACTTTAGAACACACGGTATTTGGTTGTCTGTTCCTGAATCAATTTGTTTAGGATAATGTCGGCCAGAGTTTCTACCCAGGAAAGCCTACTGCCTGATTCAGTCCTTAGCTAAATTGTAAAGATCCCTTTGATTCCTCCCTCCAGCCCTCCTTTCTCACTACAGCACCCTCTCTCCCTATATCCACTAACAAGATCTCTCTTTCCCTCTCCTTCTCCTCTTCATGACTTCGCTTGCAACTTCCAGTTTCCAGGCTACAGAATGCTGGCTTTCACAAGTGTGAGGAGTGCTATGAAAAAGAGGCACGTGCATAGCAAGGGCATTCTTAGACCTCCAAAGCCTCAGGAACACAGGAAGTGATTCTCTAATAAATAGATATCTGGAATTGTAACTGGTTGAAGGAAATATTTGGTGCCAAATTCCTATTTAGTGCTCCTCAAAACACACGATGATGGAAAGTGGCCTCCTACTTTTTCTAAATTAATTGGCCTTTGATGTGGGTCTGGAAGAAACTCATGAGCTGCAGTCTTTTGTTCAGGAACTTAATAACTTTTGACCATAGTTGGAATGACTTGTCATGTTTGGGTCCAGCCAGTAGGGAACACAGGTCACATCTTTCCCTGCATAAGCCCACAGCCACCCGTGCTGTGGATAGCTGTCCCTTTTCTTTCCCTTCATAAAGTGGATAGGAGGTGAATAAGGCTGAATAGTAATTATAAACATCTGGTGGTTACTTTATGATTAGGTCATGTTAAAGATTTTGGGAAGCCTTCCATCAGTCTCAGTTAATATTTTTCCAATTATGTTTACATTGACATTTACCCTGGGCCCTGTAACTTCTCATTATGCCTTCTGGAGTTATCCCATATACTCTGGGTGTGGTGAGAAGTTCACCAGGGAGGCAAGGATTACTGCTGCTACTGCTTGATCAAGGGGAAAGGCAGCCAGCAGTTCCAAGGAGCCAGGAAGGGACTGCCCAGACATGAAGAAAGAGAATGTGGCTACTATTTTGTCATATACTTTGGCTTTATTTTACCTGAAAGTTCAATGACCAAGATACTAGAAAAAGTCTTCATAGCACTGAGGGGCTGTTTCTGAATTAGAGACACAACTGATAGTTGGAAGCCTATTGTTTGTGAGAAAGAATTATTTGACTAGCAACACACCTAGCCTGTCTGCATTAATCTCCCAAATGAAATTCAGAACGGATATTGGAAATCTAGAACTGAAATGAAGTAAAAATGTATGAACTAAGTACACTGATTGCATTCATTCAGCAGATGTTTTGTTGTTGTCTGAGCAACTTTTATATATTTAGCTCACTGCATAACAAGGTGCAGATACAGTGGTATGTAAGACATTGTCAGCTGGGCACGGTGGCTCATACCTGTAATCCCAGCACTTTGGGAGGCCAAGGTGGGCAGATCACTTGAGGTCAGGAGTTTGAGACCAGCCTGACCGACATGGTAAAACCCCATCTCTACTAAAAATAAAAATAAATAAATAAATAAATACATAAAAAAAGCCAGGCATGGTGGCACATGCCAGTAATCCCACCTGCTTGGGAGGCTGAGGCAGGAGAATCAGTTAAACCTGGGCGGCAGAGGTTACAGTGAGCTGAGATGGTGCCACTGCACTCCAGCCTGGGCAATAGAGTGAGACTCCATCTCAAAAAAAAAAAAAGACATTGTCTCCTTTCTCTAAAGCCATATGGTTTAGTTGGGTGGTAAGGTAGATGATAAAATATTTACATAAAATTATAAGTATAGAAAATGAAGCATATGCTCTAAATAATACACAGAGATGTCTCCTGATAAGCCTTTTATTTTGTGTTCGGTGTAATTTTTTAAAGTGACATGTTCATGTTTTTGAGTAAATTTTACTTACTTCTTTGTGTTTTTATGTACTTTCCAGTGGAAAATTATTAAAAATGTTTTCCCAGCAAATCAACACAATTTAAAAGTAAATGGCCATATTAGCAGCATTCCATCTAGTGCAAAATCAGTCTTTCAAGCACAGTGGTCATTGACCCTGGAGAAGTCTCCCAGGAAGGTTCTGGAACAGGTTCTTACAGGAAGAGCAGCCGAGAACATCAATGATTAAAAGGGGGCCGAGGAGAGGAAACTGATGGACAAAGGTAGGTTTGAGATCTAAGTTCTGCTCTCAAATGACCACTAGCAACACCCATGGCTCTTTTGTTTGTTTCTTTTTCTTTTCTCCTCTTCCTTTTTTTTCAATGATTGTACTCAAAACTATTCTTTTTTAGAGGTGAGAAGTGGGAGAAAGAACGAAAATCTCAAGGTTGGAGGATAAACAAACCCACATCCCTGTGGATGAAGAAGGATACAAAAAACTCATTTTCCTGGAAGGAGCGATTTTTGAAATCGGCTACACCGAGGTAAATCTTGTGAAACTAGAACCACCCTGGAAGAAAAGCTGGCTTCTGAGGAGTAAGGGACACCATCGTGTTCAGGTTTGTCAGGGCTCTGCCTCTTTGATTCTTTCTAAATTTGGTGTTCTTGAGTTTTTATGATAAACATCAAACCTTTGGAGTTTGAATAATAATTTTTCCTTCCAAGATTGGGTGTATAGGACTCCACTGATGGCAAGAGGTCAGATGTCTCTTCCAGAAGTTGATGTTAGCATAATGCCAGGTGCATTAGTCAGAGTTTTCCAGAGACACAAAACTAATATTTTACACACACACACATTTGTGTGTGTGTGTGTATATATTGATATATATATGAGAGAGATAATTTATGTTTATTTACATGCACATACATTTATATAAGTCACACATATGCAAATCATATAAACATATGCAAACATATATTTGCATATTTACATAGAGAGAGAGGAGAGAGAGAGAGACATTGATTTATTATACAATTTTAAGGATTTAGGTCATACCAACAATTGTTAGGATTGTCAGGTCTTAAATCTGTAGGGCAGGCCAGTAGGCTGGAGAGCTATGGAAAGTTGATGTTGCAATCTCAAGTCTGGAGGCAGTCTGGAGTGAGAATTCCTTTCTTTTCAGAGGACCTCAGTCTTTTCCTTTAAAGCCTTCAACTGATTGCATGAGGCTGACCCTCACTGTAGAAGACAATCTGTTTTATTCAATGTCTACTTGTTTAAAATGTTAATCACCTTTAAAAAATACCTTCACAGTGACATCAAGACAAATGTTTGACTGAGTACAACCTGGCTCAGTAGCCTAGCCAGGTGGCATACAAAATTAACCATCTTACCAGGCGAGGATAGATCAGTGTCCCATCCTGAAGGGGCAGTCCTTTTCACACAGGCATTTATTTATTTATTGAGACAGAGTCTTGCTCAGTCACCCAGGCTGGAGTGCAGTGGCATGATCTCAGCTCACTGCAAGCTCCGCCTCCTGGGTTCACGCCATTCTCCTACCTCAGCCTCCTGAGTAGCTGGGACTACAGGCGCCCGGCTAATTTTTTGTATTTTCAGTAGAGATGGGGTTTCACCCTGGTCTCGATCTCCTGACCTCATGATCTGCCTGCCTCGGCCTCCCAAAGTGCTGGGATTAGAGGCATGAGCCACCGAGCTCGGCCTTCACACAGGCTTTTAGAATACAAGCATCGCTCTTCCTGACCAGCCTTCAGATAATATGGGGTGTGGGGAGGGTGGAAGTTTCCTAGCTTCATCTTCACAGCCTCATCTGTGGTAGTGATGGAGGCGCTGCCCCACTCTCCTGCTTTTTGTCTCCTTCTCACATGTCTGGCAGAGAAGTCAGGTAGTTCTCTTTCCTCGAGAGAGGCTGGGTGGGGCCATGCCTGTCCATATGTGCCACAGATCACGGGAAAGAGCCCAAAGGCTAATGACATGGATGCATTGGATTCTATCCCCTGTGGCCTGATTAGCTTAGTTCTGTCCCAAGGTCATTAATGTTGGCAGGGTGCAGAGAAACTTTGGCAAAATTCGCTCCTCTCATCCTTTTTTCTCCTTTGGCTATTTAGGGCACTTTTGTGGCTGCCAGACTAAAGAATAATGGAGCACAACTCCAAAGGGTGTCAACAGGAAGCAACTATACCCCCAATCATGCCATCACCCCCTGCCTATTTCAACCTGTCCTGGAGCTAGTTTAACGTGCCAGCTCCCATGGTTTTTCCAGTAATTCTGTGGTAGAAGTAGACCGCAGTAGGTGTTTTCTCAATTTCTTCGTTTTGCACATCTTCTCCTTATCTTTGCCTGTTGTGTTTGACTCCTCCTAGGTTTGTAGCTTCAGGTGGGTAAGAGACAGGAAAGGGCTTACTTATGGGGACTGTATGGATTTGGCTTTGGTGGTCTCTGGGCTTGGCAGATAAACCAAGCTAAGTCAATTTTAGACATTAATTATTTACTTGCTACTAATGCAGTTGAGGATTTAATGCTCATGTATTACTACCAACTCTCCATCCCCCATTTCTCACAGTTAAAATAGATCTTTGATTAAATCAATAGCAATGTTTATGTAATATTGTTTATGCTGGGTCAAGTAGTTTACTATAATTTTTCATTGCTTTTTCATTCTTCTTTTTTAAAAATCATCCTCCACTCCCAGCCACACCTTGAGTTAAAAATTACCTGTTCTAAAATTTTCTATTATTATCAATCACATTTTTCTTCTTAAATGTTCCAACAGACCTATCAAACTTCTATCAATAATTTTTACAGACACTCAAATTCATTTATAAATAAATGTTTCAGTTTTTAATTTTTCCCCTAGGGACCTTCGTCTCATAGCCCTCCTTCTCCTATTCCACTTGCAATTAGCTTCCCTCTGTGCCTGCTGCACAGTTGACGTTATGGGACTCCTTTCACCATCATCCCAACAATTTCTCTCATTTCCTGCTTCTTAGCATATAAGATATCTGTCTCCTGATTTCCTCCCTTGTTTTACTGGAAAACATCCTCCAACAGAGTCCCTCTGAGTTACCTTATACAGTATAAACATCAGTTCTACTTCAATCTTTTTTTTAATTATTTGCCTAGACATAGCATTTTAGGTTGAAATTCCCTCAAATTCTGAAAGTATTTCACTCTGTTTTGTCTTATGGCATTCAGAGTTGCTACTAAGAAGTCAGATGCCAATCTAATTTCCAATCCAATAGTTCCCAAGAATTATTGTCTGGAAACTTTTAGGATCTCCTTTATTTGCCTGGTGTTCTTAAATTTCACAGTGATGTTCCTGGGTGGTGATTTTTTCATTCATTTATTGGGCTGTTTGTGAGTTTTTTAATCTGGATACTCCATACTACAGTCTTAGGATATTTTCCTCATATTATTTCTTTGGCAATTTGGTCCATTATATTTTCTCTGTTCTCTCTGAAACTCCTATTAGTTGTATGTTTAATGTTCTGAATTAATCTTCTAGTTGTCTTATCTTTTTATCCTCTGTTTTCTCTTTATCTCTTGATTTTACTTCTGGAAGTTTCTTTTCTCTATTGGATAATAAGTATTCACTTTTCTATTGAATGTTATGTTTCTGCTGTGATGATTTTTTTTTATTTTCAAGAGCTCTTGTTCTCTGAATATGCCTTTTCAAATACAATATCCTGCTTTTTAAATAAGCACAATATTTTTCTTATTTCTCTGAAATATATATATTTTTTCTTTGAAATGGAGTCTCCCTCTGTCATCCAGGCTGGAGTGCAGTAGCACAATCTTGGCTCATTGCAGCCTCCACCTTCTGGGTTCATGCAATTCTCCCGCCTCATCCTCCTGAGTGTCTGGGATTACAGACACCCACCACCATGTCCAGCTAATTTTTTGTGTGTTTTTGGTAGAGATGGGGTTTCGCCATGTTGCCCAGTCTGGTCTCAAACTCCTGACCTCAAGCGATCCAACCATCTTGGCCTCCCAGAGTGCTGGGATTACAGGCGTGAGCCACTACACCTGGCTTCTCTGAGATATTAATAATAGTTTGAGGCATTTTTCTGCTCCTTGCTTCACATATATATTTTTTACTTCAGGCTGCAGATTGAGTGAAGGTCTTTTCCATGTGAATTTGTCTTGCACCTGGGATAAAGGTGTAATGATTACCTAAAGCATGTTCTGTTCATGGAAGATCACTGGAACACAAAAGACCAAGCTCACAGCATATTCAAGACATCTGCTCGTATTCCACTGGCCAAAGAAAGTGATGTCGCCCAGCCTAAAGTCAGGTAGGCAAAGAATTAGTATCTCCCCCAAGGCAGCTGAACAAACGATAACACACACACATGCATGTGCACACACACACATATGTACAATTTATAAAGCATATATATATATATCTATGAGTTTCAGCTTTAAGGATTGAATGTGTTTTGTTTGGCAGGTTTGGGCCATAAGTATTGCTCATATGGTCTGTAAAAGGACCAGAGAGAGTAACACTTTCTGCATTTTAATTTTCATGGTGACAACAGTAAAGGTTACTCTTTATCAAAGTTTGAGATATGATGCGATTAGACCCCCCCTCATTGTTTATCAAGAATCCCATGACTCCGTTTACCTTCAGAAAACAATTTCTCTTAAGTTGGGTTCTGATCTACTGTTACATCGTTGTGTTCATTGAATTCATGAAAGAATCATTTCCATTACTTGAGCAGTATGATTTTCCTTCAACAAACATAAATTGAAGCCAATGAACACACTCGTTTGTGGGAAGAAACCCTACAAGTGCTATTGTAGGTTGCATGGTGGGTGAATACCAAGCCAGATCCTGCCTCTGGAGGTCTCATTGGAACGCCTGGCTCTGCTTACTAGTGGAAATATGTCTAGTGGTCTCATCCTTTTCTCAGATGTCTGTTCACTTCACTAAACCACTGCATGTTTTGGCATAGTGTATTAGCTTCCAGGGAGAGGCCCCCAGAATGGTATAGGATATATTCTGTAGGATGGGAACGAGGTGTGTGTGGCAGCATTCATAGTATCTATCTACATCAATTTTTTAGAAAACAGAATAGGTGATCCCACACCCTTTAATTTTATAAACTCTTGATTAAAACAGGGCATCCTGTCTCACCTCAGAATAAAGTTTCCAAAATTAGATGACATTCATTTTGGACTCTACCTAAGAGGCATGAAACTGATAAAAAGACATCCTCAACACTTCTCAGTTGACAGAGACTGTTTTGTATTCATGTGGTTTATGTCTGTTTGTACAGTAATTAGGCTTTGATCTTTTGGGGTGAAGCTGCAGGCACACAAACACACATAGATACATGCACACACAGACCCACACTGTGGGATAAAGGAACATACCAGAGTTTATGAGCATCGGGATTTAATTCTGGGAAACTTTGTCTTTCGGCATCTGCCAATATATCCTCTGGAATTTATTATGTGCCCGCAATGTCTCTCCAACCAACCATTCTTCCCTATTTCCACAGTCACTAGCTTAATATCAGCCCTTGTCATCTCACACCTGTATTATAAAAATAGCTTAGTCCCTTGTCTCTCTGGCTCCAATTGTCCCTAATTTCAACCCACATCTTTGGATGATGGAATTAGACTCTAAGACATTACTCTTATCATGTCACCTACTTCTCCACCTCTGCTAAAGAACTCAATCATTTATCCATGGAAAAGAAGCTGTTGTCCATGTATCATTTTTCCAGGTCCTTGGGGCAGGGGAAGGTGATCCAAGCATGTCTGATCTCTCTCTCTCTCTGTCTCTCTCTCTCACACACACACACACACACACACCCCCCTAAGTAAAGAACTTGAAAATAACTTTAAGATTGTAAGGTATTCTTTGCTAACTTTCCTAAAACAGTTGCTTCAAAACCTAGCTAATAAGCTAGGAAGCTTTAAAAAATATACAGACTCCTGTTAGAATCCAGGATAGTGGCTATCCTTTCTACTGTTAATGTTCTATGGTGCTATTTTTGGATCTGGGTGCTGGATGCACGGGAATATTCCTCTTTCATTTATTTTACGTTCATTTCATTACTTTTCCTGAACCATTTCAAAATGTTCTTGTTTCTGTTGACTTATTCGAGATGTACTTACTGTGATCATTGTAGATTGCTTCCAAATACACCATTTGTACCTCTATCCTTATGCATAGTGGACTCTAGATTCCTTTTTAACAAATGGAATTATTTTGTCTCTTTTCTCCACCTCTTAGTGAATGGATGGGGAAAGGAAGGCATGGAAAGTGGACTGGCATGGCTATGAGTTAGAAGCAGTCAGAGTTCAGTTCAGAAACCTCTGAATTCAGGCTAAGGCTCTGGGCACGAGGTTTTCCCCCAACATCAGTAAGCCTTCGAAACTTTTAAAAAAGTGGAAGAAAAAGTGATACCTAATACAGCGCTGTCCATATGATATGCAACCAATACACATTCAATAAATGAGTACATATGAGAGAACGAATTTAAATGATGTCAACACATTATCTCCAACAGTTAAGAATCCTACGCTTCCCTGCATAAAGTTTCCTGCATAGTCTTCAGTTTTGTTAACTAAAAATTGTGACCTGATAATATTATTGTTTCAAGTGATAACTGTTTTATACCACCTAACTGATTTTTCAACAGATTTGTTATTACTGTGCACAAGTGATGAAAACAGTTTGTTCATAGGAGCCTGTTTTTTGTTTTTTTTTTTTCTGTAATCTTACGAAAGTGGCTGGTTTTACTTAGAAACATCATAACTTCGCAATCAGGAGCCAGGTACAAAATGAGTAACTGTTAGCAAAAACAACCAGAAGCCACATTTTTAGCTATCTCTGTCATGTAGCTACAAATAAGAAACACCATTCCACAAACTTTGTGTCAGGTGCCTTTTTATATAATATGAAGAGTACTGTTTAAGTTTCAGGGGAGAGCTAAATACTGGGGTCCCTGTTATAAAGGAACTCAAGAAGGCTTGATGAATGTATAGTGAATGATGAGTAACATGTTGGCCTAAGGAAGCCAGAGACAAGAAAGACCATCTCTGCCTGGAGAGGGCAGGCCAGCTTCATGGGGAAGATGATACTTGAAATGGATCTTGAAGGATGGTGATGCATTTAATGGGGTGCTTGGGACAAAAACAAAGGCCAGGATGTGAAAAAATGCAGGGTGATTTTGGTGGAGAGTTTTGCTGGAGAAAAGCACTCAAATGGGGTCGTCAAGGTAGATAAACTTGACAAGGGAGTTAGTTTGCAGATTGTTGCGGGCGTAAAGTGCTAGACCAAAAGTTAGGATGTTCTCGAAGTGTCTAGGTGTGAAACAATGAGGGTCTGAATTAAGATGTAGCCGTGAAAATCAAAAAACGTTTATTCATTTTAGAGGCATTGATTTCTACAAATTTCATTGAATTGGTAATTCCAATGTAGGGGGCAAGGGAGATAAAGTATCAATGATAGCTAGATGCTGAGGCTGGGTAACCAGTGCAATCAAGATGCCATTAACAAAAAGCCCTTGTTTTTTTTTTTTTTTTTACAGTCACAATTCTAGGAATAGTAATCTATATTTGCTGTCATCTCTTTCATCTCAAATCACTTTTGATCCATTGGCATCTGTCCTCTGTCTATCTCACTGACACTTATCCAAGTCACCAATGACTTCCAACATGCCAAGTTTAATAGGGTGTTTCCGTTTTTAAGCATTGATCTCTTAGCTCTGTGAGCACTATTCACCATTCCCTTCAGGAAACCCTCTGTCCCACTGGTTTTTATAATTCGTTTTTCAGCATGAAAAACATTTTTAAAAGACAAGAAAATTTGCATAGGAATCAGAGGTCTTTAGCACAATAACAGAATGAAACATAGAGCGCAATACCCATGAATGTGAATTGTTTTTTGCCTAAGGCATTACTGCAAAGAAGTCTTTGCTCTTTTGTTTCTTTACATGAAAAATGAGGATGGCAAGTACAATCCTGATTTCACAGATATGACAATGTCTACTTAATGAATTGCTCTAAAGAGGGAACAGAATGTATGAGGTGCTAAATAATATTGTGCAAGTAGAGATTAAATTTGACTAAGTGATTTATTAGACAAGTCTAACAAGTGATATCATCGGCTCAAGGGAGCAGAATTGGATTGCTTTATAAGATCACTGGAACTTTGAGTGATTGAGTTGTGGATATTTGTTGTTGTTTTAACTGCAGGGATCCAAAATAACTTTTAGGCTTTCAAACTTTGGAATGTGACATTTATTAGGGCTGTAACTCCATCAAAAGTATTTAAAGCTATTAAATTATTGTGGTTAAAAGAGTGAAAGTAAATAGATGTTCCCCTCTGTTGGTTTCATTATGCTGCAATTTTGTACACAGATTTGATGCTTAGGCATCACCCATGTTTATTGCTGTATCATATTTTCTCATTTTGCAAGTTAAAACACAACTTTTTCATCTGCAGCCACATTAAACTCCACTTGGGACCTCAGGCCCAGCTGCAGTCTTTCTTTCTGTTTTCCGTTACCATCAAAAGCAATAAAATTCTGCAGTCGAGGCAGGTTTGGGGATGATTGTGTTGCACCCAAACTGGCAGAAAGTCTAGCTCCTGCACTTGTTCTCTCTCTCTCTCTCTCTCTCTGTCTCTCTCTCTCTCTCTGCAGCAACATGGATGGAACCGAAGGTCATTGTCCTAGGTGAAATAACAGAAACAGAAAGTCAAAACCCACATGTCCTCATTTATAAGTGGGAGCTAAACAATGGGTGCATATGGACAGAGAGAGTGGGATGATAGACACTGAAGACTGCAAGAGGAGAATGGGAGGGGGAAGAGAAATGAAATATTACGTATTGGGTACAATGTACACTACTCGGGTGATGGATACACTAAAAGCCCAGATTGCACCACTATGCAATATATCCTGTAACACAATTTCATTTGTACTCCTGTATTTAAAAAAAAAAAAAAAGTAAAGAGAGACATACTAGTCAGAAGAGATATACTTATGTTCGGTCACTCTAATAAATAAACAACCGCAGGAGCCACTTACCAGTGAGAAGGCCAAACAGGGAGTCAATTTTAAGAACTATTTGAGAAATATTCTTCCTCTAACAAATAAACTGACTTCAATCCTCAGGATCGGATATAAGGGTTTCCAATTATTTTAAGGTAGGCGTTATAACCTCAGGACAAAATGTATCTGAAAATTTCCCAATTTTTCAAATAAATGTAAGCCTCATGGAAAGTTTTTGTTGTTCTTTATTTTTTTTTCTGGTATATGTGAAAAAAAATCAGATAAAATGCACCCAAAATCAGCACACAGGGCAGAGGTTGAGGAATGTTGCTAGAGAAAACCTCTGCAATCAACTGAGAACTGAGGGATGGCGGCGGGATATGGAACTGTGCCTTATCGAAATTTGTTCTGTGGGTCACAGTACGTTTCAGCTTTTTCTTTCATTTTAGCTGATTAGACACAAGTTTAGTACACCTGTGGCTCCTATTCTTGTTGTGACATACTGGAATGCTTCAATTTCAGCGCCTATCAGTACTTATCATTTAATTATGTTGATCTTTCAGCGTTGTTAGGATAGGTCAAAACATATGTTAAAGACTGGGCATGGTGGCTCACATCTGTAATCCTAGCACTTTGGGAGGCTGAGACAGCCGGATCACCAGGAGTCAGGAGTTTGAGACCAGCCTGGCCAACGTGGTGAGACCCCCATCTCTACTAAAAATACAAAAAAAATTTAGCTGGGTCATAGTGGTGTGTGCCTGTAGTCCTTGCTACTTGGGAGGCTGAGGCGGGAGAATTGCTTGAACCTAAGAGGTGGAGGTTGCAGTGAGCTGAGACTGCACCACTGCACTCCAGCCTGGGCAAGAGAGTGAGACTCCAACTCATTAAAAAAAAAAAAAGTGAAATTCATAATACAGTGAATGGTACTCAGAAGGTGCTTAATTAATGGTAGCTTTTGTTCTACCATCTTCAAGATTTCTCAAAATAAAACATTTAATATAAAACTTTCAGGGAAAGTTGCAATACTTTTCTTAAATAAAATAGTTGTAGTACTACCTTTAGTATTTTTAGAAAGTCACAGTTTTTAAAAAACAACCCATTAGAATGTATGTGTCTACTGGGGAGCATGAGCCACATGAACTCAAATTATTAATCCTGCTTGTGAGTCCATTTGACTAGAGCTGAGTCTTCTAATGGAAAAAGCAATTCAGTAATTACTCTTTGGGATTCAGTAAATACCTCATAAATGCTTATTAAACACGTAACAGACCCTACTGTGCACTGGGATTGGCATTAAGGTTTATTATTTGATTGCGTTTGAAATCTGAATGAGCTAAGATTGTGCTACTTATTTTTTATTCAGAGAAGAAATTAACTGGTGACTGGAGCTGATTGACTAGAATGGGGCAACCAACTGGATGTTTATATTAGTCACATAGCAAATATTTTTTCTGAATAATTAACAAGGATTACTTTATAGTTGAAAACAATTATGGAGCAATTTGTAATTTTCCAAGAGCTTTCCCAATCCTGGTCTTATTGATTCTTTATAACGATTCTATAAATTGTAGGTTATATTGTCTTGTGTATAAATTGCAGGTTATTCTGTCTTGTGAAGATAACCTAGGCTTTAGAGTCAGACAGTACTAGGGCAGAACCATAGCTTCAACCCCTATTGGTTCTGTGACCTGGAACAGATTATTAAACTGTCCTAAGCTTTAGCTATTTCCATACATAAATTAAGATAATAATATTTACCCTGTATGACCACTTTAGAAATTAGTTTATGATAAACTAACATTATGTTGGACACACTGCAGGTGTTTAAATTAGTGGGAACAATTATTATTGTTGTTGTTATTGTCCTTGACATAAATTGGAGAGGGTCAATGATCCTGAGTTGTTAAAATAAGGCCAAAGAGTTTAAGTGACTTACCCATGACCTCACCTGGGCTGCAAAGTCAGGACCAAAGCTCTGAGCTCTTTTCAGCTGCTCTATCTGAGGTGCACACAGCTGCCACACGTGCTCCAAGAGGCATGAGCTGAAGAAGAAGGAAGTTGGTCCCAACAAACTTCACTGGCCACTGGGACCATGGCATAGTTGACTTATTTTATAGGTGTTGTCTGATTGTGATATTAAAACCTTAACAGAGCTTGAACCTCCTCTTTTATTTTTATTTTGCTGCCTAGAAGTATTACAGAATCACTTGATATAATCACTTTGAACTTTCTTGTTATTTCAAAAGCAACATCCAATAGTTTAGTATCAGATTGTTAGATAATGATTGATAATTCCTGCTTTATAATTACTTATATTAAACTATAGCCTGCTGTACAATTATGACTGTCAAAACCTCATCACACAGCAGGGGTTGAAACTAGTAAGATATTGCCCTGGGATTAGCCATTAAATCATCTGGAAATTGAGTAACCATCATCATATGGCAGTGATTTACTTATTTTTTGCAAAAAAAAGTTTATGTTACTCTAGCATTCTCTGAGATAACATTTTAGGACTCTTAAAAATCTAGAAAAGGTGATGAATGTCTGCAGTTCTTTTCTTGTTCCCTATGGGGAGAAACGTTATACAATCACAGATATATATGTAGAGAATATCATGTAAGCCGTTGGTTTGGATCCATAAACATTTTAGGTTTGCTTTCCTGCATACCTAAATTTGAAGGGAGCGTGGTTTCATCCACTTACTTAGACAAAAACATGAAGAAATTAAACTCTGATAATTTCTGAAATTTGCCTCAGAGAACTCACATTTTTTTTATTTTTTATTTTTTTTTTTATTTTTATATACTTCAGGGTTTTAGGGTACATGTGCACAATGTGCAGGTTTGTTACATATGTATCCACGTGCCATGTTGATTTCCTGCACCCATTAACTCGTCATTTAGCATTAGGTGTATCTCCTAATGCTGTCCCTCCCCCCTCCCCCCACCCCCCGGAGCGTGATGTTCCCCTTCCTGTGTCCATGAGTTCTCATTGTTCAATTCCCACCTATGAGTGAGAACATGTGGTGTTTGGTTTTTTGTCCTTGCGATAGTTTACTGAGAATGATGTTTTCCAGTTTCATCCATGTCCCTACAAAGGACACGAACTCATCATTTTTTATGGCTGCATAGTATTCCATGGTGTATATGTGCCACATTTTCTTAATCCAGTCTATCGTTGTTGGACATTTGGGTTGGTTCCAAGTCTTTGCTATTGTGAATAGTGCCGCAATAAACATACGTGTGCATGTGTCTTTATAGCAGCATGATTTATAGTCCTTTGGGTATATACCCAGTAATGGGATGGCTGGGTCAAATGGTATTTCTAGTTCTAGATCCCTGAGGAATCGCCACACTGACTTCCACAATGGTTGAACTAGTTTACAGTCCCACCAACAGTGTAAAAGTGTTCCTATTTCTCCACATCCTCTCCAGCACCTGTTGTTTCCTGCTTTTTTAATGATGGCCATTCTAACTGGTGTGAGATGGTATCTCACTGTGGTTTTGATTTGCATTTCTCTGATGGCCAGTGATGATGAGCATTTCTTCATGTGTTTTTTGGCTGCATAAATGTCTTCTTTTGAGAAGTGTCTGTTCATGTCCTCTGCCCACTTTTTGATGGGGTTGTTTGTTTTTTTCTTGTAAATTTGTTTGAGTTCATTGTAGATTCTGGATATTAGCCCTTTGTCAGATGAGTAGGTTGCAAAAATTTTCTCCCATTGTGTAGGTTGCCTGTTCACTCTGATGATAGTTTCTTTTGCTGTGCAGAAGCTCTTTAGTTTAATGAGATCCCATTTGTCGATTTTGGCTTTTGTTGCCATTGCTTTTGGTGTTTTAGACATGAAGTCCTTGCCCACGCCTATGTCCTGAATGGTATTGCCTAGGTTTTCTTGTAGGATTTTAATGGTTTTAGGTCTAACATATAAGTCTTTAATCCATCTTGAATTAATTTTTGTATAAGGTGTAAGGAAGGGATCCAGTTGCAGCTTTCTACATATGGCTAGCCAGTTTTCCCAGCACCATTTATTAAATAGGGAATCCTTTCCCCATTTCCTGTTTTTGTCAGGTTTGTCAAAGATCAGATAGTTGTAGCTATGCGGCATCATTTCTGAGGGCTCTGTTCTGTTCCATTGATCTATGTCTCTGTTGTGGTACCAGTACCATGCTGTTTTGGTTACTGTAGCCTTGTAGTATAGTTTAAAGTCAGGTAGCGTGATGCCTCCAGCTTTGTTCTTTTGGCTTAGGATTGACTTGGCGATGCGGGCTCTTTTTTGGTTCCATATGAACTTTAAAGTAGTTCCTTGCAATTCTGTGAAGAAAGTCATTGGTAGCTTGATGGGGATGGCATTGAATCTATAAATGACCTTGGGCAGTATGGCCATTTTCACGATATTGATTCTTCCAACCCATGAGCATGGAATGTTCTTCCATTTGTTTGTATCCTCTTTTATTTCATTGAGCAGCGGTTTGTAGTTCTCCTTGAAGAGGTCCTTCACATCCCTTGTAAGTTGGATTCCTAGGTATTTTATTCTCTTTGAAGCAATTGTGAATGGGAGTTCACTCATGATTTGGCTCTCTGTTTGTCTATTATTGGTGTACAAGAATGCTTGTGATTTTTGTACATTAATTTTGTATCCTGAGACTTTGCTGAAGTTGCTAATCAGCTTAAGGAGATTTTGGGCTGAGACAATGGGGTTTTCTAGATATACAATCATGTCATCTGCAAACAGGGACAATTTGACTTCCTCTTTTCCTAATTGAATACCCTTTATTTCCTTCTCCTGCCTGATTGCTCTGGCCAGAACTTCCAGCACTATGTTGAATAGGAGCAGTGAGAGAGGGCATCCCTGTCTTGTGCCAGTTTTCAGAGGGAATGCTTCCAGTTTTTGCCCATTCAGTATGATATTGGCTGTGGGTTTGTTGTAGATAGCTCTTATTATTTTGAGATACGTCCCATCAATACCTAATTTATTGAGAGTTTTTAGCATGAAGGGTTGTTGAATTTTGTCAAAGGCCTTTTCTGCATCTATTGAGATAATCATGTGGTTTTTGTCTTTGGTTCTGTTTATATGCTGGATTACATTTATTGATTTGCGTATGTTGAACCAGCCTTGCATCCCAGGGATGAAGCCCACTTGATCATGGTGGATAAGCTTTTTGATGTGCTGCTGGATTCGGTTTGCCAGTATTTTATTGAGGATTTTTGCATCAATGTTCATCAAGGATATTGGTCTGAAATTCTCTTTTTTGGTTATGTCTCTGCCAGGTTTTGGTATCAGGACGATGCTGGCTTCGTAAAATGTGTTAGGGAGGATTCCCTCTTTTTCTATCGATTGGAATAGTTTCAGAAGGAATGGTACCAGTTCCTCCTTGTACCTCTGGTAGAATTCAGCTGTGAATCCATCAGGTCCTGGACTCTTTTTGGTTGGTAAGCTATTGATTATTGCCACAATTTCAGAACCTGTTATTGGTCTATTCAGAGATTCAGCTTCTTCCTGGTTTAGTCTTGGGAGGGTGTATTTGTCGAGGAATTTATCCATTTCTTCTAGATTTTCTAGTTTATTTGCATAGAGGTGTTTGTAGTATTCTCTGATGGTAGATTGTATTTCTGTGGGATTGGTGGTAATATCCCCTTTTTCGTTTTTTATTGCATCTATTTGATTCTTCTCTCTTTTCTTCTTTATTAGTCTTGCTAGCGGTCCATCAATTTTGTTGATCTTTTCAAAAAACCAGCTCCTGGATTCATTAATTTTTTGAAGGGTTTTTTGTGTCTCTATTTCCTTCAGTTCTGCTCTGATTTTAGTTATTTCTAGCCTTCTGCTAGCTTTTGAATGTGTTTGCTCTTGCTTTTCTAGTTCTTTTAATTGTGATGTTAGGGTGTCAATTTTGGATCTTTCCTGCTTTCTCTTGTGGGCATTTAGTGCTATAAATTTCCCTCTACACACTGCTTTGAACGTGTCCCAGAGATTCTGGTATGTTGTGTCTTTGTTCTCGTTGGTTTCAAAGAACATCTTTATTTCTGCCTTCATTTCATTATGTACCCAATAGTCATTCAGGAGCAGGTTGTTCAGTTTCCATGTAGTTGAGCGGTTTTGACTGAGTTTCTTAATCCTGAGTTCTAGTTTGATTGCACTGTGGTCTGAGAGACAGTTTGTTATAATCTCTGTTCTTTTACATTTGCTGAGAAGAGCTTTACTTCCAACTATGTGGTCAATTTTGGAATAGGTGTGGTGTGGTGCTGAAAAAAATGTATATTCTGTTGATTTGGGGTGGAGAGAGAACTCACATTTTTACTTTACAGACACATGCCTTGGAAGTTTTAGTAAGTGAGATCATCTTCCTCTAATGTTTGCTATGCTTAATGACAATAAAAACATGTTGAATTTATTAATTAATTCACTTGTTCATATAACAAATATTTTAAAAATGTCTGCTATGCTGTGTTGTACTTGTGAGGTGACTCTGGAATTTAAAAAGGCCTGATTTGTAGCACTTGGTGACTCCTGGGTGTATACACTACCCTGTGGCTGATTTCAAGCTCCCAGTGCAATGTCGCTGAACACAGACTAGGAAGGAGATGAGCAGAATTGGCTCTGCCAAGCTGGTATGAGGCAGCACCAGCCCACCCCTGATGCTGTGTGTTTTATATATATATATATATATATATATATATATATATATATGTTGTGTGTGTGTGTGTATATATATATATATATACATGGCATATATATGTGTGTTATATATATGTTATATATGTGTCCAATATATATGTCATATATATGTGTTATATATATGTGTTTGATATATGTAATATATGTTTGGGATATCTGTACATATGAAAATAAAAAAATTTACCTAAATCATCAAAAAAAGTTAAGATACTTTGATTCATTTCTTATTCAGGTAAATAAACTGGAGTTCAAATTGAAGAGAGTAGTGAAAAAATTCTGGATGTTTTATTAGTTCTATACACAGGTTTTATTTCTGTGATTGATACAGATAACTCTGTGTTTGAAACTTCATCAGTAGAAATGTAATTAGTTCATAATTTCAATCATTTAATTGGATACTTGTAAATAATATTGAAATAAAATTGTACGTTTTCATTCCTTGGATACAAACCATTGACCAGTGTACACCTATGATTTTAGTTCATTTAGAATTGTATGGTGGTGAAATTAGTGTCATTTCATTAATATAAGCACATTCTTTATATCAACTGGTCAGAGTAGTCTACTAAATTTTAAGGTTTGAGGTTTAATATTCTATGTTCTGTTGCATGGCTAGAGTACATCTACAGGCATCCCAGTAATCTTGTAGTGTCACAAGGGAATTTGATAATAGGGAATTGAATGATTGGTATAATCTATCCTCACTATTTAAAAAAAAATTAAAGATAAGCCCTATGGATGACGGGTCAACAGGATTTCCATATACTTGTGTACGTAGACTATGTGTGTGTGTGTGTGTGTGTGTATAAATTTTCTCTTTTATTCCAAAAATGGTAATGAATGTTTATTTTAGAAAATATGTTTAGAATAGAAAAATGTAAAGAAGCAGAATAAAAGAATCAATTATAATCTCACCATGCAGAAGTAGTTCTACTTTTTTTTTTTTTTTTTTTTTGAGACGGAGTCTCGCTCTGTCGCCCAGGCTGGAGTGCAGTGGCGCGATCTCAGCTCACTGCAAGCTCTGCACCCCAGGTTCACGCCCTTCTCCTGCCTCAGCCTCCCGAGTAGCTGGGACTACAGGGGCCCGCCACCACGCCTGGCTAAGTTTTGTATTCTTAGTAGAGACAGGGTTTCACCGTGTTAGCCAGGATGGTCTCCATCTCCTGACCTCGTGATCTGCCCACCTTGGCCTCCCAAAGTGCTGGGATTACAGGTGTGAGCCACGGCGCCTGGCCAGTTCTACATTTTTGGCTTGTTCCTTTTTGTATTCTTTTAGGCATTTAAACAAGTTGTTAAACTCATATTGTTATGGATTTTGCTGCTTGAATTTTTTACAGTGAACATCATGTCAAAAGTATTTCTTCATGTAATACGAATTCTTTGTTTCTCCTTCAATTAGGTACACAATATTCATCTTCTTTTCAAGCCATCATTTTTCTAAACATCCTACAATTTTAGACCTCTAAGTGCTTTTTCATATTTTTATTTTATTATATATAATACTGCAGGAGATAATCTTTGTCTACAAATCTTTGGTTATATGTTTGATTATTTCCTTAGGAGAAATTCCTGACATTAGAGGTATGAACGGTTGAAGGACTTTAGAAACATAGTCAAATTGTTTTGTAGTGAGATGTTCCAGGCTTGCCCTTTAGCAGTGAGGGTGTAACTTCACGTCAACTTTTCAACCCTCAAGGATGACAATTTTTTAGACTCTACTCATTTGATAGGCAAAAAGTGCTATATAATACTAATTTGCCTTTAAAGTACTAGTGAGGTTAAACATTTTGCACATTTATTAGTCATTTGCATCTCTATGAATTATCTGCTACATCCTTTGCCTAGTTTTCTACTTAATTCTTAGAGTTTTAAAATTGGTTTGATTGAATTCTGTATGTAGTGAGAGTATATAACTTTGTCTCCCATATGTGATACAATTATTTTTCCCATCTTACTATCTGTTTATATTGGTTGGCATGTCTTGTGTTATACAGAAATTAAAATATTTATTAAAAATTATCTTGGCTGGGCGCAGTGGCTCTCGCCTGTAATCCCAGCACTTTGGGAGGCCGAGGTGGGCGGATCACGAGGTCAGGAGATCGAGACCATCCTGGCTAACACGGTGAAACCCCGTCTCTACTAAAAATACAAAAAATTAGCTGGGTATGGTGGTGGGCACCTGTAGTCCTAGCTACTCAGGAGGCTGAGGCAGGAGAATGGCGTGAACCCAGGAGGCGGAGCTTGCAGCGAGCCGAGATCGCGCCACTGCACTCCGGCCTGGGAGACAGAGAGAGACTCTGTCTCAAAAAAAAAAAAAAACAAAACAAAAACAAACAAACAAACAAAAAACTACTTTATTTACGTTTTTCCTTTGTAATTTCTTCCACTGAATTTGAGCTTAGTAAGTTCTTCTACATTCAGACAGATCAGATAAATATTGACCTATATTTTCTTTTGATTTTCGTGACTTTAATTTTTTAAAATATCTTAACTCTTTATTCTATCTGATCTTTAAGTGTATAAATATAATTGAAAGCTATAAATTATTTTCATTAATAGCTAAAAAAATTATCCTAAGACCACTTGTAGAAAAATCCTCCTATCTTCCATTAATCTGTGATGCTGCAATTTATAAATATTTAATATTTATCTATACCAAGGACTGTTACTGAAACTTTGATTTTGTTCCACTTTTTATGTAGCCTTGTGTCAGCACCATCCTTATTTAACTGTTACAGACTTATTTTAATAGCTTCTATTGCTATTTGCCCCATTATTACCCCCATTTAAAAATTAGGTAGACTGCCTTTTTCCAGGTGACTTTAAAATCACTTAAAAAAATAAATTAGCAAAAGCTTTCTATTGGGATTTTATCACTTTTTAACTTCGATTATAAGCTTATATATTAATTTAGGGAGAATCGTCATAGTAAATAACTTTAAAATAAATGACAGCAAAGTGGTTTACCTTACAAATCAATACAAAATGTAAATGAAAAGCTGAAGTGTTGCAGGAGCACAGAGTATTGTAGAAGAGCATCAGCAAACTGAACTTGGGTCAAGTTCACTTATATAGACATATTTATTAGCTGCAAAGTCTTGGGGAAGTATCTTAAGATTTGTGGATGTATTCCCTCATCTGTAAAATTAGAATAATTCCTTCCCTGCTTACCTTATAAACTTGTTGTAAGGATCAAAGAAAAGTGGATTATCAATGCTTTTTAAAACATTAAAACATGTATTTTTAAAAGTTAGATTATTTTGATTCCTGTAAAGATAAAAATTTCCCATATGTGGACACACCAGTATCTGAAAACTACAACCGATTTTCATTTCCTTCATCTGGGAAACTTATAAACTGTGCTAGTTTATAAGTTTAGTTCTTTAAAAAATCAACCATCTAGTTCTTTAAAAAATCAAATTGCTCAATTTTTTCCTTTCCCATTGCAGATATAGTTCATTTACAAAGACCAAAACTTTTTAATACCAAAAAAATGCCTTAGTATTTTATAAGTAGGAGGCTTGTCAAGCAAATTGCTCTTGGCAGGGAAACAGATCATACATCTTGAGCTTATCTACCTCCTTTAGACTACATCCAGCCCTGATCACCCCCGGGTACACACAGAGCTTTGGCAGACCACGCTGCACTGCCTGGGTTGGGGCTGCCTTGCCCAAGGCATTTGAAGAGAGCTCACACTCCCCAGTCTGTGGTTTAGGAAGCTCAGCTTCTTCCCCTGGAGCGATGACTTTCTGCTGTCATTTTCAAACTGCCTACTACTGTTTATTTGGAATCTAAACATCTGGGAAGCTTAAAAGACGCAATTCGTTGAGGGTACAGTCTGCACTCCCATTTTATGTGCACTAGACACATGACAAGTAAACATATTGATAGCAAGATTTATTAAAATGTGACTTTTTGCAATGTAATGAAGGGCCAGGAAAACTTAGTTCAATCTCCAATGGCATTGTTTATGATGGAATTTTAGATCTGAACGAGACTGAACTATGACTAGTTAAACCCTTTGTTTTGCAAATGAGCAGCCAGATTCAGAGAGATGGTGACCTTTCCATGCCATGTGGCAGTCAGTGGCAGAGCTGGGAGCAGAAGAGTCTAGCTTTTTAAGTTCTCTCCCCACTGCTCCGACACTGGACCCTCCTGAATGTAATACCAATGCAGTGCGAAGTTTTAATGACCTGGCCCCCCAGGAAAAGTTATAGCCATGACTGAATAGCCTGAAAATACCTGGCTCATGAGGTCATCAAACTCAGTTCTCTAGATATCTGAAAGAAGTGGAAACAAAAAAATCATATTTGCACCTTGAAGAGTCTCTTTTGGGGTATTGGATATCTGTTTAACTTACAGGAAAATATTTCATAGGAATAAATGTTTTTACTCAGGCTTATGATGGAAAATACCAGATCTGATTAGAATCTAGGTTTCAAAAAGATGAATGCCCAGATTTGATCATCTCTGCAAACTGTCTGATCAGTTATACAGATTGGCTATTATCAAAATTGGAAACAGAAGATTTACCTGCCAAAATCTCTTTGTCTGACTTTCTGGAATCTTCTCAATCTGCCCCTACTTGACTTAGCAGCTTCAAATTTCCATGCACCCCTAACAGGAGCTCTGCTTTTAGTGGACTTAATTGAAACTTTTTTTTTTTTTTTTGAGAATAAAATACCTAGGAATCCAACTTACAAGGGATGTGAAGGACCTCTTCAAAGAGAACTACAAACCACTGCTCAGCAAAATAAAAGAGGATACAAACAAATGGAATAACATTCCATGCTCATGGAGAGGAAGAATCAATATCATGAAAATGGCCATACTGCCCAAGGTAATTTATAGATTCGATGCCATCCCCATCAAGCTACCAATGACTTTCTTCACAGAATTGGAAAAAAACTACTTTAAAGTTCATATGGAACCAAAAAAGAGCCCGCATTGCCAAGACAATCCTAAGCCAAAAGAACAAAGATGGAGGCATCATGCTACCTGACTTCAAACTATACTACAAGGCTACAGTAACCAAAACAGCATGGTACTGGTACCAAAACAGAGATATAGATCAATGGAACAGAACAGAGCCCTCAGAAATAATACCACACATCTACAACCATCTGATCTTTGACAAACCTGACAGAAACAAGCAATGGGGAAAGGATTCCCTATTTAATAAATGGTGCTGGGAAAACTGGCTAGCCATATGTAGAAAGCTGAAACTGGATCCCTTCCTTACACCTTATACAAAAATTAATTCAAGATGGATTAAAGACTTAAATGTTAGACCTAAAACCATAAAAACTCTAGAAGAAAACCTAGGCAATACCATTCAGGACATAGGCATGGGCAAGAACTTCATGTCTAAAACACCAAAAGCAATGGCAACAAAAGCCAAAATTGACAAATGGGATCTAATTAAACTAAAGAGCTTCTTCACAGCAAAAGAAACCACCATCAGAGTGAACAGGCATCCTACAGAATGGGAGAAAATTTTTACAATCTACCGATCTGACAAAGGGCTAATATCCAGAATCTACAAAGAACTTAAAAAAAATTTATTTTTTTTTTGAAACAGAGTTTCACTCTGTCACCAGGCTGGAGTGCAGTGGCACAATTTTGGCTCACTGGAACCTCCACCTCCCAGATTCAAGCAATTCTCCTGCCTCAGCCTCCCGAGTAGCTGGGACTACAGGTGCTCACCACCACACCCAGGTAGTTTTTTGTATTTTTAGAAGAGACAGGGTTTCACCATGTTAGCCAGCATGGTCTCAATCTCCTGACCTTGTGATCCACCTGCCTTGGCCGCCCAAAGTGCTGGGATTACAGGCATGAGCCACCACACCTGGCCTAATTCAAACTTTTAAAAATCTTCTGAACTTTGTTAATTTTGATCTCCACATCTTTTTGTTTATATTGTTCCTGCCTTTGGAATATTCAATGCCTTCTCACAGATGTCTTAACTTGCTGTGATCTTTCCTGGTTTTTTTTTTTTTTGAGATGGAGTCTTGCTCTTGTCACCCAGGCTGGAGTGCAATGGTGCAATTTTGGCTCACTGTGCAACCTCCACCTCCTGGGTTCAGGCGATTCTCCTGCCTCAGCCTCCTGAGTAGCTGGGACTACAAGCACCCACCACCACACCCAGGTAGTTTTTTGTATTTTTAGTAGAGACAGGATTTCACCATGTTACCCAGGATGGTCTCAATCTCCTGACCTCGTGATCCACCCGCCTTGGCTGCCCAAAGTGCTGGGATTACAGGCATGAGCCACCATGCCCGGCCCTTCCTGGTTCTTAACTCCCAAGGCCCTCATGCCCACATCCATGTCACCTTGATTCTTGCATCATCTGGCCTTGTCTCCCCAACTAAGCCTGGAAGGGTAGGGAATGCAAGATTTTGCCCATAAGTGTCCTCAGGACTACTAGGTTTTAGTAAAGGACATGAATACATTGAAAAGAAAAAATTCACTTAAGTGTGGGGGAAAGAATCAAATTGAGAAGCTGCTTCTATTTCTTATTCCAGACCTTGTCTAGTTGACGTGACTCTCACTGTATTGATTCTTGAATTCTCATTACCACCAGTGAAATGACAGCCCCTGGGGTGTTCTCCTTTCCCCAGTTTCTCTGGATTTATTTCATAGCCTCTTTCCTCTGAATAACTTTGTTTCTCTTTGAGTTATAGCAATAATTATTTTGCTTCTCATGTATGTATTTTCCCCTTAAATTGTCTTAGGTATTTATTTTCAAGATCTGTAAGGACTACTGTAAAAATAAAAAAATAGGTAGACAGGCTGACTTGAGTAAAAAAGTTTGCCAGAGGCAAACTAAAAATGTCTCTTCTCTGAGCTTATAATTCCCAATAACATATCTCTATCATAATCAGTCATCTTGTATTATTATGGTGATCTGTGCCTGTGTTTCTTTCTTCTATTAGTCTGTGAACTTGGCTTTATCTATTTTTATGTGCTGAGTACCGAACATAGTCTCTGGTGTGTAGTAAAGCCACAATGAATGTGTGTAGAACATTAAAAAAAATAAGATTTCTTTAAATAACTGTTTGGTAATAAGTGAGAAGACTCTTTTTTTTCCTTTAATTTTTCTTCGATTTTTTTTTCTTTAGTAACAGAAAAAGTGTTGATCTAGACAACTCAGGCAACGAAGTGATGTCCTCTTCCCCACCCCACAACCTCCAAGTGTCCCTTCAATATTACCTCAACTTGTTTGCTTTGTCTGTGGGATTGTGAGCGTTTGTCCTTTCTATTTAAGGTTATGTGTGATGATTTTCTTCTATGAAAAAAAAAAAGCTTCTTGCAAGAAATAGTTTGCTGAAGCTGGTGAAATGGATTGGTTTTGTTGACAAATAGTCTTGGTCTGAATTGCTGACATTTCTCAGCCTTTTGCTGGGTTGCACAACATTGTGCAACTTTATGTGGAAATAAATGAGTTTATTAGCAATGAGTTGTGTGTTTGTGGCTGTGTCTGTGTGCGATAATAAACATCTTTTGTGGGTACTTACAGCAATAATGACACCGCTGTTTTTCAGTTCACCATTTACCATAAACTATGCCATTATTCATTTCAGTGGGGGCATGTAACCTCAAAGAATGTTATGAGGGTAGCTTGTTGAAACAGAGGAATAGACAGTAGGCTCTGAGTAATCCTCTACTGGCAGGGCGGTGTGATAGCTGAGCAGATGGCTTTTTCTATGTTGGTGGTCTGTCATACCTCTACTTTAAACCATTTACTTTGAGCACAGCTCTACCACAGTAGGCCTGGGAGTTTTCAGTGACTAAAACCAGCGGAATGTTTTCTGGAGTTGGCCCTAGTCTCTTGCAAGGTCAGCCTATGCCTCGGGGATGTGCTTCTTGAGAGATTTGAGCTGCCCTCACAGAGCACACAATCTAAGATAACCAAACAAGCTACCAGAGACGCTCAACTCCACAAATAGGAGGAACCCAGAAACAAGCTTGGAACCAAATAGTGTTGGGCTCAAGGATGGCCCGAATGATTGGGCCATGTGGGATTAGGGTTAGCATGGAAATCCTTGAGGGAGATAGCCCTGAGCTAGTGAATGGAAGGACTAGAGGTTATGGTCAACCGAAAAGACTAGACAGAGTGTTCTCCTTGGCCTGGGGAGGGTCATAGAGGAAGTTAAGGAGGAAGGAGGAATGAGTTGTGGGAAATGGAAGGGAAATGAAACCATGAGATAAGCAGCCCAGCTAAAATTCCCTCAGGGAAAAAAGTATTACAAGCTCTCTGAATCATCAAAGAGTTTTAAGTAAGATGCTAAAAACGAAGCAGAATCCATGCTCAGTGCAGCAGACATTGATTGAGCATCTGCCATAGTCAAGGCACTGGGTTACGTGTTGGCTAATGAGGGTGAGTAAGAAGTGGTCCTTCTGGGAAGGGCCTCAGTCTAGTCAGAGACAACTGTGAATGGATCATTTCAATGCACTGTGATAAGCGCTGGGCTAGAGGCATGCACAGGGCACTATGGAGGCACAGAGCTCAGGGCCCAACATGGCCTTGAGGAGCGCGACAGGTCTAGGGGACTATAGGGAGTTCAGGTGAGACATAAAGGAGGTCTTAAAATAAAAACTTCAGCAGCATTAAATTTAAAGAAGTTTAATTGAGCAATAAACAACTCGCAAATCTGGCAGCCCCCAGAATCACAGCAGATTCAGAGAGACTCCAGCACAGCCACGTGGTGGAAGAAGATTTATAGACAGAAAAAGGGAAGTGACATGCAGAAATCAGAAGTGAGGTACAGAAACAACTGGATTGGTTACAGCTCAGCGTTTGGCTTATTTGAACATGGTTTGAACACTCTACAGTGTTTGAGTGGTTGACATGGCTGCTGGGATTGGCCAAGACCCAACCACTGTTATAAGCGCACACTCCCAAGTTACGTTCTCAATCGTGTCTACCTATTAAGTTGGTTGCAGTTCATCCCCAAGGACTCAAATATAGAAATACAGAGTCCTTCTCTGGCCATATTTAGTTTGCTTTAACAGAAACAACAGGATGTTTGCTGAAACTGTTAGTGTGTCCGAACTGGTGGTTCATCAGGTTTGAGTTGAGGTGAGTGAACAGCAGGAAATGTGACTGAGAAGACAGTCAGGGGCTGTGTTTTCACCATGGGAGCTTACCCTGTGTGGAATGGGAGTCTGTGAAAAGTCCACGAAGGGGAGCAGCATGATGGAATTTTGGAAGAATCCATCTGGTAATAGTGTAAGAAAAGGTAGAGTGAGAGCTGTGGCTGTTATCAGTTGAGTAACTGTTCAAGTTCAAGGTGCTGAGGATTTGCCTGAGGCAGAGGAGGGGTGCGTCCTGAAAGCAGTTTTTGTTTAGATGAGAGAGGAAGGAGGCTAGGTTCACCATAAAACCCTTGGCTTTGATGGCTGAGCGAATGGCACTGCTTCCAACTCACCCGGGGTTTGACAGGATGGGTTTGAGGGGCCTCTGCGCCATCTCTTCTACAGAGGACTGGATGGGAGTCTACTTCCTTCCACTCACCAGTGGTTTGAATTGTCAGAGGACTGACGGCCTCAGCTCTGGGCCTGGCTCCTTCCTTTCCGGGTAATCCCGCCGCCACAGGTGGGCATTTCACTCATTACTCCTTTCTCACCTGCAGGTGGTGAAAGCGATGCCTGCCCTAGAGGATGCTGGGAGAAGTAATGCAGAGGTGGCTGTGAAAGACCACAGAATACTCGGGTCCTGATGAGCAGCATCACTTCTGTGATGGCTGACTGTCATTTTCTCTGTTCAGCTGTTTTCAAGAGTGTTAAGAAATAGCAGGGCTCTGTCCCAAGATTCCCCTTTCTTTGCAAATCCTAAGAGAGCAGATGCTCCGGATAAGCAGAGACAACTCAGCATTTCTGAGGGTTTGTGGGTTTGAGTGAACATTATTCTAACACCTTTTAGTGCACTTAATATTTAAGCTTATAGTAGGTGGCAGACAATGGCATCGATCTGTGTGTGTGGCTTCAGAGCCAGCTGAGTCCTTTCTTGAAGCTCTGCAAAAGCCTCTGTGATATTTCTCCCCTCCTTGGAAATTTTTAGATAGTTTAAACATTTAGCAGATTTTAATGTTTTCTATTAAAAAATGGAAGGAATAAGAAGGCCACAGTAGAATCTTCAGGAAAGACAGTGGTTACAGTTCTGTACATGCGAAAGTCAAAAAGAGGCTGAGAAAAAGATGCTCCGCCTGCCACTACTAAAAAGAAAAAACGTTTGCCATAAGCCACCATGACTCAGAGTTCACAGATGGGAAGAAACAGATAAATTAGAGCAAAGTTCCTGAAAGTGTTCTGTGAATGATACTGCTTCCTATAAGTGACTGGAAAGAGCTAGTGCTGATTTGAGTAGACATTGGTTCTTCTAGAAGAGCCAGAAGGTTTCACATGGATTTTTTTTAATGTTGGAAAAACCAGGCAGGAGAAAAAAAAAAGGAGAAAAATTCTTTCCCCCTTTCTTTTAATATCGTTTTCAGTAGCACAATGCATTTAAAGTAAGGCACAATTTCCTCAGAGTAATATGGCCTCAGGACATGATTTAGATGGAAAATCTAAGTAAGATTAATGCAATTTATTATCCGACAGGATATCCCTACAAGCCACACTATTTGGCTGAATTTTAGATTCCCAATCTAATATTTCAGATGAGATTTCCAGATGGGTGTCTTATTCGTCTATTAGTTTAGTCAGGGTGATATAGAGTTTGTAAAACAGGAGAGGTTAAACTAGTTTTAACACTTGATTAATCATTGAAATTACTTTGTTACTGTTTGAATTCACTGACTTTTGTTTATTAAGTAACTCCCTAAGACCCAAAGCCAACACAAACTAGAGGCACCTTTCCAGCTTTGCTAATTTATTTGATGACTTCTTCAAAGGAAATTTTTTTAAAAGTAGTAAATTTATGGTTACATTGAAAGGCTGCTCAATGCTTGCCCTTTGCCTTGCAAAAACGTAAAGTGTGGGTTTATAAGACTGGGGGAAAATGTATACACACACACACACACGCATGCACACATACACACACACGCATGCACACACACACACACACACAACCCATATTCCAATTTCCTAGAACATTATGGGGCAAATAAATCTTTTAAACCAATTGGATGAATAATTATCAGAACCTTTGCCACTTCTATCAAGAAACAGATAGATAATATAGAAATTGAGGTGACAAACCACACATATATTCTGCCATTTTATAATCTGCTAGCAGGTCTATTAAGGGAGGTAGATTCTAGTGCACCTGGCGAGGCCACTTTGAATGATGGGATGAGCTGAGTGAAAGGGCCGTAGACAGCAAGACTCAGTGCTTAGTGTGGAGTCAAGGGGGAGGAGGGCTGTTTCCATTATGGGACAAAGCTCCAAACCAGAACTTTTTTTTGGGATATGAAAATTTCCTGAAGTCTGGGTTTGTTAAATTGATTACAATCTCTTTTCAGAGACCTATCAGGAGCAAACTAGTGAGTTGCAGACATAAATTTGAATTCCAGAGTCTCCTACTAACCCAACTCATAAATGAATTCCTAAATGCTGACTGAGCCAGAAGACCCAGCATTGGAAAACCACTTGGCAGGAATCATTAGTTTCAAAATGAGATGAACTGCTCTATTTAGCCCTCATTCAAAACTTTACAGAAATGCCAGATTTCCATAAACACAGGTTTCCTTGAATTTCCAGGGCTCTGATTAACTGGTGGATGAGGGTGCCTCACAAATACAGATTTGTATGCAATATTCAGCTTGGAGGAGATTGGAGGTTGGAAACCAACACAAAGTATTCCCTC
This sequence comes from Symphalangus syndactylus, assembly GCF_028878055.3. NCBI lineage: Eukaryota > Metazoa > Chordata > Mammalia > Primates > Hylobatidae > Symphalangus > Symphalangus syndactylus. Next base: position 66,183,664 of record NC_072434.2, read on the forward strand.
TCCTTTCTAATGTTAACTCTTCCTTGTTTTTCAGAAGACTTTTTTTGTTGTTGTTATAAGGAGTTTGGACAATTAAGAATTAGTCTATGGTTTAAAGATGTAGTTATAGATCATATTCTTGTCATTTATGTCATCATCCATTAAGCTTTTTATGACTGATTGACAGCCCGCTGCTTTATAGTGTGGCTTTATTGCCCCAAAGGAATGAGAGAATTAAAAAATACACTTCTGTCTCTGCTGAAAAGGTCATAAAGTTGTGGCTTCTGCTAAGTAAAGAGATTGCTTGCAAAGAGATATTTTCTTTTTTAAATGTATTTTCATTTTTCTTCTTTCTGCCATTTTGCTTCATTGATACTGGCACATTAGATACAGTACCTAACATTGGTACAGTATAGATCTACAGAGTTAAAACTTTTGGTGGTTGCATATTTTCGGCTTCCATGTTCAAGTCAATAAAGCAAAAATAAATTGGAAGAGTAAATAGGCAATTTCTGTATTCTGAAAAGCTATTTCCTTCCAAGGGAGTGAGTTTGGAGTGGGACTGACTTGAGTTATGACATGGATTCCATTGCCTCTGTGGGCTTTTCCTGTATTTTGTTCAATGCCTGTTATTTGTCCATGGAGATTTTGAACACAAGAGATCATGCAAGAGGAAAATACTAGTTCAGTTAGTTAAAATGCTGAACAATGTTGAATCGTTTGTTTTTGGTGGAAGGACTAAAATGTATTCAAAGAGCAGGTACATTAGTTCTAGGTTGAAGCTTAACTTACAACAGAAATAAACTCCACAGTTACCAACATGTTTGATATCAGTTTTAACCTATTTCTGGGTGGTAGAAATTCGTATGCTTGACACAATAAATTGAATCTTGCAGGAGGTTCTCCAAAATTGGAGCTTCCAGTTATAGAAGGAAGTGGTATAAAAGTCATCTTTAAGCCAGACGCAGTGGCTCCCGCCTGGAATCCCAGCACTTTGGGAGGCCAAGACGGGCAGATCATGAGGTCAGGAGTTTGAGAGCAGCCTGGCCAACATAGTGAAACCCCATCTCCACTAAAAATACAAAAAAAAAAAAAAATAGCTGGGTGTGCGGGTGTGGTGGTGCATATAATCCTAGCTACTCCAGAGGCTGAGGCAGGAGGATTGCTTAAATTAGGGAGGTGGAGGCTGCAGTGAGCCAAGATCATGCCACTGTCAGTGTACTCCAGCCTGGGTGACTGAGTAAGACTCCGTCTCAGAAAAAAGAAAAAAGAAGAAAAAAAATGTCATCTTTAGACAGGGCAAGATAGAGGTTTTTCTTTAGGCCACAGGATAGCATGAGCATTCCTGAAGTCAGAAAGCTATAGATTTAGCCCCAGAAAGACTGAGCAGCAATTTTTGTAGCCGTTTATTCAAGCAGGACAGTTTCAAGACATTGATTGCAGATTTGTCATGACAGTAATTCCACTTACCCAGTGTTTGACCAAGGCTTTGTCTATAGTACCTGGTAAGCAACTTAGAACTAGATCTGCCTCCTTCCCGTTCTCCTCTCTTCTTCTTCATCATCATTATCATCATCATCATCATCATCATTACAATCATTTCAGCCCTTAGTGATTAACTTAGAGATTAAACAAGGCAAAAAATAATTTAGGCCACTTAGCGATTTTCTTCCTCCTTTCCTTCTCTTTTATTCCTCTTTTCTTTCTCTTTCTCCTTCTTCTTCTTCTTCTTCTTATTCCCTTTTTGTGAGTCAGTTCTGTGAGATTTATTCCAAGGGCCAAAAACCAAGGTAAGATTTCAGAAACAGGCCTTCTAGAAGCCCACACAAATGTGTACATGTGAGGGGCTTGGCTCCAGTGGGTTAAGCAGATGCAAATCCAATTGGTAAGCTGTCTTGGATCTGGCTATCTTATGAAATTTCTGATATTAGTTCTTTGAGACTCCTATCACCTTGCAAAAATCCCAAGAGATCTCATTCCTCAGCTAGACAGAATGAAGTGCCTTAGAAATCCCATTCCTTGGTTGGACAGAAAGGGGTGCCCTAGGTGTCAATTACTATCATGACAAATCTGGAATGAAAGTCTTGAAACTATCCTGCTTGAAAAAATGACGACAAAAATGGTTGCTTAGCCATTCTTGGGCTAAATCCACATCCTTCTGACTTCAGGAATGCCCATGCTCTCCTGTGCCCTAAATGAAAACCCATATCTTGCCCTTCTAAAGATGATCTCTATGTCACTCCCTTCTATAACTGGAAGCTGAAAGTTTGGAGAACCTCCTGTAAGAATTGAATTCATTTAGTCAAGCATATGAGTTTCTACTATTCAGAAATAGGTTAAAATTGAAATTAGTAGAAAAAACTGGAGATTTTGTGTAAGGACAGAAAAAATATAGATGATACTGGGTGAAAAAGGGACAAAAAGTGAAAATGATAAGAAGATAGCAGAATCCACTCAATGGTAAGACCGAATTTCCCATTTCATACTATGGGCAAGATTCATTTGTATTACAGGAACAGGAGCAGGAGGCTTTGCCAACTGAGATCTTTGATCATGAGTGTTGTGAATGCAGATGGGGTGAGTTTCTATATGAATGCACTTTTCTGTGACTTGATAATTATTCTATGGAGTCTAGCATGCCTCGGATGTTCAAACCTCTTCTCTGCCTTGGAGTGTGGCATCAGATGCTGCCTGTCAGCAACTCACAGATGACAATCTGCCACTGTCTTTTCCTGGGATCTTGCAAGAAGGAACTACTTCCCTACACTGTGGGTAAAGCATAATAGTTCTTTACCATCACTTGTTCATTAATTTTTTTTTTTTTTGCTGCTAGGTTTTGTACTCCAGGCACTGTGCTAGGCACCAGGACTATAATAGAACTTGCGATCTGTAGAGGAGTCAGACGTTTATCTAGGCATCCCAAAGAAATGTCAATTGCAAGTAAGCAAATTCTGTGAAAGCAAAATACACAGCACACAACACTTCACCATGGATTTAACCTGGTCAGGAAGGTCTGGAATATGATGACAGAGCTGTCTGAAGTTTGGGTAGGAATTAACTAGTTGAAGAGGGGAATTAGGAGGTTCTGGTTAGAGACCTGGGTTGTACAAAAGCATGTGTGTTCTCTCAGCCAAAACCATACTGGGATTTCTGTGGAGGTATAGAGGGAGTGGGGAGAGTGTCCCTTTCATGGCTTCTGGACTGAAATCTATCACTCGGGTCTTGGAAACTCTTTGGTCACCTGTGCTCCAAGTCTCACATGGCCTCTCAGGTAAAGATTGCTTTACCTTCTTTATCTAATCTTTCAGTATACTTCTCATTCTCCCTGCCCATGCCCCCAATCAGTGTAAGGTGGGGTAGGGCAGAAACATGAAGAGCCAGCAAACATGTCTTTGTCTTTTTTCTTTCGTGTTCCAAGGGAATAAATCTCTTTCTTCCTCCAGACAAGCACCACACAACACGCCTCATGTATATCATTTTAAGCTACAGAAATATGGAATCTTCAGTGAAGTTTACCTTTGGGGCCACTCCCACCTTAACCTGGTATGGCCCCTTTAAGAAGTCATCACTTCCCCATTATAGAACCTACCAGCCTCAACTTTTTTGTTCTTATTCCTTGACTTTTAGATTTGATCTGTTCTATTGTTTATTTCATAGTAGCTTCAGTTCCTCTAAAATTCTGACTCCCTACCCCAGAACCCACTCATGTAGTGTTGAGTAACATTCTCTTCTCTTTGATCCATAGACCTGGATCCCTTTTTCCCTGGAGGCTGTTCTGAAGACGGCACCCTACCTGCTCACCTTTTAGTGGGCGTGGGCACCCATGCCTCCATATGGTGACCCTCAAATCATACTGTATGAAGAGCAGCTGTTTTGTCCACTATTTTTTAATGAGATTTTTTTTGCTTTGGTTTAAAAAATAGCATATATTTGCATTAGAAAATTAGAAATACAGAAGAAACAGAAATATAAAAGAATTACCTATAACATGCAAAAATGACTAGTACAAATGTTTTTGTTTTTTTACAGTATGTGAATATATTGTATGTTTATATTAATATCCATAGTATTTATTTTTGCCTACACATTTTACTTAACATATGTAGTAAGCATTTCCCATGTTAGTCAAATCATTTGTAGACATTATTTTTAATGACTATTAATGTCATTACTCTACAGCTTGCCGAATAAGTCTCCTATTATATGTCATTTTGGGTCCTAGCAACATTTTTGTGTTTAAATCCTTGTAGAAGTTTTGATTGATTTCCTTAAGATAGAGTCCAAGAAGAGAAATAATTTGCTTGTTTGTTTATCATTTGGTACTTTCTTTTATATTAATCTCCTTGGGGCTGATAATTCAGAACCATGAATAAATATGATTCTTGTCTTTGAGGAGATTGTAGCCTTGTGCTAGGTTAAAGAATAGGCACATTTTAAAGTTCTCGATACACATTTTCAAAGTGCTTTTCAAAAATTTGTATCAATTCATCCTTCTACTATAAGGGAAGATCTGTTCTGGGTTGTTTATCTGGTATATCTTCCTATTAAGAACTTGTTCTCCCTCCTGCTTTGTGACTCACATGGAGTTGCCACTGCATGCTGTCATCTCCATCCCTCAGAGCAACCTATTAGAGAACTTACTCTCTGGAGTCCTGAAAGAGAAACAACAATAATGACTCGGCAATTCATCTGGGGTCAGTGTGTTACCCAGTCTGGGCCATTGGAGATTTTTTTAAAGGGAAGTTTCTCTTATTTTCTTCAAAATTCTGAGCTGTGAAGAGGACCACTGGAAAGTTCAATCTATTTATGGTTTTTTTAAAAACTGTTATTATATATATTTAAGTGTATGTCATGTTTCCACACATGTATACATAATGAAATGATCACTACAGTCAAGCTAATTAGAATATCCCCCATCTCGCATAGTCACCTTTGTGTGTGAAAAGGGTTCAGTGCTTCCCTCTCCACTCTTCATCTCCCCTTTAAAAAAGCAGAGATGAATGGAGAGGGAAGGACTGAACAATGGTTATGTGGTGGGACTGCTGGGATTCACCTGAGAGTTAAAACCAGCTAGTTCTATCCCTATGTTTTGCACTTAGATAAGCCAACAAATTAATTTCTTTTCCTCTATTCTTTTTTTTTTTTTTTTTGAGATGGAGTCTTGCTCTGTCGCCCAGGCTGGAGTGCAGTGGCGTGATCTCGGCTCACTGCAAGCTCCGCCTCCTGGGTTCACGCCATTCTCCTGCCTCAGCCTCCCGAGTAGCTGGGACTACAGGTGCCCGCCACCGTGCCTGGCTAATTTTTTTTTGTATTTTTAGTACAGACGGGGTTTCACCGTGGTCTCGATCTCCTGACCTCATGATCTGCCTGCCTCGGCCTCCCTCTTTTCCTCTATTCTTCTTGTCTTCCTTCCTGCCTCTTTACCTGTCTCCCTTCCTTCCTCTCTTCCCACTGTCTTTCTTTCCTTATTTAAATTGGTTTGAATTGAGTTTCTGACACTAATGGAGAGTCCTTATTGTGTCTTCACAGTTATTTTTATCAAACCAGAAAATGTTAATGACATAAAACAATTACTGTTTGGACAAGGAAATTTGTATTTCTTTCCTTGAAATTTCTACACACATACACATTTGTGCTTGTTAGTGAGGCTGAGCATTCTCCCCCTTATTTGTGAACTATATATTCGATGTTTTGATCCATTTATCAAATAAATTCCTTAGTTTAAAAAATATTTGCAGGTGCAGTTATTATGGAAAGCAGCATGAAGTTTCCTCAAAATATTAAAAATAGAATCACCACATGACTCAGCAATCCCTCCTCTGCATATATACTTAAAGGAAATGAAATCAGCACTTCATGGAACTATCTCCACTGCCGGCCAGGCGCGGTGGCTCACGCCTGTAATCCCAGCACTTTGGGAGGCCGAGGCAGGTGGATCACGAGGTCAAGAGATGGAGACCATCCTGGCCGACATGGTGAAACCCTGCCTCTACTAAAAATACAAAAATTAGCTGGTCATGGTGGCACATGCCTGTAATCCCAGCCACTAGGGAGGCTGAGACAGGAGAATCGCTTGAACCTAGGAGGCAGAGGTTGCAGTGGCTGAGATCACACCACTGCACTCCAACCTGGTGACAGAGAGAAACTCCATCAAAAAAAAAAAAAATCTCCACTCCTATATTCATTGCAGCATAATTAACAATAACCAAGCTATGAAATCAATGTAAGTGTCCACCAATGGATGAGTGGATAAAGAAAATGTTACACACACACAAACACACACACACACACACACACACACACCCTGGAATTTCATGTAGCCTTAAAAAAGAAGACGATTTTGTTATTTATAACATGCCTGAATGTGGAGGACATTAGGTTAAGTGAAATAAGCCAGAAAGAAAAATACTGCATGATCTTACTTGTATGTGGAATCTAAAAACGTCAAGTACAAAAAAGCAAAGAGTAGAATAGTGGTTGCTGGGATCTGGGGCTGAGAGTGTGATGGGCAAATGGGAAGAAATTGAGTGCAGAGTTTTGATTAGGAGCAATAAGTCTAGAGAGCAAATGTACAGCATGAAGACTAGTGTTACTACTGTGCTGTATACTGGAAATTTGCTAAGAAAGTAGGTTGTAGGTTCTCGTAGCATACACACATACACAGGTAACTATGCGAGATGATGGATATTCTAATTAGCTTGACTGTAGTAATCATTTCACTATGTATGTGTATGAAAACATGACATACACCTTAAATATATATCATAACAATGAGAAAAAAAACAGAATCTTGAAAAGATTATTAAGCTTTCCAATGTCCAAGAAAAGGAAGAAAAGAAAAAGAAACTGCCACAGCTTATTTTAAAAATAAAAGTGGGCTCTCTTTCTAAAATATTAGGTTTATAATAACTTATCTAGTAACCAAAATATTTTTAAATATTCTGATACTATTATACTATAATTATTCTTTAATAATTTTATAGATTTCACTTTACTGAACAAAGCCCTAAGCAAAAACATTGACTATAACAAAAATTTGCATAAGTTTATTTCATACTGAAGACATATATGCTATAGATTTGTAGAAATACTTCCCACTTGGTTACTTGCTTATGTTATGAGTTTTTGCCAACAGAAATTTGCTTTTTTTCTTGTAAAATTTAAATTAATTTCTTTGGTATGTTTTCCTACTGCTTTAAAACTTCAGAATTCCTTTTTTCATAGAACTTTTCTTTGTATTTTCACTTAGAAACATTCAGAACTTATGTTAGTGTGCGATTTGAGGTAGTTTTTATGTTGACTTTGTTTCCTACCTTGTTAGCTATTTTTTTCTATGCCATTGTAGAATACTCTGTTAATTTTCAGTGGATTCATAATGCCTTTTAAAAATAAGGTTGTGTTCTCAGAGGTGATAAATTTTATTTATTTATGATGTTCCATCTACGTTAAGGCTATTTGTAAGTCTATGTGTATGGTAGGATTTTAGTTCTACATTGCATCTTACACAGGTTAGTAAAATATAGCACACTTATTAATTATTTAGAGTGTAGGATTACGTATTGATAAGTACAAGCTATTGAGACTTCCCATGTCCTAGGCACTTTGCTGAATTTTAATCCTTATCGCAACTCAATGGGATAGATACTGTTGTCATCTTTTGTAGACATGGGTTTATTATTGCTATTTTAAAACGAATTAGCAAATTCAAATTTCAAAAATTCTATTTTAATTTCTAATATGGTAAATATTGATAAATGAAATTTATGTAAACAAATTTTTTGATGCACTCAGTAACCCATAAGAGTATACAAGAGTCCTGAAATGAAAAAGTTTGAGAACTGCTTATAAGTCCTATATAATTATTAGGTATTAATATCATTATTAATTTTTGAATCTTTATTCAAATGTAGTTATTATAAAATGAACTTCATATATGTAAGTGTATACTTTGATTTGTTTTGACATATGTATATTATAATGAAACCATCATCATAATTAAGATAATAAACAGATCCATCACTCTCAGAGTTTCCTAATACCTCTTTGTTATTCATCTCTCCCTCTCCAGGGTCCCCAAATTGAGGTAACCAATGATCTGCTTTCTGTCAATATAGAGTAGATGGCACTTTCTAGAATTTGATATAAATGGAATCTACACTGTTTTGTGACTGTATTTATGCAACTCAGCATAATTATTTTGGGAATTATCTATGTTGCTATGTGTATCATGAGTTTGTTCCCTTTTATTGCTGAGTAGTATTTCATTCTATGGATATACCACCATATATTTATCCATTCACCTATTGGTGAACATTTCAGTTATTTCCAGTTTTTGGCTATTGTAAATCTGCTATGAACATTTACATATAAGTTTTGTGTGGACATACGTTTTACATGCCCTAAATTCCCACCAGTAGTGTATGAAAGTTTCAGTTGCTCCACATTCTTGCTGATATTTGCTATGGTGAATTTTAAACATTTTAGCTATTTTAGTGAATGTGTAGTGTGATTTTGTGATGTTAATTTGCATTTCCATGTGTTTATTTGCCATCCATATACCTTCTTTGGTGACATATCTGTTCAAATCTTTTCCCCCTTTAAAAATTTTTTTTCCTATTTTTATTAAGTTGTAAGAGTTCTTTACATCTAGATACCAGTCCTTTATTGGACATAGATCTGCAAATCTTTAGCCTATGGTTTGCTTTATATTTTATTAATAGTGTGCTTTAAAAAAATTATTATTTTTTTTTTGTAGATACAGGGTCTGGCTTTGTTGCCCAGGCTGGTTTCAAACTCCTGGCTTCAAGAGATCCTCCTGCCTTGGCCTCTAAAAGCGTTGGATTACAGGTATGAATCATCGTACCTAACCATTAACAGTGTCTTTCGAAGAACAATAGTTTTTAATTTTTATTAAGTCCAACATTATAGATATTATAAATTATGAAGAATAGATACCTATGATTATAAACGGTGTCTTTCATGCCCTATTTAAAAACTGTTTACCAAATCCAAGATCACTGAGGTAGTCTCATTTGTTTTCTTTTAGGATTTTTATAGTTTGAAGTTTTACCTCTAAGTCTTTGACAGTTTTGGGTTAATTTTTATATATTGGGTAATGATTGACATTTCTATATATTCTTCACTCTCTATTTGATCTGTTTGTCTATCTTGATGCCAATGCCACACTGTTTTGATTACTGTAGATCTATAGTAAGCCTTGAAATAAGGTAGTGTAGTGCTCTGTCTTTATTCTTTTTGTTTCAAAGCTTTTTGGTTATGCTAGGGCTTTTGAATTTCCATAACAATTTTAGAATCCACTTGTCAATTTGCACAAAATAGCCTGTTGGAATTTTGATTGTGAGTGCATTGTATCTAGTCATAAATGTAAAGATAATCTATATCATAGATATTATCTTATTTGTCAGAATTTGCCAGCAAACATTCTCTTATTAGCCTTTTAATATCTGTAGGATCTGTAGTGATGTCCGTCTCTGATTCTTGATGTTGGTAGTTTACATTTTCTCACTTTTCCCCCTAGATCTTTATAAAATTTGTGGATATTCTCAAAGTTCTAGCTTTTAGTTTAATTGACTTTCTACATTATTTTTCTGTTTCATTGGTTTATGTTCTTATTTTTATTTTCTTTCTTCTTTTATTTTGTATTCATTATTTTTTCTTGTTCCTTAAAGTGAAAGTTAGAGTAATTGATTTGAGACTTCTTTTCTAACAAAAGTATTTAAAATTATACATTTCCCTTTAAAAGTACCATTTTAGCAGTATCCCACACATTTTGGTGTATCCTGTTTTCCTTTTTATTCCATTCAGAATACTTTCTAATTTTTCATTGATTCGTCCTTTTGATGCATTAGTTATTTAGAAATGTCTTATTACATTTCCAAATATCAGAAAATTTTGTAAAGATTTTTATGTTACTGATTTCTAATTTAATTCCATTGTGGCCAAATAACATATTTTATATAATTTGAATCTTTTTAAATTTATGGTGACTTTTCTTATGGATTAGAACAGATTTATCTTGGTAAATGTTCTTGGTGCACTTGGAAAGAAATTGTATTTTGCTGTTGTTGGGTAAAGTGTTCTGTAAATGTTAATTAGGTAAAGTTGTTTGAAAAGTTGTCCATTTCCATATTCTAGTAACTTTTTGTCTACTTGTTCTATCACTTATTGAAAGAGATGTTGAAATATATGAAATATATGTGGATTTATCTATTTCTCCTTTTACTACTCTGAGTTTTTGCTTCACATATTTAGAATTTCTATTACTAGCTGCATAAACATTTAGGATTTCTATGTCCCCCTGATAATTTTAGTACTTTTTCCTCATGAAATGACCGCTTTTATCTTTTATCATATTTCTTACTTAAAAATCTACCTTGTCTGATATTGATACAGCCACTTCTATTTTCTTTAATTTGTACAATTATATATATATTTAAATCTTCTTATTTTAATCTGTGTCTTTATATTTTAATTTATTTCTTCTAGTAAGTTGTCTTTGTTTTCTTTGTTTTGTGTTTGTTTGACTTCCAATCTGACAATCTCTGCCTTTTCCTTGATATGTTTGTTATTTACATTTGATAATTATTAACATAATTGATACTAGTTTTTACTTATCTTATCTGTTTGCTTTTCCACTCTGTTACTGCTTTTCTGCCTTATTTTAGATTAGTTGCATATTTTTTAGATTCTATCTTTAGTTGTCTTATTAGTTAGACCTTTTTGTTTTGTATTTTTAGTGGCTACTTTATGGTTTATCATGTATATCTTTAACTTAGTACAGGCTGCCTTTAAGATATAGTATACATTTCATATAAACTACAAGAACTTTACAAGGGTATGCCCATTTTTCCCTTCCTCACCTTATTATTACTATTGTCATATACTTTACTTCTGCATATGTTATAGGTCCAATGATACATTTAAAAGTGAGACTTAAATAGCCAATTTTAAAAAAGAGATAAGTCCTTTATGTTTAAACCCACATCTTGCATTTCTTGTGCTCTTTGTTCCTTTCTACATTCAAGTTTCTAGTCGCTATCCTTTTATTTCTTCCTGAATTGCTTTTTTCCCCACATTTCTTATAGTGTAATTTTCAAGCAATGAATTCTTTTAGATTTTGTGTGACTAAGAAGGTCTTTATTTCATATTTGTTTTTGAAAGATATCTTTTCTGGGTATAGAATATTAAGTTGATTGTTTTCTTGCCTTCCCTTCCTGCCCTACCACTCGGTTTTTAAAAGATGTCACCTCATTGTCTTCTGGTTTGCATGGCTTCTGACAAGAAATCTGCAATTTTTATCTTTTTTCCTCTGTATGTAATATATCTTTTTTGGATGGCTGTTTTTTTAAGATTTTTAGTTTGTTATACATTTTAAACCATTTGATATGATACGTGTTGCTGTAATTTTCATTTCTTTTCTGCTTGACATTTTCTGAACTCTTTGGGTCTGTGTATTTATAATTTTCATCAAATTTGGAAATGTTTTAGTGATTATTTCTTAAAATATTTTGTTCTTTATTTCTTTCTCCTCCTTCTCTAGAACTCTAATTATATATCTCTTAGGTCACTCCATGTTGTCCTACCACTAACTAATAACTAGTTGTTTGCTCATTTCTTTCTGCAGTGTTTAATCTGTTTTCAATTTCATTATTTTTTTTTAAATATCAGACATTATATTTTTCATCTTAGAACTTCAATTTGGGTCTTTATAATATTTTCAATAGCTATCTTTTCATAGCCATCTTCTGAAATCTTTATAAATATCTTCAGTAAGTATCCCTATCATATTCCTGCTTTCTCCTGCCATTTTAAACATATAAAGTTTAGATATAATAGCTATTTCGTATTTGTATATAGTGCTTTTATTATCTGTGCCCTTTCTTGATCTCTTTCTATTAATTGATTTTATTCCTTATTATGGATTTTATTTTCCCATTTCTCTGCATGTCTGGTAATGTTTTTATGGGACGCTAGACTTGTGAATTTTACATTATTGGATCTTGGATTTCATTTTTAAAATATTCCTTTAAATATTTTGAGATTTGGATTGGCATACACATAAGTTACTTGAAAATAGTTTGATCCCTTTATGGCTTGCTTTGAACTTTGTTACATGACAGATGTCAGTCTATGGCTAACTTGGGCCCAATTCTGAGTCAATACTCTTCTGAGAACTCTATCTAATACCTCATATGTTATGAGGCCTTTCCACCATGGCTAGTGGGACTACTGACTATTTTGAAACTGTGTGAGCTCTGGAGATTGTTCTGCCTGCTTTTTCTACTTGTTCTTTTCCTGGCCTTCATACTTTCTTCATACGTTTTTACTGATCAGTCCTTAGCTAAAAGCTCAAAGGGAACTTGCATATCTCCAGGACTCTCTCTCCCTGGGCACTCTTCTTTCTTTGGTACTCTTATCTGTGAACTCTAGCTACCAAGGACTCTTTGAACTTTGAACCCTGTCTTCTCAACTCAATGAAATTACCAGTCACCAGGTTCCATTTAGCTCTCTCTTCCTGGATTACACCCTGTACACTCTTTATGGGCAGTAACCTGAAGCACTCATAGGGCTTACCTAGTTTGTTTCCCATGTTTCAGGGATCACTGTCCTACACTGTTGTCTGAAAACTGCTGTTTTACATATTTTCCAAGTTATTTTATTAAGTAAAAAGGATCATTCTAGTCTCTGTTACTTTCTCATGCCAGAAGTGGAAGCGAGCAATATAATTTTCATTATTACTCTTGTTAGTATGCTACTTATAATATTATATTTGCTCATAATTTGTTCCTTCATTTACATATTTACAGACCTTTATTGTTCTACTACTCTGTTCTAGATTCTATATTAATTACTGCAAACAGTTCAGGGGTCACTTTATCTGCCCCCAATGGACTGGCAGTGTAGTGACAAGGAACATTTACATACAAATAATATCAAAACTAAGCTCTGGTAAATTTTTTAATAGTCACCAATTCTTATTCCAATATGCATATTACTTTGCAATGTGACCTTGGCACTCCACTTCACTTCTCATCCTTAAATCTGGACTAGGCTTCTGAAGTGGAAATGGTATCATGTGAGTTTTGCAGCCCGAGCCTCAAGAGACCTTGAAGCTTCCACTTTCACCCTCTTGTAATGCTATACTGAGATCTCCATGTAAGGACATCAGGGTGACTTAATGGAGGATATAAGGTCACCTAGAAGAGAATCAAGGCCCCCTAGTCAGTAGCCATCGGCAACTTCTAGACCAGCTGACCCTCAAGTTGAGTGCAACTTCAGAAGTGAGCATGGAGAAGACCAGCAGAAGGGCATCACAGCCAATCTACAGGATCACAAAAAATAATAAATTATTTTTCTTAAGCCACTGAATTTTGGAGTCTAACTGAAAAAAAAAAAGCATCGTTATGTCCTCCTAGGAAATGTCTACAATAGCTCCACACACAGGAATAGTTGCCATCTGTGACATTTGAGGCATTTGTTTTTCAGGCCATTCATTTGATGCTCAATGAACATTATTATTATTTTTTTTTTTTTTGCCATGGGCCACATAATCTATCACATTTGTCTCCTTGACTGAGTCAGGAGCTTTTTAAAGCCTTTTTCTTAAATGCATTCCCCATGCTTTGGCAGGAGTGGTAGTTAAAAAAAAATTGATGACATTGATAAAAAATTTTTTAAAATTATATTTCAACCAACTTATGAACTATCCTGGGCAGTTTGGTACAATAGATTCTATAAATACTTATGGGGATCCTATGAAGTGTTATGCACTGCGCTTTCAGAAACATTAGTGTTGTTGTTGTTAGTATAATCATCATAACTATTATTATTTAAATGATCACAATAACTTTATGAGGAGGTTAGCTTTATCTTTATTTTATATTTACAGTATTTGAGACTCAGAGAAGTGAAATCTTTGTTTCAAATACACACAATTCACAAGTGGCAGAGCTGAAATAAAAGCCCAGGATCCTGACTCTTTGTAATAGCTTCTCAGAAACAGGCAGGCAGATAAGATGACTGTCATATCATCTCTGCTGGGGAGGCCAGTTGGAATGAAGGCACTGTAGAGCCCCTTCCTTCTTGGATCTTGGAGGAACATGTGTTATAGGAAATAAGAGTTAACAAAGGGCAGCTGAGGAGTAGGATGTAAGGCCACACTGCATTCGGATAACAGCCCTCCTCAGTCATCACAGCCTGCTTTCCCAGGGAGGAGCAGTGTTAGACTGATGTTACCCTTATTTATGACCATTTGACTTCTTTCCTTACTGAGCCCCATGGCCTAGTCTCAGGCAGCAGCAACACAAGGTCATCCAGTGGCATGCTTTCCAGCCAATACAGGGAGATCATTTGGGGTAAAGAGGATCACTGGCTGGAAAAAGTGGGCTATTTTGACACAATGTTTTGGGTGTTCTTGATGCAACTGCACTACGAATATGAGGTTCCTGTGACCTTCTGGGAGAAAGCAATTTGGATTGTCCCCATAAGGGAAATGGAATATTAAAATGACAGAAATATATATGAGCTTTTTAAAAAAAAGATTATGATTTTCCATTTAGAAAAGATCCAGGATCTTTTAAGGCACATGTAGAAATAAATATAAAAGAAAAATGGAAAGAAATGGAGGAGAGGGAAGTGGCCATAATTTTCAAAAGCTTGAAGAATTTAGTTGAGTGGCTGCAGAAAAGTTTATTGATTCCATTAATGATAATAATAATGTTAATTATAACTAATATATATTGAGAACTAACTTTGTACCAGGTGTTATGTGAAACCTCTGGTTTAATAGTAGTAAAATTTTAAAAAGAACCAGATATGTCTTTGCTCATAAAATTTGCAATCTAATGGAAGGAGACGTACTTTAAACAATAAAATACATAATTCCAAGTTATTATAGAGCTATGAAGAAAGAATGGGATGCTATGATTAGAAATATAATGGGGAACATGTAAATTGGATTAGGGGGTCAGGAAAAGCTTCTCTGAGGGAGTAAGATTTGACATGATTTATAGTCCTTTGGACACAGGAAGGGGAACATCACACTCCGGGGACTGTTGTGGGGTGGGGGGAGGGGGGAGGGACAGCATTAGGAGATACACCTAATGCTAAATGAGGAGTTAATGGGTGCAGGAAATCAACATGGCACATGGATACATATGTAACAAACCTGCACATTGTGCACATGTACCCTAAAACCCTAAAGTATAATAAAAAAAAATAAATAAATAAATAAAATCAAAAAAAAAAAAAAAAGATTTGACATGAGCCCTAAAGCCTTGGAGACCAGAAAAAATAGATCCAATGGAAACAGTCTGGATTTGTGGTGGACATAAGAAAAAGATATTAAAATGCTAGGAGATAAAGTTCTGGCATGGCTTTCAAATGGTTTGGTTAAGAAGCTTCCAGCCCTGCAAGTAATTGCAAACAGTGAGAAGACTTTTCTGAAATCAAGCAGCTAGAAAAGATGACTTCTCCATGTCGCCTGTAGAGACAGGATTCCACAGCCGTGACTGATCTCCATTCAGGACAAATGGAATGGAAGCACAGGTAACAAGCCATTGATTATGAGGGGCTATCAGGGTCATCCTCTCACCTCCTCAAGGTGGCTTTATACAATACTATGCTTTATAAAACTCTAGTGGCAGTATTTATATTTTCTGTAAAACAAGCCTTAATTCTCAAACATTTAAAAATCTGTCCTCCAGGAAACATTTTAAGAACCACCAAAGAGAAATAGGCAGGCTGCGCTGACCAGCCCAATAGACCACAAACTGGGCTGATTCTGCAGTGAGTCACTAACCTCTAGCGCTCAGTGTTCCCCTTGGAGGAAAGAGAACAGCCATTGCAAACTGTTGTCTGAGAACTTAATAATTAACGGTTTGCAAAAAGTGTCACTCTGTTTCTGGCAGAGCTCTGCTCTTTTTGGCATTGGAGTGGAAGATCAGCCGGAGGGCAGGTCAGTGGCAGTCTGGAGTGATTCTCAGTGGGAACTGGCCGAGCGTATAATTATATCATGAGTCAAGCTCTCTCCAGGGATGTAAAATGACCAGAGGAAAATGAAGTAACATTATATCCCACATGAATAGAGGCACTGGTGGAGTAAGCTGACTCCTGAGAAAGAAAACCAGGCCAAGAAGTTTCCCAGCACTTAAATGTCTTATGACTTGTCCCTGTGCCCCTTCTCTTAAAATGAAGAGATTCTATGGGCACAATTTATGCCTTTGCCTTCAACCCAGAGGAGCAAGTGACCAGAGACAACAATCCACATGGATAGATAATTTTGATAAACAAAATGCCATTTAGCTGAAAAACTCCTTGTGTCATTTAGCTCCAAAAAAGAACTGTTTATTCAAGAAGAAATTAGACTGACAAATGTTGTGGTGGGAGTTAAAAAATATTTTTTCCTCACTAAACCACTTCCAAAGGTATATTTTTATGTGTCCAGGAATAGCAGTCTGTTTGTCTTGCTTGTGCTTGTTCCCCCTCTCGTTTCTTTTTGGTCAACATCCAAAGAAGAATTAGTCCTTTGAACAGTGGCAATGTAGTAGCTGAAGCCAAATTAGTATGAATGGTACTGGCTGCCCCTCCCAATCCCCACTGCCTCTGCTTACCAGATGATATAATTAGCCAGGGGACTTTTGATCAGTTCATCAAAGAAAAACAGTTATAGGGCAGTCCCAGCATGGGTTATGGGGTAAGAAACATCAAAATAGGAGTGACAAGCTTTTATGATGATTTCCAAAAAGGGTTATTTTAGACAGAAAGTGCAGAAACAGAAAAATGCTCTGAGAGGGGAAGAATAAATAGAATTTGATATTTACCTCTCGTTAATCATTAGCAATATTTCTGAAGAAAGCAAGCAGTAAGCTTGTGACAAAGCTTGGGAGCTGAGGGACAGTGTCTCAAGGAGAAAGCACAGTAGAGGGCGGAGTCTGTCAGATACACTTCGGGAAGTCACTCAAGATAAATATCTAAAGTTTAGTTTCTATTTGTTCAATGTTCAATATGAACATTAAGATTATTTACTTAGGGATGAGGAGTAAAGTGTTGAAGCAGAAAGAGGAGGAGTATTTGAAAGAGACTGGGGATTTTGATTTTATATCCACCCCTGGGAAGTGGTTGTCCTTGCAGGGAAATTTTCCTTTCAGAAAGAAGTAAGTGGTGGGTGGGCGATAGGATAAATAGGAACACATCTACACCTTCTCACCCTCAAAATAAAAATGAAGGCCACTTGGAATTACTAGTGCTCTCATGTGAATATCTCTGAAGTGATGATAGTACTAAATCAGTCAGTCAGCACTGACTGGCTGCCTGCTTGATACTGAACGCAGTTCCTATAAAAAGGAACTGGAGCATACAAGGACCTTGTAAGAAAAAGCCTGTGGCTAATAGAGTTGTCAGTGTGTAGTGTACTACTTCCTAATGAAAGACCTAGAAGAAACTGAGTAAGTCCTCTTGCCTCTGCCTTTGCACCCTCTGCTCCAGTCCACACTGAAAATATCCTCAGTGATGTTACAAGTGTTGAGAATGTGAAGTTAAATGATCCAAACAGATCACTCAGTGGAGAGCCATCTACTTATGTCTTTTTCATCGGCCATAATTCCAACTCCTAGAGCTTCAGTTCTATAAATCTTAAAAGAATTTTTAGGTTTTCAAAGTCATTTACTATCGTATTTCTTAAAAGATAATTTTTTCTCTTACATTTCACTTGTCCAAAATTAAGATGCACCTTGAAATCAACTGATATGTATATTTAACCTGGAAGAAGTGTTTTCATTCCCTCTTGTGCAGTTAGGAAGCCGATGAAATTAGTTTAACATCAAGGAACAAGGTGAAAGGTAAATAGACCTCTGAGGCAAGGACCTTAAGGTGTGTTATGGTCTGAATTGTGTCCCCCTGCTCTCCAAATTCATATGTTCAAGTTCTAGACCCCAGTACTTGAATATAGGGGCTTTAAGAGGTAAAATGTGGTCATTAGGGTGGGCCCTAATCCAATGTGGCTAGTGTCATTATAAGAAAATAAAATTAGGAAAGACAGATATGCACAGAGCAAAAATCTGAAGACACAGGGAGAAGATGGCCATCTACAAGCCAAGGAGAGAGGCTCCAGGAAGAAACCAAACTTGTGTCAATCAGCTTGGGCTGTTGTAACAAAATACCATAGTCTGGGTGGCTTATCCAACAGGAATTTATTTCTCACAATTCTGAAGACTGAGAAGACCAAGATCAAGGGACTAGTGAATTCAGTTCCCCAGTGAGGTCTCTCTTCCTGGCTTGCAGATGACCATGTTCTCCCCGTGTCCTCATGTGATGGAGACAAAGCTCTAGTGTCTCTCCCTCTTCTTATAAGGGCACTAATCCCGACATGAAGGCTCCACCCTCATTACCTCATACAAAACTAATAATCTCCCATAGGCCCCAATGCCATTGCATTGGAGATTAGGGCTTCAACATATGAATTTTGGAGAGGGAGCACAATTCAGTCCATGGCATACTTTGATCTTGGTCTTCTGCCTCCAAAACTGTGAGGAAATAAATTTCTGTTGTTTAACCCACCTAGACTGTGGTGTTTTGTTATGGCAGCCCTAGAAAACTAATATAAGGTGTTGGTTGCATACTAGAGCAGAATGAGCCTGACAGGCAGTGGGGCCAGTCGGGAGAGACCCATGGGGCTAAGAGAGGACACAGGAGACTGTCGTAATCTGCTCAAGCTGCTATTACAAAATATCTGGGACTGGATAATTTAGAAAGAAGAGAAATTTATTTTCTCACAGTTCTAGGGACCGGGAAGTTCAAGATCAAGGTGCTGGCAGGTTCAGTGTCTCTGAAGGCTACTCTGTGGTTCCAAGATGATGCCTTGATTCTTCACATGACAGAAAGGAAAAAAGCTGAAAAAGGTACATATGAGGCCTTTTTTATAAAAGCCTCCATTCCATTAACTTAGGCTTCACTTTCATGATTTAGTCACCTCCTAAAGACCCCCATCTCTTAATCCTATCATATTGGTGACTACATTTCAATACAGAAATTTGGGAGGGGAGTGAACATTCAAACCTTAGTAGGGACAATAGAAAAATAAGTTCAAAATTATTCAAATGTCAAAGAATGGATTTTTCTCATATGTCAGATCTGTCTGCAAAGAAGAACCTCAGCTCCTTCTCTAACTTCATGGAAGGATGGTGGAATATTGTACCTAGATAACTGTCCTTAGTTTTGTCATTTTGCTTTGTCATAAAACATCAGCCCTTTCAGGATGCCTGCTCTATTTCCATAACTTTGTTCTGACTGGTCAGTTTTTCCTTCTTATTTTACCCCATGATGGCTTTTTCTATATAAAGCCAAGAAAATGGGTCAATTCTGTCAAGTCAGTTGGAAAAATAGACCATTCGGATTGGTTGATAATATCCAGGTACACTCTTAGACACTGTCCTGAAAAGAGCCATTTTTCCATGCCCCCTTCCTTTTGGAGCTGAAGTTTTTTTTTTTCTTCTGAATATTACCTTTTAAGTATTATCAAAAGATTATTTATAGGATCTCTGAAAAATAGCTTTGGATGCTCTTGGTAGAGGAGATGTGGTAGGAATCAAATTAGACTGGGTCACAAGGGAAAGTGTCTGTAAGAATATGAATGGGACCCGGGGCAAATAAAAATTAAAGAGAAACCAGACTCGAGCTGCACTTTCTCTATTTTGCCAAGTTAGACTTGGATTATGTCATCATATGTAATTTCAAGGAATGGGCAAACCAGTTTGGATAAAACAAAAAGTGATCGGATTTGTTTCCTAAAATGTAAATTGAATCATAGAGAGAAAATTTTCTTGGATGCAAAATAAATGTCCCTGATAGCTTCCCCCCATTATTAATTCTTATAAGCCTTATTAATTTTCATCCTAAATGAGATACAAAATGCTGGAATTACATAAATATTATCATTTCCGGGTTATGTGTAATTTTCTCACTCTTTGGTATCAATATTATATTTCATGCAACTAAAGGTAAAATTTTTCTCCTTACCTATAGTGCAGGATATATCCCATATGGTATGTCTTGTCTTTCCACCTACAATTCCATTTCTCCTGTATATCCTAAAGGGAAGTCCTGAGTACTTCATAGATGTATCAGTTTGCTATTGCTGTGTAACAAACCAATTCGAAACTTAGTAGCTTAAAGCAACAAAAATCTACCTAGCTCATGATTCTGTGGGTCAGCAATTTAGGCTGGGCTCGCTGGGTAGTACTGTTTATCTGGGCCAATCTTGGCTGATCTTGCCATGGATTCACTTACGCTTCTGTAGTCAATTGGCATAATAGCTGAGGGCTGCTTGATTGTTAGCTGAGTGTCTCAGCTCTCCTCCAGCAGAATAGCCTGTGCTTGCTCTCATGGTAGCTGGTTCCATGAGTGGCAAGCAGGCAAGCTTCAATACACAAGTGCTTCTAATGCCTCTGCTTGTATCACAACTGCTAATGTCCTATGAACCAAAATAAGTCACATGGCTAAAGCTAGAGTCAGTGTGAGAGGACACTGTCAAAGGATATAAGGAAGAGTGAATAAATTTGAGCTGTTACTGCAATCTACAGTGTAGGCATTTAAAAGGTTTGTTTGATAATGAAAGTCAAAAGGTACCTGATTTTCCTACTCTTATAATTAACTGTGTAGACAAATATATTGGAACAAATGAAACACAAAGGCACTTGACACTATGTGGAAAAAAACTATCTATTATGCAAGTTACAAGGATATTTGTTTCCTTTCATACATACTTATTTGAGGAGAGTGTGAACTGAGAGGATGTGGGAAATCTAAAAGGACACATCATTGTTTACTCTTTTGGGGAAAGAGTCCAGAGCAATTACTAAAGCCACCAGGGCAATTAGAGACCCTGAGGGAACCCTGGTCACATTTTTTGGCTTTGGTAGAAAGTCGCTGGAAAAAATGAGTCCACCATGGTCAGGCCAGAAAATCTCAGATCACTTTACCTTTGGGCACTCCACACCCATATACCAAACCATGGTGTCTTAGAGTCTGTATGTGACAGTAAGTCTATCTCATTGTTTTCTCCACATTCTGGTGTGGCCTGGGAACTAACTGTGTTATGTCTGTTATTTAGGAGGGGCATCCCTGGGGTGGAGCACCAGCTTCAAAGATAGGTGGCAGGAAAAGAAAGGCTCACTGACTTTTGGCAGTGTAAATCCTGAGTTATCATCGGCAGCCTGATGTAGTGGTGGTAACAGGGAGTCTGGCATAGGAAGCTCATTAGAACCTGAAGCTAATGGACCCAGTGGCATTGGCTAGGGTCCTGTTAAATTCATTTTCCTTCACACAGGGAAACATTCTCTTCAGGGGACCAAGGCAGCCATCTTGGTCTTGTGAGCTTGTGTCCCAGTCCCTGGGTGAGAGTAGGAGTGGGTTAGCACCAGCCAGAGCCATCACTGGCAGGCTGTCTCAGTGGAAGTATCTCAGGGATGATGGGCCGCAACACTGAATATTCCCAAGAGGATTGGAAGCAAAGGAAGCGGAGCCATGTCTTGATGAATTCAATGATTGTGGATAATCAGGATCATTCAGATTCAGACTTTCTTCCTCACTAGCTGATCATTCACATGAATAACTTAGATAATGACCTTCCTTGACCTCTTTTTTTTTTTTTCTTTAAGTACAGTTTTTAGTTTAAGTCTGGAGGTCTCAAGTCAAGATCCAGATAATTAATTTGACACTTGAATTTGATTCTTATAGGCAGGTAGTTCCAACACATCTAAATACAAAACCCTTTCATTACATTAGTTTTTCATGCTACTTTATTATTTTTAAATATACTTTATTTTTTGGGACAGTTATACATTTATAGAAAGAGGCTACCAGACACCACACATGTAATTTTTCCTGTATTGACATCTTGCATTAGTACAGTACATTTGTTACAATTAATGAATCAATATTGATCACTATTAATTAAAACACATAGTTTGTTCAGATTTCCTGTTTTTACCTATTGTTATTTTTCTGCTCCAGGATCCTATTCAGAATACCACATTATGTTTAATTGTCATGTCTCCTTAGGCTCCTCTTGGCTGTCACAGTTTCTAAGACTTTCTTTGGTTTTGATGGCCTTGACAGTTTTGAGAAGAACTGGTCAGGAATTTCATAAAATGTCCTTATACTGGAAATTGTCTGATGTTTTTCTCATGATTAGACTGGGTTATGCGTTCTTGAGAGGAAGACCACACAGAAAAAGTGCCATTTGCATCATATGTTGATAATGTGCCACATGCAGGGTACATTATCAATAGGACTGATTATCACTGTTGATGTTGACCTCCATCACTTAGCTCAGGTAATGTTTATCAGGTTTCTCCATTGTTTAGTCATTCTTTTCCTGTTCCATTCTGTACTCTTTGGAAGGAAGTCACTGTGTCCAGCCCACAGCTGAGGAGTGGGAGTTGCGTTCTCCCTCCTTGAGGACAGAATATCTGCAATTCTACGTGGGAGATTTGTCTCTTCTCCTCTATTTATTCATTCGTTTTTTAAACGAATAAAATGAATAAATAATGAATAAATGAATGAAATGAATAAATAAATTCATTCAATCATTTACTTATATCAGTATGGACTCATAGGTATTTTTCTACTTTTAGTTATAATCCAACACTGTATTCTGTTCCTTAAGTTGTTCCAAGTTTGGCCATTAGGAGTCCTTTCAGGTGGCTACTTTGCTTCTTTGACATACCCCCGTTAATATGTGTGTGTACGTATATATGTATGTATGTATGTATTTATTTATTTTAGCACTTCTTACTTTCTGATATTACAAAATGCTTCAAGATCATCTTGTGTCTTTTCTGCACCAGTCCTAGAATCAGCCATTTCTTCAAGGAGCCCAGGTTCCTTTTATTGCAGAATGATATTAGAAAGCAAGATCTTGGTGCATAGATTACTTGTTGCTACTGGAGTGTCTTCGATTCTAGGCCCTTTCAGCTAATAGAGTTAGGAAATATATGTGGTATACTAACCCATGTACACGTATCTATATATCTTTCTATTGTAACTATTTGTATCTATATTAAGCTAAGTGTGGGTTCGTACTGATATCTTTAATGCTAAGCATTACCACATGGGTTATTCTAGCTGTTCCCCTTACTTATCTATACAATCCCACTTCAACAATGAGCAATCTGGTTCTCAACATCCCCATTTAAGTTTACGCTATGTGCTAAAGTTCCGTTTATTAATTGCTAAGTTCCAGTATACATAGATATGAGCATCAGAATATTTAACCCATACCCACCTGGGAAATAGCTTCATCCTTTAGAGTACAGTGATTATGTGCAGTTTCTTTTGTCTCTAGTTTTACTCAGATCATTTCTAGAATTACATGAGTCAGTACCATTTTCCTCATCCTTTTCAGTGAGGTTTCATAAATTCATAAAAGTTTATGTTATTGCTGCCTGCTTTCCTTTCTGAGCTCTTCCAACATTCTAAATGATTTTTAAAATTTTGCCTACATGTAGGTTACCTTTTGTGCTATTAAGCTCATTGGGTTTTGAAAGATTCATAATGTCATATATCTATCATTACAGTATCATACAGAATAGCTTCACTGTCCTAAAAACAGCCCCTGAACCCTATCTATTCAATCCTCTTCTTTTCCTCTTTTTTTTTTTTTTCTTTCTTTTTTTTTTTTTTAATTATACTTTAGGGTTTTAGGGTACATGTGCACAATGTGCAGGTTTGTTACATATGTATCCATGTGCCATGTTGATTTCCTGCACCCATTAACTCGTCATTTAGCATTACGTGTATCTCCTAATGCTGTCCCTCCCCCCTCCCCCCACCCCACAACAGTCCCTGGAGTGTGATGTTCCCCTTCCTGTGTCCATGAGTTCTCATTGTTCAATTCCCACCTATGAGTGAGAACATGCGGTGTTTGGTTTTTTGTCCTTGCGATAGTTTACTGAGAATGATGTTTTCCAGTTTCATCCATGTCCCTACAAAGGACACGAACTCATCATTTTTTATGGCTGCATAGTATTCCATGGTGTATATGTGCCACATTTTCTTAATCCAGTCTATCGTTGTTGGACATTTGGGTTGGTTCCAACTCTTTGCTATTGTGAATAGTGCCGCAATAAACATACGTGTGCATGTGTCTTTATAGCAGCATGATTTATAGTCCTTTGGGTATATACCCAGTAATGGGATGGCTGGGTCAAATGGTATTTCTAGTTCTAGATCCCTGAGGAATCGCCACACTGACTTCCACAATGGTTGAACTAGTTTACAGTCCCACCAACAGTGTCAAAGTGTTCCTATTTCTCCACATCCTCTCCAGCACCTGTTGTTTCCTGATTTTTTAATGATGGCCATTCTAACTGGTGTGAGATGGTATCTCACTGTGGTTTTGATTTGCATTTCTCTGATGGCCAGTGATGATGAGCATTTCTTCATGTGTTTTTTGGCTGCATAAATGTCTTCTTTTGAGAAGTGTCTGTTCATGTCCTTTGCCCACTTTTTGATGGGGTTGTTTGTTTTTTTCTTGTAAATTTGTTTGAGTTCATTGTAGATTCTGGATATTAGCCCTTTGTCAGATGAGTACGATGCAAAAATTTACTCCCATTGTGTAGGTTGCCTGTTCACTCTGATGATAGTTTCTTTTGCTGTGCAGAAGCTCTTTAGTTTAATGAGATCCCATTTGTCGATTTTGGCTTTTGTTGCCATTGCTTTTGGTGTTTTAGACATGAAGTCCTTGCCCACGCCTACGTCCTGAATGGTATTGCCTAGGTTTTCTTGTAGGATTTTAATGGTTTTAGGTCTAACATATAAGTCTTTAATCCATCTTGAATTAATTTTTGTATAAGGTGTAAGGAAGGGATCCAGTTGCAGCTTTCTACATATGGCTAGCCAGTTTTCCCAGCACCATTTATTAAATAGGGAATCCTTTCCCCATTTCTTGTTTTTGTCAGGTTTGTCAAAGATCAGATAGTTGTAGCTATGCGGCATCATTTCTGAGGGCTCTGTTCTGTTCCATTGATCTATGTCTCTGTTGTGGTACCAGTACCATGCTGTTTTGGTTACTGTAGCCTTGTAGTATAGTTTAAAGTCAGGTAGCGTGATGCCTCCAGCTTTGTTCTTTTGGCTTAGGATTGACTTGGCGATGCGGGCTCTTTTTTGGTTCCATATGAACTTTAAAGTAGTTCTTTCCAATTCTGTGAAGAAAGTCATTGGTAGCTTGATGGGGATGGCATTGAATCTATAAATGACCTTGGGCAGTATGGCCATTTTCACGATATTGATTCTTCCAACCCATGAGCATGGAATGTTCTTCCATTTGTTTGTATCCTCTTTTATTTCATTGAGCAGTGGTTTGTAGTTCTCCTTGAAGAGGTCCTTCACATCCCTTGTAAGTTGGATTCCTAGGTATTTTATTCTCTTTGAAGCAATTGTGAATGGGAGTTCACTCATGATTTGGCTGTCTGTTTGTCTGTTATTGGTGTACAAGAATGCTTGTGATTTTTGTACATTAATTTTGTATCCTGAGACTTTGCTGAAGTTGCTAATCAGCTTAAGGAGATTTTGGGCTGAGACAATGGGGTTTTCTAAATATACAATCATGTCATCTGCAAACAGGGACAATTTGACTTCCTCTTTTCCTAATTGAATACCCTTTATTTCCTTCTCCTGCCTGATTGCTCTGGCCAGAACTTCCAGCACTATGTTGAATAGGAGCGGTGAGAGAGGGCATCCCTGTCTTGTGCCAGTTTTCAGAGGGAATGCTTCCAGTTTTTGCCCATTCAGTATGATATTGGCTGTGGGTTTGTTGTAGATAGCTCTTATTATTTTGAGATACGTCCCATCAATACCTAATTTATTGAGAGTTTTTAGCATGAAGGGTTGTTGAATTTTGTCAAAGGCCTTTTCTGCATCTATTGAGATAATCATGTGGTTTTTGTCTTTGGTTCTGTTTATATGCTGGATTACATTATTGATTTGCGTATGTTGAACCAGCCTTGCATCCCAGGGATGAAGCCCACTTGATCATGGTGGATAAGCTTTTTGATGTGCTGCTGGATTCGGTTTGCCAGTATGTTATTGAGGATTTTTGCATCAATGTTCATCAAGGATATTGGTCTGAAATTCTCTTTTTTGGTTATGTCTCTGCCAGGTTTTGGTATCAGGACGATGCTGGCTTCGTAAAATGTGTTAGGGAGGATTCCCTCTTTTTCTATCGATTGGAATAGTTTCAGAAGCAATGGTACCAGTTCCTCCTTGTACCTCTGGTAGAATTCAGCTGTGAATCCATCAGGTCCTGGACTCTTTTTGGTTGGTAAGCTATTGATTATTGCCACAATTTCAGAACCTGTTATTGGTCTATTCAGAGATTCAACTTCTTCCTGGTTTAGTCTTGGGAGGGTGTATTTGTCGAGGAATTTATCCATTTCTTCTAGATTTTCTAGTTTATTTGCATAGAGGTGTTTGTAGTATTCTCTGATGGTAGATTGTATTTCTGTGGGATTGGTGGTGATATCCCCTTTTTCGTTTTTTATTGCATCTATTTGATTCTTCTCTCTTTTCTTCTTTATTAGTCTTGCTAGCGGTCCATCAATTTTGTTGATCTTTTCAAAAAACCAGCTCCTGGATTCATTAATTTTTTGAAGGGTTTTTTGTGTCTCTATTTCCTTCAGTTCTGCTCTGATTTTAGTTATTTCTAGCCTTCTGCTAGCTTTTGAATGTGTTTGCTCTTGCTTTTCTAGTTCTTTTAATTGTGATGTTAGGGTGTCAATTTTGGATCTTTCCTGCTTTCTCTTGTGGGCATTTAGTGCTATAAATTTCCCTCTACACACTGCTTTGAATGTGTCCCAGAGATTCTGGTATGTTGTGTCTTTGTTCTCATTGGTTTCAAAGAACATCTTTATTTCTGCCTTCATTTCATTATGTACCCAATAGTCATTCAGGAGCAGGTTGTTCAGTTTCCATGTAGTTGAGCGGTTTTGACTGAGTTTCTTAATCCTGAGTTCTAGTTTGATTGCACTGTGGTCTGAGAGACAGTTTGTTATAATCTCTGTTCTTTTACATTTGCTGAGAAGAGCTTTACTTCCAACTATGTGGTCAATTTTGGAATAGGTGTGGTGTGGTGCTGAAAAAAATGTATATTCTGTTGATTTGGGGTGGAGAGTTCTGTAGATGTCTATTAGGTCCACTTTATGTAGAGCTGAGTTCAATTCCTGGATATCCTTGTTAACTTTCTGTCTCGTTGATCTGTCTAATGCTGACAGTGGGGTGTTAAAATCTCCCATTATTATTGTGTGGGAGTTTAAGTCCCTTTGTAGGTCACTGAGGACTTCCTTTATGAATCTGGGTCCTCCTGTGTTGGGTGCATATATATTTAGGATAGTTAGCTCTTCTTGTTGAATTGATCCCTTTACCATTATGTAATGGCCTTCTTTGTCTCTTTTGATCTTTGTTGGTTTAAAGTCTATTTTATCAGAGACTAGGGTTGCAACCCCTGCCTTTTTTTGTTTCCCAGTTGCTTGATAGATCTTCCTCCATCCCTTTATTTTGAGTCTATGTGTGTCTCTGCACGTGAGATGGGTTTCCTGAATACAGCACACTGATGGGTCCTGACTCCTTATCCAGTCTGCCAGTCTGTGTCTTTTGATTGGAGCATTTAGCCCATTTACATTTAACGTGAATATTGTTATGTGTGAATCTGATTCTGTCATTATGATGTTAGTTGGTTATTTTGCTCGTTAGTTGCTATAGTTTCTTCCTAGCCTCGATGGTCTTTACAATTTGGCATGTTTTTGCAGGGGCTGGTACCGGTTCTTCCTTTCCATGTTTAGTTCTTCCTTCAGGAGCTCTTTTAGGGCAGGCCTGGTGGTGACAAAATCACTCAGCGTTTGCTTGTCTGTAAAGTATTTTATTTCTCCTTCACTTATGAAGCTTAGTTTGGCGGGATAGGAAATTCTGGGTTGAAAATTCTTTTCTTTAAGAATGTTGAATATCGGCCCCCACTCTCTTCTGGCTTGTAGAGTTTCTGCTGAGAGATCAGCTGTTAGTCTGATGGGCTTCCCTTTGTGGGTAACCCTACCTTTCTCTCTGGCTGCCCTTAACAATTTTTCCTTCATTTCAACTTTGGTGAATCTGACAATTATGTGTCTTGGAGTTGCCCTTCTCGAGAAGTATCTTTGTGGCGTTCTCTGTATTTCCTGAATCTGAATGCTGGCCTGCCTTGCTAGATTGGGGAAGTTCTCCTGGATAATATCCTGCAGAGTGTTTTCCAACTTGGTTCCATTCTCCCCATCATTTTCAGGTACACCAATCAGACGTAGGTTTGGTCTTTTCACATAGTCCCAAATTTCTTGGAGGCTTTGTTCATTTCTTTTTATTCTTTTTTCTCTAAACTTCCCTTCTCTCTTCATTTCATTCATTTCATCTTCTATCAGCGATACCCTTTCTTCCAGTTGATCGCATCTGCTACTGAGGCTTCTGCATTCTTCGCGTAGTTCTCGAAACTTGGCTTTCAGCTCCATCATCTCCTTTAAGCCCTTCTCTCCATTGGTTATTCTAGTTATCCATTCTTCTAATTTTTTTTCAAAGTTTTTAACTTCTTTGCTATTGTTTTGAATTTCCTCTCGTAGCTCAGAGTAGTTTGATCGTCTGAAGCCTTCTTCTCTCAACTCATCAAAGTCATCCTCCATCCAGCTTTGTTCTGTTGCTGGTGAGGAACTGCATTCCTTTGGAGGAGGAGAGGTGCTCTGTTTTTTAGAGTTTCCAGTTTTTTTGGTCTGTTTTTTCCCCCATCTTTGTGGTTTTGTGTACTTTTTGTCTTCGATGATGGTGATGTACAGATGGGTTTTTGGTGTGGATGTCCTTTCTGTTTGTTAATTTTCCTTCTACCAGACAAGACCCTCAGCTGCAGGTCTGTTGGAGTTTACTAGAGGTCCACTCCAGACCCTGTTTGTCTGGGTGTCAGCACTGGTGGCTGCAGAACAGCGGATTTTCGTGAGACCACAAATTCAGCTGTCTGATAGTTCCTCTGAAAGTTTTGTCTCAGAGGAGTACCCGGTTGAATGAGGTGTCAGTCTGTCCCTACTGGGGGGGTGCCTCCCAGTTAGGCTGCTCAGGGGTGAGGGACCCACTTTAGGAGGCAGTCTGTCCGTTCTCAGATCTCCAGCTGCGTGCTGGGAGAACCACTACTCTCTTCAAAGCTGTCAGTCAGACAGGGACATTTAAGGCTGTGGAGGTTCTCACTGAGTTTTTGGTTGTCTGTGCCCTGCCCCCAGAGGTGGAGCCTACAGAGGCAGGCAGGCCTCCTTGAGCTGTGGTGGGCTCCACCCAGTTCGAGCTTCCTGGCTGCTTTGTTTACCTACGCAAGCCTGGGCAATGGCGGGCGCCCCTCCCCCAGCCTCGTTGCCGCCTTGCAGCGTGATCTCAGACTGCTGTGCTAGCAATCAGCAAGACTCTGTGGGCATAGGACCCTCCGAGCCAGGTGCGGGACACAAACTCCTAGTGTGCCGTTTTCCAGGCCCGTTGGAAAAGCGCAGTATTAGGACGGGACTGACCCGATATTCCAGGTGCCGTCTGTTTCCCCTTTCTTTGACTAGGAAAGGGAACTCCCTGACCCCTTGCTCTTCCCGAGTGAGGCAATGCCTCGCCCTGCTTCGGCTCGCGCACAGTGCACTTCACCGACTGTCCTGAACCCACTGTTAGGCACTCCCTAGTGAGATGAAACCGGTACCTCAAGCAGAAATGCAGAAATCACCCGTCTTCTGTGTCGCTGGGGCTGGGAGCTGGAGACCGGAGCTGTTCCTATTCGGCCATCTTGGCTCCACCACCCCTTCTTTTCCTCTTAAACCCAGGCAACCACTGGTATTTTTATTGTCTCTAAGTTTGCCTTTTCAAAAGTGTCATATAATTGCAATTACAGTATAAAGACTTTCAGGTTGCCTTCTTTTACTTAGTAATATAAATTTAAAGTTTATTCATATGTTTTCATAGCTTAATAATGCATTCTTTGTTACAGAATAACATTCTATCTAATGGATACTCTACAGTTTGTTTATCCATTTATTAATATTTATTGAAGAACATCTTTGTTGCTTGTAATTTTGAGTGATTATGAATAAAGCTTCTAAAAATATTCATCTGTAGGTTTTTGTGTGGAAATAATTTTGCAGATCAGTTGGGTTAATACCTTGGAACTTGACTGTGGAATCACAGGACACTATGGTCTGAATGTGTCTCCCAAAATTTGTGTGTTGGAAACAATTCCCAATGCAACAGTTTTGGGATATGAGGCCTAATGGGAGGCATTTGGGTCATGAAGACTCTGTCTTTAGGAATGAATTAATGCTATTACGAAAAGGGCTTGTGGGAGTGAGTTTCCTCTTTTGCCCTTCAGCCTTCCGCCATGTGAGGCTGCAAGAAGCCCACACCTGATGTTGGTGCCTTGATTTTGGACTTCCCAGACTTTAGAACTGTGAGAAATAAATATCTATTCTTCTTAAACTATCTAGTCTGTGGCATTCTGTTACAGTATCACAAATGCACAGAGACATATGGCATGATTATGTTTAGCTTTGTGAGAAAACACCAAACTGTTTTCCAAAGTGGCTTCATCCTCTTAGCAATGAACGAGCATTCCTATTTCTCTGCCAGTAATTTACATTGTTTGTGTTTTAAGATTTTAGTTATTCTAATATATATATTATGGTATCTCATTATTGTTTTCACTTGCAATTCCCTAATGACAAATGACAAACGATGTTGAGCATTTTTTTCTTTTGGTATGCTTTTTTTTTTTAAGTCTGTATATCTTCTGTGGTGATATATCAGGTCTTTTGCTTACTTTTAATTAAAGTTTTTTCTTTTTTGTTAGTTTTAAGAGTATTTTTTGTATATTTTAAACACAAGACCTTTATCAAATATGTGTGTTGCAAATAATTTCTTCAAGGTTTGGCGTATCTTTCATTCTCTTTACAGTATATGTTGTAGGGCAAAAGTTTTGATTTTAATAAAGTCCAATATATCATTTTTTTCTTTCATGGAGTATTCTTTCAGTGTTATACAAGGTGTCCAAACCCATGGTCATCTAGAATTCTTCCTCTGTTACCTTCTAGAAGAGCTGGTACTAATCCTACAGAAACTATTCCAAAAAATCAAGGAGGAGGGACTCACTCACTAATTCTGCAAAGCCTGCATCACCCTGATACCAAAATTTGGCAAAGACACAATGAAAAAAGAAAACTACAGGCCAACATGCCTGATGAACATAGACTAAAAATCCTCGACAAAATACTAGCAAACTGAATCCAGAAGCACATCAAAAGTTAATTTACTATGACCAGGTAGGCTTTTTCCTGGGATGCAACATTGGTTCAGCATATACAAATCAATAAATATGATTCACCACATAAACAGAATTAAAAACAGAAACCATATGATCATCTCAATAGATGTACAAAAAGCTTTTGATAGAATTCAATGTTTCTTCAGGAAGAAAACATCAACAAACTAGGCATTGAAGGAACATGCTTCAAAATAATAACCATCTATGACAAACCCACAGCCAACATTATCCTAAACGTGCAAAAGTTTGAAGCAATTTCCTTAAGAACAGGAACAAGACAAGGATGCCCTGTCTCACTACTCCTATTCAACATAGTACTGAAAGTCCTAGCCATAGCAATCAGACAAGAGAAGGAAATAAGAGGCATCTGAATATGAAAAGAAGTCAAGTTATCCCTCATTGCTGATATGATTCCATACCTAGAAAACCCTAAAGATTCTACCGAAAGGAACTTAGTGCTGATAAAAGACTTCAGTAAAGCCTCATGATACAAAATCAATGTACAAAAATCAGTAGCATTTCTATCCACCAATAATGTTGAAACCAAGAGCCAAATCAAGAATGCAATCTCATCTACAATAACCACAAAAAATAAAATACCTAGGAATACATGTAGCCAAGGAGGTGAAAGATCTCTACAAAGGGAACTGCTATGTACTTCTGAAAGAAATCATAGATAACACAAACAAATGGAAGAATGCCCATGGACTGGAAGAGCCAATATTGTTAAAAATGGCCATGATGCCCAAAGCAATCTATAGATTCAATGCTATTCTTATCAAACTACCAATGTCATTTTTCATAGAAATAGAAAAAAACTATTCTAAAATTCACATGGAACCAAAAAAGAGCCTGGCTACCCAAAGTAGTCCTAGGCAAAAACAAAACAAAACAAAACAAAACAAAAAAATAAAACAAAGCTGAGACATTACATTACCTAACTTCAAACTGTACTACAAGACTACAGTAACCAAAACAATAATGGTACTGGTACAAAAATAGATACAAATACCACATAAATCAATGGAAAAGAATAAAGAACCCAGAAATACAAATGCACATCTACAATTATCTGATCTTCAACAAAGTCTACAAAAATAAGCAATGGGGAGAGGACTCTCTATTCAATCAATGGTAATGTGATAGCTGACTATCCATATGCAGAAGAATGAAGCTGGACCTCTACCTTTCACCATATACAAAAGTAAATTCAAAATAGATTAAAGATTTAACTGGAGGCCAGGCGCGGTGGCTCACGCTTGTAATCCCAGCACTTTGGGAGGCCGAGGCGGGCGGATCACGAGGTCAAGAGATCGAGACCACGGTGAAACCCCGTCTCTACTAAAAATACAAAAAAAAATTAGCCGGGCGTGGTGGCAGGCGTCTGTAGTCCCAGCTACTCAGAGAGGCTGAGGCAGGAGAATGGCGTGAACCTGGGAGGCGGAGCTTGCAGTGAGCCGAGATCGCGCCACTGCGCTCCAGCCTGGGCGACAGAGCGAGACTCCGTCTCAAAAAAAAAAAAAAAAAAAAAAAGATTTAACTGGAAGACCTCAAATTATTAAATGTTCTAGAAGAAAACCTACGAAATGTCATTCTGGACATCAGCCTTGGCAAATTACTTATGACTAACTCCTCAAAAGCAATTGCAACAAAATTAAAAATTAACAAATGGTAACTAATTAAGCTGAGGAGCTTCTTCACAGCCAAAGAAACTATGAGTAGAGTAAACAGACAACCTAGAGAATAGGAAAAATATTTACAAGCTATGCATTCAACAACGGTTTAATATTAAGAATCTATAAGGAACTTAAACAATCGAACAAGCAAAAAACAAACAATTTCATTAAGAAGTGGGCAAAGGATAGGAAAGTAATGTCTCAGGATATAAAACTTCTACAGACACTTCTCAAAAGGAGACTTCCAAGTGGCCAAAAAACATATGAAAAAACACTCAACATCACTAATCATCAGAGAAATGCAAATCAAAATGACAACATGATATTATTTTACGCCAATCAGAATGGTTATTAAAAAATAAAACCCACAGATATTGGCAAGGCTGCATAGAAAAGGGAACATTTATACACTGATAGTGGAAATGTAAATTATTTCAGCCACTGTGAAAAGCAGTTTGGAGATTTCTTAAAAAATTCAAAACAGAACTACCATTTGTCCCCAGGAATCCCATTTCTGGGTATATCCCCAAAGGAAAATAAATTGTTCTAACAAAAAGACACATCTATTCGTATGTTCATTGCAGCACTATTCACAATAGCAAAAACATGGAATCAACCTAGGTGCCCATTAACAGTGCATTAAAGAAAGAAAATTTGGTACCTATACAATATGGAATACTATACAGCCATAAAATAATAAAATCATGTCCTTTGTCCAACATAGATGCAGCTGGAAGTCATTATCCTAAGCAAATTAACTCAGCAACAGAAAACCAAACACTGCATGTTCTCACCTCTAAATTGTGGGAGCTAAACATTGGTTACACATGGATGTAAAGATGAGAGCAACAGTCACTGGTGACTACTAGAGGTGGGAAGGAAGGAGGAAGAGGGAAAGGGCTGAAAAACCGTCTATTGGGTCCTAGGCTCACTACCTGCATGACGGGATCATTAGTACCCCAAATCTCAGCATTATGCAATTTATACCCATGTAACAAAGCTGCACATGTACCCCCTGAATCTAAAATAGAACTTGCAATTAAAATTTTTTTTAAATTTAATTCATTAATGTAAGTTATCTCTCTATTTAACTCTTCTTTAATTTCTCTGGTCAGTGTTTTGTGGTTTTCTTCATATATATCTTTTACATATTTTTTCTTAGGTTTATACCTGAGTATTTCTTATTTTTGCTGTAATTGTAAATTGTGTTGTATTTCTAATTCCAATTTGCAATTATTCATTGCTAATAGGAAAGCAATTAAATTATATATATATTAACTTTTTGTACTATGACCTATAACTGTTTATTAGTTCTGGTAGTTTTAAAATGATTCTTGGGAGGCAATTTCTGCATAGAAAATTATGTTTCCTGTGGACAAGGACAGTTTTATTCTTTCCTTCCCAATCTGTGTACAATTTATTTCCTTTTTAAATCTTTTTTCACTCTCTAGGGGCTTCATTACAAAGTTGAATAGGAGCGGTAAGAGGGGATATCCTTACCTAGTTCCCAATTTTAGAGAGAAAGCACCTAGTTTCTCAATATTAAGTAAAATGTTAGATATAGGTTTTTTTTGTAGCTGTTCTTTATCGAGTTTAACAAGTTCTTGTGTATTCCTAGTTTATTGAGAGTTTTTATCACAAACGGATGTTGAATTTTGTCAAATACTTTTTCTGCATCAATTGATATTAGATCATTAGATTTTCTTCTGTATCATGTTGATGTGGATTATATTAATTGATTTTGAATGTTGAATCCTTTTTGCTTACCTAGAATAAATCCCATTTGGTTGTAATGTATAATATTTCTTACACATTGTTGTATTTAGTTTGCTAATATGCTGTGAGAATTTTTGCATCTATAGTCATTATATATATTGTTCTGCAGTTTTCATTTCTTGTAATGGCTTTATCTGGTTTTAGTATTAGGGTAAAGCTGATCTCATAGGATGAGTTATGAAGTGTTCCTTTTGCTTCCATTTCTGGAAGAGATTGTGAAATATTGATATAATTTACTTTTTAAATATTTGGTATAATTCACCAGTGAAATTATCTGGGTCTGGTGATTACATTTTTTAGAAATTTACTAATTATTGATTCAGTTTCTTTAATAGTTATAGACCTATTCAGATGGTCTGTTTTTCCTAGTGTGAGTTGATAAATTTGTTTCTTTCAAGGAATTGGTCTTTGTTGTGAGCATGTAATTGCACATAGCATTTCTTTATAATCTTTGTAACATTCATGAAATCATTGTGATGACTCCTCTTTCTTTTCTGAAATTGGCCATTTGTGTCTTCTCTTGTTTATCTTTGTTAGACTCTCTGAAGTTTCATCAATTTTATTAATCTTTCCAAAGAACCAGCTTTTGGTTTATTTGATTATCTCTATGGTTTTCCTGTTTTCATTGTTACTTATTTCTGCTTTAATTATATTATTTCTTTTCTTCTTTTTACTTTAGGCTTATATTGCTCTTCTTTCTCTAATTTCCTTATGTGGAAGTCTAAGTTATTGAATTTCCATCTCTCTTCTTTTTAATACATTCATTTAATGCTATGCATTTCCCTCTATACATTGCTTTTGCTGCATCCCACAAATTTGGTAAGTTTTCATTCTCATTTAGTTAAAATATTTTAAAATTATCTTGAGATTTCTTCTTCTACACGTGGTATTTAGAAGTATATTGTTTAATCCTCAAATATCTTGGGATTTTCCAGCTATCTTTCCGTTGCTGACTTCCAGTTTAATTCCACTGTGGTCTGAGAACAGACATTGTGAGATATCCTTTTAAATTTGGTAGTGTGGCTTATGGCTTAGAGTATTGCCTGTCTTGGTGAGTGTGTCATGTGAACTTGAGAAAAATGTGTATTCTGTCATTGGTGGATGTAGTATTTTATGTGTCAAGTAGATCAAGTTGATTACTGGTGCTATTCAGGCCAATTTTTGTTGTTTTGCTTTTTGTTTGTTTGTTTTTACTGATTTTCTACCTGCTTGTTCTATGAGTTGCTGAAACAGGGATGTTGAAATCTCCAACTATAATAGTCTATTTCTCTATATCTCCTTGTAGTTTTAGCAGTTTTTGCTTCACGTATTTTGTTAGGCATGTTAGGGATGTTGTTAGGGATGTTAATGGTTGTTATGTCTTATTAGAGAATTGACTCCTTTATCATTATGTAATGCCCATCTTTATCTCTGGTAATTTTTTTTTGCTCAGAACTCTATTTTGTCTAAAATTAATACAGCTAGTCCAGCTTTCTTTTGGTTGATGTTAACATGATAGTTTTTTTCTCTACTCCTTTACTTCTAATCTTTTTGTGTTTTAAAGTGGGTTTCTTCTACAGAACATATAGTTGGACCCTTTAAAAAATCCTCTCCAACAATCTCTATTTTTAAAATTGGTTTATTTAGATCATTCACATTTAATATGATTGTTGATGAAGTTGGATTAATTATCTACCATGTTTGCAACTGTTTTGCAATCATTGCACTTATTCTTTGCTTCTTTTCTTTCTTCTCCTCTATTAGTTTGCTAGGGCTGACATAAGAAAATACCACAGACTGGATGGCTTAAATAACATAAATTTATTTTCTTACAGTTCTGGATGCTAGAAGTCCAAGATCAAGATGTTGGCAGGGTTGGTTTCCTATGAGACCTCTCTCCTTGTCTTGCAGATCATTGTTTTCTTGCTGTGTCCTCATGTGGTCTTCCCTCTGTGTATGATTTTGTCTTGATTGCTTCTTCTTCACCAATCATATTGGGTTAGGACCCATGCTAAGGACCTCATTTTATGTTATTATCTCTTTAAAGGCCGTATCTCCAAATACAGTCACATTCTGAGGTTCTGAGAATATTTACATATGACTTTGGCGGGGTGGGGGAAGGCAAAATTCAACCTCTCACACCTTCTCTTTCTACCTTCTCTTATCTTAATTGAGTATTTCATGAGATTCTATTTTCTCCCCTCTCTTAGTATAATTGTTATTCTTCTCTTTGAATTTCTTTTCATCCACTAGAGTTTGTAATATATATTTACAACTAATATAAGATCATATGCCACTTCACCTGTAGTGCAGATACCTTAAAACAATATAGTTCCTATTTTTTCCTCCTATTTCTTACAATGTTGCTTTCAGTAATTAAAATTACCCATATGCTACAACCACTCAATACCTTATTACTATTATTACTCTAAACAAAGAGTTACCTTTTAGATCTATTAAGAATAAGAAAAACTGAAGACTCTATTTTACGTTTATTCACTCTTCCTCAAGGTTCTTTTCTTTTTGTAAACCTGAGTTTCTGATCTATATCATTTTTCTTTTCCCTGAAGAACTTTTAACATTTCTTGCAGGGCCCACTGCTGATTTGAGTTGGATTTGTTTGTTTAAGAAAGTCTTTCTTGGCCTGGCGCGGTGGCTCATTCCTGTAATCCCAGCACTTTGGGAGGCCGAGGCAGGTGGATCACGAGGTCAGGAGATCGAGACCATCCTGGCTAACACGGTGAAACCCCATCTCTACTAAAAACACAAAAAATTAGCCGGGCGTAGTGGGTGCCTGTAGTCCCAGCTACTCGGAGAGGCTGAGGCAGGAGAATGGCGTCAACCCGGGAGGCAGAGCTTGCAGTGAGCCGAGATTGCGCCACTGCACTCCAGCCTGGGCGTCAGAGCGAGACTCTGTCTCAAAAAACAAAATAGTCTTTCTTTTTCCTTTTTGAAGAAGTTCACTGGGTATAGAAATCTCAGTGGGTGGTTTTTGTTTCTCAACACGTAAGTACCTCACTCCACTCTCTTCTTGCTTGCATGGTTTCTGATAAGAAGTCCACTGTAATTCTTGTTCTTGGTCTTCTATAGGTCAGGTGCCCTCTTTTCTGGCTTCTTTTAATACTTTTTCTTTGCTTTTGTTTTTCTGAAGTTTAAAAATAATATGTCTACATGTTGTTTTTTTTTGGTGTTTATTCTGCTTGGTGTTCTCCCAGTCTCCTGGAACTATGGTTTGGTATTCTCATTAATTTTGAAAAATTCTCTGTCATTATTACAGCAAATATTTTTCTGTTTTCTCTTTCTTCCTCTTCTTGTATTCTAATTATGTATCTATTATACCTTTGACATTATCACAGTTTTGATATTTTTTTGATTTTTTTCTGATATTTTCTTTTTTCCCCATTCTTTTTCTGTCCTCTCCTTATTTTACAGCTTTATTATGGGTTTCCTTGTAAAAAGAGACCAAAATAAATGTGGAGCTACCTCATATCTATAGAATAAGGAATCACACAGTACCGTAGTCACCTAACAAAAGCAAAAAAAACCTCAAAATTAAAAACTGTTTTACCCTTCAACTGCTGATGTTATGTATAATATATCACAAGTAAGTATAGCTGTGCATTCATGAGCTGATTCTATTAACTTGCAGAATTTTAGAGATGAGCACATGTAAGCATATGGATACTCCCCTACCTTACAAAGTAAAAGCAAGCATTTTCTATTAATTTTTTTTACTTCTGTGTAAAACAAAGAACTCCCAGAGGTCAAATAAGAAAATTATACCAAACTCAAAGCACTATAAAGTCATGAAAAAAAGAAGACTCTGAGGTACAAGTCAAGCAATATAATTTTAGGTATTCCCAGCAACCATTGCATCTCACAAGTAAGATCTATTTAAAAAAAATCTCAAGTTCTAAAACATCAATAATCTAGTCTCTAAAATCAGATGTAAGACTATGACCAACAGAAGACACCCAAATTTTTGTCACGGTAGCAAAGTAAATGGTTTTACTAAAAGCTGCTGACATTTCTATCAGTAGTAACCATAAGGAGGCTGCTGGTTGTAACCATAGTGTCAATATTGGTGGGGATAGTAAGGTTCTTGTCTGTGTTATGGGTAATGTTACCCCCACAATCATCCATGCCACTGATTGGATCAATTGTCAGTTGGCCATCCCTGGCTGCTATCCCTGCCTCTGAACTGTCTGTTATCTTGCAACTGATTGCCTCTATTTCTTTGGTTCCCAGCAGCTCTGCTATTCCATTCCTCAACAATTAGAGGGGACTCAGGAGGGCATTTCAGGTATTGCTGATACTCCCTGTCACCTTCTGTGAATCTACTAGCAAACATCTCTTCAAAAGTTGGAACAGCTTTGGAAGTGTCAGTCATTCTGAAATTCCCAAAGATTTGAGGAAGGTGTATTGCTTAATGTTTAGGTTGTTTAAAATCCACCAAAGGCTGTGTCAATCCACCTTGGGCCGAACCCTGCCAGAGAGACACTGAGAGGTTGCAGGAGAGGTGCCTCTGGCCCACCACGCCTGGAAGTCCAGACCACTCCAGCTCTCTAAGGTAATGGAGTCCCTCCCACTAGCATCTGACAACCACCTCCCATCTTTTTTCTCTTTACATTTTGCTTTGGGAAACTTCTACTGACATGTCTTCAAGCTCAGTGGTGTTTCGTTTTTGTTTTTTCTTTTCTTGGCCATGTCCAGTCTTCTGATAAGCCTATCAAAGACATTATTTATTTCTGTTACATCAAAAAAAAAAAAAAGAAAAAAATGAGCAAACATCTCAGGAGCTACCCCCAATTAATGTGGGATAGAATTTCTACCATTTTCTTTTGATTCATTAGAATTTTTATCTTTCTGCTATGTTACTTGATTACTTGATTGTGTTTGTTTTTGCACATTGTGTACATTTCGCATTAAAGCCTTTAACATATTAATCATAGGTATTTTAAATTCTTTTCTATTCCACTCTGTGTGTCTATGTGTATACATTATTTAGCTCCCACTTATAAAAGAGAACATGCGGTATTTGACTTTCTATTTCTGAGTTATTTCACTTTAGATAATGACCTTCAGTTCCATCCATGTTGCTATAAAAGACATGATTTTATTCTTTTTTATGCTTGAGTGGTATTCCATGGAGACCTAGAAAGGCAGGAGTGTGGTGAGGGATGAGAAAATACCTAATAGGTAAAATGTACACTATTTGGGTGATGGTTACACTAAAAACTCAAACTTCTCCACTATGCAATATATCCATGTAACAAATCTACACCTGTACTCCATAAATCTGTATAAAAAAATCTCTCTTTGATAATTCCAGTGGCTATATTACATCTGAGTTTTATCCTGATACTTGTCTCCTCAGATTGTGCTTTATATTAGTTTTTGGATTTCCTCCCTCCCTCCCTCCTTCCTTCCTTCCTTCCCTCCCTCCCTCCCTCCCTCCTTCATTCCCTCTCTCCCTCCCTCCCTTGCTTCCTTCCTTCCTTCCTTCCTTCCTTCCTTCCTTCCTTCCTTCCTTCCTTTCTTACTTC
Source organism: Symphalangus syndactylus (assembly GCF_028878055.3). Classification (NCBI taxonomy): domain Eukaryota; kingdom Metazoa; phylum Chordata; class Mammalia; order Primates; family Hylobatidae; genus Symphalangus; species Symphalangus syndactylus. The sequence goes on from NC_072434.2 coordinate 66,223,983, forward strand.
CTTCTTTCCTTCCTTCCTTTTCTTTCTTTCCCTTTTAGCTTGTCTTATAATTTGTATTAAGAGCAGGCACAATGTATCAGAGAATAGAAAGTGAGGAAATAAGCCTTTATTAATGTGAGGCTTTATGTCAATATGGCTAGGAGTTGGGCTATGTATAATGTTTGCTGTAGCTGTAGATATCAAAGACTTCAAATTCCTCAAGTGCCCTTGTGTTGGTCTCCTCTGTTGTCTTTGAGCTTCCCTAAGAACTCCTTGGTAAATAAAGCTTGTGCCTTGCAGCTCTTTCAGCTGTAATCCACTATTGTACTAGAATCCTGCTGATGTGGTGATAAACTATGGGGGAGGGGAAGCATTCTATAATCTTATGATTAAATCTTATTTTTTGTGTATGGGCCTGTGTCCCTGGGCTATTATCTTCACAAGTGTTTCTTGGTCTCTTCTCCTCCCCTCCCCTCCACCATCTCCAGTTGGATGAGACAGAAAAGCTAAAGAGGTGGAATTGGGTAAATGCCCTTCTGCTTAGGTTAGATAAGGCTCTGATAATTTCTTTTTTCCTGGAGAGTAGACCTCTGTTTGAGAATGCTCTGGATGTATTTAAATATGGTTACTTTTAATGAGCCCCTCCACCCCACACCCACCCACAAGCCACAGGGGATATTTCTTGGCCCTTCACCTTGAGCACTTGGGAAGATTCCTGGAGGTAAAACTCACAAAAGTGAAGGGGGCTCCCTGCGACTTTGGACCCTATGCATTTCTAACTCTAATGCTACTCGACACTCAGGCTACAGTAGTTCCTCAAAATTACCACCTATGGCTTTCTAGCAGTATATGATTTCAGCAGCTTTTGCTCCAGGTAAGCCAATCTTGGCTATAATTCTTTGTATTACCTGTCTCTCCAGATCTTGGGTGGTGGTTTGCCCTGCAACTGAAATTCTTGGATGGATTCAAGAAAAGTGCTTGGTTTTCAGTTTGTTCAGCTTTCTTCTTCTCTTTCTCCTTCTCCTTCTCTTTCTCCTTCTCCTTCTCCTTCTCCTTCTCCTTCTCCTTCTTCTTCTTTCTTCTTTTTCAGAGTCTCACTCTGTTTCCTAGGCTGGAGTACAATGGCACAATCTCGGCTCACTGCAACCTCCACCTCCCAGGTTCAAGTAATGCATTCTCCTGCTTCAGCCTCCCAAGTAGCTGGGACTACAGGCATGTACCAACACACTCAGCTAATTTTCGTAGTTTTAGTACAGACAGGGTTTTGCCATGTTGGCCAGGCTGGTCTTCAACTCCTGACCTCAGGTGATCCACCCACCTCGGCCTCCCAAAGTGCTGGGATTAGAGGCGTGAGCCACTGCCCCCGGCCTGTTCAGCCTTTTTTCTTGTGGTAAGGATGGGAGTGATGATTACTAAGATCTTTGCAATGGAAATCTCCATGTTACTTTATTTTTAGAAATTCATATCATTTTAAACCCTTAGCTAAATAATACTCAAAATCTCCAGGATATAAAATGAAATTATACCTATTTACCGTATTTCACTATATTCTGTATAAAAGTTGGTTCAGAGGCATAAAGTTACTTGCTCAAGCATCTCATGGTTGGCCAGCTATTATTTTGGAAGCAGAGATTTCTAGTCTGGTGCTATTTCACAACAATATGGTGTCTACTTAGATGGAACTCAATTAAATGCAACTAATTTAAAACAGAAATGTCTATATCATAGACATTTCAAGGCCAGATGAGTCAAAGATCAAGATTAGTGTCTCAGGTAGGAATAGCATGACCATAACATTTTTTCCTTCTCCATGCCTGTTTTAGGCTTTCCCCTACTTGCTTTGCCACTGCATTGACCTTTAGATAAGAGACCACGTGGACCAAGAAGGAAGAGTAAAGGAAAGAGAAGAATAAGAGAGGAAAGGTCTGTAAGAGGTGCTTTTTGTCTTTTTTTCTTTCTTTTTTTTTTTTTTTTTAATATACTCACAAAGCAGGGGTAAAAATAGCTTGGAGAACCAGCTCTCCCCACTCCTGAATCCATTTCGATGATGTCTTTGAGTACCCTTGCCAAAAAAAAAAAAAAAAAAGTGCTATCTAAATAAGTAAGTCTATCATAAGTCTATCACTTAGATATCATTCTTAGTTCCTGCAGTCAGGAAAGTACAACCACGTCTGGTGTTAGATTTTCTGAGTTTAAGCCAGACTTTCCAATCTACCTGCTGTGCGACTTTGGGCAAGTTACTTAACTCTCTGTGTCTCAGTTTCCTCATTGATAAAATGCCCCTTGAAGTGTTCTTATATGGATTAGATAAATGTATCTCTTTGTGTATATATCTGTTAGTTACAGTAGTGCTTGGCATAAAGTAAGCACTGGATAAATATTAGCTGTTATTGTAACCAGTCCTTCTTCCCCATTTTGCACACATCAGCCCTGTCTTTATGGAATGAGTCTAGTGGCTTTCTCTCCAGGACTCCATTTTGGCTTTCTTGAACATAGATATATAGCCACAGATTAAGGGAGAGGGATAGTTTTCTGGCCAGCTTTATCCTCCACTTTAAATTGCTGGCATCTAAATTTAAATCCAACCTCAGGTTTTTAACGGTTTTGCTAGTGTACTGAGTCCAGCATATAATTCCTCATGCCTAGTGCCTACAGGGTGTGGTACAAGATGTACCTTTCTGGTTTGGCATTGGCTTCCCTGATGAACTCCTTCCACTCCCAACCCACCCATCCACCCTTCTCTTATGTGAAATTATATTCTTTGGCCATTGCATTTCATGTAATTGTAGCATTTAATTTTGAACTCGTGCCCAGAGGCCTGTGGGCAGTGGGCGTGTTTAAAGAAATCTAATAAATGAAGGGAAATAAACGTACAGGGTAAAAAGTAAATGGGCCAATACTATTCAGAGAAAAACCCCAAAGTGACTGCCTGCTTGCAGGAACAGAAATAATTTTAGAACAAGTCAGTAATGTAAACACGGTGAAAGAAAACATTTTGCTTAGTAAATACACTAGGTCCATGTTTTCTACCTTACTCCCGGGTCTTTGCTTCATAAGAGGAGCCTTTTGACCCTCTTCTAGTGAATGAAGTGCCTTGGCCAGAAGTCAAGGTAGGTCAGCCTTTCACTCAGTTCAGTTTGTGGGTGGCCAAGAATATATTCAGGCTGAGGAATAATTTAATTTTCTCTTGTTAGCTCCATTGAGAAAAGGATCGTATGCATTGAGTCTACCCCAACGGGAAAGTTCTCAATCTCCCCATAAACACTTCTTTCGTTTGGTTGTTCACTTTGACCCTGCTTGTGCTTTGGTGGACTTAGTTCTATTCTGCTCCATCCTCAGCGAAATGAAGTGGGTCCCAAAGCAGCTGATCACATGGATGCACACGAATGTGCAGATGGCCACACCAGGGTTAAGAGTCAGAAAGCACTCCTCTCTGTATGCATTTTACTATATATATATATATATATATAAATAAATAAATATAAATATATATATAATTATATATATTTATAAGTGTATATGTAATTTTTTTTTGAGATGGAGTTTTGCTGTTATTGCCCAGGCTGGAGTGCAGTGGCACCGTTTCGGCTCACTGCAACCTCCGCCTCCTGGGTTCAAGCAATTCTCCTGCCTCAGCCTCCCGAGTAGCTGGGATTACAGGCGCCCACCACCACGCCCAGCTAATTTTTTGTATTTTCAGTAGAGATGTGGTTTCACCATGTTGGCCAGGCTGGTCTCGAACTCCTGGCTTCAGGCAGTCCAGCCATCTTGGCCTCCCAAAGTGCTGGGATTACAGGCGTGAGCCACCACACCCGGCACTAATTGATATATTTTTAAAACTATACACACACACACACACACACAGTTGATAAATAGAAAGAATTTTTGTTTATGCATTTGTTTTGTTAATGTGACCCCTCTCGAGGTGTAACTATGCCTTACATATATAGAATGCTTTGTACTTGAAAGAGCACATGCACACATACGGTGGTGGAAAAAGCCTGGGACTGACAGTTAGAATACTTGGTTCAAATCCCTCCTTTGCTAATTGTCAGTTCTGTGATATGAAGCAAATGGTTTAATCTTTCTGAGCCTCAGAATTTCATGTGTTAAGTGGAGACTGTTATTATAGATATGTATACCATTCTTGTGTGAGGAATGCGGTTTTTTTGTTGTTGTTGCTGTTGTTGTTGTTGTTTGAGATAGAGTCTCACTCTTGTTGCCCAGGCTGGAGTGCAGTGGTGTGATCTTGGCTCACTGCAACCTCTGCCTCCCGGATTCAAGCAATTCTCCTGCCTCTGCGTCCTGAGTAGCTGGGATTATAGGCACCCGCCACACGCCTGGCTAATTTTTGTACTTTTAGTAGAGACGGGGTTTTGCCGTGTTGGCCAGGCTGGTCTTGAACTCGTGACCTCAGGTGATCTGCCTGCCTCGGCCTCCTCGAGTGAGTGTTGGGATTACAGGCGTGAGCCACTGCGCCCGGCCGGAATGTGTTTTAAAATGCCTGTGAAGATATTTTGTGAATTCTAAAGCAGTACATAAATATTAGTAGTGATTGATCTTTTCATCCATCCCATGAAGTAATTGAGGCAAATATTTTTATCCTCATCTAAAAGTAAGAAGCCTTAGTGTAGCAAGTGCTGTGTATGCCCAGCCCATATACCTTTATCTCATGTGGGAAGTTGCCAGCAGATGCTTCTCCTGCATTTGGCCAGCTTCCTGGGTCTGTCTGCGTGAGGGTGCCCTTTGACCTTGGGGCAGTCCAAAAATGCTGGAGAGATAACACCTCAAGGGCTACCCCCATTAATGCTGAATAGGAGTAGGTGGGTAAATTCCCAACTTTTTGCCCGACGTGGTGGGACAACTTTGAGCTATGTCCTACATAGTGTCTCAGAGAGTTGTGGGTGTGGTTTGAGGGTGGATTAAGCAACAGCTGTCCTGAGCAATACAATGTTCACCAACACTCCCTTCCCTGCCCCACTCTCCACTAGCTGATAGTGTTTTCTCAAATCGCATCGCCACCACCATCACCACCACAAATAAGCTACATGCATGGAAATCCTTGGGGTCTGATTTGGGGAGGACTCCAATAAGACAAGACTCAGAGGTTTAGGGATTTGCACAAGGTCACATTTCTGTTGAAACACACCACCATTGTGTTATAGGATTACACATGCAGGGACCTGAAAAACAATGGTATTTGATTTTCAAATGAAAAATACAATGGCTATTGAGGAAAAAAAAGAAACTTTTCCTCCTTTGTCCTTAGAGTTATTAATATATAGCATATTTTTAAAAGATATGGGCAGAATTATAAATCTTAGGGTGAATAGATAAAAGTTGTACAGCCAATAAAAATGAGATCTGGGTAACAAGGATGATGAATGTGCTGAGGTTTAAAAAAATTCCAAAACCATAGAAACAGTTATCTTTATGATAAGAATTGTTAAATATTTATCTTTATAGTAATAAGAACAATAAAGGAAGGACATATTTACTTGGAGATGGTGGCATAAAGTTAACCAAAGCAGAAAAGGCAGAAACACTTGAATTTTTTTCTCTTACCTTTTTTTTTCTTCATGGAGACAGTCTTTAAATGATATAATTTGGTACTTGCTTAAGATTGAATTGTGACTCAAAGTTTACAGAGGAAATATTATGAGAGCATTTAGCTGCTTTCAATGAGTTCCTAAGCCTAGACTCTGTTGAATATCATGTACTGGAAAAGTTAGAAGATACAATAAAAGAATCACTTCAATAATTGTCAACTTACTGTGAAGACTTGGAGATATGCCAAAACACATAAATCTGTAATGCAGAAACTACAGACAAATACATCTGAAATTTCTTCTAAACAAAAACTTGTAAAGTGGATTCTTAGAATATAGTTATTTAATACTTAGAAAATGAAATTGATCATCACTAAGGAGCAGGAAAGGCCCACTAAATAGACTATTAGAATCAACCTTATTTAAAAATGTGAATTGCATTATCAGATGTATACCAGGAGAGTGCTTTGTGTACTGAATATTGTATATACACAATAACATACTGATTTGTAGTTTTTCATGGCAACGTTGTGTATTAAATGAAGAAATGTTGACTAACTAGAATTTTCACTTGGATTCAGAACTTATTGACCAATTGTTCAAAGAATGACTGATAATTTTGCTATTAGTATTTAGTTTTGGAACAGTGAAGTTGGTATGGTTTTGATATCAGATCTGGGTTCAAATCCCCGCTGTTTCTAAGTGAACCATTCAACTTAGTTTTATGTAGTTTCCTACACTACAAAAAGCAAAGAAAAAATAATACTTATTTAATAGTGTTGTGATGACTAGATTAAATAAAGTATGTCAAAGAGCCTTATAAATTACTGTGCCTTAGATAAATTCTAGTTATTATTGTATTTCAGCCAAATTGTGTTTAAATTTCCAATTATGAGAAAGTCTAAATCTGGACTATGTTTCTGCTTATCTATTTATGTCAGAATAAAAGTACAAAATAGTCTCCATTGTTAAAGAAAGTTCAATACTTTGCTAAATTAAAAACTCAATTTATTTTTAGAGCAGGTACAAAATTATTTGAGCTGATTATTAAGGCTGCTTCGACAAGGGCACAACAAACTTGGATGATGGGCTAAACCTAGTTCACCATCTACTTTGTAGTTTTATTGGAGCACAGTCATGTCCATTCACTGATGTATTGTCCATAATTGCTTGCTTCTGAGCTACAATGGCAGAGTTGAGTGGTTGTGACAGAGACTGTATAACCCACAACATGCAAAAGATCTGGTGCTTTATAGGAAAAGTTTGCTGACACCCTGACCTACACAAAAATGTCTATAGTGTGTAGCCATACATAGTCATATGCGGGGAGGATATGTTTAGCAAAGATAAGGCAATTCTGGAGTTTACCAATTACAGTAATCAGAATGAGAGTCCAACTACTATAAAGACTGTGTGCATTTTGTCTAATAAAGTCACAAGGGAGTTATTAATTTTTGTAAGCTCATGGAGAGTATAACACAAAGAATAGGGCTTTGGAGCACAATTTTAAAAAGTCTTTGGTATTGGAATTCCAGGAGCTGGCCTGAAGAACTTCTTGGGAATAAAGACTCCAAAGAGAAGCTGAGTGTTGCTTTGGGACTGCCTGGCTAGGACTTCCCTGTTTTACTTTGATGTATGTACTGGACCAGTGCTATCATGAATCCAATCATTCCTGAGAGCTGAGGAAATTCTCTCTGAAGTTTCCAGAAGCTATAAGCATTATGCTGCTGAAAAACACATTATTTCCAGTAGTAGTTGCTTTGTGCTAAGAACCTGGCAGAATGAACTTTGTGTAGTAGTTTGGCTCAGCCATTTTTGAAACAGGCAATTGCCTTTACTAAAATAGGAACCAGTGTCATCCTTTGCCCCACATTTACACTAGGTCCAAATTTTCTTAGAGACAAGCACTTGACCTGTTTCCCAGGCTGGAGTGCAGTGGTGCAATCATAGCTCATTGGAGCCTCAAACTCGTGGGCTCCAGTGATCCTTTTGCCTCAGCCTCCCAAGTAGCTGGGACTACAGGCTTGTTGCGCTACCATGCTCAGCTTCTTTAAGAAGTTTCAAAATAATTCAATGCTTTGCCAGGAACATTTTCAAGCAAGAAAGAAATCAGAATAGTCTTATTCTGATTTCTTTTTAATTTTTTTATTTTTAAAATTTTATTTGTTTTAGATTTGGAGGTACATGTGCATATTTGTTACATGGGTATACCGTGCACTGGTGGGGACTGGGCCTCTAGTGCATGTGGATTTCTGTTTCAGTGGTCAAGGTTAAATGAAGACATTAATAAATGGTATTTCCTAAGATTTCAGACTGATCAGAGATGGTGGTCTGGATGATGCTGGAAGCTCAGCCATAGTAATGTTGTTAATGGTGGTCTCTGGTCATAAGTTAGAGCCAGTGGACTGCTAAGTTATGATAATAAAAACTCTAATATTGAACTTACTATTTATTTGAGGGCTGAGTAAGTCTTTGATAAATTTTGTAAGTTTATGATTTGGGCTGATGGAAATAAATTATGAGTAGGATATCTATCTATACTACTCTTCTAGAGGTGAGATGCACTGAATTATATGAGGGGAAAAAGGACAGCTAGAAGTAGTCTTTTGAAAGCTACTGAAGCTTTGATATGGTACCTTTAATTGCAGCTCTCATAATCCCTAAGTGTTGTGGGAGGGACCTGGTGGGAGGAAATTGAATCATGGGGATGGGTTTTCCCCCATGGTGTTCTCATGATAATAAGTAAGTCTCATGAGATCTGATGGTTTTATAAAGGGCAGTTCCCTTACACATGCTTTCCTGCCTATTGCCATGTAAGACATGCCTTGCTCTTTCTTCACCTTCCGCCATGATTGTGAGGCCATCTCAGACATGCTGAACTCTTGAGTCAATTAAACCTCTTTCCTTTATAGAATACCCAGTCCCAGATATGTCTTTATTAGCAGCATGAGAATGGAGTAATATAAGCTTTCTCTAGTAAGTTGAACTAGGTCTCTAGAAATATGTGCATATTTCTTAAGCTTAAGTAGAGCATAGATAACCTTAAACTAAATCATAGAGGTTTAGAGTTTGGAACATTTGCAATAATTCATTTCCATCTTTTCCAACTTTAACCCCATTTTGTAGATTATAAAAAACTGAGGAAGATGAAATGATTTTGCTATTGTCATACATCCAGTTTCTGGAAGAACACAGATTAGAACTTGACCCTTTGGTGTAATGCCGTTTCCTCTATACAACATTCCAAAGCTAATTGAGAGGGAGTGTGCCTGTGAAGGAATTCAGCTAATGGGGTATGAACTGAGGGAACCAAGTTGTGTTAAGTGAGCATGGCCAATACTGAGGACATCTGAGGCTGAGTACTGAGGAAATGACAGTTTGAAATGGATCTGAGAGGAAAATTATTGACATGGCAGAAACAATGTGGACAACTTTATGCTGGTGACTAATTATAACTAAAAGATTTTAAGAAGTCATTTTAATTAGCAAGTCCTTAACAGTCTAATGAGAAAAGTGAATGCTAATAAGCATGTCTGACATCCTAGACCCTGTCAAAATCCTGTCAGGAATGTGGCGAGAGGTGCTCCCGACAGGGAGGCAGTGAATGAACGACACAGGCTGACAGGGCAGGCCTCTTAAAGGGCACACACTTTTAGCGACTGATTTTTGAATAGAAGAGAATACACAATATGAGGATATTTGGAATTTGTATGGGAGGATTGGAATATAATCATCATTTAACTTAATAATTTATCTATGTTATTATAGGTGAACAAACAATTTCACATGCGTTTATAAACTGTGGGAAGTCTATCTCTAACCTGTGTAGGAAGATTTCTGGTTCCAACAAGGATGATGCCCTCTTCTCTCAAATTAATCCTGGAGAAAAGAAGAAAAATAAACAGAAGTGAAACATGAATTATAAGAATGAATAAAACCAACCAACAGACTTTGGGAACCCCCTGAGAGTGCAGAAGACTATTTGCACTTGCGTGTGTCAGTTTCAGCCAGGGGAAGAAGGTGGCCCAAGGTGGCAGTGGAGCTTTTTGGATTCTGCTCTTGTCCTTCTCTGGCTTTACTTCAGGACAGCCATCACTCACCTCTTCACTAGAGAGGTGACCCAGGATCATAAAGAGGCTGCATAAATATTGCTGAGGGAGGAGTTAATGAAAACAAGGGCTTCTGGACCCATTTGCCTTACCCCTACCCTTCAGACCCACAGGGCTCATGGATTAAAATCTAGGGAGGCTGCCTTCTCATAATGCATCTTCTCCTTAAAGTTTAAGGTCAAGACCTGAGCAATAGAGTTACATGATGGGTTCCTACAAATCAGGGTAATTCACAGTGGTTTGGTGATGTCTGAGATTTCCACATGGAGGCTCATTCTCTGTTTATTAACTCATTTAAACTGGGCAGGGTAGCTGGTATCCTCACGGGGAGACTTCTGGGCTAAAATGACCAGACATCTAAGGGGTACATGCATTCTCTGAAATAGAAATATTAGAAGTGGATTAAGAATTTAAAATAAATGTGATAGAAACACTTAAGCTGATAAGGGAAAATATTAGCAGTGTAAGACAAAACAATAACAACAAGTAGAATAATAAAATATGGCTTAAAAGGAAGAAAAATATATAGGAGGACAGATATAACTGAAAAAATAAATTAATGAAGTAGAACAGTTAATTGAGAAATTCTTCCAGAAGGCAACAGGAATGTACATAAAAAAGAAAATAAATAGAGAAATTTAAAAAGCTAACAGGCATGATGGATAGAAGTGCCAATATCTAGTATTAGAACACTCAGAAGAAAAGTGGAGATATATGGAAGGAAATAATCTGGAGAAAGAATAGAGATAATTACTCCTACTTAAAAAAAGACAGAAGACTTCAGTTTGAAAGGGCTAATGAACTGTCAAACATAAAAGAAAAGGAAAACTCACCCTACACATTATGATAATATCTAAGAACATCAAGTACAAAGAAAAAGTTCTACAAGCTTCCAGAAGGTGAAGATCACCTAAAATAAACAAGAATGAGATTGGTATCAGATTCCTTAACAGCAACACGATGTGAGAAGCCAGTGAAGCAGTACTTTTAAAATACTGAAAGAAAATAACATTGAACATAAAGTTTTACATCTAATAAAATTGCCATTTGATTGTGAAGGGTAATAAAAATATTCCCGGGTATGGAAGTTCTCAAATTTTTGTTTTATGAAAGGATACATTGAAAATGTTTTGGGGAAAGTACTGTTTAGAAGTAAATATACTCAGGAGCTTGTGCAAGAGATATGCTGAAAGAGAGAAGGAGAAAGTATTTTGGGATTCTAGACAATATCAACGTGACGTAGGATGTGGATCATAGGACACTAAGGGAGCACGGAACCTGTCAGACCACTTTTTTATTTAGGGAGAAGACACAGATCTTGACAGACTGATTGTATTAGTTTACTAGGGCTGCCATAACAAAGTACCACAGGCTTACTTGTTTAAATGACAGAAGTTTATTTTCTCACAATTCTGGAGGCCGTAAGTCCAGATCAAGGACTTGGCAGGGTGAGTTTTCCCTGAGACCTCCCTCACTGACTTATAGATGGCTGTCTTTTTCCTATGTGTTCACAGACATGCATCTGTATCCTAATTTCTTTTTATAAAGACACCACTTATGTTGGATCAGGACTCATCCTAACAACCTTATTGTAACTTAATAATCTCTGTACAGACCCTATCTCCAAATATAGTCACATTCTGAGGTACAGGGGTTAGGACTTCAGCATACGAATTTTGAGGGGACACCATTTAGCCTGTAACACTGATGTTCTCCAAGCCCATGCCCATAAGCATACTAACCAGTGATTGTTCTGATTTTCTGTTGGTCAGTGTCAGTGATGTTTTCAATTGTTCTATAGTACTTTGAATACCACATCTAGATATTGCTAAGTTTAAGAAACAAATAAGGACCAGTAATGATACATATCTTATCACTATAAGAACAAAAATAGAACACATAGCTTTTAAACCAGAAGAGAAAATAAGTTGGTCTGTTCAATAGAAAGTAGGAAGGAGAAAAAGAAGGCAAAACATGCAGTGAATGAAAAATATAAAATGAAAGAACAGATAGCAGTTTAAAAATTACATTAAATACAACGAGTTAAACACTTTTGTTGAAAGAAACAGATTAGATTTTTAAAGAAATGAAACAATATGTTGAGTCCCAAAGACAAATTAAGATAAAGGACATAGAAAGTTAAAAAAATAAAAAAGATATTTGGAAAATATAAATTGAAAGAAATTTGGGGTAGACATCTTAATAGCTGACAAAATAAAATTGAAAAACCAAAAATTTTAATAGGGACAAAGCAGGATGCTATATACAGTAAAGGAGCAATAGAATAAAAAGATACAACCATTTTAATCTGTTATGCACCTAATCACACAGCTGTAAATAATATCAAAAACCAACAAGCAGAATTTTAGGAAGAAATAGATAAATCAACAGGTGTGGCTGGAAATTTCATACTAGCCCCTCAAGAAACCATAAATCAAGCATACACACATACATACACACAAATAAGCAGCAGGATCAAGACCTGAACAGTAAAATATAATAAATTAGCTCATACTAATATATCGAAATATATATGTATACTCTTATGTATCCAACAGAGAATACACATCATTTTCAAGCACACATGGAACATTTATAACAATAAACTATAAATCAATTTCACCAAGTTCTTTGAGCATAATGCAATAAAATTAAACGTAAATTACAAAAAAGTCACTAAAACATATCTCATATATTTGAAAGCTAAATATTTCAAAATAATTCATATGTTAAAATCTGTCAATACAGTTAAGCCGAAAAAATTTATAGCTTCAAAAATAACATGAAATAATAAAGTTTTAAAAGAAATGAACTAACTTCAGCTCGTGAAGTGGGAAAAACAGCAGTGACAAACGCAAAGAAACAAGAAGGAAGGAAATGATAAAGATAAAGCTGGAAATGATGAAGACAAAGGTAGACAAAGACAATCAAGAACAGAAGAACAATACAGGAGATTAACAAAACCAAAAGCTGATTCTTTGAAAAGATTAACAAAGTAGACCTCTGATAAGATTAATCAAGATAAAAGAAGCAGCAAATAAACAAGACACATAATGAAAGAATGATATCACTACAGATACAACAAAGATTTGAAACAGATAACTTCAAAATTTTAGATTAAATACATTCCTAGAAAATATGAAATGCCAAAAATTGTCACAAGAAAACTTGAATAAACAAAATAAATAATAAGCTCATATGGTTTTTAAATAATTATCCAACGTCAATAGCAACAAACAAAAGTCCCAGGTTCAATTGTTCCAGCCCCTGTTGTTGAATAGTTTATCCTTACCCCATTGAATTGCCTTGGCAGTTTTATTGAGAATCCATGAACTACAGGCTGGTTGCGGTGGCTCATGCCTGTAATCCTAACATTTTTGGAGGCTGAGGTGGGCAGATCACTCGTGGCCAGGAGTTTGAGACCAGCCTAGTCAAAATAACGAAACCCCCATCTCTACTAAAAGTACAAAAATTAGCCAGGTGTGATGGCACACGCCTGTAATCCCAGCTACACGGGAGGCTGAGGCACGAGAATCACTTGAACCCTGGAGGTGAAGATTGCAGTGAGCCAAGATGATGCCATTGCCCTCCAGCCTGGGTGACAGAGTGAGACTGTCTCAAAAAGAAAGAGAAGGAAGGAAGGAAGGAAGGAAGGAAGGAAGGAAGGAAGGAAGGAAGGAAGGAAGGAAAGAAGGAAGGAAGAAAAGAAAAGAAAAGAAAATTAATTGACTATAAATTAAGGGTTTATTTCTGTGTCATTGGTGTTTATTATCTATCTTTATGGTAGTACTGTCTTGACTCTTATAGCTTTATTGTCCTCTGAGATACTGGGAGACTTCGATGGTGGGTGAAAAAGTTATAAGTAGGAGAACAAAAGGGATGGCTAGGGTTGCTCTTCTGTTCTCCTTCTCTCTCTCCTTGGATCCCAGATCTAGTCACAAAAGGTAGGTCTTGGATTGGCTCATAAGCTCTCCTGGGCTTCTGAGAAGCTGGCATAGGTCTCAAGGGAAGGAAAAGGGCAACTTTGGTAGCAATAAGTGTGAAGAGTTATGAGGGAGGAGCATCTGGTATGGCAGGGATGGTTCTCCCATATTAGAGAGAACCAGGAAGCCACATTTCCATGGAAACGTCTCAGGTGAGTGATGGAGAGCACTATTTGTGGTAGATATAAGTAGCATTTACCATCACATTTAAGCAAGTAAGCCAATGAGACCCAAGTCTTGGATTTTATTTTATTTTTTCTGACAGAGCCTCACTCTGTCATCCAGGCTGGGGTGCAGTGGTGTGATCTCGGCTCACTGCAACCTCCACCTCCCAGGCTCAAGCATTTCTCCTGCCTCAGCCTCTGAATAGCTGAGATTACTGGCATGTGCCACTATGCCTGGCTGTTTTTTTGTATTTTTAGTGTAAACGGGGTTTCACCATGTTGGTCAAGCTGGTCTTGAACTCCTGACATCAAGTGATCTACCCACCTCGGCCTCCCAAATTGCTGGGATTACAGGTGCTAGCCACCGCACCCAGCCCCAAGTCTTGCATCTTATCTCCAACACGGACCACAAAACTAGAAAACATCTTTTTTATAGATACCAACTATGTCATGTTGTTGATCACAGGGGGATACAGGGGATCCACCTTTAGCTTCAGAGGTCTTGCAACTCTACCCCCAATGTTAAAAAAGCAAGGCTATGTCCTACTGCTGCTAAAAGTCTTCAGGCTCCTTCTCTCTTCCACCTCCTTCCTCTGCTTTCCTTCCTTTCTGCCTGTCTGCTTGCATTATTCCCCAAAGGGTCTGCATTAGTTATTGAAGGAAACACATACTTCTCATTGCCTGCTAGTAGTGATTACCACAACTGAAGTTCTAACTCCCCTCTTGCTGGAGTCTTGCGCATGACCTTTAAAAAGGTAGTGTTTTAAAAATGTTTTAAAATCTTTGTGTTGGGCTTTTCTCACTGTAGTCACTACCTGCTCTAGAAGCAGAGTGGTTATCTATTTTGTTTCCTAACAGTGATTCTCCAACTTGTTCCAGGGGCTGTGCCTTGGTGAGGGTCAGAACATGGAGGCCTTGGTGAGACTGGTGCTTTTTGTGGACCAGTGTCAGATGACTGATATATTTGTTTCCATTCTGTGATTGAGGAACAGCTTCAGCAGAAGACAATGTGACTGGCATATATGTATGTAGCATAAAATCACAATCATAAGCACAAATTTCCACCAACTGAACAAGCCATTGAACTGATTGAAATTATCTGCACACTTTTTATGGGGGAGCTCTCATTAATATTTAGTAAAATAAATAATAACAGACATTTATTGGTTATTTTCTTCTATGCTGCACACTATGCTAAGTACTTTACCTGTATTATGTAATTTAATATTCGCAACAATTTCGTGAAATAGATTTATTACCTCTATGTTACAAGTGAAGCAACTGAGGCTTATAAAGTTTATGTAATTTGTCCAAGGTCTTGGAGCTAATGCATGGCAGAGCTGAGGCTTGAAATCTGGTCTACCATCAACGAGGCCTACTCCTTAAGCATAGTGGTTTGTGATGTTCTTGGATGAAGGCAGAAATTCACATTTGATTTAGCAGGAAACAAACAAACTGAAGTGGATTTTTCTGTGACTGTTTTTATTCCTCACTTTTATTATTGGTCTTCATGGAGAGAATAAAGTACTATGGATAGCTTGTGAAGCTATTGCCTGGAAAATTTCTTTCAAGATTCTTGAAAATTTCTTTCAAGAATCTATCATCTTGAGCAAATCATTTTTAGAAAATGTCTGGCTTTGGGGAATCTTTTATGGAAATATACTTTGCCTCTGACCATATAAGCTTTTGATTGCTGCGGGGCAGGACAAGACTGGTAAGCCAGGAAACCCATCATTTATCCCTTTGCTGAGTGTCCTTCCTTCTCTTGCTGGTTGCAGGAAGCCACTGGGGACTAGACTGGCCCGTAGACAGTCTAAACGAAGGCATCACTGCCAGGATTTTGTCCTCTGGGAACAGACGATGCTGCTGTGTTTGCCAAAGGAAGACAGCTCCAAGTGTCTCCGTTTTCAGGCTTCCCTCAGTTTTCCAATAAGTATAATTTTCAAACCTGCATTGCATTCCAAAGAACTTTTTTTTTCAGGAATGCTTTTGTACTTAACACCTCTGTGAACTCTATGACCATACACCCTCATCTGGAAGGTCTATTTAGAGGTGGCTGAGCAGCCTGCCAAATTCAGCCTCTGAACCCTATCATTTCTGTATTATAAATGCTTTCCCCCACCCCATCCCCCGACAGCTGGAATTAAATGTTCAGAGGCATTTGGATTAGATTTGAATTGCTTGGTCAAATCTTAGTCACCTCTTCACAGACAGACAATTTCTAACCTGGGAAAGGGTATTAGTTTGAGCTCAGAGAATCAACTAAAGAGAGATCCTTTAAGCACAATATTCCCAGTTAGAATAAGGTTCAGCTAGCTGTCTTGAGGATAACATGAGCTCATCATAGTGTTGCCTAACAAAGGCTGTTATTTAGAGTGCTCTCAGCAGATATTTCCCCATGAGGAAAGCTTTTCTTTTAGCATCGTCCCAAGTAAAACTTTTTGAGGTTAATTGTCAAATTCAAACATACAGTGATACTAATTCTCCATCGTGGCCACAATATGTGGTTTCTGGGCATATGTGGGAACACTCCCTTAAGGCATTGATTTATTTGTTCGTCAATAAAAATGTGTTGAATTTCATGGTTATTTTGTTTTTTCTGTCTGCTCAGTACTTCTATTACTTATTGGAAAACTCTCCTCCCCAATTGTACGTGATCTTAGTGGCCTATAGCAGTGTTTGTGACAGCTACTCCCCACCACAGTCACAGAAATGGGTAGTAATCCAGATGGGGACAATTGTGGAGGCTGACCAAAGATGAGACTGTGACTCAAGCAAGGCCAGCCTGGTAAAGAGAAGTTCACTTTCTGCTGGAAGGGTACAAATCTAGAGTTATGTATAGCCATCTTCTCTATAATATTGTGCTTGTCTGCAGAAAGAAACCAACATGCAGAAGAAAGAAGAGGCAAATGGTGTAGAGAGACAAAGCCTTGATTATATCATTTGGGTCTCACAAGCCATGCCTGATCTCTTCCCAGGTATGGAGGTCAAGTTCCTTTTGCTTTCTGCTTAATTGAGTTTGATTTTGGTTTCTGTTACTTCGAAGCAAAAATGTCATTATTAATATACTGTATCCACTTTGTACCAGGAACTGTGTTAGGTAGTGGGGAGACAAAGGTGGCTTAGACACTGTAATATCTTTAAGTCACAAAACTGAAGTATAGATAGAGAGCTATGGGAAAATATGAGAGAGATTGTGCTTTAGAGTTTTTGAGAGTTTTGAACATAGGAGTGAAATGGTAAGATCTGTGTTTTCACTCTGGTTATCATATGAAGAGTGGATTGGAAGAGATGACCAGGCGTGGATGGCGAATTTAGGTTGATAAAAGGGTTTTAAGGCTTTTGGACCAAAATGAGATTCTAGTCATTGATAGATGGATCTATACAATATGGAGGGATCCCTCTGGTTTTAGTATCACTGGGATTATTAGAAAGTAATGTCATTTGGCTGGCAACAGAATCTCACTGTGTCTCCCAGGCCGGAGTGCAATGGTGCCATCTCTGCTCACTGCAACCTTGACCTCCCAGGTTAAAGCTATTCTCCTGCCTCAGCCTCCCGAATAGCTGGAATTACAGGCGCATGCCCCCACCCACACCTGGCTAATTTTTATAATTTTAGTAGCAACAGGGTTTCACCATGTTGGCCAGGCTGGTCTTGAACCCTGACCTCAAGCCATCTACCCACCTCGGCTTCCCAAAGTGCTGGGATTACAGACGTGAGCCACTATGCCCAGCCATGGCTAGTTGTTTTAAATTCATGTTTCATTCCTATTCTTTAACATGGTAGTTATACAATTTGATAATAATCCTTTTTAAGCTTTCATCTATACAGATTTGTAAGAATTTAAATTCTACGATCAAGTCAAAACTGCTCTTCTCCCTGGGCATTTTCCTTGTTTTCCTCTATTGATTTCAGGCCATATGGTATATTTCTTGAGGTTTGATGATTGACATATACTAATCATCAAATGAAACTAACAAAAACATTGATAGCACAGGCTACATTTTACTGATTTTAGTGTCCCGAGTGCCGAGCATGTTGTCTAATTTGCAAAAATTTTGGAATTAATATATTAATTTTCTGTTACTGCTGTAATAAGTTACCACAAATTTAGTGGCTCAAGACAACAAATAATTTGTTACTTTGTGGTTTTGATGGTCAAGAGTTCAACATCAGTCACACAAGGCTAAAGTCAAGGTGTCAGCAGGGATGACTCATTCTGGAGCTGCATGGGAGAAGAAGCTTCCTTGCCTTTTTCAGCTTCTAAAGGTTGCCTATGTTCCTTGGCTCTTGGCCCCTTCCTCCATTCTCAAAGCCAGCAGTGTAGCATCTTCAACCTCTCTCTCTGACCTCTGCTCTCATTGCCACATGCCCTTCTCTGACCCTGATCCTCCTGCCTCCCTCCTGTTAGGACACTTGTGATTACATTGGGCCCACCTTGATAAAGCAGGAAGATCTCCTCATCTCAATGTCCTTAATTTAATCACATTTGCAATGTTCCTTTTGCCATATAAGAGCATATATTCACAAGACTTAGGGGTTAAGATGACGATGTCTTTGGGGGGAACATTATTCTATCTACCATAAAAAAATTTGTTTTGTTGATATGATATTTTAATATGAGTTGATAGGTAGTTGATGGGTTATTAACTAGGAGTCACCACGATGAGACTCCCTGATCTTAATGATCATTAAGATGCTTGCAGAAGTATTTTACTCTTTACTATAGTAATGGAGGTGGCTTGGATGAGTGAAAATCCCAACTTTGAGAAGAAGATATAATGGTACAATTGCTTTTAGCAAGTAATCATATTAAAATTCATAACCTCTGGCTTTAAACAATTGTTTAACCTTCCTGATTTTGATGAGATATTATTTGGTCACCCTATTCATATCCTCATAGGTCAAATATTATATTATATTATAATATATAATATTATATATTATAATGTAGTTTTTAAAAATAGTGTCCAATAATCATGGACCTGTGAAATTTAGTCATGGCAGGACCAAGAAAATGGTATTACCATTTTCTTCTATTCTTCCATTGCTTCTTTCAAATCCTGGGGAGTCTTTATAAGTTTCACACAGTTGCTATATCTCATTAAAAAATATGTGGAAATGTATTGGAAGGAGAGTTTGAATCCTGGTTACTTTCCTAAATTAGCATCAACAATTACCAAGGAGTCACTCATATTGTTAGAGGGCAGAGCAGGTAAGTGTGCCCTATGCACTAGGTGAAAAATTAGCATGTAATTTGCATAGCTTAAAATCAGATATTTTAAAAACACAAGATTTTCATTGTAAAGGGGGTAGTAAACATTATCTTTTAAATATACTGGAATTTTTATTACTAAGTACTTGGATGCATCTTCCGTTCATTCAAATACTTACTGAGTGACTACTCATGTAACCATCCTGCTGGGCCCTGAGAAACAGCTCTGGGGCAGAAAGTTTTGCATGATGTAATATGTTACCTTCTTTTAGGATACTATCAGTATAACTGATAAAAAATACTTCAGTCTGGGTGTGGTGGCTCATGCCTGTAATCCAAGCACTCTGGGAGGCTGAGGCGGGTGGATCACTTGAAGTCAGGAGTTCGAGACCAGCCTGGCCAACATGGTGAAACCTTGTCCCTACTAAAAATACAAAAATTAGCTTCGCATGGTGGCAGGCATCTGTAATCCCAGCTACTTGGGAGGCTGAGGCAGGAGAATTGCTTGAACCTGGGAGGCAGAGGTTGTGGTGAGCTGAGATCGTACCACTGCACTTCAGCCTGGGCGACAGAGTGAGACTGTCTCAACAACAACAACAAAAACAAGATACTTCAGCATTGCTTTTTCTCCCAGCTGACCATTAATTGGGAGCTAACTAGATATTATTTTAAGTAAATAATCAGATACTTATAGCTCTTTTTTCCCCCTCTCTATAAGAGAGACATATTTGAATTGGAGTTCTGGAAAAATTTCCTCCCTGGTGAAAAATTTGGGAAAATCTCTGTTATATGCTTGTAGTCAACTTGTTAGAGAAGTTGCTTTAACAACAGAAAGAGAAGGATTTCGGTCCTTAAGGAGCTCATGGTCTAGTTGTAAGGGACAGCCTGGTAAGCTTATGATGGAAGATCAGAGAAATATAAGAACTATGATAAAATAGATATCTGTCCAGGGTGCCGAGGAGTACAGAGGCTCAGATTGAAATATGAGTTCCTCCGAGATTTTCTTTTCTTTCTTTTTCTTTTCTTTTCTTTTCTTTTCTTTTCTTTTTTTTTTTGAGACAGAGTGTCGCTCTGTCGCCCAGGCTGGAGTGCAGTGGTGTGATCTCGGCTCACTGCAATCTCCACCACCTGGGTTCACTCCATTCTCCTGCCTCAGCCTCCCGAGTAGCTGGGACTACAGGCGCCCGCCACCACGCCCATATAATTTTTTTTAGTAGAGACGGAGTTTCACCGTGTTAGCCGGGATGATCTCGATCTCCTGACCTTGTGATTTGCCCGCTTCAGCCTCCCAAAGTGCTGGGATTACAGGTATGAGCCACTGCGCCCGACCTTTTTTTCTGTTTGTTTTTTTGAGATAGGATCTTGCTCTGTTGCCCAGGCTGTAGTGCAGAAGCATGATCATAGCTCACTGTAACCTTGAATTCTTGGGCTCAAATGATCCTCCTGCCTCAGCCTCTGAGTAGCTGGGACCACAGGAACTCACCATCACGCCTAGTTTTTTCTCATAGATAGTTTTTTCTCTTGCTATGTTGCCCAAGCTGATCTTGAACTCCTGGGCTCAGGCAATCCTCTCACCTCAGCCTCCCAAAGTGCCTCCAAGTTTTTCTCTAGGAAACAGTGCCCTCCCTAAGTCTCAAAGATCAGTGGGAGCTGGCCAAGTGAAGAAGATAGGAGGGGCATCCCATACAAAGACCATATATATTAATTCAATAAACCAAGAAACAGTATGACTTTCATTTAGCAAACTGCGGTTCTTTGTGACTGAAGAAAAAGTGTGTAAATGAAGAGACGACATGAGGACGCAGAGGTCTTGAAGGACCTCCTTTCCCTGACTATGGAATTCAACTTTTCATAAGAAAATGTTGCACAGGGAAGTGATTTTATCACATTTGTATTATAAAAGATTGTCACATGAGCTTTATGGGTAATAGATCAGGGCTTAATGACACTTGGAGACCTTCAGGATTTCATCTGAGGGATCTGGCTGGGAAGTAAGGAAGGTCTAACTAAGGGCAGTGGCAGTAGGCATGAAAAAGAAAGATTTCACATTTAGTGAAATACACAATCATAAAGTAATCTGATTTTTGAATGCTAGTAGAATGTTTAATATTTAGAAAGATGATGATTTCTAAAATCATCACTGATTATAGAAAAGGATTATTTTAGAAGTAAAAGAGTGCATTTGTCTTCTTATGTTGGATATTAGTGGAATCTCTATGAAACTGGGCAGGAGATTGGACTCTATCTAGCACATTACCAGAAACATGGTGTGCGTTTGGTAAATCTGCAATTTTCAATTTGGGTAAATAATATTGTACAGTTTGGCTGTGTTTTGGTGAGTTCTCTGTATATGGCTGTCTACTGAGTTTCTTTGTCGTGACATGGGAGATATATTGTCCTGGAAAGAGCTAGGCCTAGAAATGAGAAGATCATGGTGGCAGTCCTTCCCCTGCTTCAAGCTGGGACTGACCGCAGACAAGGTTCTGTAACTTACTGAGCTTCCATTCCTCAACTATTTGAAAAGGAATATTGGTACCTGTGCGGGACACTACAAGGCTCCTGGGGTAGTGAAAATAAGCAACAAACAAGAAATAGCTTTGAAAATCATTACAAACCAGATGGGGGAGCTGTGTGTTGTTGAGGAATAATTATAGGCTTTGGATTTAGGTTGATCTGGGTTCAAATCGCAACTGCAAATAATTTGGGGCAAGCTACTTAACTCTTTTGAGTTTTAGTTTTCTCATTTCTATAATGGGTTTAATAGCAACTATTTCAGGGTTGGTGGTGGGCCTGTGTGAGCTAACAGGTAAAAGATGTTAGGTTTAGGTGAGTTCTCTCTTTCATTGTAAGAAAAATGTGGCAGTTAAGAACTTCGCTCTTTTCCTACTGGACTAGAATCTAGCTTTGATCTGGGGGTGAGAATGATTGGGGGTGGGGAGTTGGCTGTTCTGTTATTGCTGCTGTCCTTGGTGTCTGCAGGGCCCTGAGGAAGACAGAGTCTCTGGATGCTCCTGTGTGCCATGTCTTCTAGGGTCTCCTATCTGCTTTGGTTCTTGAGGGAAAACATCTACTGCAATTACAGAGGTTTTTTCCATTGTCATCTGTCTTCAAACTTGCTTGTGTTTATTTGTAATTTTCATGGATCAATTTAGTAGTCCCCCATTTGGTTTTATCTGTATCCTCCCACTTCCACTTTGCTCTTTATTTCTCCTTTTTTTTTTTCTTTATGCCTACATCATTTATCTCCTTATCAGGTGTTTTGTTTTGGTAGAGATTTTTGCCAAGTGTCTTATCTGTTGTTTCTGTCTTAGATCCCACAGCTCTGCACTATGAAAACTCCTCATGTGGATATGGTTTCCTTTTATTTTATTTTTCTTTCCTTTACTCCATTTTTTTTCTCTGGCCCTGCACCAAATTTTTCCTTCACCCTTGGGCTAAATGTTGTCATGTTCCCTTAATGCCATCTCCAGAACATACTTCGGCTTTCTCTTCCTGGGATGTCTTTGTTCTCCTGGGGTCTGCACTACAGAGAGTCCCCAGGTTCTTCCTGTTCTTTATAAGCCATCTTCAGCTCACAATCATTGCAAGAGGCACTTTTCCTTTTTCTAGTGACTATAGGATAATATTGTGAGGAAGATTTCTTAGGGAGTGGTGCTTAGGGAAGCGAAGTGGGTGGAAAAAGTAGGATCTCTCACATTTAAATGTGATGATATATACAAACCATTTTTCAGTGCCTGCATATGTTAATGTTTAATAATTAGTACTATCCAGGACTGGTTTATTATGGGATGGTATTTTGGGAGGTTGGGATAGGAATTCTTTGCCACATCTGGAGATGGTGACACGTAACCACATGTTGATCTAGTTGCAGAACATTTTAAGCTTAGCTCCAGGAAGAAAGAAAAAAATATGACTTTGATGTTGGAAATAGAGAAAGGAACACTTGTCTCACTATGCTTATCAATCAGTTTGGGGCAAGATTGCCACCTCATCTTTTGAAAAATTTGGTTACAAGTTTCATGCCTATTTGTAAACCCTCATTTTTCCTTATTTTAACTCAAAGTATGTACAAATGCTCTACTTTCATTTAAAAATTAATCACTCACCAGCTTGAACTTAATCTAAAAACTATTAGAATAATTTTCCTCTGCTATGTTTACGTGGTATTTCTTCCTTTCCTATTTAAGTTTGTGCTTTTATTATAGCACTTCTCATGGTCATATTTTTATTACAGCTTCTTATATATTCTCTGCTTCCTGAGGGGCTGTGGGTTTTTGGAAATCAGGAGCCATCTTTGGATCTGTGCATTTCCCACAGAACTAGAAAGCACCTCATATATAGCAGGAATTCTTTATTACGGTGTATGATGAGAAACTACTCAGTGGGCACAATAAACCTTATTTGGATGAGAGATATCCTAAAGGCCCTGACTTTACTACCACACAATCTATGCCTATAACAAAATTACACCTGTATCTCATACATTTATACAAATCAAAATAAAATAAATTTTCTGTGCTATGCTTAAGAACCAAATGTCAACTGATATCCACTGTTAAGTCAATAATTCACAATTTCCCAGATTATATGTAGAAGCATTATTGACAAAAGTCTTTGCTGATTTTTTACAGCTAGTTTGTATGGATTTAAGAGAATATTCAGGGGTTTTGCCAGCCAGTTGTTAATCATTTGTAACTTAAAATTGGCTTTGCTGGGAATATTGACAACTTGGAAATAAACAAAGGATACAAATTAGGATTATTTTTTTCTTTTGAGTGCCAGTTTGCCAGCCCTCCAAGGATCATAATGCCATTGGTAAACTGGAACCCTAGTGAAAAAGACAAACCTTGACACATTGACATAAGTTAATTTACTATTGGCTTTAGTCAAAATTTTCTTTAACAATCAGAGATTGCAATAGAAGGCTAAACGGAAGTCAATCTGCATGGTCAGTGGTGCAGGTAGATAGATTTATGAATAGTGACAAGGAGGGAGAATGAGGACCACATGTTTACAGTGCCTTCATAAAGACCTGGTTAGGTCTTCCTCAAAAATAAAAAAAAAAACCAGATCATAGCTGAAGAAAGCAAGATAGATAGCTTCTCACAGGCAATTTCTCCAAACAGCAAAGGTAGTTGAAGGTAATTGGGGAATGCCTCAGATCTGTATTGTGACCTGTTCCATTGGTTTTTAATTAAAAATATTTTGTTTTCCTGGCATAGACATTAAGTCCATGGCAGTATTAGAGTGTGATTTTAAAGAATATTATATTAAAAGAAAATGTTAGAAGATGTATTTGGAATTATGAAAAGCAGTTTCAGTACATATTAAAATAAAATGCAGAAATTGTAAACCACTTCTCACTTCTTAATTTCTAGCAGTTAATGATGCAACATATGAGTGATTCCTCAGTCAGTCATATCTGCAAAGACTGTGTAAACATCATTCTTGTTATTGTACCTGCTAGTCCCTTAACAACATTTGCATAAAAGTTTGTATTCACTAAATGCATCAGACAATGGTAGTCTAGAGAAGTACTAATGAGGTTCACGTACTGTTGTGAGGCACATCTAAAAGAATGATTAGAAAGCAATTTTAAGACATTAAAAAAACTAATAAAAAAATCGTTCATCTTAGCCACAAGATATCATAGTTGTATAATCTGAATATGGTAAAATGTTTCTGGGGTTCATTTTATTTTTTTAAAAAATTAAGATGTTGAAACCCTAAAAACATTACACAAAGCAGTTGAAAAATATTGCATTATGTATCAATATAGGCTTATTGGATAAAAATCTTCTGGCATCTTAAAACTGGTTTATGAGGTATACTAAAGAATTATGAGAAAGCTGGAGCTACTAAGTTGATTCAAAAGGTTAAAGTAGTGTGTAGCATGTAGCTCGCATATCAAACTAGTCCTGACTGCTGAAAAGCACCAGGCATGGACACTCAATCACCTAGTAGAGCGATCTCGGGAGATCTTTTTCCGGCTCCCCGCAAGTGCTCCTTGCTTTTCAACAGTCCACCATGTGCATAAAATTAACAACATGCTACAATGGCTTCTTATATCATAAATGGAGCCCCTTAAAGTGATATTCCTTCCCACACTTTTGCAGCCTTCCGGTGAGAATTACTACTGGACTCTGCTTATTTGAACAGAAGGTGTGAATTTAAAGGCATGAACAAATACACCAGCCATATATTAGCCATTCTTAGTAATGTACAGATGCTTGAGTTACTTGTGGGCTGTGTCTGGCTTCAGAAACCTACTTCACTGAAGACTAAATCTTAACCAAAACATCTTTTGGGGGATTGAAGGTGTTCCAAATAGCTATCTCTACTGAATTTCTCAGTGCACTTTTCATTTTTCACATGATTATTTTAGCACCATGTAGACCCAACATAATTACCTACTTCTGTGAGAACTTTCAGATCAGACTTCTGTGACTAGCCACCAGTTGAATAATCAGCAATTCCTTACCAATTAGATGTTTAAAATGGGGAAACATAGAGACATCTAAAGGAAAAGTTGAAGCCAGTTGAACAGTTAGTTAAAAACAATTTGTCTGTGGGAGTGAGAATGCTGGTAATGATGATGATGATGATGATGATGATGACATTGGTGGGAGTGAAATAAACATTTACTTGAATGCTTATTAATGCCACTATAGTAACTCTTTTAATCTTCACAAAATCCTGTGAGATAGGTACTTTTTATATCTCCATTTTACACATCAGGAAACTGAGGCAAAATGAAAGTAACATGCTTAAGGTCGCACAGCTAGTAACTGATGGAGGCTGAATTTCAATCCCAGCAGTATGTTTCCAGGGCCCACCTCTTAACTACTATGCTTAAATACCATAAATGACCTTTCACTATGGTGCATCCAAGAATGACAGGGACAACCTCTGGGGCAATATGTCTGTGTCCTTGAAAAGACAGTTTTGAAAGATAGACCTAATGGAAGACCTCATCTTCCATTCTTCTTTGACTTCCATATCTTACTCAATTCCATATAGGCAAGGTCAATCGCATAAAGAAGATTTTAATTTGCTTCTATTAATTTTTGTAATAATCTTAAGATTTCCATACCTAACAAATAAAAATACAGGATACTCAGATAACTTTGAACTTCAGATAAGCAACAAACACTTTTTAAAAGTACAAATGTACCCCAAATATTGCATGGTATATACTTACTTGAAAAATAATTTGTTTTTTATATGAGATTCCAATTTAACTGGATCTCCTGTATTTTATCTAGCACTCCTAAATAAGCTAAGCTTCAAACCTGAATGCCGGCACCGTAAAAATCACTCTTTCATCTCTTGGAGGTGTTGGGAAAAAAAATAAAACAAAACTTGCTTTAAGTTTGTCAGCCTGGAGACTGGGTTAAACAGATCAGACATGGCATTTCTATCAATCACATCTATATTCCTTGGGGTTCTCCAAATTGTGTTGAGAGCTGGGGAGGTGTGTTTAGCACACAGGTTATTATACTTTGATAGCTACACAGCACTGGAAACCCATCATTTAGATTAAAATGAAATTTCTAAATGTTGTTTTAATGATGTGAGCACCACATTGCAAATGGGCCTCTTTGCTGTGGCCTCTAAAATAAAGTAATTGACCCTGACGCCATTCAACTTGGGACACATAACTCACGTCATGGTCAATTATCTCTTGGTGACTTCAACACAGTGGGAGCCATTGTCCACATAATGACTGTGGGGCTTGCAGAACCTACATAACTGCAAGGGGCCTCTTGAGTGCCTCACTTGCAATATAAGGGCTAACCAGTATTCATCTTTGCACCCCAGTACTTAGCACTGTACCTGGCACATTTATATTTGCAACAAATGCTTACTGAACACCTACTCTGTGCTAGGTGAAGGGGATCACGGGAGGTAATGAGTTAGGTCCTGCCTTTGTTATTATAGGGTTTACAGTCTGGAGAAGGTGTTCAATAAATAAGAGTAGTACAGAGACCAATTCTGTGGGAACTGGAGGATTTCTTAGCTAATTTGCACATAGATGAGGATATTGAGGCCCAATTATAGGCACCATATTGGGAGTGGGAAGACTGGGGTTCAGAAACCAACTTTTCCATTTAACCTTTGAACAAGTCACTAAACTTCTCCCAGCCTCAGTTTCCTTATCTATAAAATGGAGATATTATATTCTATGTAATAGAATATCACTACCTAACTGTTAAGGCAAAAATGGGATAATGGTCTAGAAAGTTAAAAGCATTATATAATTGCAAAAATAATGTTCAAAAACATAGAATTGAGATTGCCCAGTTGAACACTTAAATCTAGAGAGACAGCTTAGCATAATGGTTAAAAGCAGAGATGCTGGAGATAGGCTTCCCAGGTTTATATTCAGCCTCTGCCACCTACAGACCACGTAACCTTTAGCAAATTATTTAACTTTTTAATTTTATTTTATTTTATTTTATTTAGAGACAAAGTCTCGCTCTGTCACCCAGGCTGGAGTGCAGTGGCGCAATCTCGGCTCACTGCAATCTCCACCTCCTGGGTTCAAGCAATTCTCCTGCCTCAGACTCCTGAGTAGCTGGGATTACAGGCATGTACCACCACACCTGGCTAATTTTTGTATTTTTTTAGTAGAGATAGGGTTTCACCATGTTGGTCAGGGTGGTCTTGAACTCCTGACCTTGTGATCCACCCACCTTGGCCTCCCAAAGTGCTGGGATTACAGGCGTGAGCCACCGCACCTGGTCAAATTACTTAACTTTCTATGCCTAAGTTTCCTCATCTATAAAATGAAGACAATTATGATACCACAAAGGATTATTGTGAGCATCAATTGAGTTGAAACATGCAAACATAATAAGCACCCAATAATTGTTATTGACAATCTAAATCTATTGCAACATTGGGGTACGGGAAAATGCGTGTGATGTTTTTAAGCCATCAAGGCAAACTTCCCATTTAATAGTCATCCTTTCATTCCAGCGTAGAGAGATTCATTGAGAATGTAGCAAAAAGAGATGTAAATTACACTGTCTGTGTCTTAAAAATTTTCAGGTCGAGAGATGTTTTTATAATCATGTACTATGATCAGAAACTTCTAAACAGCTCCCACATCAAAATATCAGCAGTGGAGAATGAAGAGAAATGGAAAACTGATTTATTCATTCCTAGTCAATAAAGAAAGCATGCAGTAGCTGGATTGGAAATACCCCTGCAAAGTGAGATTTACAAGACATAATATTGGAAGACAGATTTATCCCAGTTGAAAGTGGACTGCTGTTGAAGAAAGTTCCAGTGGAATTTATAAGACGAAGTCCTTGAATGAGAAGGACTCAGAAGCCTTGGGGAGTCATGAGGCTTGCTAGGCACAAGCTGATTTGCATTTTTAAGAAGGCCAAAGTGTTTTCTGAAGATATTGCTGGGAAAAGAAAAAAACAACTCAGGGCAAGGGCATCAGCTTTGTTTAAAACTTCCTTTTACTCAGGACTGTTGGGTTGATAAATCAAAATTATGTGTCCAGTGAGGAAATGGGAAGTAAAACTGTTTCCAAAAGAAAAAAGAAAAGAAAGCAAGTGATTCATTTTGGCCTAAATAATTGAAAATGCAGAAAGTCCAAGTGTTCCTGGCAGCTCAGCCCTGTGCTTACTTGTCACTTTTGCTGTTGTGTAGCAAATTCTATGATGAAGATTTGGAAGACGAGCTGTCAGCCTCGGCAAATCTTTAAACTATTTGGTAAAACCAGTTGGAACCCAACCCACAGCTACTTACAGGATTTGACTTCCTGTTCACATGGAGCGGGAGTCAGAATAAAGCAGTAGAACCATGATTGTGTTTACTTTGTGTAAAAGAAAAAAAAAAAAGAAAGAAAGAAATGAAGGAAACAAGAAAGGAAAGAAAGAGAGAGGGGAGGAAAAAAGAAAACAATAACTTAGAAATGAAAAAAAGAAAAAATGGAGCTGAAAAATCAGAATTCTAACTCTTACATCATAATGTCTGCTGGGCATTTGGTTCATCTTTGTGGCCCAAGTCACATCTGAGCATAGCCCTTTAATTGACTAAGACTCAAAATGCGGAAGGTGAGCTTGTTAACGGCTCTGAAATATGATAGCTTTGAGTAGGAACACCAATCAGAGAAAGTCACTACACATTTTATTGCTGTCTAAGTAGAACATCAGCAACAGCCCAGGGAATAGGATTTCATGGTTTCTCAGGGTTTTCCTGCCAGGCATCCCAAGAACACTGGAAAATATCCATCCGCATTATACAACACAATAGAAAGAGTTAAATGACATAAGCTGTGCTACCTTGCACAATCGGTGAAAAATGCAAAGGAGGGAGATTTCCTTTTTCTGGCTGAGGCAATTGAGGAAGGCTTCCTGGGGACGGTGGCTTTGGAACTGATCCCTGGAATATTGTAAGAGTCAACAGCAATTGGTCAGCAGGAGGGGTTATGGAGTGAAAAGTGACAGAGGAGCAACTCAGGACTCTCTGGTCAGTAAGAGTATTTATAAAAATGGAGGGTGGTTCTGAAAAGTTAGACAAGAGTAGTAAATCTAATTACATGTCTATTTCCAATATGAATGGAGATTAAAATTCCCTTTCCTATTTGTCAACACTTAATATATTACTGTGGAGAGTGGAATATTTGTACTTTGTCCTAAAGATATAATTGGCTTTCAAATGTACAACTATTGGACTTGTAGGATGGAAAGGGAGTAAAAGGATTGCCTAATGTAACTCATAAGTCTATGAGTAAAGTAACTGTGTAAAGCGGTTGGTTAAAAGGTCACAAAGCTAGTCAGCAGCAGGGCTGGGACTGGAATCTTAGCCTCTGGGTTCCAAATACAGGGCTTTCCCCAGGATATTACCCTCAAGCCGTTGGTAGAGATGCTTGGTGAATATATGGGAGGAGCCATTTATATGCTTAGGGACCAAATAAAGAAACTGAAAAGCTGCTACAAGACCAATACCCAGCCACCACCCTCACAGGGCTCAGCAAAAAAGAAGGAAATTTAAAAATTCAGGCTTTGACATACATGGTTTATCTTGCAAAGAAGATTTTACCCAATCATGAGTGAAATAGAAATGCATTTTGTATAGATAGGAAAAGAAATGATTTTTGTTTTTAAGTTACACCTGGGGTCATGAAGAGAAAATGAAAGTGATAAAGTTTTGTTCATCAGTAGCTTTTGTTCTTGACTAACTGGCCTCAATTAATTTACAGAATCTTAGTTTCCATTCAAACAAGAACCAAGGAGACCTCACTTTGCACAGAAAGACAAACTTTGCATGTTTTCTCTTATTTGTGGGAGCTAAAAATTAAGAATCAATTTCTGATAGGATAAGTTTAAGTATATGCCTACCTTCCAATAAAGAATGCTCTAAGACTGTGAGGTCCCTGAGGTCAAGGAGTATTTTATTCACCTCTGTATCCCCAACAGTGTGTCCCATTGCGGCATTCAGTTAAAGTCTGTAAATGGATGAAGACATCCCTATAGAGTTTTATTCTTTCATAACTTGCCTTATTAAAATGACTGCAACCCAAATCTCAACTTGAGTGTTGTTTTGGCATGTGATGTCATTTCCTGAAACATGCCTTGTGGTGGATGAATCCTTCAGCTGGGTTTAAGGACCCACTGCAGTATAGATTAGATAACATTCCTTTTTCTTTCTTTCTTTCTTTCTTTCTTTCTTTCTTTCTTTCTTTCTTTCTTTCTTTCTTTCTTCTTTCTTTTCTTTTTTTTTTTCAATCGGTTTAGTCAAGTGCAACTTCCCTTTCCTTAACCCAGGACTAAACAAGTCAGAGCTTTGGCTTTCTAATTTATCAGCCAGTAAATTACAACAGCAAAAGTCTTGTGTATGGCCAGGGATTTTCCACTCAGAGTGTAGAAGATCCTGAGGGGCCGGGCATAGTGGATTTGATATGTGACTCATGGTTTGGGTAGCATTACTTGTGAATACAAAAAGGTCAAGCAGGGAAAAGCTATATTCCATAAATAATACAGTAAAATGTAAAAGTTCCTCTTCATGACACTGGAATTTTGAATGCTGCTATAAAATGATTAATCAGAAGATGTGTCATTTGTATAAGTAAGAAATGAGGGATAACTAAAGAAATGGGAAATAAGGCAAATTTAAAAGACATAATTAGAATTTAAAGCAGAAGCAGCTAAAGATACCTAATTTTCATATTGTGCTGATTTTCATAAGGAGTACCATTTCTTTTTGTAGCCTAATATTCTCTATAGTTAGCAGAAAACAATATTTTCCATATATATTTATTGTGTTTCTAATTGTATTTCCATTCTGAAACTTAAACATTCATTTGTATGTTTATGGTTGATTACATTATGGTTAAGTATATTAAATAATCATTCAACTTGACTTCCAGGTGTGAATTAGAAGTCTTATTCTAAACTTGAAACATTTTAAAACATTATAAATTTGCATAAAACATACAAATAAGAACCTATTATTAAAGAACTCTTACTTAAAATAAAAGAGGTAGCTAGATGGTCTCTGAGGCCACTTCCAATTCCATGAGTCCAATGACTTTAAATGGCCGTGGGAGTAGAAACAAACAGAACTACAATTCTCTTACTTCCTAATTGCTTTTTGCTCTTCCCAGCTGGCATTTTGGATTCATGTTCCACTTGTAAGGAGGTCCTTATTTCCTGTGCTTTGGTCTCTCCAACTAGATGGTAACCTCCTTGTGGCACAATCCAAGCTTCTAGTGCTTCCTGTAAGGTTCGGTGCCCAGTGGGCAGAAATGAGAATTAATGGAGTAAAAGCGATGGATTCCCTGATGTGGGCTAAATGCACTGATCATCACTTGTGAGATCTGGAACGCTTTTCTAACAGGTCTTGAATTTGACCTCTGACTTCATACCAAAGTGAAGGAAGGAAATATGGCAGGTGTCCAAGAAGTGTGAAGTAAAAAGATAAAAGGATGAAAGGGCCGTAGATTGTTCTCAGCTTGGGACTAGATGGAGAAGGCTCTGGGCTTTTTTGGGCAAATAAGAATTTGAATTGTTTTTGAGTTTTCAATGAAGCCCATGTAGGTTCCTGAACAAGACGGCAGGATGGCAGTCAGGGTGTAAGCAATGGCTGTGCTGATGGGAAGAAACCATCTGTTCAGTGTAGCATCTGCTTTTGTCCTATTTCCTTCTCTTGCTTTAGAGGAAAGAGATGATGGAGTCTTCTGGGCAGATTTTACAGTGATTGATTGATTCGAAGCACAGAATGTTAGTACTGGAAGGCTATGGAGCTGAGGAAACAGACCAGAGAGAAGTTACTCAGCAACTTGGAACAAGAACTCTGATAGTCAGATTTCCTCTGAGTCCAGTGTTCTTTTCTCTACATCACTCTCAGAATGTTCTACTTGACCTTAATCTTTTTCCTGTTTTCATCCAATCTAGGCATTCTTGTTTTTTGCTGTCTTAAACCACAGAGTGTTTGAATACACACCACATTTGGGGAGGGGGTTGTTTTGTTTTGTTTTATCTTGCTCTAGCCCTTCTGGGAGATAAGCTCATTTAATTTATCTGCAATTTAGATCATGAACAACCATCCTTTTTAGATTAGACATGTCTCATCAGAGGTCACTCCATCCTACATTTTCCTCTGGTAAAAATAAGCATTCTGAAAGGTGACCCAGTTGTAGTAGGGAAGAGGAACACGGGGGACTCCCATGACTGTGATGTATGATGATATTTCTAAAGAAAGTCATAACCATTTAGAGACCAGGTTTTGATGAATTGCAGGAAATGGAGGATTTGCAACCATTCCAGAATTCCCAGGGACTGATTGTCATCAAGCGATGATAAGAATTTTAACTAGCATATTGTGGAACCCAGACCATGGCCAGGACTTGGGCTGAAGTGTTCTGTTTGGGTCTCCTGTTATATAGCATTTGCCTCTGGGAGAAGAGCTTAAAATTATTTTTAACTTGCCTGAGTCTCATTTCTATTTATCTGCTGAGGTCAGGGATTAGCAGCAAGGGAAAAAAAAGCATATTGCAAAATGCTCTGCCATGAAGTCAGACTGTACTCATCCTCCCTCCCCTTCCAAAAGGAATATTTTCTCCCAGGAAACAAACCCATATGATGGAATCATTAACTCGGGCACAGAGCTGGCAGGGAAAGGATCAGCCTTTCTTCCTACATCAGTGGGTCTCCGGCCTTCAACAGCCATTGCTGCTAAATCAAGATACAGCAGGGATGTAGCTGGGCATTCTGACCACCTTTGATTTCTTAGTGGGAAACCAATAAATATCAAGATGACAGCGCAAGAATGCAACTGAGCTGACGGAAAGTATTTTCCCACTGTAGATCGTGATGACTTGGTTTCATCAGAACAGTTGAGGGTACAGCCGATAACTAAAAGCAACGACAGTGAACAAAGGCTTGGTGAGGAGACTAGCATCCAGGGTTTTCTCTTTCTGACCCTTTGGGTAACCCCATTGCTGAAACTCTCATTATATCATTTTGAGAGTGCTGCTGATCTCTGCCATCTCATTTGTAAGCTTTTCTCCATCTCTCTCTCTGTCAAGCATGGTATTAAGCAAATAGTACACTCTCCAAACACATGTTTTAAATTGATTTCTTTCTTTTGGGTGGTAAACCCAAAGATAGGATTTTGTAGAAACAAAACCAGATCTTCCCCTTCCACAGTTATTAAATTATCCAAAGCAAGAGATATTTTTACCAAAGCCTGTAGTGTTTTAATAAGGCCAGCTATTTAGGAAGTGGTGACAATGTGCAATCTGCAAAAAGGGGAAGCCTTGGAGGTGCTGTGGTAATAACGCAGTTACTTAAAGAACATTTAAACTACAAATATCTCTGTGGTTTTTTATTTGGTTCCATATGACAGTCACTCTGAGAAATTTCTCAAACCTTGGCTAATCACTTTAAAATGTAAGGCTTAGCAAATAATCATACTTCCCCAAATGCTCTGGTCTCTTCAAACTTTACTTTTTTTTTTTGCATTTGATAAAAGTAAGCAATTCAATGCAAAGAAGAGCTAGGGAGGAAAATTGGGAGCATTTTAGCAGACAGGTGGAAAAAAATAGCTATAGCCCTCAAGTTGTAGGACAATTTCAACTATCGATATGGAAAATAACTAAAATGTGGTGAAAATGTAGGAGAGTCATGTCTTTTGAAGGCCAGGCATTTGATTCATTGAAATTGTGGGATGTGCCTGGTTTATGTGAGTGGAGAGAAAATGCTTGCTCACAGGGGATGAGCCCCAGTGTTCCAGTGTGTGCTGGGTCACATTAAAAGAAACAGCTGCAAGTGTGTGTGTGTATGTGTGTGTGTGTGTGTGTGTGTATGTACATGCATGTCTGTGTGCTTTAACTCAATTTGGAATGACATTTGCTCTTCTCAGCATCTCTTAATTTGACTAGTCATTAACCTAAAGTGGAAATCTTCCATATGATTCTGTTTCCAGTAGGTGGTGGGGTGGTAGAACACGTGGATTCTGCTGACGCCCTCAGGGAGCTAGTGACTAGGAGGAACATAACATGCACTGCAGTGCAGCATAACTATGACTCTCTGAGCTCTTCATTTGACCTGCAGAGAAGGAGCAATCCAATGGTTTGCCTGGTCTCACAAGGTTAGCAGGAGGCTCTAACTGAGCTGTTTCATGAGCGGTAGTCTCACTGAACCAACTATATTACGAGTTTTTAGAGAGCAAATGGCATGCCTTATACTTTAAAAACGTATGCCACTTCTTTTAAAAACCCTTCTCTGTATCTGGCACAGTATATAAAAGGAGCTTAAGATACACTTGATGAATTAATGACAAACAGCTTCAGATGGGAAGTTCTGCAATTACTGTATTGTCATAAGCTCATTCCTCAAAGGGTTCAGGTTTGGGTGTACTCACTATGTCCCCAGACCTGTATCCACTCAGATGTACCCCAGGGTAATCATCCCATTTCCCACTACAGGTGATTTCCATTCCTGCTTCTAGTGTGGGGGGCCAGTGGCTAGTGAACCAGACCATCAAAACCAGAATCTTTAAGAGGATACAGAACTCTGAGCTGGATGATGATCTAAGGCACCACTTACAGTGGCATGTAGTATGTGCAAGGTGAATGCATTTCTATATAACTCCTTTTGATAATAATTGTAGTTGACATATTTTAAGTGTCAATGATGTGCCATGGTCCAAATCTGGATATACACTGTTACTTTTTCTTAGAGCACCATTTAGGTTAGGTGTGAGCATTCCTATTTTACAAGTAAGGAAATCAAGTTTCAGGGCACATAGCAAGTAAGTAGCAGAAGTGGAATTTGAACTCATGTCTCTCTGGCTCCATAGCCTGTGTTCCTGCCACCAAGGAAATTGCTGCTCTAAAAGCAGGAAACCAAAAACTAAAAAAACATTCAGTTCATAACAGATACACAAATGCACAGCTGCTTTAAGAGGTTGTAATGTTGAAGAATTATTCTACATGCTCTTATACCCAACTATTTATATTTTTAATGGACTTAGGGCTTTCAATTTCATAAATAAATATATCTTCTGCTATCCTTTTATTGAAATTAAATTAAATTGTTTGTTTGCTTATTTACTTATTTATTTTAGAGACAATGTCTGCTGTGTCACCCAGGCTGGAATGCAGTGGTGCCGCAGTGGTGCCATTATATCTCACTGCAGGGCTCCTGGGCTCAGCTATCTTCCCGCCTGAGCCTTGCAAGTAGCTGGGACTACAGGTATGTGCCACTATCCTTGGCTAATTTTTTTTTTTTTTTGTAGAGACAGGGTCTCTCTATGTTGCCTAGGCTGGTCTCAAACTCCTGGCTTCAAGGGATTATCCCACTTCAGCCTCCCAAAGTGTTAGGATTACAGGCCTCAGCCACAGCACCTGGCCTGCTATCTCATTTTATCTTCACAATAACCCAACATATTATATAAGGCTGAAATTATTTGGATTCCAGACACAGATGGTAAAAACAAGGTTATGAAAAGGTAAGTAAATTGCTCAGGGTAATTCCTCTGGAAAGTGGCAGACCTACTAACCTCTTTCATGTCTCTTCACTCTTCTCCATTTCATAAATAACTCCCTGTGTAGCAGAAGTGGCCCATGTACCTAAAGACTGCTACGAGCCCATTGTGAGTTATCAGTCGCCATCATATAAAAAAGTCAATGGAGAAGCCATTGAGGTAATCCTGGGCCCCCATTTCCCTGTGCTACATTCTGTTTATGACTTTAACATGACTCTCAGGGTGCTCATAGAATCAGTCTGCGTGGATATGGAAATGTAGTTGGAGGATTTGCAGTTTAAATAGCTGCAGCATTTCTCCAAGTTTCAGCTTCAGATTCCTTTGTTGGGATGACATCTTTGACACAGCAGGAAACCTCTAAGTGATCTGGAATGTAAACAGGCTCCATGATTGTTTTCACAATTGTGTCTTAGCTGATAATTTGCATACCTAGCTGTCAGGCTACCTAGCAGTGCCCTCCCCTCCCCCATTTCCACAACACTATAAATGGAATCTGGGGAGGCTGCGTGGACTATTGACTTCCACTTAACAGTGGGTGGCAGGAATTCAGAAGTTTAATCCCAGACCTGCCTGCTGCTAATTTCCTGGATGGCTTTTGGTTCATCCATTAATCTCTCTCTATCACTGTTTCCTTCTGTGGAGGAGATAGCAAGAATAATGGGATGTTTTATGCATTAACACATTTATGATCCTAATACGCTCTGTAAAAGCATGGTTTTCTGGGAATGCTCCATGGTAGAAGGTAAATCAAAAAAAAAGAAAATCCAGTTCCTTGTTCTTTAATATGAAATATTGATGGAATCTATCTTTTTGTGACTGCCCTGGTTAGAAACTACAACTGAGATGGACTAAAGAACCGAGTGGTTTACTGTATGAAAAACACTGTATTTTCAAATGCTCCGTCCTGGGCTACCAAATAATAATCACAGAGGTACCTGAAAGTAAGGATAAGTACATGAGGGTATTATTTTAGCATCAGGACTAATAAAATTAAAATCTCATACTTTCTCAAGAGGAGCGTTTTCATTAGTCATGGTGGATATGAAGCTGAAACTGGTCTCATTAGGACTTTGGCTGGAAGTACTTTTTTTTTTTTTTTTTTATAACACAACACTTTGGTTATGCATTTTACAAATATTTTACTGCATCAGTATGACTTATATGAGACCAGGGAGGACAAAATAACCTCTAAGATGTCATTCTGGATGAACTGCATTGCATATTCTCTAAGAAATGTCCTTGCCTATTTTGTCTCCATAAATTCTTCAGCCTCCTAGGAAGAGATGGGAAAGCTCTAAGGAGAACTCAAATCATGTGTGCAGTGACCCCATGCAAGATAGAATTAAAATGTGTTCAGTTATAAAATTGCAGTCCAGTCCAATCTTATTTTTTAAAAATAATTCTACAATTTAAATGTGCTGGCTTGTTTTTACTCTTTGACATTTTCTTTGTTCAGGGACTATTGTTTCTGACATAAGAACAGGAAAAGTTAGCAAATAATCAAAATTAGTTCATTTTTAAAGAAACCATCCAACTCCATAGATTTTTCTTCGTAAGGAAAATTATAGTGTCTGTCATTTCAATGCATTACCAGCCAACCCAATCAAAGTGGATCATGTGGTTATATAAAAAAAAAAAAGTAACTGAAGATAAATCTGGGAAAAGCCTTGAGGAGATAAGTTACTCAGAAACAGGCCATTTTGCAAACTATCCACATTGTGCCTTCAAAAATATCTCTTATTGGGAAATGATATGGAGGGTCTCTGTCAATAGACCTGAATATTGCATCATGGAAGACACAGTGTGTGAAATGTAGCAAATGCATGAGCTTTTTTAGAATTTATTTTTTGGGTTTTCCCAATCCACCTATCCATAAATCATTTATAATTAGTATAGTCAGGGGTTTAGGTACAATACTAATGTGAACTTATGTGCAGTACACCAAAAAGCTATTTGATAAGATTAACAATATAGCAGGAGACATGCAGTTTAGATTCATTTAAGTAGTAATGAATCTCATGTAACTTCAAAATTGCAAATGCCCTTTTAGAAACTTTCTGGTGATTGTGGTCTAGATTATTCAGATCTACTTTCTTGCTAAAGGCAATACAAATTGCTGGTTAAAAATTTCATTTAAAAATTAACTTTGAATTGCTGAAAGAATGGTGAGGAAATGCCAGGTCAATTTGTGGATGAAAGCCAGTATCCAGACAGGTAGCTAGAATATTGGAATATACAGGCTTCTTATGCCCTTATGCTATTTGTCCATGCAGCATGCTTAGATTTGGGTTAGTGGCTCAGTGGAGTAAGGGGGACAAAAGTCAAGACCCAAGTCATGCTGAAGTTGGAGAGCTTTATGGGATATTCTCCCTAATTAAGTTGGAACTCAAAGAGCTACAGACTTAGGGCTGAATGAGGACTAAACTCACTCTCTTCCCCTTAATTTTAAGGTGTGTAGAATAAACTTTATCCAGGCTGAGCACAGCAGCAGAAGAGAAGAACATGAGGAAAAAATTTAAAACAGAAATCCCTATCTCTGAGATAGCTACAGACTGGTACAGATTTGTAGCCTGGACATATATAATCTGGGTGAGCCTAGATCTCAAGCCTTGGTTTGAGATAGTCCATGACTAGTAGTATACTAGATGCCTGGCAGAAAGCAAATACAAATGCTCTGTGGTGCAAAGAATTACTCATCCTAGGTTGCAGGTTATTTTTCAGGGACAATGATCAGCACATGCTCAAAGATAACTAGACACCCAAAGAAACAGGGTGACATGAGTGATAACTAGCAAAAACAACATACAACAGCAGAAATAGGTCAGCCCAGATATCATATTTGGGATTATTAAGCATATATTATAAAATAAGTAGTATTATCAAGTTTAAAATAATAAACAAAAAGTTCAAAAATATCTACAGGAAATAAGAAACCATAAAAAATGACAAAGAAGACACTTAGGGCTTCAAGTTCTTACAATGTAACTAAAACCAGCAAAAGAGTAGAAATCACATCACTTCTTATTCCTGGAGCTTCTTCTCTGATTCTGATCAACAATACGATTTTCAACATGGTCAATGTCTTTGTAAACCTCAAGGAATCGGGTAACAGAATATATCTTGTTTATGCTGTCTATGACATAGTTATCTCAGAAAGTCAGTGGAAATAATTGTTCATGACCCCTTCTCACACAACATAGACCTCCAAACAAACAAGAATAAACTGAGTTCCGTTTAGTTGCTTTTAGCATATAGTAAGTAGAAATATAAATAATCACTATTTTATTTTTTTACCACACAGGATGTTATTTTAGCACTTATAGACAGAGGAAGATTCACGCATAGATGAGACAATCTTATTAGGCAGCCTTTTTACAAATCTCACTCCTAATAACAAAGACATTCCTATTCAAATTCAGCATTCCTATCATTGAACAGTTCATCTTCTTCTGAGTATTAACTGTTTCTACTCTAGAATCTTTTTGAACATTCATGTTAGGGTATGTTTCCTGAATGTGTGTGTGTGTATGTGTATATAATATGTATGTATGTGGCATGGTATGCATGTACATGGCAGGTGTGTGGGGTGTGTGTGTGTGTGTGTGTGTGTGTGTGTGTGTCTGGGTATATGTAGGAGTGGTATATAATTGTGTTTGCATGAGCATGCACCTGAGTGGTATGTGGTGTGTGTGTGGTATGGGTATGCCTGTATCATTTACATTTTTGAAATGGAATTCAGTGCTTTGGGTCATAAATCAGGACTTCCTTCTTTTCTGAGCTTTAAACTTACTGCTGACAGCCACTTGTAAATAAGTTCCCCTAAATACCCACACACAATGGAAAATAGGGAGCTGGACAGCTGGGCGCAATTCCTGCAGGCTTATGAGAAATTTGCTCCAATTTATTGACAAATATTCTCAAACTGAACACTTTGAACCAAAGACTGAGGCTGTGAAAAGTGATGTTTTCATGGTCCCCCGATATTGTGATCTCTTGATCCCAGAAACTTCTGTGGCTGAAAGAATACAGACAGCTCGAGAACTCACATTAATGTTTCTAGGACCAGGCTTAAAGAATCACACCGTGTTTGTGTTGTACATGGTATTGTGTGTGGTGGTGGTGGTGGTATTTAATGTGTGTGCCCATGTGTGCATTTATGTGTTGCATGTGTATGCACTGTGGTGCTTATGTGTGTTTTCTGTGTGTGATGTGTGTGTATGTGTGTGTGGTGGCAATGTATGTGGGTGTGTGTGATGTATGTGTGTGTTGTGGTACATACATGCTTGCATCCTGTAGGTTACATTAGGAAGCAATGACTTTGGGGTTCCTGATATGTCCAAATCCCTTTTGTCAATTCTTTCACTTTTAAATAAACTTCTGTCAACATGATAAATAAAGCTATTGTTGTAGTACTTTCAATGTAAAATCATTATAAAAAATTGCAAGTAAAATTAGGAAAAGAATGAGTGATTTTGATAACCGCTGGAATTATTTTAAGTGATTTTTTGGAAGGGTAGTTTGGATTCCCTCCGAAAAAGGGTGCAAAGGACCCCTTTGTTGAAGGGTAGTTGTATCTTCTTAATGATGCTCTGAAGCTGGTTTTTTCAAGTATCTGGCACATAGGGGCAACTCAATAAATATTTCTTAAATAAATGAATGGATACATTAGTGATAGAATTAGTCGCTGTGCCTCAGGTTTCTTATCTGTAAAGTAGGAATAAGAATAATACCTACCTCTTGCAGACATGAGAATTGAAAGAGTGAGTGCAAGTAAAATCCTTAGTATAGTTTCTGGCACATAGAAAATACAATGTAAATTGTATTACTATTACAATTTATTATTACAATTTAACAATAATTGAATTATTATTATGGTCATGGTAATTGCTTTCATTCTATGTAAATAGGAGACTAAGGTATTGGAATGTTTCGATTTTCAGATCACACATCTAATTATGTCTTTAAGAAATGGTCAGGTTGACTTGGTTGTTATCTGCCTCTCCTTACTGTGTATTTGGGGGAGAATTTCTGCATATAGGAAAAGTGTGAAAGTTGTGTCCAAGTCTCTAACAGCTTGCGTAGAGTCAAAACCCACGATCTTGGGCAAGGGTTTCTTGGAAAGTCCTCTGATTGTCAGGAGCACCCTCTTTCTGGTCAACTTTCCAACTTTCTTAATTCCAGGAACCCCCTGTGCTGAGCTCCCTTGTAATCTGGGAAGAAAATGGTTTTCATCTGCCTGGAAGGAGTACGTGTGACCTGAACAAATCAATCTTGCAGCCGTCACATTCTCTGCTGCAGGAGCAATTATTCATCTCTTTTCCTAGCTGATTGTTGCGGAGCTGAGAATAGCAGGCACTGAGCAAATGGGATCAACATGAACACAACTCAAGAGCTTTGGGGAAAGTGCGGCCCAGGGCTGAAGAGCACCACCGTTCCCTCCCTCAGCATCACATTGGCCTCTAGTGGCTCACAAGCAACTGACAGACGGCTCAATCATTTCCTCAGGGCCAGCGTGCCAGCTGGCTTTGACATTAGTGCTCAGGCCCTGACTGACAGGGGACTTGTCCTTGGCTGTGCCCTGGAGGGCTGTGAGAGTCTATTCAAACTCCTCCTTTAGCTTGTTGATTTACTGTCCCTCTTGGCTGGTTGTTGATCCATTTTTCCTCTCCGTTTGCTCACAGGGCACCCCAGAAACCATCCTCTAGTAATATATTTGGTTTATGATTTCCTCAGGACCTAAGGAAGAAAAACAACCTCAGCAGTGCACCTGTTGTATTTTAATGTGCACAAGGCCCTTCAGCTAGGAAGGCACAGAAAGGAAGACTGTACAGGTCCCGGGGCCATATGGAGCTCACATTATTCTGTCAGGATACCAGCAGAAGCTGCATTAGGTCCCTTTGAAATATACTTGTTATTTTATTTATAGCTCTGTTTGGAGCCTGCTGCCTATATGTCTGACTTTGGCCAATGCACCACTAAAGAGTATGATTCCAAACAGCAATTGTCAGGGAGACAGTGATGACCTAGAAGCAACCAGTGCATGCTACAAGATGTGTGGGAGGCCTGCTCCACCACAGCTGAGGTTTAAGGGCAAATACAACCAGTTCATTACTGAGTTCCTATCAGGCACAAAAGTTGGGTCACATGCTCCCCGCCCAATGCTTAAGAGATACTCACTGGTCTTGAAGGAAGTCAGTCCAGGAGAAATCAAGTCTCCTCTGCTGCTGCTTCTAATTTCTTTTCTATTAGACATCCATGGAGGTTTGCTTGCAATAATCTGCTTAGGGAATACATTTATTTTTTAGTCTGGACTGGGACTATTTAGGGAGTGAGCAATATTCACCCAAAAGATATGAAGCAAACTAGTGTCTGACCTTTTTGGATTAGGTGTGGATTTAAGGGCTAAATAAGTCTTCTCTCTGTTTCAT
Source organism: Symphalangus syndactylus (assembly GCF_028878055.3). Classification (NCBI taxonomy): domain Eukaryota; kingdom Metazoa; phylum Chordata; class Mammalia; order Primates; family Hylobatidae; genus Symphalangus; species Symphalangus syndactylus. The sequence continues at coordinate 66,266,424 of NC_072434.2, forward strand.
TTTCCTTGAATTTAAAGTGAAAATTGAAAGGAAGTAAGAGGGATTGGAGCATAGAAAAAGGGAGGTGCAGTAAATGTGTACCACTTGCAGGTGTATGTGTATGTGGGAGACAGGTGAATGTGTATAAAAGAGTAGTCTGACCTGCCTGTAATTTCTGGATTTAAACCTTACACCAGTGGTTCTTAAAGTGAGGTTCCAAACCAACATTATCAGCATCACCTGGAAACGTGTTAGGCGTTCAAATTTTTCAGGCCCTGCCCCAGACCCACCGGGACAGAAACTCTGGGGGTGAAGTCGGGTGATCTGTTTTATCGCGCTCTCCCGGTGATCCTGCTACATGCTCAAGCGCAAGGGCAACTGCTCTACACCAACAGTGTTTTATTAATCATCTATTTATTTTTAACTGTAGAGGAGAACATTAGCTAGGGAGAAAGAAGTACCATGCTTAGGACAGAAGAGGACTTTCAGCACAGGAATGACAATGGTGCCAAGTATTTTCACAAGGAATAAAATAATAGTACAAACTATGCAAAATTATCCCTGACTGCTTTGATCCGGGCAAAAGAAGGGTGTTATTTTCTCCATTTATGAACAACAACAACAACAGCAATGTGTCTCCTTCACAGTGATAGGAAACTCTGAAAGGCTCACTTTTGAGATACATCCCATAAACCATGTTTCTGAAATGGTACAATGAAATACAGTGAAAGTCTGATAATAAGCTGTCCTTCTAAGGAGGCTGTTTACTCCTGTCCCAGCATATAGACGTAGACAGTAAGAGAGGGTGTTTTATCTCATAGGGTTCACATTGTCATACCCACTGCAATCGACATTCTAAGCTGTTGCAGCTCTTATACCCTCATGGAAAGTTGTGTGAAGCAGCATGTTTAAACAAACTAAAAGTGTCCGAATCTCCTGACAGATCCTTTAGCAATAGCAGATGGGCTAGGGGTGGACATTGTGGGACTCTAACCAAGTTTGTCTGTGGAAAATCTTATTACATATGGAAGTTCCCAGCCCTCATGACCCTGCCATCAGCTGGCTTTGTAATCTTGCATGGTAAATGAGTCTTTGTTTCCTTTTCTGTAAAATGGAGCGTGTGGACAAGAGAACCTGTAAGATTCTTTGACATTCTGTGGTTATCCAATATTTCCTAGAGTCCCTGAGTTAGTTAATGGGAGTAAAATGATCCTTCTGTGTGGAAGTTAAGTCTCTTTACTCACCCGAATGTGTAAAATTGCCACTGCTACCTGGAATACTTAATTTAGGCCCTGGTGAGTTCAATAAATATTTGTAAGAAATAGATTCATGACTGGTCCTGGCTACTGATGTCATCCTTCATTTTGCTTTATTTTATTTTATTTATTTTGAGATGGAGTCTTGCTCTTTTCACCCAGGCTGGAGTGCAGTGGTGCGATCTAGGCTCACAGCAAACTTCACCTCCTAGGTTTGAATGATTCTCCTGCCTCAGCCTCCCCAGTAGCTGGGATTACAGGCAGCCGCCACCATTCGTGGCTAATTTTTTTTTTTTATATATATTTAGCAGAGACAGGGTTTCACCATGTTGGCCAGGCTGGTCTTGAACTCCTGACCTCAGGTGATCTGCCCGCCTCGGCTTCCCAAAGTGCTGGAATTACAGGCTTGAGCCATGCACCTGATCCCAATGTCATCTTAACATATAACTTGCTGACAGTAGTTACCATAGAGTATACTGAAGAAGGATGTACTTAACAGGAGTTGCTTTGATCAGAATCCAGTCTCTATACCTGGACATAATAGTAGAGTTAGGCTGAGAAAAAGGTAAGGCTTTTATATGGGGCAACTATGCCAAGCCAAACTTTCTCCCATGCTTTAGGGAGGAGGGTTTGGAATGCATCCTGCTGCGGTCTTCCCTTCGGGTGTCTACCTAATGGCCTGCAGGTGCTAATCAACACACCTGCAAAGTCCTGTCAACACACACCCTGACAACTTTTAATAATCTCCAGCTGAAACGATCCTAGGTCCTGGGAGAATGCTGCCCTCTTAACATCTGGGAGGAATCTCAACTTTAATGCCAGATCCAAAAGACTCACCCTCAGGAAACTGCCAGGTACTAAAGGTCCATTCTTGGGAGGCTCTGGTCTTTGCCAGCGTTTAGGGCTGATGCCTCAAACCTTGGTGCTCCCAATTCAGGCTTAATTATTTGATTCAGTCTCTGTGGGTTACCCAGCCTTGGCTTATTGTCATCTTGTCAAACTCGGTGAAGGAAACCAAAGGCCTTATGTAAGGCTATCATCTAGAAAAGGAAAGGAGTTGCTCCTAAGATCAGATGGGAGGAAAAAGGAGAGAAATAGGAAAAGAAGAAGAGAGGTGAAGGGATGGGGGAGACAGAGAGAGAGAGTAAGGGAGAGAGAGAAGGAGAAAGAGAAATGAACCATGCACTTCAGGATTAGTGGGCAAGTGTAGCTGGAAAAATTTCAGATCCTTTATTGGGCTCAAGCAAAAACTCCTTTAAATACTCTGTTTCATCTTGTGTTTGCCTGAGATTCGTGGCTACAGACAAGGAGGTCAATACTAGTATGGATGTGCGTATTTCCTGGGGAAAGTTCAGATTTGTTTGTCTACTATTGTTACCTGTGTTAGTTTGCTAGAATTTCCATTAAAAAGTACTACAGAGTGGGTTGCTTAAACAACAAACATTTATTTCTCATGGTTCTGGAGGCCAGAAGCGTGAGATCAAGGTGTTGACGGGCTTGTTTCTTCTGAGGGCTGGGAGACAGAATCTGTTTCATGCCTCTCTTTTAGCTTGTGGTAGTTTGCTAGCATATTTTGGCATTCTTGGCTTATAGACATGCAACCCCAATCTCATGCTCACATGCCATTCATGTTCACATGTCATTCCCCCTATATGCATATCTGTTTCTGTGTCCAAATTTTCCCCTTTTGTAAGGACACCAGTCATACTGGATTAGAACCCAGTTTATGACCTAATTTTAACTTAATCATCCCTGTAAAGACTTTCTAAATAAAGTCACATTCTGATGTAGATTAGGTTTTCAACATGAGAATTTTCACAGACACAATGCAACCCATAACATTACCTTTCTGGCTGGGCCTCGGTGTCTCATACCTGTAATCCCAACACTTTAGGAGGTCAACGTGGGTGGGTCACTTGAGCTCAGGAGTTTGAGACCAGCCTTGGCAAATGGCAAAACCCTGTCTCTACAAAAAATACAAAAATTAGCCAGGTGTGGTGGTGTATACCTGTAGCCCCAGCTACTCGGGAGGCTGAGGTGGGATGATTGCTTGAGCCTGGGAAGTGGAGGTTGCAGTGAGCCGAGATCACACCACTGCACTCCAGCCTGGGAGACAGAGTAACAGAGCAAAGCACTGTCTCAGGCAAAACAAAACAAAACATTACCTTTCCATATCTTCTTGAGTAAAATGTATTCATCAAACTGTTTGTCTCTGATAAGCCTGCAATGTTATTGGGAAAGAGTTCAAATCTCATTTAGTAATCAAACTGCCTCTGATCAGTCTGTGTCGTTATTGGGAGAGTTCAATCTAATTTTAGACTTAAGATGAGCTGAATTGGTGAAGCAGATTGCATTTTTCAAAGAGTAAAGCATCTCTCTCCCCAGATATTCTTCTGCAATGTGGCTGTGCCACTCCCTATCAAAAGGTGGAGTCTAATTCCTCTCCCCGTCAATCACGGCTATTCTTCGTGATTCTAGAAAGCAGTGCAAATACTGTTCTGGAACTTAAGAATCTAGGGCCCATAAGAAGTCTTACAGCTTCCATCTGTACCTCTTGGTGGGTTGGCTTAGTCTAGAAATGCCCTCGTTTAAATGCCTTCTTCCTGTAGGGAAGCCCAGGAATCCAGTGGAAGGCCCATGTGAGGGAAATGAAGACCCCTTAGCTGAGCTTCCAGTTGACCATCAGTATCGACTGCCAGCCATCTGAGGGAACAATTTTGAATGTCTTGCCCAGTGAGCCTTCCGAGTGCAGCCCCAGCTGATAGTGATTCGAACAACTCATGAGAGATTCCCAGGGGAGAACCATGGAGCTCAGCCTCTGTCAAACCACAGAACTCGGCCACATGCAACTTTACCTAGGAGTATAACAGTTGCAACAGCTTAGAAAGTAGCTTGCGGTGGGCATGACTATTGGCCTCTTTGAGTTAAAACACAATCTTCCACCTTGCTGTCTATGTCTATGAGCTGGGACAGGAGTAACAACCTCATTAGAGGGATACCTTATTGCCAGATTTTCACTGTATTCAGTGTTCCATTTGAGGAACATGGCCTATGGGATGTATCTCAAAAGTGAGCCTTTTAGAGTTCCCTAATGCTGTGGAGCAGATAGACACGTTGCTGTTGTTGTTTCAAGTCATAAAGTTTTGGGGTGGTTTGTTACATAGCAATCAATAGAACAGTTGCCTATGGTGTTTGAAAAAAGAAGGGGCTCCTAATTTTCTAAACTCTATTCTTAACATTTTATAGACTCACTTTATGCCTCTGCTTTTATAAAGCATTTTCATACTCCTTGTATTTTACAAGATAAATTAAGATACAATTATTTGCATTGCCAGAAACTTCTTTATTATGCGAAATGAAAAATAATCTTTGTAAAAATGTACACGGGTCACTACATGGCAATACATATTTTGATAGGAAGAATTCTTTGATATTTTATAAAAAGTTTTTCTGATTTGTTTTTCACAGATGATTATAGAATCCCGAGCCTAAGTTCTTGAGAGCCTTGGATTTGGGATCTGAAATCCAGTCCAGGAAGTGCTTCCACATTTATGAAAACCAAGAATGGACAGAGTGTCTCTTTAAAAAAATTTACAATATGTTTTATGTAGAAATGATAGATTCAAGTACTTTTCAAAAACGTGAGTAGCTTACTGTTTTTAAAAGAAAAGATAGGTGAATTAAAAGTATATAAGTTTTCTGCATGTGCTCAATAATTAAACAAGGAGGGAGAGAGAATGAAAGAAAAGTGGGGAGGAAAAGGTGCTGGTGTGTGATACCGTTGAGTTTTATCAAAATGGAGACATTTGGGATGGAATTTGTTGTACTAGACTACTTTAACATGCCATTTTGGTATGTGCCTTAAGGAGGGAGAGATTCATGGCACACATTTATGGAGGAAATTCTGATACAGGGTTTCTAAATTCCTGAGCTGTGTGGTGGGAGGAACTATTAGGTAATTTATACTTCGGATATGGAACATTAATCTCAGTTTAACAGCAGGCTTAGTGAAACAGCAATCTTTTTTTTATAAAGAGGGACTTAATTTATAATTTTCTTAGCAGGAGCATTAAAGAAATGATATGCAATCATCAAATTATGTGTCCAGAAAGAATTATTAACAAAATGTGAACCATCTCCTAGATAGAGAATTATTCAGTTGATTATAATTTAGTCTCTTTAGCCTGAATGGTGATTCACAAAACTAATGGCATGTCTTCATGGTCTTGTGCAGAAGGAGCAAAGGGAGGAGAGCGGAAGAAGAGAATAGAAAGCATAAAGACAGACAGAGAGCAGCTTTCACAATTTTTAGCAATTTCATAAAGTACCAAACTAGAATATATAGATATGGGTTTAATTCATGAATATGCATGAATATACGCGGGCTTTCAACTAGGCTTGGGAATGCCCAGTGATGGCTTTCACTGAATCCAGCTTTCTAATCCTATGCCATGACACTAACTTAAACTAATCAAGCAATCAACTGACCAACAACAAGTAGATTCACTCATTCATCAATATATTTTAATTGAGCACTGACTATGCACAGCACACCTGGTTAGGCTTGCAATGCCATGGAGAGAAACACTCATACACACATGGAGATTATCATCTAGTAGGGTAAGTTTCAAACAAATACACAAAGAGATTGTAATGTTGAAGCTGAATGAGTTCCCTGAGGACAGTTTATATATGTTTATGAAAAACATATAATAAAGATATTAAGCATAGTCAAGAAATGAAGGAAAGATCTCTTTCTCTCACTACAAAGTGACAACTGGCCTCAGAAATAGGCTGAGTAGGAGATAACTAGGTAAAGAGGGGAGGAAAGAGTGTTCTAGACAGAAGAGTAACATGTACCAAGACCTATGGAATCAAAAACTGCCATAGGCAGTCCAAGGCAGGCCCCTGGGGCTGAATTCACTGCATGCACCCTACTTCCAGGTCCAACTCATGGCTCCCTCTTTTGTCTCCCACAGTCCAGCCATCTGGGGCTTTTAGTAGTAGGAAAGGTAATCCTTGGTTCCTGGCACATTTTCATCATTGCCCTTGGCAAGGGCTCTCTTGCTTTGAACTATATAGGTGTGTCTATATGTATTGAGTTACTCTTTGCATGTATTTATTCTCCATTGTCCACTGGCCCTCTTAAGGGATTTGTTATGTGTCCTTCAAATTGTATGTATCCTGAAATAATGTTGTTTTCTGTATGTATGGATGAATTTTTAAATTTTCATAAAAATTATTACACTATAAATTTCATAGTTTCTTAATTTTGCTTTAAAGAAAGCATTGCTTTTAAATCTATTCACGGTGCCACATATTCCATGTGCCATGTCTAACTTCTGTATAGTATTTCTGGGTAAGCTTCCATCACATTCTGCTTACCCATTCCTTGAGGGATGAGCCCCTAGATTGCTTCCTTGTTTCTGATACCACAAAATCCTGGGGTGAACCTCCTTCTCTGGATCAGCCTGCATTCAGTTAGAGAAGCAGATGCACTAGGAAGGATATAAAATAAGGAGTTTATTATCAGGACTTGAACTTATGCCATTTTTATAGCTGGTTAAATGGCTTATATACAGTTGTTGTTTCTGTAGCTGGTACTGGGGCTGAAGTCAACAGGGCAGGGAGCTGGGAAGGAAAGACAGACAGAAAGTAAGGGAAAGCAAAGACTCACTGGAAACTGCAAGGATGACCAGAACCTCTCTTGCTGCCTCCAAGCTTCTTGATGATGTGGTGACTGCAGGAGAAGCTGTAGCCTATTGTGGTGGAACTAAACACCTATCTGGCCCAGGATTTGGAGGAGGAGGAGGAGGAGGAGGGGAATAAGGAGGAGGAGGAGAAGAAGGGGGAGGAGGAGGAGAAGAAGGAGGAGGAGAAGGAGGAGGAGGAGGAGGAAGAGGATAAAAAAAAAAGTTGGAAGGATGTAAGCTCAGCTGTTTCCCAGGAGGTGGAGGTGCTCATTGCTGGCCTAGGATGGAGAAGGTGAAGGAGAAAACCTGGCAGGAACTGCGGCCAACAAGGTGAGCCAGCACATCAGTGACGATATGCATAAGCTCCTGTAGGCCTGGTGCCCTGCACAGAATTTCCAAATGGAATAGGTTATGTTAGCTGCTTCCTTTCTGTCTTCCAGATCTTACGTCAAATGTCCCCAAGGCCCAGATTAATCAGAATTATAGAAGAGAATTCTAGGAAAAGTAGTTGTATCTTAGTTGTCACAGTTCAAATCCACTGTGCACACTATTGTGTGTTGTGGACCCATGTGGGCAGCTTTTTGCAGCAGACTTCTCAGAACTGGACTGCTTAGTCACAGAGTGTATGTGCACTCAATTTGACTACACAGTGTCATGCCATTCATCACAAAAGCTATACCAGGCAATACTCCTAGCTGCAGGGACAAGAGTTCCTGTCTTCTAGCATTAAACCACTTCCCTACTTCTGTAGATCTGACAGATGTAAAGCAGTATCTTATTTTAATTCAGATTCAAATTTGTCTGATTTGTCATGCATTTTAACGTCACTGCATATACTTGTTAACTGTGAGAGTGTCATGTTTTTTGAGTAGCCTGTTCATATTCTTTGTCCATTTTTCTACTGAGATTTTTATATTTTGCATTTTGATTTTCAGAAAGTCTTTTTGTATTCTAGGTATTCATCATATATTGATTTAGGTGTTGAAAATATCTTTTCCTAATTGTCACTTTCTGTGAAATTTCTCTAGAGTGTCTTTTGTTAAACAGAAATTCTTAATTTTGATGTAATAAATATTTTCTGTCTAAAAGATTTCTAGATTTAGGTAACTTACATTTCCTTTAACTACCCAAATCTATGATTCGTTTTGATACTTCTTTTTAATACTATTAATTTGGGAGTATTGCAGGGAAAATCCCCAAGAAAAATCAGATTAAAATGAAATAATTATAGATAAGAGAGGAAGCATTAAATAACACTGATTTCATTCTCAAACTCTTTTCTATGTAGATGATTGTGTCATTTATGAATAGAGACAATTGTATTTCTTATTTTATAATCTTTATGCCTTTTGTTATTTTTGTGCTTTATTACCCTGGCTGACACCTTCAAAACAATATTTCATTGAAGTGGTAGAAGCAGATATCCTTGTTTTATTCCCAATTTTAGGGCAAAAACATTCAGTCTTTCACCATTAAGTATAATTTTAGATTTGGGGTTTTGTATATGCCATTTATCAAGTCAGGGAAGTGACTTTCTATTCCTAATGTGAAAGTTATTTTCATGAACGGATGCTGAATTTTGTCAAATGCTTTATCTACATCTGTTTATAGTCAAATTTTTCTCAGGGTATTGAAATGGTGAATCATATTAATTAATGGTCAAATATTAAACAACCTTAACAACCTTGCATTTCTGCCAGGTTTTTTTTTTTTAGCACCTTAATCTCATGGATACCTGTATTTAAAAAAAAAACTCTAGTTGAGCTTTCTTTATTGCTAAACTGGATTATAAAGCCTATTAAGTATAAAGCCAGAGAGACAGAGAGAGAGAGAGAAAGTTTGGGTAGGGGAAATAAAGGATTAAGAAAAGGGAATAAGAGGAGTTGAGAGTTTGGAGAGTGGAGAAGAGAAAGTGGTTTTCAGTTTTGCAGTTTAGAACATTTGATGACTAATGGGAATTTTCCACTAACTGTGTCCTTCTGATGAGAATACCCAGGTAAAAAGCCACATTAGAAGTTGAGGTTTTAGGACTGGCTTTTTGAGTGACTCTTGGATAAGTGCTTCAGATTTGTTGGTGACAGACATGCAAATGAGGAAAGTTTCTTGGTATAAAAAAGGCAACATGCAAAATATATAATTCAAAAACTAATACATCTATAAAAAGAATGTATCCCTCCATAATTAGGTGGAAGATTTTTAGCCTGACTTTCTCACAAAATGACAGAAGGAGTATAAATAGAATAGATAGATAGATGATAGATGGATAGATAAGTAGATAGATAGAGATTGAGGGGGTGGTATTTGAATAATGTAATTATCTTTTTTGGTTGCATACATACATGTATATATAATATACATAAATACAGAAGTACATATATATCTAGTCATGCATGTGTATTTATGTTTATGTGCATGTATGTATATTTTTTCTTCATCCAAGAAAAAATACATGTGCTTTTCAACCTAGACAGATTGTTTACATAAATTGAACGTATAAGTCAAAAAAGAAGTCTGAAAAATCCTCCCAAAATATAATAATTCAATAAAATTACAAAATAAAACACAAAAGATGTCTAACTCTGTTTTTTTCCAATGGCATCACCATCATTTATCTATAAATTTTTAAAACAATTTAATAAACTCATGAGCAAAGAGGAAATTAAATAGAAATTGTAAAATATTCAGAACCGAAAGAAAGTATGGAGTTTCTAATATCTGTGGGAATGAAGCCAAAATAATTCTTAGTACAAATTTTATTCTCTGAAATGCATTTACAAGGGAACAAATAGTAAATGAACTAGACTTTTAACTTAGAAAATTAGAAAAAACAAGCAAGCAAACAACAAAACAAATAGGTCAACACAAAATGATTAAGAAGAAGGAAACAGTAAGGATAACAGCAGAAATTAAAGAAAGTAGTAAAAATGAAGTTGATCAACAGCCCAGAAGCTGGAACTCTGCAAACAAATTAAAGAGATGCACCTGTGGCAAATATGACAAAAGAAAAAGAGAAAAGTCATAAACTGCATTAGGAAGTAAAAAAATACATAGTTCTACATCAAAAGAAATTTTAAAAATCAAGATAAATTACACTAATAAATTTAAATACATAGGTGCAATGGGCAACTTTTTAGGAAAATATACATCATCAAAATTGTTCCAAGAAACAGCAGAAAACCTGTGACCACCATGACCTTAAAAGGAATCAGGACAGTAGCTAACCTATCAATATTCAAACACCTACCAATCTTAAAACACCACTGGGCCAAAATAGAATGTTTTACTAAAGTCTAAAGACCAGCGAATTCTTATGCAGATTGTTTTAGAGCATAAAAAAATGAAAAGTTTCCCAATTATTTTAATGAAACCAGCATAACCATAATCCAAAGGTAACAAAAAGGGAAACAAAGCAATGCAAAACCACAGGTCAGTTGTAAGTATCGGCAAAACTCAGTTATAAATGCAGGTGTGAAAATCATAAATGAGATTTTTACAAAAACAGTGTTTTATTTGTATGTATGTATGTATGTATTTATAGAGACAGGGTGTTGCCCAAGCTGGAGTGCAATGGCTCAGTCACAGCTCACTATAGATTCAAACTCCCGGGGTCAACTAATCCTCCTACCTCAGCCTCCTAAGTAACTAGGACTACAGGTGAGTACCATCACATCTGTCTAATTAAAAACAATTTTTGTAGAGAGAGGACTTTGCTATGTTGCCCAGGTTGGTCTCTAACTCCTGTCCTCAAGCACTCCTCCTGCCTTGGGTTTCCAAAGTGGCCTGTAATCCCAACACTTTGAGAAGCCAAGGCAAGAGGATTGGCTGACAGTATATAATAGAATTATAAAAATTATATTGAGAGCATATAAGATTTATCCTAGGAATGCAAGGATTGTTTGTTTTTTTAAAGTATAAATATAATTTACCACAAAACAGATTAATGAAGAAAATCATACATTCATTCCAATAGATATTACAAAAGCATTTGATATATTACAGTATCTATTAATGATAGACATTGTATCAACTTTTCTGGAATAAAGATAGCTTTCTTAATTCAAAAAGTATGTCTACTAGAAACTGTGGTAAATATTATGTAGCAATGAACTGTTAAAAGAAGTCCCATTACACTCCAAGATAAAGATGAGGATGCCTACTCTTTTTTTTTTTTTTTTTTTTTTTTTTGAGATAGAGTCTTGCTCTATCGCCCAGGCTGGAATGCAGTGGCATCATCTCAGCTCACTGCAAGCTCCGCCTCCTGGGTTCACGCCATTCTCCTGCCTCAGTCTCCCCAGTAGCTGGGACTACAGGTGCCTGCCACCACGCTCAGCTAATTTTTTTTGTATTTTTGGTAGTGGCGGGGTTTCACCGTGTTAGCCAGGATGGTCTCGATCTCCTGACCTCATGATCCACCCGCCTCGGCCTCCCAAAGTGCTGGGATTACAGGCGTGAGCCACCGCGCCCGGCTGAGGATGCCTACTCTTATTAATTCAACATCATACTGGAGGGCCAGCCAAACACTGGAGGGCAATAAAAACTAAATAATATGTACATATCTGGGAGAAAACAATACAATGTTTTTTTTTTTTTTGGTCATACAGTAGTGGATTCTGTGGTGTGCTACCCAGATCTCCTCCTTTCAGGACTGCAATACTCTTCCAGCTGCTATGAAAGTTGATAGATGACTCATCTCCCTTGTGATGGTAGCTCTTGACTGAAGATAACTGTTTTACTTAAGGCCACAGCCTATTCCTGAGTGTGGTTCATATGCAAAAACTGGCTAAGGTGAGAATAAAAGGCCTGTCCCTTTTCCACATGGGGATTTGATCCAGGAAGAACTTAGTAAGCTTCCTGCATGAAAATCGTCATCTCAGAGTCAGCTTCTTAGAAACCTTGAACTGAAACCCATAGTGAGGATTTTATGATCTAATTTAATCCCTTCCAAATAAACCAGCAAAATATTAAGATTAGTAAGACAGTCTATCAAAATGACCAACAGACCAATCCCAGTTCAATGCACAAAAATGTTTTCCTTTAATTAGTAAAAACAAATTTAGAAGATATGATTAATGTAAATCTTCCACAATAGCAGCACTATATAACAATAAGAAATAAAACCGATAAAATACATAGGATTTTTATGAATAAATAATTAAAATGTTATTAAAAAAATTTTTTTAGAGACAGGGTCTCACTCTATCACCCTGTGGGAGTACAGTGGCATGATCATAGCTCACTGCAGCCTCGACTCCTGGGCTCAAGTGATCCTGCTGTCTCAGTCTCCCAAGTAGCTGGGACTCTAGGCATGTACCACCATGCCTGGCTAATTAAGAAAAAAAAAATTTTGTAGTGACAGGGTCTCACTATGTTACTCAAGTTGGTCTTAACTGCTGTGCTCAAGTGATTCTCCTGCCTTGGCTTCCCAAAGTGTTGGGATTATAGGCATCAGCTACTGTGCCTGGCCTGAAAGTTTTATTGAAGGACGTTGAAGACTTGGATAACTGGAGACAAATATTGCAGACAGCCTATGTTCTGTCATGATTGGGACTGATAATTGGTCAGGCGATTGCAAAACATTTCTTAAAACATGGAAAAACTAAAGAAAAAGATAAATGTAAACTTAAAACATTTGATTGCAACTTTCAACATATAAATTTATATTTATTCACCAATGTGTTGCTGTAGAGCTGTGGTCTTTACTTTATCCAAGGCCATTGATTGGAGCTCTTCATTGACTTTTTTATAAATCATATTCATAGAGATGTCATCTCGGATGTCCAGTTTCATTGCCTTTGAATTGAAACTAGTAGTTTCGAATGATGAAGCAATCTGAGAGAAGACTCTAGAATTTCACAATTTGCTTGCTTTAATGTTTGACCCATCTCTCACATCTTATTTTAGCAACTTCCCTTCATTGAGCTTTTCCAAAATATTTAATTTTGCTTTGGTATGAACAACTCTCTTTTTTGCTTGCTATAGGTTTGCATAATATTTACTTAAATTGCATAATAATATTAATGAGTGCAGATGCATGAAAGGGTGTGTAAGCTTTCAACTCAATTGGTGAGAACTGAAATACGTGGTTGTTCTGAGAATTCCCTTCTAGCTGGGTGCTTTAGAAGGAAATGGGTGTCACTATGTTTCAAGAAATTTGGTTATGGGAGTTTGACTCAATATGGTAAGGATATCAGTTCTTCTAAAACTGGCTTATAAATCTAATGTGATTGCCAGAACTTCATAAACTGGTTCTGAAATTCATATACAAGAATTCTAAAAAGATAAAATTGGTAGAAAGCAAAGAAAGAAAACTAGTCCTACTACATATCAAAACATGAGTTTATAGTATCTGTAAGAGTCAGGATAAGAGCACCACATCAAGAAAATAAAATAAAGAAAACAAATCATGTGTATTTAGAAATTTGGAATTAAAAATGACATTTGAAAATTGGGAGAGATTGATATTAGGACAATTGGCTCCTCATATGGAAAAAAAAATCCAAAGTCTTCATATTTTTGCAAAAAACCTACCCCCAGACAACAACAAATAGCTTAAAGATCTAAATGTTTACATACATGTTATAAAACTCCAAAAACTAAAAATACAAAAATCAAAAATACAAGGAAATATTCACATTTGACCATATCATAAAAGAGGAAGAAAACTTCTATATAACAAAAAGACATCATAAGCAAAGATAAAATACAAGCAACAGACTGGGACAAGACTTTTGCAACATTTATCACATACAAAAATATTTGTACCTTAAAAATATAAAGAATATCTACAAACCAGTACAAAACTGGATGACAGACATCCCAATAGAAATAAATAGGCAAAGTCTACAATAGGCAAGACACAGAAGAGGAAATACAGCTGGCCGACAAAACGTGAAAAGATGCTCAATTTAAGTACTAACTAGAAAACTGTAAAATAAAACAATGAATAAGACATAATTTTTACCCATTAAATAGGCAACAAACAAATATATAAATAAAATACAAAGGACAATAAGAACTGGGAAGAGGCTGAGTGTGATGGCTCACAACTGTAATCCCAGCACTTTGGGAGGTCGAGACTGGTGGATCACTTGAGGTCAGGAGTTTGAGACCAGCCTGGGCAACATGGGGAAACTGTGTCTCTACTAAAGATACAAAAATTAGCCAGGCATGATGGTGCATGCTTGTGATCCCAGCTACTTGGGAGGCTAAGGAGGGAGGATCACTTGAAACCTGGAGGCAAAGGCTGCAGTGAGCCACTGCACTTCAGCTGGGGCAACAGAGTGAGACCCTGTCTCAAAAAAAAAAGAAAAAAAAAGAACTGGGAAGTTTGTGGAGAACTAGATACTCCAATACATTGCTGATGAGAATATAATATAGAGTGTAACATAGTATGCCACTTCAGAGGGCTACATAGCAGTAGTCATTAAAATGAGAAATGCATCTACCTAAGACTTCCCTTTTTTTAATATCCAGCCTACACTTGCACATGTGGGCAATAATATAGGTAAAAGGATGTTCTCTGGAATAATGGTGAAGTAAACAATCCACGAATAGTAGGATGGCCAATAATTGCATTCACAAGACATAGTATTCCACAAAAGTTAAAAATAATATACTGGATATTTATATAATGATAATAGATAGAGCTAAAAATATATATTGTTGCATGAAAAATGTAAGTATTGATTGACACTTACAGTAGCAGTTTCTATGGGTACATATACATAAGTTTGAAAATATTAAATAACATAGATTTAAAAGTCCTAACAGAGCTACCTCTAGTGATTGAGTTGATGTTAAAGAGGAGTTAAAATTTATTGGTTATGACTTTTAAAAAAAATTTTTATTATTGTTATACTTTAAGTTTTAGGGTACATGTGTACAACATGCAGGTTTGTTACATATGTATACATGTGCCATGTTGGTGTGGTTATGACTTTTTAAAGAAGACCGTATTTGTGTGTTCCTTGTGTAATTAAAAATTAATTACATATGTCTCAGTGAACATATCTAATTTCTAATTCATTGAGGACAGGACAGATAACTGTATTTCCAACACAAGCACAGTGCCTGGCACAAACTCAATAAAGTTTGGTTAAATGTATAAAGAAATGAATGGATTAATAGATGAATGGTAAGATAAACGAGTAGGTGGGTGAGTAGATACTGATTTGGGGATCGGATTTGGGTGGGGCTGGAGGAAACATGTCTGTTTTTTAAAGCCTGAAAACCTTTTCATTGATGCTCCCTTGAGAATGGTGATGGGTGGTGTATTAGTCTGCTAGGGCGGCCCTAATCCAATAATACTGAGGACCTTATAACAGACATCAGATTCTCCCTCTCTCTCTCTCACCCCTGGCCCCACCCACCCCTGCCCCCCTACTCCCCTACCCCCCACCCCCACACATGCATGGAGGAAAGCCCTTGTGAGGACACAGAGAAGGCAGCTGTCTGCAGGACAGAAAGAGAGTCCTCACCAGAATCCAGCTCTGTTGGTGCCTTGATCTTGGACTTCTGGCCTCCAGAACTGTAAGAAATAAACCTCTGTTGTTTAAGCTACACAGCCTGTGGCATTTTGTTATGGCAGCCCTGACTAACACAGGTAGCATTAGGAAATATTTAGGAATGGGCTTAGCAAGCCCATTCATTTTTTCACTACTTAAAAATTAATGTAACTGGGCCCAACGCTCTGGTGTGTGTGGTGGGGAAGCCCTCCCCTGCCCTGCTCATGCCTGACTAGGTACCCACTGTAACATTTTCCCCCTCAGGAGTCCAAGACCCCAAACTTCTGGGAGAAAATGAACGAAGGAGACAGGTTTTCTTTATGGCTCCAAATTTCATGAAATGAAATGTTGCAGGATATATCTATCTGCAATAGAACATGTTGAGTATTGCTTTCCACTGAGTGCTCATGAAAACAAAGGAAGGAGAGTAAAGAGTCAAGGCAAAAATCCTCCTGTATGGGGCTTGGGAGGATTCACTCTCTTAGCAGTCCCTCTTTGTATTCTTAATGTGGCTTTGTATTGGCCATGTTGGTGATTTGTTTGGGGACTAATGTGCCTAGCTTTGTTCATAGGAAGGATCTAAGGCAATACGAAGGAGTAAATATATGTGTAGGATTATCTTTAATTTTATTTATTTATCTTAATTGACAAATAAAAACTGTATATATTTATTGTGTATTAAAAAATTAATGTAGTTGTTTCCTTTTATTTCCAAGGCACATTTGTGAGGAAACTTCACCTTGACCAATTTGAGGACCACTGGCTTGGAAAGTATATTCTCTTTCAGAGCAGGAGGGATGAACAAGGTTTGACTCCTGCAGCCTCTAGATGGCTGCCTTAGGATCTGGGCAAGTGCAGCCTGCCTCAGCTCCCATCTGTGTCTACTTTACATTCCAGTAGAACGGGGCTGTTTGCTGTTGCCTGTTCTTCCTGATTAACCTGTACTCATCGTGTATATCTTTGACCAGCACCATCCACTCCATTAATCTTCCTGGAGGTAGGTCCAGCTGGAATAACTTATGCATCTCTCATTGTGGAACTTCCACAATGTTTTGTAATTATCTGTATTTATATGCATTTTTCCTATGGGCTGGAAGCTTCTTGAGAACAAGATTTTTGCCTTCATTCAGCATTTTCCAAAATTAGTGTGCCTCCAAATTACCTGGGGAACTTGTTAAAATGCAGATTCTGACTTGGTAAGTCTGAAGGGTGGCCTCAGACTCTGCATTTTTACCAAACCTCCAAGTGATGCCAGTGTTATTGGTTCTTGGCCCATAGTTTGAGTAGTGAGGCTTTTCTGTGCTCTCGGGATCCAGAACAACATGGCTGATTGGGCTTATGTGAAGGGAAGCCATCTGCTGTTATCCCAGGGGATCTCAATTCTGGCTTCACACTGGAATGCCTTGGAGAGCTTTAAGCAATTCTATTGCCTAGGTCCCACCCTGAGTGATTCTGATTTAATTAGTTTGGAGTGGAGCCTGGGCATTGGTAGGTTTTAAAGCTTGAATGTACCCCTTGGATTAAGAATCACTGGTTAAGACTATTAACTCTTTGAAGATGGGGATTCTTCATGTTATTCCTGGGCCTATCACAGGACCTGGTGCACTGGGGCCACTTAATATAAGTTGAGTAAATTAACTCCTTTATCTTGGCTCAGATTGAGTGTTTCTAAGATACTTTCACGTTTTCAGGGTGGGCAGAAAATTTTCTTTAAAAGGAAGGTAGTGCTGGAAGTGACACATTTATTAGGTGACGAAGTCAAGGGTGAGTGTGTCAGGGGGCCCTGAATTAGTAAATAAGCCAACCCTAGTGACATCTTACCACTCAGAGTGGGTGGTAGAGGGCCCCACTAAGGAAGTTAGGCCTTTTAAAGTTGCTGCAAGAAAGAAACTGCTCCCAGCTTATATTCTAAGTGTCCCTTAACTGCTCTTGGAGCAATGAGCAAATTGGAATTAAATAGTTTCTTGTTTAGTCTGCTCATGTATTTTAAAATATTTACTGTACAAGTTAGTAGGAAACCAAACTGAAGCCCAGGCATCCTAGCAAAGAGGATTGTCAGGAAACCTCTACTATCTTCAGAAGAATTGTAGTTTTCAAGTGTTGAAAAAGTTAGGACAGTCTCTGAGAGACGCCTTAACAGTAAATAAAGAAAGACAATGGCTCAGGAAGGCTCTTGGTACTAGAAGAAGAGGCAAAACAGTTATTTGAAAAGTAGACTGTAGTAAAGGCTGCCTTGAGTGAAATGGCTTCTGAGAATGTCCAGTGGGTCAAGTCCAGCTAGTGTTCAGCAGCTAGAGACTGATGTGTGCTGGTAGGGAGTCTACCAGCTCAGGAGAACTTACAATTAAATTTCCGGCAGTTCTATGAGCCAGTTTTTAACCACTGTGTAGCCTTAAACTCCTAGGCTCAAGGATCATGTACTACTACAACCATGCACAGCTAATTTACAAAAAGGTTTTTTTTTTTTTTTTGAGAGATGGGGGTCTTGCTGTGTTGCCCAGGATGGTCAGGAATTCTTGATCCCAAGCAATCCTCCTGCCTTGGCCTCCCAAAGCTCTAGGATTGCAGGTGTGAGCCACTGAGCCCTACCAAGAATATATGGTGTTTTTACCTGTTACATTATAAATGGTCAACAAATATTGCTGCAGTACTCTTCTAGGATTTGAAAATTATACTTGAATTTAGCAAATAAGTCACTTGTAGTTGATGAATGAAGTTCTTATTTGTCTTCATTGTTTCACTTTCCTCTTACTCATTAATAACTTGTTAATAGCATTAAGGAAAATATCAACCCAATTTCATGTGGAAAGTACACTGATGGTTATGGACAAAAAAGTTTAACAAAAATTGATGAAAGTATCCTGTGAGACTCAATATATGGAAATTATAAGAAATAGTATCATATATTTTATTATTATTTCTAAATTATGTGCTGCACGTCCTTTAAATTGGCGATATTTATAATGAACTTGTGCGTATATTCATATATATATACATATATATGTTATTTTCAAAGCCACATTTATTAAAAATTTACCAGCCCAACACTGGCTAGAGGTAACCTATACTCTGTCAAGAAAACAGAGAAACGACCATGCCCAGGGGCAGCATAGCAGTGATTAAGCCATGGGTTCATCTGGGCTCAAATCTGCCTGGGTTCAAATCTAATTCCGGGTAACTTTCAGCATGTTACTTAATCTCACTGTGCCTCAGTTTTTTCAAATCTGAAAATCCTACTTCATATGATTTTTATGATGTTTAAATGCAATGATATACACTAACTCTTAGAACAGTTTCTGGTAGTATACCAAATTATTGTTATTAGCGGTAGAATAAAAAAAAAAGTACCCTAACTTCTGATCACAAGATTTTCTAGATTTTGATTTTTTCCACTGATAAAATTTAAAAAATGATGCTCACAAAATTGTTGTCACAGGAAGGCTGGTAAATGTGTTCTGATTTAAAATGGACTATCCATGCTGCTTTGTCTGCAAGCAAGGGATGAAATAAACAGTGGGCAGCAGCTTCTGCTCTACTGATATCTCTCATGAAAAATTATTATTCTGGTTTTTGCTTTGGTTGAATCATATGAAGTTGCCAATCTTCCACCATTTCTTAGAAAGGTTTATTGAGATATAATTCACATACCATACAACTTACCCATTTAACATGTACAGTTTAAAGTTTTTTAGTGTATTTACAGATACATGCAGCCATCACCACCATCAATTACAGAACATTTTTATCACTTCAAGAAGAAACCTCATATCTTCTACCTTTACATCTGTATCCGTCTAGGCAACCACTAGTAGATCTTTCTGTCTCTAGAGATTTCCCTGTTCTGGACTTTCATATAAGTGAAATAATATAATATATGGTCTCTAGTGACTGACATTTTTCACCTAGCATAATGCTTTCCAGGTTCATCCATGTTGCAGAATATATCAGTACTTCATTTATTTTTATGACTGAATAATATTCCATTACGTGGATATATTCCATTTTGTTTATCTGTTCATCTACTGATGGACATTTGAGTTGTTTCCACTTTTTGCCTATTATGAATAATACTGGTTATAAACATTCGTGTACCAGTTTCTGTGTGAACATATTTTCTTTTCTCTTGGATAGACACCTACTAGTGGAATTGCTGGCTCATATAATAACTTGTTTTATTGTTTGAGGAGCTACAAGACTGTTTTCCAAAGTAGCCTCACCATTTAACATTCCCATCAGCAGTGTATGAAGGTTATGTTTCCAAATCCTCACCAGAACTTATCTGACTTTTTGATTCTAGCCATCTTGGTTGGTATAAAGTGGTATTTCATTTTGGTTTTGATTTGCATTTCTCTGATGCCTAGTCACATTGAACATTTTTTCATGTGTATATTGGTCATTTGTATCTCTTCTTTGGGAAAATATCTATTCAGATTCTTTACCCATTTTTTAATTGGGTTGTCTTTATATTATTGAGTTGTTAGAGTCTTTTATATATTTTAGACACAAGTTCCTTATCAGATATGTGATATGCAAATATTTTCTCTCATTTTGTGAGTTGTCTTTTCACTTTCTTAATGATGTCTTTTGAAGCACAAAAGTTTTGACTTTTGATGAAGTCTAATTTATCTATTTTTTTCTTTCATTGCTCATGCTTTTGGTGTCATATCTTAGAATCCTTTGCCAGATCCCAGATCATGAAGGTTTACTCCTATATTTGCTCCTAAGAGTTCTGTAATTTTTGCCCTTATATTTAGGTTTTGATCCATTTTGAGTTAAGTCTTTATGCAGTGTGATATGGGGGTTCAGTTTCATTCTTTTGCATGTGGCTATTCAGTTGTCTTGGAATCATTTATTGAAAGGCTATCATCTCTCCATCAAATGGTCTTGACATCCTTGTAATCAGTTAACCACAGATGTATATGCTTATTTCTGAATTCTCAATTCTATTTGATTGATGTATATGCCTATACTTGTGCCAGTAGCACACTCTCTTATTACTATTGTTTTGTAGTATTAAAATAGGGACCTCTGAGCCCTCCTTCTTTATTATTCTTTTCCAGGATTGTTTTGGGTATACTTGGTCCCATGAAATTTCATATGAATTTTAGAATCAGCTAATTTGTATAAAGAAACTGATGTGATTTTGAAAGATATTGTATTGTGGGATCTGGCCAGCAGCCCACAATGCAACGGGGCTCTCTCTTTGTTCCCAGGTGGATTGGCAGGTCAAGAAATAATAGACACACACAAGATAGTGAAAGCTGGGTCCAGGGGGGTCACTGTCTTCTGGTCCCACAGTGCTAACAATGCACTGGATATACCAGCATTTATTATTAAGATTAGTGAGGGTGGGGGTAGGTTAGTGAGGGATTTAGGGTCATTTGATTATGAGGTGAGATGGTCACATGGGAATGAGGTAATTCTTTAATGTAACATCTGTATGCAGAAGTACAGTATACAGGGATAAGAATTTACAATATAGTGTGTGCATCAGTAATTTCTAACAGAGCCTTAAAACAGAAACACAGTCTTTCCATAACCTATGATTAGCAAGATATTAATCAGCAGTAACAGTTGCAACAAAAGCTGGTTACAAACAATCCATAGAAACAGGACATGAAGCTAGACAACCCGTTAGATGAGAAATTCTCAGAAGGGAGTATGCCTTAACCCTAAAGAGGGCTAGAAAAGCCGTGGCAAGATGAGGGCGTTTATAGCCCTGTCTTATCCATATGGACAGGCACCCCCCAATGCGTCCGTTTATAGGCTCTCCACAAGGGTCGCATTCCATTCCCAGAGCTATAAACATCTGCTTTTCTGGGATAGGAAACTTGGTGATGTGCAACCTCCCTGGCTGCATGTCCATTCATAGGCTGTCTGCAGGGGGAAGCACATCACTCGCTGTTGGCTCATTCTGGCAGTCCAACCTGGCATTGTCTTTACACAATCCTGCATGCAACTTTGTATTTACGATAATCAGGAGCATTTCATCTTTTATTCCATAGCAATAGTTTCAGGGGGTCTCCCTATAGTATTGCACTGAATCTATAGATTAGTTTGGTGAGTATTTCCATCCTAACCATGTTAGGTCTTCTGATTCATGTGCATGGTATGTTTTCACATTTATTTAGAGCTTCCTTAATTTCTTCTACAACGCTTTGTAGTTTTCAGAGTATATGTTTTACACTTTTTCTTTGCTAAATTTATTCCTAAATATTGTATCATTTTGATGCTGTTTGTATGGTTATGAATTATTCATTGCAAGGGTATAGAAATACAATTTATTTTTGTATGTTGATCTCGTATCTTTCAACCTGCAGAACTCATTTATTAGTTCTAATAATTTTATTGAATTCATTATGATTTTCTCTATATAAGATCGTATCATCAGCAAGTAGATATCATTTTATTTCATAGCTAGGAATACAGCTAACTAGGGAAGTGAAAGTTCTCTACAAGGAGAAATACACATCACTGCTTAAAGAAATCAGAGATGACACAAACAAATGGAAAACATTTCGTGCTCATGGGTAGGAAGAATCAAGTGTTAAGATGGTCATACTGCCCAAAGCAATTTATAGATTCAACACTATGCCTACCAAACTATCATTGACGGTCTTCATAGAACTAGAAAAAACTATCTGGGGACTCATATGGAACCAAAAAAAAGCCCAAATATCCCAGGTATTTCTAAATTATGTGCTGCACGTCCTTTAAATTGGCGATACTTGTAATGAACTTGTGTGTATATGCATATATATATATATATATATACATTTTATTTTCAGAGCCACATTTATTAAATATTTACCAGCCCAACACTAGCTAGAGGTAACCTATACTCTTTGTCAAAAAAACAGAGAAGCGACCATGCCCAGGGACAGAAAAATCTATCTGGGGACTCATATGGAACCAAAAAAAGAGCCCAAATAGCCCAGGTAATCCTAAGCAAAAAGAACAAAACTGGAGGCATCACGCTACCCAAGTTCAAACTATACTAGAGGGCTATGGTAACCAAAACAGCATGGTACTGGTATAAAAACAGACACATAGACCAATGGAACAGAATAGAGAGCTAAAAAATAGGACTGTACACCCACAGCCACCTGATCCTCAACAAACCTGACAAAAACAAGTACTGGGAAAATTAACTCAAGATGGATTAAAGACTTAAATGTAAAACCCCAAACCATAAATATCCTGGAAGATAACCTAGGCAATACCACATAGGCACTAGCAAAGATTTCATAATGAAGATGCCAAAAACAACAAAATTGACAAAAGGGATCTAATTAAACTAAAGAGGTGCTACACAGCAAAAGAAACTATCAACAGAGTAAACAGACAACCTACACAATGGGAAAAAAAAATTACAACTATGCGTCTGAAAAAGGTTTCATATCCAGCATCTATAAGAAACTTATATAAATTTATAAGAAAACAAACAAACAATCCCGTTAAAAACTGGGCAAAGAACATGAACTGAAACTTTTCAAAAGAAGACATACATTTGGCCAATAACATATGAAAATAGGTCTATATCACTGATCATTAGGGAAATTCAAATCAAAATCACAATGTGATACCATCTTACACCAGTTAGAATGGTTATTACTAAAAAGTCACAAAATAACAGATCATGGTGAGGTTGTGGAGAAAAGGGTCTGCTTATACAGTATTGGTGGGAGTGTAAATTAGTTCAGCCATAGTGGAAGACAGTGTGGCAATTCCTCAAAGACCTAAAGACAGAAATACCATTTGACCCAGCACCCCAATTACTGGGTATATACCCGGAGAAACATAAATAATTCTATTATAAATACACATGCATGTATATGTTCACTGCAGCACTATTCACAATAGCAAAAACATGGAATTAGTTGGTAGACTGGATGAAGAAAATGTGGTATATATACACCATGGAATACTATGCAACCATAAAAAAAAGAACAAGATCATGTCCCTTGCAGAAACATGGATGGAGCTAGAGGTCATTATCCTTAGCAAACTAACGCAGGAATAGAAAACCAAATATCACATGTTCTCACTTATAAGTGGGAGCTAAATGATGAGATCACATGGACACCTAGGGGGAGCAATACACACTGGGGCCTTTCAGAGGATGAAGAGTAGGAGGAGGGAGAGGATCAGGAGAAATAACTAATGGGTCTGAGGCTTGATACCTGGGTGACGAAATCTACAACAAACCCCCATGACACAAGTTTACTTATGTAACAAACCTGCACTTATACTCCTGAACTTAAAATAAAAGTTTTAAAAAAGGTACCATTTTTCTTCCTTTCCAATCTGGGAAGAAGACTTTTACTTCGTTTTCTTTTCTCATTGCCCTGGCTAGAACTTCTAGTGCAATATGGAATAGAAATGGTGAGACTGGAAATTCTTGTCTTACTCCTGATATTAGGAGGGAAACATCCAGTCTTTCATCATTAAATGTGATGTTAGTTGTGGGCTTTTCATAGATGTTCTTTATCAAATTGAGAAGGTTCCCTTCTTTTCCTAGTTGAAGTGTTTTATCATAAAAGGGTATTGGAATTTTGTCAAGTCAGTGACCATTTGGTTGCAAAAATGGAAATTGCATATGGTTCAATTAAATAGATTAGTCTCATGTTAATTTGGTAAGTATCAGCCAGTCTTCCAGCATCTGAAAATGCCTGGGAATATAAATATTGAATGAATGCTTGAGTCTGGCTGGGCCTAGAATGTGATGACCACACCCACATCCTGCTTTGCTGAGGAGACTTGCTTGGGCAGTCACTTCCTCTTCCAGGCCATGCCTCTATCTCTTGCCCATTCACATGGCATCTTAGCATTAAATGAGGTCATATCCAGGAAGATGCTTTGAATGTGAGGGATTAGGATTAGTCTATTTGCACTGTTTCAGGTGGTAGCCAGGGTAGTAAAAACTCATTACCTCTTATATGAAACCTTTGAGCTAGCATTTCAGAATTCAGAATTTTGGGATCTCAGCAAGCTAATATGGTAAATATATGGTATATTGTATTAAAATCCCCAGTGGGGTTTGAGGCATCAACCTGTAGTCAAACACATAGACATTTCTGTAGTAGAATCAATGAATGCTCCCATTAGGTTTTTCAAATAAAGACTATAAATAGCTTCACATCAGTTCAGATCAGGTGTCACTACCAAATGAATTCAGATCATGTTAAGTATCGTCAACCAAATGAGTAATAAACAAACTTGTGGGTTTGGAAAGTGGATAAGAGGCTGTGGCCTATACTCATTTGCTAATTCAGGCAATTCTGCTTTGTTCCACACTGTGTATAGTTTTACCTGCCTGTAGCCTAGTCCCTCCCCTTACCCTTCCCATTGGGAGATTTTTGGAGGGAACAAGCAAAAAACACACATATTTTTTTTTTCACCTTCACACCATTCAGCAGCATTTTCATCACTTTCCCACCAGACAAGGAAACGGGCTTCAGATCCTGTGGGAGTTTGAACTGGGAGTAAAATTATACAGGATATGCTTGCCTAGCAGAGTAGAAGAGAGTACAAGGCAAACACCATACGAGTTTGCAGTTTTACCAGTAAGATAATGATTCAGTTATGGAGGATACCTCCTATGGTTTTGTATAACATTAATTTGGGTTTTCAGGGATGACAAAACTTATTTAGAAGGTGACTCGGGATAAATTTTGATTTAGAAAACAGTCTCAGAGAACGGTGTTTCAAAGACAACCACCTTGTCCAGGAGTCTGCCTTTGAAAAAACTGAGAAATAACCAGTTTTGATGGGTTCTTTCATTCTCTATAGGCCTTCACTAGATCCCCATCCCATCCTAGGATTCTCTACCATTCTGGAACAAAATTCCCACTCACTAGTTGCCATGGACTCAGAAAGAAAGCTAAGCAATAGTGTATTTACTCTCCAAATATGACCACTGATTATCTAACATACATTTTCACCAAAGTACTCTTATTGTAGAGGATGTCAGAGGTATTAAAGAAGTCACACCCCTAGTGACAAATACCTTTACTGCCTCCTGTTTTACCTTACACATTTGTGAGAATTTAAAAATCTATACAACAAATTATTCTTTTAACACAAACATAAATTTTCCTCAAATATTTTCAAGAATAATTAATACACCAGGAAGATAATTTATGCTTATCTGGGGCCTTGTGTATTCGCTATCAGCATGGCCAGGATCCAGGAAGTCACATGTACCTGTTTGAGAACCATGAAATTGATGTGTTGTCCTCTGAGCTATCCCTGAAAGAGTAGACTTCAGGTACTATATTGACAACCGTCTACCTCATCTTACAACCCCCAACTGGATCAAGTAACCACAGATCTTGGTTATAGAAGACAAGGGTTTAACAGGACACTAATAGCAATTATGTCATGTTCTAAACCTTTTGTTTTTATTTGCTTGGAAGCTGAGGCCCAGGAAAGTTGAAGGACTTCCTCAAGGTCACAGAATCAGGACTAGTTTCTAGACCTCCTAACTCCAAACCCATTTGAACTTAGGGGATAGTATAGGACTGGTATCTGACTGATACCAGTCAGAAAGCAGATGGGTTGTGTGGATGAATCAGCTACACCTCTTTCCTTTTCACATAACACAGACAGTTCAAAGGAGTTGGAGACACATTTGCTGTAATTTGCTTTTTGCAAAGGATGAGTGTCTCTTCCCAACTTTTCTGATTTGAGTAATGATTTAACAATGAAGATCCTGGAAACACAAACTCTAAGGGAGGTTGGTAAACTTTTATTTATAAGATATGCTTATAAAGAAAGCATATCTTTATTTTCAGTGCTGGGCTGCTCAGGATTAGACTAGAGTGAAGAAAACTGGATTGTATTTAGATTTTGTGATATATTTGAAAGCTAAAAAGAAAGTATAGGAAATAAAGAAATACTTTTTTTTCATTTAAGATTTTAAAAGGAATTTAAGTGCTTGTAAAAAAAGAAAAAGTTGCCTCTTGACTGTCGGTAATCTTTTCGGCAGACATGGAAAGGGGAAACCTTTATACCTTGTATTTTTAGTTCCTAACAAAGGACAACTGTGCATGAATGGGGAGAACATTAGCCCCCACTTGCCCTCAAATGTAACCTGTGATCACATTATGCCAACTACACCAGTGAGCACCAACAAATATAGTTATTAATTGAGGTTTCTCAAACATCTGGACTTTTGGCACCCAGAACCAAAATAGCTGGACATTTGTTTGAATTCTCTACTTGTTTTCCAAGTTTGACATTGTGTCGGAATAATACCAGTTATAAACTACTTCCTATATGCCAGAGTCAGACTAAATGTTTTACCTGTATTAGCTTGTTTAACCTTCACAACCATCAAATGAGTCCTAAAGTATGAATGATTCCTTTTACAGATGAGGGTACTGAGGCTCAGAGAAGGAAGCACAGATCTGATATGAGAACACTGTCTGTCTGATTATAAACACTGAACTGAGAGTGTTTCATTTTGGCAAAATGACTACAGAGGGCAACAAATGATATAAATCCAATTTGTAGCTACCCTACTAAAAGAAAGAGTGACTGTACAATATCTGAGTTAATAACATTACTCAGTAATATCACCATTGTTAGCGAATTTGATAATTTGAGGAAAATTTTTCCTTCTCTTGAATTACTCTGATTGATAACATTGATGGATTCAAATTCACCTGATAATTGTGTATTCCATGTATTACCCTTTGGGTATTAAAACAACTAAAAATACTTGCATCTTTTTCAGATTAAATAATTTAAAAAATGAAAAAAATACACAAAAACAAATTAAATAAACATAAGACTCAATCCCTGGGTTAAAGATGAATATTGCAGTTTTCTTTACTAGTTAGTGGCTAGAGTTTTAACTAGGTAACCTTGAGCAAGTTACTTAATCTCTTAAGCCTCAGTTTTCTCACCTTTAAAACACAAATGATAACAAAACCTACTTTATCCTACTTTGCTAAAGGATGGAATAAAAAAATGCATGTAAAGTGCTTAACACAGTGCCTGGCTTATAGCGTGGTTTCAAAACATAGTTAATTATCTGTCATAACTTAAGCTGGTACCATGGGAGAACTGGAATTCAGAAGTACACCTGAGGTCTACTCCCACCAATGGGGTGAGGCGAGGGTGGGGGGTAGGTCACTGGAGAGCAGAGAAACCTCATGCAACTTTCACCCTTTCTCCTTGTTTCTGGATCTTCAGTCACAGAAGTAAGCCAGCTTCACTTCCTCTGTTACTACTGCCCCCTGCTGGCTGGGGAGGGAAAAATGCGATGGCAGAGCTGAAATTCAGTTTGCTTTCCTTTCTCTGCTTCTCACACAGAATTCTCTCTGCCAGGTCTTCAGGTTTCTTTAAACATTAAAGCTGACTAACCCTAGCCTCCTATAAAAGGATGTGAGAGCATAAATATGATCACTCTCTCTTTAGTACTGTAAAGTTTTATGGTTATGTAGAAATTCAATGTTAAAAAAATACCACAACAACTCTATGATGAAATTTCTCGGGATAAATAATTAGTTATGCCCGGAGACACATTGTGGGGGCAGTGCATTTTTTGACTTTTCAGCATAGACAGATGGTTTACGCATCTTCAGCATTCAGAGCTTTCTGAGGAGCATTATATAATCTCAGTGTGGTCACCAAATGAAATAAGAAATTCCTCGTTTGGCAGATGGAGCTTGCGTATCGAGTTCATAAACTTTAATACTTCTCCCAAGTCCAAAATCAGAGACAACCTGCTCCAAGTCAGTTTCCCATTTGCACTTAATTAGGGAGTGTGTTTTGGAGGTCAGTGAAAACCAGTGGAGTATGTTTTCATAATAACTTCCCTCACAATAAAATTATTTGGGAGGCAGCTATCCAACTTTTTCTGGAATGAGGGCAAGAAAAATGGGGACACAAAGTGAAGTTATTGGATACCTTATCTGGAACTGCCCAAAATGTTGACTGAGATCCAAAGAACACACAGTACCTTCTGGATCAGGGAAAAGGAGCCAAATGTTTTTATAGTCCCAACAATTTTCTTAACTACAATTTTGCTTCATTTCTAACAACTAAGTAGTTTTAAGGATTCCAAATACTAGAGAACAAAAGCCTTCTCAGAGTTGTAATCATGTCATACTTACAGAAATAGAGACAGTAAGTATCCTGGCTAAGGAAAATGTGAATATGTGGATGAGCAAAAGTGGCTGGTAGTTAGGACAGGTAGCCAGACTGTCACTTACTGGCTGGATGCTTTTGTGTATTTGGGTTTCACAAAGATAACATGGTAAGTCCCAAACATGTTGCACCTCACTTTATAAAGTGTGATATCACTGTAGCTGTAGGAAAGTGTATTGTGCTTGTATTAGCCTTTTCTAAAATGTCGTAGGATAATTCTAAGTCACAAATCAAGTTAGAGAAACTTCCTTAATAGATTAAGAAATCAAATTCTGATAGACTAGTACTTCTTTGTAGTTTTTTAAATAATATTTTTGCTTTTTTTTCCGAGATGGAGTTTTGCTCTTGTCACCCAGGCTGGAGTGCAATGGTGCAATCTTGGCTCTGTGAACCCTCTGCCTCCCAGGGTTCAAGCTATTCTACCTCAGCTTCCCGAATAGCTGGGACTACAGGCATGTGCCACCACACCCGGCTAATTTTTTTTTTTTTTTTTTTTTTTTTTTTTTTTGTATTTTTAGTAGAAATGAGGCTTCTCCACGTTGGCCAGGCTGGTCTCAAACTCCTGACCTCAGGTGATGCACCCACCTCGGCCTCCCGCAGTACTGAGATTACAGGTGTGAGCCACTGCACCCGGCCTATTTTTGCTATTTCTAAATTGCATTTGGTTTTTATAACTCCCATCAATCTAGAAGGACATGGCAAGATCCATAAATTTCTGAATTGTGGTTGGTGAACTTTTATCTCAATATGAAGCTGATGGCTGCAATATGTTGAATGGATCTTCAACCTCATATACAGAATATGGTTAACTGTTTCCTCTTTCTCTTACTCGTACACACACACACACACACACACACAATGACTTGAGGTAAGATTTGTTATAATTATACTGTGTATGTTCAGTGAGAAGTTGTTCTGGATGAAGGCCTGAGGCTTCTAAACCAAATTTCCCTCAAAGGCAGTTCATATGTCAAGTTGTTACATTCACCAAATGACTGAAGTGTAACCATAAACAAGGGAGCATGACCCATGCATTGGAATGAACACTATTTCTCTTTAGTCTCTTAATTTAATAGTGATGATAACAAGGAATTTGTTATACTTTGTTTCCAATATTTGGCAGATCATTTGGATTATGGCCTTTATAAGTTACCTGTACGTAAATCACCCTAAATTCAATTCAGCTGGTATTTTTCAGTGGCAACAGAAGTAACTTGATTTTATATATTAATTGTATGAGGTTTTGATATTTCAGGCTGCTGTTTTAGGTCATGTACTCTGTGGTAGGCAGCTGCTAAGATGTCCCCCACTTATCCCTGTCTGCTGGTATTGATGCTGTTCTCTTCAGTATCACTGAACTTACATCTAATGAATAGAACATGATAGAAAACAATGGGATGTTCCTAACAAGGTTAGGTTAGAAAAAGACTGTGGCTTCTGTCTTGGATGCCCTCCCTGGAGCTCTCTCTCTGGGAGCCTTCAAGCTTTGGGAAGTATGCTGCCATATTGTATATGGCCCTATGGAGATGCCCAGATGACAAAAACCAACCAACCAAACAACACCCACAAAACCTAAAAATAAAAAAAAAAACCCTTATAAACCTGGTCAACAGCCTGTGAGCATGCACCTGAAGCTTGCCAAGAGTCGCATGAGCAATCTAGGAAGCAGATCCTCCCCTAGTCAGGCTTTGAGATGACTGCAGCCCCAGCTCATAACATCATTGCAGCTTTGCAAGAGACCTGGAACCAGAATGCACTTAGCTAAGCCATGCCCAGATTCTTGACTCATAGAAATTGTGAGATTGTAAATGTTTGTTATTCTGAACAGCTAAGTTTTGGGCATATTTGTTACATAGCAATTGATAACTTACAAACCTCTTTAAGTCTATGGATGGCTAAATATCACAGAGTAGCCATCCTTAAGAATAGTCAGTGATCAAATACTCTGATCCATATTCTTTGGCAGAAATTATAAGCCAGGTCTTCATCTAAAAGAAGAAATGTGATTCCAGGCAAGATGGCCTAATGGGAACAGCTCTGATCTGCAGCTCCCAGCAAGACCAACGCAGAAGGCGGGTGATTTCTGCATTTCCAACTGAGGTACCCAGTTCATCTCATTGGGACTGATTAGACAGTGGATGCAGCACACAGAGGGTGAGCTGAAGCAGGATGGGGCATCACCTCACCTGGGAAGTGCAAGGGGTCAGCGAACTCCCTCCCCTAGCCAAGAGAAGCCCTGAGGGACTGTACTGTGAGGAATGGTGCATTCCAGCCCAGATACTACACTTTTCCCACAGTCTTTGAAACCCACAGACCAGGAGATTCCTGCCTATACCACCAGGGCCCTGGGTTTCAAGCACAAAACTGGGTAGCCATTTGGGCAGACACTGAGCTAGCTGCAGGAGTTTTTTTTTTTTTTTCATTTCAGTGGCACCTGGAACACCAGCAAGACAGATCTGTTCAATCCCCGGAAAGGGGGCTGAAGCCAGGGAGCCAAGTGGTCTAGCTCAGCAGATCCCATCCCCATGGAGCCCAACAAGCTAAGATCCATGGGCTTGAAATTCTTGCTGCCAGCACAGCAGTCTGAAGTTGACCTGGCATGCTCAACCTTGATGGGGGGAGGGACATCCACCATTACTGAGGCTTGAGTAGGCAGTTTTCCCCTCATAGTGTAAACAAAGCCACCAGGAAGTTCTGACTGGGCCGAACCCACTGCAGCACTGCAAAGCCACTGTAGCCAGACTGCCTCTCTAGATTCCTCTCTGGGCAGGGCATCTTTGAAAGAAAGGCAGCAGCCCCAGTCAGGGGCTTATAGATAAAACTCCCATCTCCCTGGGTCAGAGCACCTGGGGGAAGGGGCAGCTGTGGGCGTGGCTTCTGCGGACTTAAACTTTCCTGCCTGATGGCCCTGAAAAGAGCAGTGGATCTTCCAGCACAGTGCTCAAGCTCTGCTAAGGGACAGACTGCCTCCTCAAGTGGGTCCCTGACCCCCGTACCTCCTGATGGGGAGACACCTCACAGCAGAGGTAGACAGACACCTCATACAGGAGAGCTCCAGCTGGCATCTGGCGGGTGCCCCTCTGGGATGAAGCTTCCAGAGGAAGGAGCAGGCAGCAATCTTTGCTGTTCTGCAGTCTCTGCTGGTGATACACAGGCAAACAGGGTCTGGAGTGTACCCCCAGCAAACTCCAGCAGACCTGCAGAAGAGGGGCCTACTGTTAGAAGGAAAACTAACAAACAGAAAGCAATAGCATCAACATCAACAAAAAGGATGACCACGCAAAAACCCCATCCTAAGGTCATCAACATCAAACACCAAAGGTAGATAAATCCAAAAAGAAGAGGAAAAACCAGTGCAAAAAGGCTGAAAATGCCAAAAACCAGATTGCTTCTTCTCCTCCAAAGGATCACAACTTCTTGCCAGCAAGGGAACGAAACTGGATGGAGAATGAGTTTGACAAATTGACAGAAGTAGGCTTCAGAAGGTAGGTAATAACAAACTCCTCCAAGCTAAAGGAGCATGTTCTAACCCAATGCAAGAAAGCTAAGAACCTTGATGAAAGGTTACAGGAATTGCTAACTAGAATAACCAGTTTAGAGAAAAACATAAATGACCTGATGGAGCTGAAAAGCACAGCACAAAAACTCTGTGAATCATACACTAGTATCCATAGCCAAATAGATTAAGTGGAAGAAAGGATATCAGAGATTGAAGATCAACTTAATGCAATAAAATGTGAAGACAAGATTAGAGAAAAAAGAATAAAAAGTAACAAGCAAAACCTTCAAGAAATATGGGACTAGCTGAAAAGACCAAATCTACGTTTGATTGTTGCACCTGAAAGTGACAGGGAGCAGGGAACCAAGTTGAAAAACACTCTTCAGGATATTATCCAGGAGAACTTCCCCAACCTAGCAAGACAGCCAACATTCAAATTCTGGAAATACAGAGAACACCACAAAGATACTACTTGAGAATAGCAACCCCAAGACATATAATAGTCAGATTCACCAAGGTTGAAATAAAGGGAAAAATGTTAAGGGCAGCCAGAGAGAAAGGTTGGGTTACCCACAAAGGGAAGCCCATCTGACTAACAGTGGATCTCTCTGCAGAGAACCTACAAGCCAGAAGAGAGTGGGGGCCAATATTCAACATTCTTAAAGAAAAGAATTTTCAACCAGAATTTCATATCCAGTCAAAATAAGCTTCATAAGTGAAGGAGAAATAAAATCCTTTACAGACAAGCAAATGCTGATGGATTTTGTCAGCACCAGGCCTGCCTTACAAGAGCTCCTGAAGGAAGTACTAAATATGGAAAGGAAAAACCTGTACCAGTCACTGTGAAAACATACCAAAATGTAAAGACCATTGACACTATGAAGAAACTGCATCAACTAATAACCAGAATAACCAGCTAGCATCATAATGACAGATCAAATTCACACAAAACAATATTAACCTTAAATGTAAATGGGCTAAATGCCCCAATTAAAAGACACAGACTGGGAAACTGGTTAAAGGGTCAAGACCCATCAGTGTGCTGTATTTGGGAGACCCATCTCATGTCCAAAGACACACATAGGCTCAAAATAAAGGGATGGAGGAAGATTTGTGAAGCAAATGGAAAACAAAAAAAAAAAAAAAAAAAAAAAAAAAAAAGTAGGGGTTGCAATCCTAGTCTCTGATAAAACAGACTTTAAACCAACAAAGATCAAAAGAAAGAAAGAAGGGCATTACATAATGGTAAAAGGATCAATGCAACAAGAAGAGGTGAATATCCTAAATATATATATGCACCCAATACAGGAGCACCCAGATTTATAAAGCAAGTTCTTAGAGACCTGCAAAGAGACTTAGACTCCCACACAATAAGAGTGGGAGACTTTAACACCCTGCTGTCAATATTAGACAGATCACTGAGACAGAAAATTAACAAGGATAGCCAGGACTTGAACTCAGCTCTGGACCAAGCAGACCTAATAGACATCTACAGAACTCTCCACCCCAAATCAACAGAATATACATTCTTCTCAGCACCACATAGCACTTATTCTAAAACTGACCACCTAATTGGAAGTAAAACACTCCTCGGCAAATGTAAAGGAATGGAAATCATAACAAATGGTCTCTCAGACCACAGTGCAATCAAATTAGAACTCAGAATTAAGAAAGTCACTCAAGCCTGGCCAACATGGTGAAACCGCGTCTCTACCAAAAATACAAAAACTAGCCAGGTGTGGTGGTAGGTGCCTGTAATCCCAGCTACTTGGGAGGCTAAACAAGGAGAATTACTTGAACCCAGAAGGTGGAGGTTGCAGTGAGTGGAGATTGCGCCACTGCACTCCAGCCTGGGTGACAGAGTGAGACTCCATCTCAAACAAACAAACTAACAAAAAAGCTCACTAAAAACTGCACAACTACATGGAAACTGAACAACCTGCTCCTGAATGACTACTGGGTAAATAACGAAATGAAGGCAGAAATAAGTAAGTTATTTGAAACCAATGAGAACAAAGACACAACATACCAGAACCTCCAGTAGACAAGTAAAGCAGTGTTTAGAAGGCAATTTATAGCAGTAAATGCCCACTGGGAAAAGTGGGAAAGATCTAAAATCAACACTCTAACATCAAAAGTAAAAGAACTAGAGAAGCAAGATCAAACAAATTCAAAACCTAGCAGAAGACAAGAAATAACTAAGATCAGAGCCGAACTGAAGGAAATAGAGACACAAAAAACCCTTCAAAAAAATCAATGAATCCAGGAGCTGGTTTTTTGAAAAGATTAACAAAATAAATAGACCACTAGCCAGCCTAATAAAGAAGAAAATGGAGAAGAATCAAATAGACACAATAAAAAATGATAAAGGGGATATCACCACTAATCCCACAGAAATACAAACTACCATCAGAGAATACTATAAACACCTCTATGCAAATAATTTCTGGAAAATCTAGAAAAAGTGGATGAATTCCTGAACACATACACCCTCCCAAGACTAAACAAGGAAGAAGTTGAATCCCTGAATAGACCAATAACAAGTTCTGAAATTGAGCCTGTAATTAATAGCCTACCAACAAAAAAGGCCCAGGACCAGACAGATTCATAGCCGAATTCTACCAGACGCAAAAAGAGGAGCTGGTACCCTTCTTTCTAAAACTATTCCAAACAATAGAAAAAGAGGAACTCCTCCATAACTCATTTTATGAGACCAACATCATCCTGATACCAAAACCTGGCAGAGACACAACATAAAAAGAAAATTTCAGGCCAATATCCCTGATGAACATTGATGCGAAAATCTTCAATAAAATTCTGGCAAGCTGAATCCAGCATCATATTAAAAAGCTTATCTACCATGATCAAGTCGGCTTCATCCCTGGGATGCAAGGCTGGTTCAACACACAAAAATCAGTAAGTGTAATCCTACACATAAACAGAACCAATGACAAAAACCACATGATCAACTCAATAGATTCAGAAAAGGCCTTCAATAAAATTCAACACCCCTGCGTGCTAAAAACTCTGAATAAACTATGTATTGATGGAACACATCTCATAATTATAAAAGCTATTTATGACAAACCCACAGCCTACAGTAACCAAAACAGGATGGTACTGGTACCAAAACAGATATATAGACCAATGAAACAGAACAGAGGCCTCAGAAATAACACCACACATTTACAGCCATCTGATCTTTGACAAACCTGACAAAAACAAACAATAGTGAAAGGATTCCCTATTTAATAAATGGTGTTGGAAAAACTGGCTAGCTACATGCAGAAAACTGAAACTGGACCCCTTCCTTACACCTTATACAAAATTTAACTAAAGATGGATTAAAGATTTAAATGTAAGACCTGGAACCATAAAAACCCTGGAAGAAAACCTAGGCAATACTATCCAGGATATAGGCATGGGCAAAGACTTCATGTCTAAAACACCAAACGCAATTGCAATAAAAGCCAAAACGGACTAATGGTCTAATCAAACTAAAGAGCTTCTGCACGGCAAAAGAAACTACCATCAGAGTGAACAGGCAACCTACAGAATGGGAGAAAAATTTGCAATCTATCCATCTGAGAAAGGACTAATATGCTAAATCTATGAGGAACTTAAACAAATTTCCAAGAAAAAAACAAATTTACAAGAAAAACACAACCCCATCAAAAAGTGGGCAAAAAATATAAGCAGACACTTTTCAAAAGAAGACACTTATGTGACCAACAAACGTGAAAAAATGCTCATCACTGGTCGTTAGAGAAATGCAAATCAAAAGCACAATGAGATACCATTTCACACCAGTTAGAATGGCGATCATTAAAAAGCCAGGAAACAACAGATGCTGGAGAGGATGTGGAGAAATGGGAACACTTTTACACTGTTGGTAGGAGTGTAAATTAATTGGACCATTGTGGAAGACAGTGTGGTGATTCCTCAAGGATCTAGAACTAGAAATACTATTTGACCCAGCCATCCCATTACTGGGTATATACCCAAAGGATTTTTTTTTTTTTTCTTTTTCTTTTTTTTTTTTTTGAGAAGGAGTCTCGCTCTTTCACCCAGGCTGGAGTGCAGTGGCGCGATCTCGGCTCACTGCAGGCTCCGCCCCCCCGGGGTTCACGCCATTCTCCTGCCTCAGCCTCCCGCATAGCTGGGACTACAGGCGCCCACCACCACGCCCGGCTAATTTTTTGTATTTATAGTAGAGACGGAGTTTCACCGTGTTAGCCAGGATGGTCTCGATCTCCTGACCTTGTGATCTGCCCGCCTCGGCCTCCCAAAGTGCTGGGATTACAGGCGTGAGCCACCGCGCCCGGCCTACCCAAAGGATTATAAATGATTCTACTATAAAGACATATGCACATGTATGTTTATTGCAGCACTCTTCACACTAGCAAAGACTGGGAACCCACTCAAATGCCCGTCAATAATAGAGTGGATAAAGAAAATGTGGCACATAGGCCGGGCGTGGTGGCTCACGCTTGTAATCCCAGCACTTTGGGAGGCCGAGGCGGGCGGATCATGAGGTCAGGAGATCGAGACCACGGTGAAACCCTGTCTCTACTAAAAATACAAAAAATTAGCCGGGCGTGGTGGCGGGCGCCTGTAGTCCCAGCTACTCGGAAAGGCTGAGGCAGGAGAATGGCGTGAACCCGGGAGGCGGAGCTTGCAGTGAGCCGAGATTGCGCCACTGCACTCCAGCCTGGGCGACAGAGCGAGACTCCGTCTCAAAAAAAAAAAAAAAAAAAGAAAAAAAAAAAAGAAAATGTGGCACATAGACACCATGGAATAGTATGCAGCCATAAAAAGAATGAGTTCATGTCCTTTGCAGGGATATGGATGAAGCTGGAAACCATCATTCTCAGCAAACTAACACAGGAACAGAAAACCAAACACTGCATGTTCTCACTCATAAATTGGAGTTGAACAATGAGAACATACGGGCACAGGGAGGGGAAAATCACACACTGGGGGCAGGGGGAGGGATAGCATTAGGAGAAATACCTAATGTAGATGATGGGTTGATGGCTGCAGCAAACCACTGTGGCACACATATACCTATGTAACAAACCTGTTCCTTCTGCACATGTATCCCAGAAATTAAAGTATAAGGAAGAAGGAGAAGGAGAAGGAGAAATAATATTAATAATGCTGGGGGCTATTGGGTTTAAGACCTAATAAACATATTGTGCATATGTAACAACATACCCAATTTTACATAAGGTTTAGGTCATCCTCAACATCCTATGATGAAAAGGAAAATGACTGAATGGAAGGAAAACTATATTTGGAGGTTTTTTTTTTATTGATTTCAGATGATTTTTCCAAAATCGTATTTGTTAGAGTATTTGCAAAATAAATTTTCTATAAAGTCAAGACAGATTGTCTCTCTTTGATCACTTTAATTATATAATGACTCAGTGAGAAGGGAAACGAGACTTGTGATTTTGTCTATTCATCTCTCTAAATGACACAAATGCATCAAAGTACTAATAGCTTAGCCTTAAATAGTTTGTTGTGGAATAGAATAACCCCGGGAGTTATTTCCAAAGCAGTTTTTTTTCTTTAGAAAATTTAACAATAAATGTCTCAAGGTCAGAAGGATGCAGTGGATCAGTGCTTAGAGGTCGCAAAGATTGTCGCAGCCATGTTAAAACAATATTGTTAGTCTTCCCCCTCATTTCCTCAGAGGTGCACAATACTTTTCCCTCCCCACCCTGTGGCTCTCTTTCTAAAATTGTTCTGGACCTTTAGGGTCTTTCTATATTAAGACTGAAGGAAACTGGAACCATTACTTGTTCTTTCTTATGAGCGCTTTTCCTGGATGTGATAAACTGAGAGCAGCTTCCCATGAGGCTGTGAGCTCCTCAATCCCAGAGGCTTTATCTCACAAGAGCAAACTGCCTTCTTCCCTCCTGACTCCTTTCCCAGTATCTTCTCACTTCTTTAATGTCCCTCCACAATTACTAACTTTCCCACTACCTTCACAATTTACCAAAAAGCAACATGGCGCGAGGAGAAGAAAGGGAAAACAGAAACAATAGAACACCAATCCGAGGTTTCTTACCTGCTCTGAAATGGTGAGGCAGCTTTGTCAGCCACGCACACCTGGATAAACTCTTCTGGGTAATTGCTTTCTTGGAAGTTTGCTGGGTTGTAGAATCTTCTTCCCTTGAGTCCCACAAACTTCTGAAGTCCAGGAAGTTATGTTAAGAGGCTTAATTAACAGAACATATTATGTGTCACACATATCAACATTTAATGAGAGGAGTAAATGTGGCCAATAAGATTTCTGAGACAACCCTATATTGCCACCACCTATTTTCTGTCCCCATAGAGAAAATGAAAGGTGTCTTTCTTATTTTACTTTCCTCTGGAATTATGCTGGCCCTGTCATTTTCTCCAGTGATTATTTTTTGTAAATCTATAAGACAAGCTATTATTGTGGAAGGTTTATTTGGCTTTTCTTCAATCCACAGTACTGTTAATATTCCTTTCTTGATTTTTCTGAGGGTCGAGGAGGACCTGGTTTACTGCTGGAGGCTTTATTTTTTCCTCTTCTCTGTATTCTTTCTCCCATGCAAAAATCATTTTCCATGTCTACTACATTTCTCCAGAGGCCTCTCTGCTCTTGAGTTGAGTCTTCTATTGACTGTCTGTAGTATAGCCTTGTAATAGAGTTTTATTATAAATTGAAATTAAAGTTATCCCAAGTGTAACTCGAATTTCATCTCTCCCCATGCCAAGCCCGATTAACTCTCCGGAGTCGACAGAGAACCTTTCCTTCTTTCAGGTTGTGTAAAATTTAAAATCACACCTTCCAGACACAAGAGTGTGTCTTATGTCTTACGAGAGTGTGTACAGTGACAAGCAAATGAGCGGATGGAAAGATTCATTTTTCTTATTTCCTTGCCTGCTCCCTCCTGCTTTCTACCTCCCAGGAGGAACAGTTGTGTTCACTTTGTGCA
Source organism: Symphalangus syndactylus (assembly GCF_028878055.3). Classification (NCBI taxonomy): domain Eukaryota; kingdom Metazoa; phylum Chordata; class Mammalia; order Primates; family Hylobatidae; genus Symphalangus; species Symphalangus syndactylus. The sequence continues at coordinate 66,305,490 of NC_072434.2, forward strand.
GTGCTTGAAGATCTCTCTGCGGGAACAGTAGCAGGTTGGCTAATGGCTCAAAGGAAGTTCTATGCTTCAGTCATCAGATATATCTCACTCTGTTCTCTTCTGTGGACCAAAAGGCATGCCACCTCCTAGCATACTTTATGATTGCCTGATGGATAGTTTGCTTTGCAATAAAATATTATTAACAGATGACTTATAAAATTGTCTTTGCAGATCTATAATGGAAAACAACTGTTATTTAAAAACCAATGCCTAAGATGAAACTTTTTATTATTTTATATACATATATATTCGATATAACATACTTGATGCTAGTTATCAAATATTAAATGACTTTGTGCTTCTTTATCCTACTTTAAACAAGTTCTGTGATGTTGACCAAGTCCGTTATGCTCTCTGGGCATCGGATTCTGCATCTGTCAAATGTGTAAAGCTGAAAAATAATTCTATTCCTTCTCTCATAGCTCCTTATTCTCTGCTTCTGTGAGTCTTATTCTGGTTTGGACACGCATGGTATGGGCAATCAAAATCCACACATGACCTCCAGTCCTCTAGTTAGCCAATAGATTTGATCTTCTCTTAAAACACTTTAACTTGATTGACTCAAAATAAACCAAATAGACTATTTGGACACATTCTTTGCATCTTGCTCTGCTGACCTCATAGAGTTTTCATGAGCAATTAAAAGATCAAGGAGGGAGGAGAAGCAGGAGAATCAAAGGCCTTAGTCCACTCACAAGCTGGGTAGTCATTCCCGAATCCTAAGTAAGCTGTCCCTCAGTCTTCAGTAGTCTGTGTACAGCTTCATCCCCTGTAGTACCCCTGGAAATCCTGAATTTCCTCTGTAGAGTGGTTTTTAGCCTCTGTAAGCACTAAAGCTCAATGAAGTGATTGGTCTCCTCTGTGAAGATGAAGGCAGTTAAACGTCATCTGTAGGAGCCACCCACCTAGTCATGCTTCTGAGAATGGCACTAATGTGAATGGAGCCATGCATCCCCACATCCTGTATTCTGGTGGGAATGCATGCATTCATTTGTGTAAAGATTGGCTGACAGTGCCCCAGGAGGAGTTGCCATATCTGTGGTTATGGAGCTATTTACATTTATTTGTTTGTTCTAAAGTGAATGGATCATTTGTGAATTAAATAGTATTTTAGGCCGTGCGCAGTGGCTCATGCCTGTAATCCCGACACTTTGGGAGGCCGAGGCGGGTGGATCACCTGAAGTTGGGAGTTTGAGACTAGTCTGGCCAACATGGCGAAGCCCCATCTCTAATAAAAAAAACAGAAATATAAAAATTAGCTGGGCGTGGTGGTGGGCACCTATAATCCCAGCTGCTTGGGAGGCTGAGGCAGGAGAATTATTTGAACCTGGGAGGTGGAGGTTGCAGTGAGCCAACATCACGCCATTGCACTCCAGCAACTGGGTGATGGAGCAAGACTCTGTCTAAAAAAAACCAGAAAAAACCAAAATGTATTTTAGTGCCTTGATCTAAATTAAGTCAACACTTAATTTACTTACTTGATTTAAGTAAATTAAACCAACATACACTTGTTTATTACCTGCCTGAATGACCTATTGACCATGAGAGTGAAATTTTATTGGTAGTGTATAAAAAATTATGAAAGTTTGTTTACATTAATATCCAGCCTTCAGGGTGAACCACACTAAGGCTGTGGTTCCCTGATTGGGAAAAATTATACATATTTTTTCTTATCAGAATCTTATTTTTCTTATTTCAGAATATTCAAGAGAAGTAGAATTCACTTTCCATGACCACTACCGCTTTGGAGAATATTTAGTAGATGTTTTTTCTGGCACATTTTTGTCAAAAGAATTATTTTTTATGCCAAAGAAACCTAAGAATTATCCTAATATCAGCACCTTCAAATGGGAAATGTTTCAAGAGGGCTTCTCATCATCAGCCTGCTTTCATGTCCATTTTCATGTGAATTGTTGATGGGAAAATAGAATTTCATCACTACAGTTGGTGAAGACATTCCTAGGAACACAGAGTTAGTGCATGCAGTTACCTGGGGAGGGAAGAGGGCTTGCAGAACTTTATAGCAGCCCAGGCTTACTAAGATTTGCTACGTCCAGTTATCCAACTTATGAAGTCCTCTATGCCATGCAAGTTCTCTTTGGAGTCACAACTTCATTTCTTGGGTCCCCTTGGGTTTTTCAGACCACCACTTATTAGTTACATGATCATTAAAAAGTAAATGCACGTCTCTGACATCAATTCTTAGTTTGAGAAATAGAATAATAATTCTGACCCAGCCTACCTCAAAGGCCCATTATCAAGGTCAAAAATGATGTATGTGATGAGCTTTCGAAAAGTAAAATTTATGAAGCAAACACAAAGTAGTGAATTGTGGTGATATCAACGTTTTGATACAAAATTCATTTGGTTTAGTAATTTAAAGAGGATAGCATCTATATCTTTTTATAATCAGGAGCTTTTGATACCTTTTTCCTAAACTACCAAAACTCACAGAATCTTGGTTAGCTTCTCTGTGCCCCAACCCCTAAATAAGTTGACATCACAACAGAGGTTAAAATAAGGCAAACTGACAGTGGCCTAGAGATATGTGTTTGTGTGTGTCTGTGTGTGCATTTAAGAAGATGCACGTGTACCTTTGACCTAGCAACTACCTGTGTTCATACAATTAAAAAAGAAATAATGACTCATTAAGCAAACAAGTTCTAGAAAAAAATACTCATTTAATACAATCACAGTGACTTCCTCATTGTTTCCACTTCATTCCTGCTTGTATGAGTAAAAACAACATGCTAAATGGAGACTTTCAGGACCCCGTGGGACCAATTAATGCCACGTGACTTCCTCCCTGCCTTCCATGAAAATAACTATATTATAATGGTCTGCGATATTAATATCAGCTTTGGAAAAGTCAGGCAGTGACTCCATAGGGAAGGAAGTGGCCTGCACAAGAACTGTGGAATGTGCAGTATTTGACAGACTAGAGGCCACATTTTTTTATAAGCTACATCACAGAGTTAAATGAGGTGGGGGCACCAACTGGGCTAGTGGGTTAATTCAGGTTAAAAGGCCACCAGGGTAGTCTATCTCTGATCTTGAACTCCAAGAAAATGTGGTTATTGGGGGAAGTTTTGGAAATTAAAGTTCTCAGAAATAAAACCATTTCCAAAGCATTATTTTCCTCTGAATTTCTCCAGATTTCTGCCTACCACAGAGGCAGGATGTATTTGGACAACCTCTGTTTGTATTGGAGGGTAGATCTGGGATGAGGAGTGGTGGGTACACCTCCCAAGTGTGTTGGCAGCTTGATGGGGTTTTCCAGTGACAGTGGAGCAGGGCAGAACCAAAGGGAATGTGAGCCACAACACTGGTAGCCAGTCCAGGCTTCCTTCAAATGCAGTTGTAGGAATCCCAGGCCCATGCAACACCCAGGCCCCATCCTAGTCCCACTCCCCGCTGGGTCCTGGAGAGATTCAGTGTTCTCCCTGTGGCTAGGCAGATTCTCCTCTCTAGTACATGGCAATAAGCCCGTTAATTTTCTTGGTTGTAAATTGCTGTAGTGCATTAACAACACTCAAGCATGGTCCCAAAGCACAATTGAGGATATTAAGTTCTCCTGGGAACAGATGTTTAGTGGTACATCTAATTATCCAGGAAAGATTGCCTAAGGCAATGATCTAGATCCAATTCCTGGACAGTGGCTAATGGTTTGGCCAGACAGTCAGAGGCTTAGAAGGAATAATATTGGAGAATTGGTGATGGGGAAGATTAGGGAAGAATGAACCCAATGTATGAGAATATTTGTGTTTCATCTGCATGATCCCCCAAAGGTTCCCACTGTGGGGAAAACTTTAAATAATTAAGATGAAAAAATGACTTTTTGTTGTTGTTTCTAGAGATGTCCATCAGAATCTTTCCCTGGTGCTAGACCAGTGGACTCCAGAGCAGCCATGGTGGCAGGGATGAAGGCTGTGCAGGAGCCTAATGACAAGGACTTTCTCTGATCATGGTGACCTGCTTAGTGACTCAGCTGAATTCCCCATTGATGAGGAGTAGTAGCCAGGTCGGAGAACCAGCATGACACTGTATCAAAGAATATCAATCAACTACCTGGTAGAAGCCGATTATATTGAACCCTTCCATCGTGGTAGGGGCAGAAATTACCCTCACTGGAATAGATAGCTATTCTGTATATAAGTTTACCATCACTGCTCTACTGTGCTTCTACCAACACTTTCATCATGTTTAAGAACTCAAATTCCTAAACATCACAATGGAAGTCTCATTCTACATTCTTATGTTTTATAACTGTATTATTTTCTTGACATTTATTTTCTAAATTCTTGAAATAAAATTGAAGGTGACTGATAATATAAGGGTAATGCCATTCAAATAAACTTTGGAAATAATTTAAACAAGCTGACCCATAATAAAATTAAAATTGTAAGTAGATCCTTTATGAGTAAGGAACTTACTTTACTAAGAAAGAAATAAGACAATGGGCTAATTACCATAGAATTTACTGGTCTAGCCATGTGTCCTACTATCCAGAAGCAAATGACCTTATGGAAAAACAGAATGGTCTATTGAAGACTTAGATATGGTATCTCTGGCTGCCAGCTGGCAGACAACATCTTGCACATTTAGGTGCTATTCTTTAGGATAAAGCATTTACTTTCATTTAGCTGTGAATAAATGGCACTCTTTCTTCCTATTCTGGGACACACAGATTGAGAAGCCTTGGGAAAGAAATATAAGGCCACCAGTCAAAATTAAATCTAATTATCCACTATTAAAATTGTGCATCCTGGGCCGGGTGTGGTGGCTCACGCCTGTAATCTCAGCAGTTTGAGAGGCCGAGGTGGGAGGATCACCTGAGGTCAGGAGTTCAAGACCAGACTGGCTAACATGGTGAAACCCTGTCTCTACCAAAAATACAAAAATTAGCTGGGCATGGTTGCAGGCGCCTGTAATCCCAGCTACTTGGGAGGCTGAGGCAGGAGAATCGCTTGAACCTGGGAGGAGGAGGTTGCAGTTAGCCGAGATTGCGCCACTGCACTCCAGCCTGGGCGACAAGAGTAAGACTCTGTCTCAAAAAAAAAAAAAAAAAAAAAAAAAAAAAATTTGCGTTCTGTCCCAGGGCTCTTTTGATTAAGTTATTTTAGTGTCCAAAGGAGAATTGCTTCCACTGAGTGATATTGTAATACTTCTATAAAACTGGACGCTGGAATAACCACTTGGACATTCAAAGGTTCTCATGCTGCTGGAAAATAATAAAAGGAGGAAGTTGGATTTTTGCTGGGTTGACTGATCCTGACTACTAAAAAGAAGGGAAGGAAGGACCATAGTACACCTCTTGTACTATTACTTTGAGTGGTAAATGTGAACAAAAGACTATTGCAAGTGTATACAAGCAGGAACAACAAGTGCTCAGATTTCTAAAGGCTGAATATTTAGTTAGGTCGCCCTACTGTGTGCTAACTAGCTGAGGCAGAGAGAACATGGAATGGCATAAGGGAAAAGCTGAAAATACCAGCTATGGTCGTATGTCTAACTGTAGAAATGCCTATTGTATAGAACGTGTTGTTGGTGGCTATACTTACTATGTAGTTTTCAGTTTTAGAAATTAAAGATGAGATTGTATCAGAAAGAATGGGCAATGGCCAGAGAATTTGGGCTGAAACTCAATGGAGTGAAAAAGAACTTTGTATTTTCTCTGTTTGAGGAAAGAGTGAGGGTGTTTTTGGTTGCATGAGACAGACTACCTATATAGTGTAGAAATATTTTTGGAAGTGCAAGTTTAGGAGAAAGTATTTATGAGGAGGTAAAGCAGTCAAAGGGGCAGATTATAATAGATCTGACTATCTAGAATCTGAATATTCTTATTTGGGAAGAATCCCCGGATAGGTGAGATAGCAGGACCCTGTTTTCCACTAGGAAGATAAGGAAAGCAGCTATTTCCTTTTCTTTCCTCCTGAACTCAGTATGTTCATGTGTCCCACCCTTGGTCAGTCGTATTCAGGATCTCACCCAGGACTTTGCAACCTGAGAGAGTGATGCAAAGCCTGAGGGGCAGGTGGGGAGCTGTTTGTGATAGTAAAGGCAGCACTGCTGAGAGTCCTGAAGTGGGGTTCACTAGCGTCCAGGGTGGCTGTGGTGATAGGCAAAGCAAAAACATGTGTCCAGAGCTGGTGATTTTTCGCCCCCGCCCCGAGATGGAGTCTTGCTCTGTCGCCCAGGCCGGAGTGCAGTGGCATGATCTCAGCTCACCGCAAGCTCCGGCTCACCGCAAGCTCCAGCTCACCGCAAGCTCCAGCTCACTGAAAGCTCCGCCTAGTCGCTTCACGCCATTCTTCCGCCTCAGCCTCCCAAGTAGTTGAGACTACAGGCACCCGCCACCACGCCCGGCTAATTTTTTGTATTTTTAGTAGAGACGAGGTTTCACCATGTTAACCAGGATGGTCTCAATCTCCTGACCTCGTGATTTGCCCACCTCGGCCTCCTAAAGTGCTGGGATTACAGGCGTGAGCCACCGCGCCCGGCCCAGAGCTGGTGACATTTTAACCAGACTGTTTCAGCACTGTGATCTCAACTGTTTTGGATTGCCTGACCTTCCTTGATTCCTATCCACTTTATGAATTGGCATCTTCAGTTTCCATGTTGATTTGAGAGCCATCCAATATTCCTCCAATAAATATTTTTCCTGGTTACCACAGCCAGAGTCAATTCTCATTATTTGTGCCATGATGCAAAGGCTCGAGATGCCATTTATTCCACTTGGAGAGTCAAAACGCAGCCTTTTTCTCACGAAATTGGAAGATATCATGGTCACTTTGGGGTTGGTTACTGCCTTGGTAAACACTCCTATTTTCACCAGAGGCTTGAGTACCTGACTTTCCACGTAGCGGCTGTCTATCCTCTCTCTTTCTTTCAGTATAAAAGGGCCTTTCTCTCAGAGAACATGGCATTTTCTTTTTCTTAAGACATGTTTAGGAGACAATATGAGGAAATCATCACTATGAAGCAAGCAGAATTGTTCTTGAAGTAATTCCTGCTATTGTTTGGGGACTGATTAGATGCACTCTGACTACCTTGATTCAAGGTGAGTTCTTTTTCCGTCCAGTTAAAGGTATGCTAACTTGCCTTCCATTTTTATAATGTAAAGTTTACTTCCTAAAGTTGTCAGTTAATGCCAATATATTCTGATCCTTTTCTTCCCATATAATCCCTTGGGACGTTAAATATTTTATCTCCTTGGTGTTCCTTACCCTAACACATTTAAACTCCCCCCAGTAAAAACAGGAAATTTGGGAGCCTTAGCCATAGACACATAGTTTTATATAGACAGAAATCCACTCAGTAATAACAATTTACGTTAGAACTCTTGAACTAAAAGGGCCCTTTGAGAAGAAAGAAAACACAACCTCTTTTTAATGGAAAATGGAAAATTCCTGTAAAATTTTCATTCAACAAATAAATATATCCCATGTAATCAACACCTCTGTTAAGATAAAATACATTTTCATCACCAGAAATTTTTTAAATTTGTTGAGCAGCTATTCTGCACCAGGCATTACCCTAGTCTCTGGAGATTTATATATGAACAAAATAAAATACCTTACACTTACTTTGTGAAATATTAATTATAAACAAATAATTAATCTATGTCCAAAGGTGATAAGTACTATCAAGAGAAACAGAGCAGGGTAAAGGCTTTGGGGGAGTGCCAGAAACATGCTTGGATGTTCAAGAAACTAAGCAAAAGCCATTGCAACTGCAGAGTGAGCAATAGGGAGAAGATGAGGTTCAGTAGGGAAGCAGAATGTGTAGGGCCTTGAGACTACTGTAAGAAGTTAGGCTTTGGCTTTGAGATGGAAAGACATTTGAGGATTTGGAACCAAAGGATAATATTATCTGACTTACTTTTTCTCCAGGCAAGTACAGTTTTAAAAAATTGGGATAAAATTTGCATACAATAAAACTACAGATTATTAAGCGCACTCTCGGGTAAATCTGTCAAATGCATACATCCCACGGAGTCAATCTCTCTTAAAATAACATACATTTTCATTACTCCAGAAATGTTTCAATTTCCATTCCCAGTCAATTCCTGCTCCCAAGAAACTGCCATTCCGATTTGTGTCATAACAAATTAGTTATATTTATTCTAGAATTTCATTTAAATAGAATCATGAGATATCTACTCTCATATGGCTGGCTTCTTCCACTCACAAAATGTTTTTGACAGTTGTTTATGCTGTTGTATAAACCAGTAGTTACTCATTTTATTACTGAATAATATCCGATTCTAAGACTATACCACAAGTTATTCCTCCATCACATTGATGATAGTTATTTGGATTATTCTGTTTGTTTTGTTTATTTTTGCCATTATTAGTAAAGCTTCTATGAACACTGTTGTCATGACTTTCTTGGAGGTATGTTTTTATTTCTCTTTGGCAAATACTTAGAACTGCAATTTATGGGTCATAGGGTAAATATAACTGTAACCTGTAAGAAACTGTCAATCAGTTTTTCAAAGAGGTTATGCCATTTTATACTTCCATCATCAATGTAGTAGAGTCCTGGTTCTCCACATGCTCCAGAACATTTGGTGTTGTCAGCCTTTTGAATTTTAGCCACATCACTTACTTCTTAAATATTATAAACTTCACCTCATAATGCTATTAATTTGGCTTTAAATTGTCAGTTTCTTTTAAGGAAATTGTACAAAGGAACTAAATATAATATTTTATAGTAACTACATAGTTGTTATTTCTGCTGTTCTTTTTTTCTTCTTATGGATTCTAATTGTTATCTGTTAACATTTATCTTCAATCTGAAGAAAATCCTTTGGGACTTCTTGCAATAAATTCACTGAACTTTCGCTTATTTGATGATGTCATTATTTTACTCTATTTTAATTGATTATAGAATTTGGTGTTGATAGTGAGATTTTTTTTTCCTCTTGTTATTTCAAAGATGACATTCCACTATTTTATCTCTGACATTGTTTCTGATAAAGAATCAGCTGTCATTTGTATCACCATTCCTCCGTATATAAAGCGTCTTTCCTTTGCCTGCTTTCAAGATTTTTGTCTACCTCCTTGGTTTTCAGCAGCTCGATTATGATATACCTAGGTGCTGTTTTCTTTGTATTTTGTCTGCTTGGGATTTACTGGGCTTTTTAATCTGTAAATTGACATTTTTGAAAAAAAATCTGGGAAATTGTAAGTTTTTACTTCCCCTTCTGAGGCTCCAAATACATGTATATGAGATAGTTTGAACTGTTCCATAAGTAACTGAGCCTCTATTTAATTTTCTTCAATTGTTATTTTCTGATAGCCTTTTTCTAGTCCACTATTTTTCTGCCATTTCCATCATCCACTGAATTTAATTTGAATTATTATTCCAGTTTATTCATTTTTATTTGATTATTTTGTAGTTTCATTTCTTGCTGATATCACGTATATATTCACCCATTAATGCCATAGCTCCTTTAATACTTTGAACATGTTCCTTTATTTCCTTGACAATATTTGTAACTATTTAAAGTCTTAGTCTAATATATCCAACATCTGGGCTATCCTGGGGTGAATATCCATTGCTTGCTTTTTTTCTTGATTGTGAGTCACACTTGTTTTCTTTGAATACCTCAATATTTCTGATTGTGTGCTCAACTTAGTAAATGATACATTGTAGAGTACCTGAAAAGTGTTGAATTTCGTTTTAATAGGAAGTTCAATGGCTAGTAGTTTACATTACACTCATATAGGCTTGGTTTTATGTTTTATTATAATGGAAGATTTATAGAAAGCCCAAAGCATTTCCCAAGATCCTTTAACTTGGCAGTGAGGGAAGGCAATCTCCAATTCTGTTTCCTTTAAGGCTTTTGTCTGGGCTTAGTTTTAAGCATCTTTAAGGCAGGTATAGAATAGAAATTACTTTAAAGCGTGGGTCTAACTTTTAAGGCTTGGCCTCACTGTCATCTCAGTTTCCTGATATTAATGAATTGTTAATAGAGCTTCTCCACTCTGGCTGTGGAGAGTCCCACTCCAACATCCCCAAGTACTGCTCATTTTTCTATCTCTGTTTCACTCTCAAAACCTTAGCGGCCACTCTCTTGATGGCCTCAACTGGTTTTTCCTCATGCGTGTTTAGCCCGGCCATCATTTCCCTCACTTGGGCACTTGAACAGTTCACCTTTTTCTGATTACCTAATCTTTAGATTCCAGCGGCTTTATTATCCTGGACTCTGATATCTGCTTAGTTAACTCAGTGGCACTATTCTACTCTACTTGGATTCCAGCTCAATGCATTCTGATTGTGAACTTGTCCCTGGCACAGTTGTGTGGCTTGCCACATGCGCTTCCTTTTTCCCTTAGGAATCAGTGTTTCACTGCTCATCCAATGCCTGATAACTATTCTCCCGTAATTTTTACAGTCTTATGGTTGTTTATAAGGACTAGTTACTTTGTTACAGCCAGAAAGAAAGAAATCTTTTTTTATAATTGACACATAAAAATTGCATATGTTTATGTGGTACAAGATAATGTTTTGATCTATGTATACATTGTGAAATGGCTAATCAAGTGTTAATATATACATTAGTCACATGCTTATAATTTTTTGTGGTAAGTAAACAAAATCTACTCTCTAAGCAATTTCCAAGTGTGCAACGTATTGTTATTAACTATAGTCATCATGTTGTGTAATAGATCTTTTGAACTTATTCCTCCTATCTAACTGAAATTTTGTATCCTTTGACCAACCTGTCCCCAATTCTTCCTCCCCCCAGACTCTGGTAACCACCATTCTACTATCTGTCCTATGAGTTTGACTTTCTTAAATTCCACATGTAAGTGAGATCATATGGTATTTTTCTGTGGCTGGCTTATTTCACTTAACATAATGTCTCCAGGTTCATTCATGTGTCACAAATGAGGGATTTCTGTTTTCAAGGCTGAATAGTGTTCCATTGTGTATATATACCACCTTTTCTTGATCCATTTATCCCTTTTTGGACACTTAGGTTGATTCCATATCTTGGCTATTGTGAATAATGCTGCTATGAGCATGGGGATGCAGATATCTCTTTCATGTACTGATTCCATTTTCTTTGGAATATATACCCAAAAGAAAGTGGAATTGCTGGATTATTTGGCATTTCTATTTTTAATTTTCTGAAGAAGTTCTATACTGTTTTCCATAATGGCTGTCCAGAGGAATGTTCTTTTTAAGTATTTTTCTCCACTCCTCCTCCATGGTTTTAATACATTTGGTCTATGGGCCACACTGCCTTAGATACTATTCTGAGCCTGGATAATTAGCATCTCCTTTTTCTATAGGAAATTTTATTTTTAGAACTATAGCTCTTCTTTGTTACTGGAGTTTCATCAGGATCATCTTTATCTACCCCAAAGCATCTCATGAGCTACAAATCCTGGTTTAAGTTGTAGGTTTCTTTTCTTTTTTCTTTCTTTCTTTTTTTTTTTTTGAGATGAAGTTTCACTCTTGTTGCCCAGGCTGGAGTGCAGTGGTGTGATCTTGGCTCACCACAACCTCCACCTCCTGAATTCCAGCAATTCTCCTGCCTCAGCCTCCCGAGTAGCTGGGATTACAGGCCTGCGCCACTCTGCGCCACCACGCCTGGCTAATTTTGTATTTTTAGTGGAGATGGGATTTTTCCATGTTGGTCAGGCTGGTCTCGAACTCCTGACCTCAGGTGATCTGCCCGCCTTGGCCTCCCAAAGTGCTGGGATTACATGTGTGAGCCACTGCGCCCAGCCTCCAAGTTATAGGTTTCTTATCTCTTTCCTCCCAGAAATACCCAGGTATTGAATGCAAAATGATCCACCTTCTCTACCTTCCCTCTGTCCACTACTGTGTATAGCAAATGAGCAATATATAAAACAACAAAAGGTTCTATCAAATATTGATTCCAAGGCAATGGGTACTTAGTTGCCCTATATTAGCATTGTCCAAGTGACTATTCTCTAACTTAAGCAAAGCAAAGCAAAACAAATGTACTCCACCACATTTTGCTAAAGCCTAAGTGACTCTGAATTGTCAAGGGATATACCCTAGCTAACACGGCTGGCCAGGGACAGATCTGGCTATGGTCCTGGTTGTTTGACTCCCAGAAGATGCTTTTCCCATGCATACACTTCACAACAAACTTCTCAGATTGGCCAGTCCCTTAACAAGGTTCAATGAGACTGGGAAGAGCACCTGGAAGTTATAATCTGGTTGTGGTGATGATGGTGATTTACATGTATATGTGTAGTGTATATGTGTGGCAGTGGGCAAGATGTAGTTGTAGATGGCATAGGAAAAAACGTTCTAAAGCTGAGGCTGCTGCTCTTGGTAGACAGGAACTAGAAAGAGTTCTAAGTCCCTGTGATGGTTAATATTGTCAATTCGATTGAATTAAAGAATGCAAAGTATTGTTCTTGGGTGTGTCTGTGAGGGTGTTACCAAAAGAGATTAACACCTGAGTCAGTAAATTGGGAGCGGCTGACCCACCCTCAATCTGGACAGGTGAATATAATCAGCGGCCAGTGAGGCTAGAATAAAAGCAGGCAGAAGAACGTGGAAGGACTAGACTGGCTGAGTCTTCTGGCCTTCACTTTTCCCCCTGCTGGATGCTTCCTGCCCTCGAACATCAGACTCTTAAGTTCTTCAGCTTTTGGACTCTTAGATTTATACCAGTGATTTGCCAGGGGCTCTCAGGCCTTTGGCCACAGACCAAAGGCTGCACTGTTGGCTTCTCTACTTTTGAAGTTTTGGGACTCGGATTGGTTTCCATGCTCCTGTTTGCAGACAGCCTATCGTGGGACTTCACCTTGTGATGGTGTGAGTCAATATCCCTTAATAAACTCCCTTTCATATATATATCTATCCTATTAGTCCTGTCCCTCTAGAGAAACCTGACTAATGCAAACTGGGAATAGAGAGGGGTGCTATTGGGACTGGTCTGGTCTAGACGTCTTTCAAGGAACTAGAAAAGTCCCTGAGAGTCCCCTATGTTAAGGTGAGGGAGTTGCCTTCAGTCAGCTGCTTGTGCCTCTCTAGTTGTTTTCACATTTACAGTATCTCTGATGATACCCATCTTCCTTGCCTTCTGCACAGAAGAACATTTATCTCCAGACTTGAACTTTGTGCTGGCAGTAAACGGAAACTCCCCAGATGAGGCTTGCGTGGGCTTATGGGGCCTCTGGGCAGCCTCTCTCTCCTACCTGTCCATGGGGCTTTCGCTGGGCAGGTTGGTGGGGGAAGGGGCTGGAAGCAATGGTTCAGGATGGCTTTTTGCCTCTGCTTCCTCTTTCCCTCCTCAAAGATACTCAGTGTCCATCCCTGTGTGAAGCAATCTCCGCTGAGATAATGCACCCAAGCAGCGATGAGGGCAGTGGAGCTGCGGGGTCTCCCTGTGCCCCTACATTCTTTCACTAGTGTAGTGTAGCATTGTTGCAGCCACATACGGGAAGCCTATGGGGAGGCCCTCGGCAGGGCGGCTTTGATGATTTCTTCAGACACACGGAGCAGACTGACAAATTGACTTTCAAGTGAAAGGTCAGAGCCCAGGACTGAAAGGGTAGAGCATCTGGATTCACAATTAAAACGCCTACGGAGTACACTTTGCAGCTCTGGCGTCTTGTCGTGTAGGAGGTGCTGTCAGAGGGACTTATTTGGCAGCTGTTTCTGACTCTGGATTGGGATTGAAGAAAATAAAAATTCCTTGTGGTTGTCTGTGCGTGTGTGTGTGGCGCACCTGAAACCATGTGTGGGTGTTTCAAGAGAAACCTTGCTCTTTAGCAAAAGCAAGCACAGCTAACTTTTGCTAACTCAGTCCTGCCCTAGAGCTGACCTCCAGAATGATCTGTTCAGAGTGAGTGAATCCTTAGAAGAGTTGGCTGATTCATCACTGTGCCGGCCTTATAAAACTGCGAATTAACGCTGTGGACAGAGGTTAATAACTGATTTACTCTGTAATCTTGGCAAATTTTCTTTTAGGATGTATAAAAGGGCTGCACCCAGACACCTGCGGAATGGAGATGTACTTGCTTTTCCAGTTGAAAAGAAAGCCTGACCCCGCTGATGCCTTTCCTCTATTGTTAGTTGGTCGCAGGAATATTTGTTCTATTTCCAGTTTGCAGAATGTTTCCATACCCAAGGATGTAGTGAGAGCAAACAGGCTATCCCTAATAAGTGCCTGAGTGCCCCATAACCCCAAAAGGTGCTCGATAGCTGGGGGCTCAGTAAACCCAAAGCTCAGCTTTCTCAGGATGCTTTATCTGCCCAAAACTTGCTTTTGAGTTCTTACTGACATAATCAAGCAGGTAGATGATAAAATCCTGTGGTGACACCATTCATTATGGCTTGTTTACTTTACTCCCCTTTGCAGCAGTCAGCCCGGCAGGAGGTCTCTAAAACACTCCGTTGAATGATGGGATGCAAACCTCTCTCCACAGCTGAGGCTCTCTGCTTCTTCTGCTACCTCACACAGGCGCAGGTGGTTTCACTTTGGGAGGCACTTAGGAAGGGATATTTATAGCTCACTCTTCCTCTTCCTCCTCCTCCTAGCAAGCAGTCAAAATAATAAAATAAAGCTTGTGGTAGAAAGCGTTGGAGAGGGTTGCTGGAAAGAGAGGGACAGAGACTGAGGATTCAGAGGCTCTTGATTGGAAAGGACCAGCACTTTCCAATAAGTCAAAATAACAGCAGAGTCTGAGCCCCTGGCTGCACTGGTTGGGAGACAAGAATCCCTTTGCCTAATCCGACCTAGGTGGCTTACTACCTACACGACCTTGGGCATAGTATTTAACCTATCCGTGCCTCAGTTTCCCTTTCTGCAATATGAGGATAATGAGGCCTATCTCACAGAGTTGTTGCAAGGATTAAATTAGCTAACACGTGAAATGTTTAGAACTGTCTCTAGCACATAGTAAGCACTACGTGACTCTTGGCAAATGTCATTAATTTTATATGGATTAATTCATTGTCCTTTTTCTACTGGCCTCATCCATCTACTGACTTCAGGTAAGCATACTCTTAATTTGAACTCTGCAATAACCTGTATGAGGGAAGCAGGGCAAGTGTAATTACCATCCTTTTACAGATGAGAAACTATGGATAAATTCTTACACGGTCCCGATTCTTACTTATATACCTATATTTTCTCTTTATTTCTCCTATTCACTTTAGCACTTTCTACTAGGTAAAAGTAGTAGATTATAGATAGATTTATATATAAAAATCGATCTAGCTATCTATAATCTACTTTTTATAGTATATCTATACTATATATATAAATAAATATAATATATAATCTACTATTTTTACCTAGTAGAAAGTTGTATATATATAAAATTTGTTGTATACCAACTATATACCAGAAACTGTTCTCAGTGCTAGATATAGAAAGGTGAATGAGAAACATAAGGGCTTTGCTGTCTTGGAGTTTATAACTTCATCTTATCTGTTAGAATCTAAGCTCCTGGCAGGGAGGAAATATGTCTAATTTATCCCTATGTCAAAGTTTTCTAGCACAAAGTTTTGCTCATAGTAAGTATTCAAACAGTTGTTGCTACAAAAGTTATAGCTCACATTTGAGTGCATACTAATGTCAAACACTGTGTTAATTGTTTTGCATTATTATGTTGTAAATCTCACAGTAACAATCCTCTGAAATTGGTATTTTTAGTAGCCTTATTTTATGATGGAGAAACCAGTATTAGAGATTTGCCTAGGTTTGCTCAAATAGTAAGTTGTTACAAGAACTCAGTCCAGGCTTGCTTGACTCAAAATGTCATGCCTTTTGTCCTTGGAAATAAAGTTGAGATGAATAAGCTTTGCTAAGTTATCTTAATAGGTAGGCTAATGGAATCACAAAGTAGTTAAACAAGCTACTGAAATTGGCATACCTTACTCCTCTCTGACCTTTTTTGCTGAGCTCTTTATACTCACCCGAAGAATAAAATTTCCTACATGGACTAGGGCATTGGCCTCAGGGTTTCCTTGTTTCCCTGGCATCTATGTTTGGTAGTAAATTTGTGCTCTCTTGTGTTCTGTTGGCAAGGAAGCAGCTATCTAAATACTGGGCTGTTGCCACAGCCCTGGGAAATAGAAACGTCGGTCATTCTACTTGCCACACAGCCTAAAACATGCAGCCTATTTTTAGCATATGCAGAGTAAGGAAATAATTAAACAGTAGTTTGCTTAGTGAATACGTTACAGGCCTAGGTTCTGTGAAGGCAATATGGAGTTTAAAATATTTATTTTATTTGTTTATCAATTGATGTATATTGGTCCTAGCTGATAGGGATCAAGTATACAGGACTTGTTTTAGTGTCTTCAGTTCACCAGAGAGATGAGTAATCTTAATTTCTACGTCTAAATTTTATGGTGTTCTTTTAAAACAAATCAACCTCCTCGATAAATGTAGGGATTATTTTTTAAATGAAAAACTGAAAAGATAATTTTCATCTCTATATCTCCTTATCACAGCAAAAGGGCATGATTCAGTGATTTGTTAGTCTATCGCTTAAGGAATGGCTATTGGCAAAGTACTAAAGATAATATTTTTGCATGGTTTGTGGAATTAGCCTCAGTACTTTACTGTCGCTCACTCACATATTTAAAAATTAAAAAAAAATTTAAAAAACCTTCTTGCCACAGAGAAATAAAGGGTAGCCACAACAGATCAGCAGCTTAGAAATGGAAATATTTTCATTAATTCCTTAAGTAAGTACTTATTAAGCCTCTGTCTAGCACAGAATTAAACTAGCAGACGAACACTGCCTCTAAATATAAGAAGGTCACTCATTAATTCACAACTGCAAGTACCTTATGTTAAAATTCACATGTCAGGCTGCTTGGGTGATATTTTTAATTGATTCTATTAAGAAAATGGTAGAGAACTTCAGCTTATGACCATATTTTGGATTAGGATACACAAAAATCCTCTTTTAGAAACACCTAGAAATATAGATAATATATTTAAATATTTAATATAACAAACATTGTATTAAGTGTATATTCAACATTACAGGAAGGAAAGAAAATTTTCTAGAAAAATAAAAACATAAATAATAGAATCAACAGCAAGAGAGTGAGCACGTGAGCTCTAGTCACCTTGGTTGTGGGGGAAGATTGATTTTCGACATCTAAGGGTTTTAAAACTCAAGAGGGAACAGACACACACACGCAACAACAAGTTAAGAAATGTCTTCCTAAAAAAATACTTTTGTTCATGTGTAATTATAGTTAAAATTTTTTTTTTTTTTTTTTGTGACGGAGTCTCGCTCTGTTGCCCAGGCTGCAGTGCAGTGGCGCGATCTCGGCTCACTGCAAGCTCCACCTCCGGAGTTCACGCCATTCTCCTGCCTCAGCCTCCTGAGTAGCTGGGACTACAGGTGCCCGCCACCACGCCTGGCTAATTTTTTGTATTTTTAGTAGAGACAGGGTTTCACCGTGTTAGCCAGGAAGGTCGCGATCTCCTGACCTCATGATCCGCCCGCCTCGGCCTCCCAAAGTGCTGGGATTACAGGCTTCAGCCACCGTGCCTGGACCAAAAAGATTTTTTTTTTAACTACCAGTGTGGCCCAGACTAAGATATCAACATAAAACAGGCCTGGGTTAGTGATATAATTAGATTGACTGGCAGAAGGTAAAATACCTCTTTGGAGAGATGTGTTCTCAATCTAGGCTATGTAAGAGCCTAGATTGAGATTATTATTATCTATAATAATCTCTGATGAAGATCAGCTCACAATGAAGAATTACAAAACCCATAAGAAATTATCTAAAAGCAAGAACCAGTTTTTTATTTTAATAGAAGAATTAGGCTACAAAGACGTTCAAATAACCAAGCTATCTTTTAGAGATTACAAAATAAGTATGTTTTAGATGATGAAAGACATTGAAAGGATTAAAAACAAACAAAATGTTATCAGCATAGGCAGGTTATTAAAAGAACCAAATAAAACTTCCAGAAATTAAAAAAAATAGACTTTTAGAAAATGGTAGCTAGATTAAACAGCAGATTATATATAGCTGATTAGAGAATGGGTAAATTGAAAGATAGATCTGAAGAAATTATTCCAAGATAGCACAGTAATATAAAAAATTGAAACAAAAAAAGATAAAAAGTACACACATCCTCTCATATATATATATATATATATATACACACACAGATATATATACACACACATATATCAGGATATATGTATATATACATATACATATACTGATTATTGCTTTTAGATTATTCCTCATGGGCTTTGTAATTTTGTAATTGTGGGCTGATCTTCATCAGGGATTACTACAGAACTCTTATATAGCCGAGATTGAGAACACATTCCTCCAAAGAGGTTATTTTACCTTCTGCCATATGTACACATATGTACACACATTTCTATATATACATATATATGTTATATATATATATGTGAGGATGAGTGTGAATATATATAGATTTATATATGAGCATGTGTGTACAGGCAGAGACCAAGAGGATTGCACATTCTGCTAAACTTTTATTCAATAGTAAGAGTAAAATAAATACATTATACATATAGGTGGTGGTGGTATATGAAGAGGGTGTGTGGAAGGGGATTATTTATATATTGTTAGAGATAGTAATGAGATTAGAGCCTTTATAGGTAGAATCGTACCACAATGCCTAAAATTGGCCTAGATACAGACAATATGTCACTAGGTAAAATCTTTACCAAGAACATCAACAAGTAAGAAAATCAGCAATGCCTTGTTACTAGCCGGAATTTAGTGGTAAGCCCCAAGGCAGAATTCTAATCAGAAAAGTTTACCATTTGAGAGACTCTTTTTGTTACACGCTAACTAGTGCAAAATCATAGAAAACCAAAGCAGTCTAGCCTTTTCCATTTATCTCACCTTCCTTTTAATGCCCACATCCGAATCTATTTCTTTTTTCTTTCTTTCCTTCCTTCCTTCCTCTTTCTTTCATTCTTTTTGTTTCTTCTTTATCTTTTCTTTCCTTCTCCCTCCCTCCCTTCCTCCCTTTCTTATTTTTTTTGTTTCTTTCTCTTGTGAAAAGGCAGCTACAGTAAACACAAGCAGATCCAGAGAGAGATGGCCAGAGAGAGCACACCTGTGCTATGGCATAAGGCAGTTTACTTTGGTTATTCTCACAAGGTTTAAAAGAATGGAGCCCCCTACACATTGTAGTCCATAAAAGCATAAACAAGTGTGCAGTGAGGAAGAAGGTGATATTGAGAGGTGAAGCCAGCTGGGCTTCTGGGTTGGGTGCGGACTTGGAGAACTTTTCTGTCTAGCTAAAGGATTGTAAATGCACCAATCAGTGTTCTGTGTCTAGCTAAAGGTTTGTAAACGCACCAATCAGTGCTCTGTGGCTAGCTAATTGGGTAAGGGACTTGGAGAACTTTTCTGTCTAGCTAAAGGATTGTAAATGCACCAATCAGCACTCTTTGTCTAGCTAAAGGTTTGTAAACACACCAATCAGCACTCTGTCAAAATGGACCAATCAGCTCTCTGTAAAATGGACCAATTAGCAGGATGCGGGTGGGGCCAAATAAGAGAATAAAAGCAGGCCACCCAAACTGACAGCGGCAACCCGCTGGGGTTCCCTTCCAGGCTGTGAAAGTCGTGTTCTTTCACTTTTTGCAATAAGTCTTGCTGCTGCTCACTCTTTGGGTCTACACTACCTTTATGAGCTGTAACACTCACTGGGAAGGTCTGCAGCTTCACTACAGAAGCCAGTGAGATCACGAACCCACCAGAAGGAAGAAACTCCAGTGAAGGAACAAAGTTCAGACACACCATCTTTAAGAACTGTGACACTCACTGCAAGGGTCCCTGGCTTCATTCTTAAAGTCAGCGAGACCAAGAATCCACCACAAGGAACCAGTTCTGGACACAGTATAGTTGGTTTGCTAAGATATAAGATAGGTGAAATGGAAATGAGAAGTTCTTCCTAGGCTTTAAACTGTAATACGGATTTCATTGGCAGTGCCCATCACCATATCTAGCAGAGAGAAATGCTTAATATAATATTTGCATTGACATATTTGTGAATAATAAATTAATGAGTGATAAACATACATTTATTTAATGAATGATAAAAAGATATAGAAAAGATAAGCAGTTGAGGGATAGATAATTATTCGAGGGGAAGGGGAAGACCATTTACATCCTAGGAGGGCTTTGTAAAAATTTTCTACATTTTCTGTGGCAGAAATCTTCCTAGTGAGAGTTTTGTTAAGTTTTATTTTTCAACAGCTGGACTCTGGGTAAGATAGCTAAAAATGCATATTGTTGCTCCGAGAGAGAGAGATTGAGAAAATATAAAAGGTTGTTGCTGTGCAGTTTGGACAGTTTGGAGTATTCAGGGACCACAGGAGCTGCAGAGGCAAAGAGATTAATTAAGGCTTTAGGCCTCATCATGAAGGCCTTGAACTTTGTATGAGCGTTGTAGCCAAAGTAGTTTCCAAAGGGTGAGGCTCAGTGACTCTTTCACCTCAATGTTAAAGAGCGTCGACTCCTACATTTCACAGCTGCTACAGCGACTGGATACATTTCAAGGAAGAATGACTCATTTTAGAATCCTCCTGGCAAAGAGACTCGTTAGTAAGAGCAACAGTTTGATGTAACTTACCTGATTTTTAAATATCACCAAGCCCTTTGATAAACCTAAGATGCAAGTATTAGAAGGAATAATGATAGTAACTGTCTAAATTTCAATTATCCATGCTAATGTTGTAAAATTTCCCAAAAGTAATTTATGTTTGGCATTGGTAGATATTGTGGGAAGTTGTCTGTGTGTTGGGGCCATGGATTTATCGACACAAACATGTTTGGCTCACTCTATTACTAAAATGATTTTGCATTGCCTGAATACTCAAAAGAAAGGAAAGAAGGTCCAGAAGACAGTAACTGGCAGTTAGAAATCAACATAGAATAGTCATTTGTATGTAACTTTGCAAATTTTAAAGCACTTTAAAATATATCTCATTATATTTTTATAGTAACACTGAACAGCCATGGATGTCAAACCATGCTAATTGGGAATGTTTTGCCTTATATAATCCCCAGTAGCCTCTCCTAAATTCACAAGTAAATATTCTAAGAAAAGCCAGTGCATTTGCTGTTCAAATAAATACAGCTTCTAGAAAAAATCCTCAGCCCTTTCTTTCCAATTAGAACAACATTCCATTCTTGCAGTAATTGATTGCCTCAATGGCCCCAGTTCTTCATTCTTCTCCTATCATATCCTTTATAGTGTGGCTTTGCAGTTTGTCCCATCAGGAGGTGGAGACTATATCCCCCGCCATGATTTTGAGTTTGGCCACGTGACTTGCTTTGGCAGTGTTGATGCAAACAGAATTGAAACAGGCCTGCAAGTTTCTGCTGATGCTCTTGCTCTTCTAGCCGTCAAAAGAGAATGTCTAAACTAAACTGCTGTGAGAAGATATGTAAGGAGCAGAGTCTAGACTCTGCTTCACCATAGGAAGGATGCTTGCATGTCAAGAATTCAGGGAGGAAGGAAGGAGAAAGAAGGGAGGGAGGAAAAGAAAGGAAGGGAAGAAAGAAGGAAAAAAAGGGAGGGAGGGAAGGAAGAAATCAGGAAGAAAGTCAAGGATGGAAGTCCTCTTAATAAATACATGCTAACATCACCATTAGCTGCCAAATAGTCAAATGTAATCATTACCATTATTTATTAAACCAGTCCCTTATCCTGGTAAATTGCAAAATGGCTGCAATTTTCTGCTCCTCCCTATATCCATGCTGTTTTGCAATGTAGTCTTGCTGTTTCTTCCAGGAAGAGGTAGAGTCTGTTTCTCCACCTTTTGAATCTGGGCTGGCCCTGTGACTTGCTTTGGCTGAAGGAATAAAATAGAAATGATATAATGCCAAGTCTGACCCTAGATGTCAAGGATCTTGCATCCTTCCCTTTGTTCTCTCGAAATCCTGTGGTACTGCTGTGTGAATAAACCCAGCTTTTTTTTTTTTTTTTGAGATGGAGTCTCGCTCTGTCGCCCAGGCTGGAGTGCAGTGGTGCAATCTCGGCTCACTGCAAGCTATGCCTCCCAGGTTCATGCCATTCTCCTGCCTCAGCCTCCCCAGTAGCTGGGACTACAGGCACCTGCCACTACACCTGGCTAATTTTTTGTATTTTTGGTAGAGATGGGGTTTCACCGTGTTAGCCAGGATGGTCTTGATCTCCTGACCTCGTAATCCTCCCGCCTCTGCCTCCCAAAGTGCTGGGATTACAGGCGTGAGCCACCATGCCTGGCCATAAACCCAGCTTTTAACTAGCTGCAGATGCGTGAGAAAGGCCAACTCAAACCAGAAGAACCATCTAGCTGAGCCCTGCTAAAGTTGCTAATCCACATAGACTCAGTAGCTAAATAAGTGGTTATTGTTAAAGTCACTAAGTTTTGGGTGTGGTTTGTATATAGCAAATTGATAATTGATGTATCTACTGATGAATTTTTAGACTGTTTCTAATTTTTCTTTACTATAAACAATGCTTTGATGAAAAACCTTCACATAGATCCTCACATACTAGTCAGATTATTCCCATAGTATAATTGCCTAGAGGCGACATTGCTGGATCAAAGAGAATGTTCATTTTAAATTATAACACATGTAGCTAAATTGTTTCCTAGAAAGTAGGATTAATTTATATAAGAGCATCCACTATGGTTAGGAGTAGAGGCAGGAACTATGTTAGATAGAGTGGTTAGGGAAGTCTTTTCTGGAGAGGTGACATTTCAGCCATCACCTCAATTGAATAAAGCAATGAGCCATGTGACAATCTGGGCAAGAGTGGTCAGGCAAGCAAAAAGCAAATGACAAAAGACCAGTCTGGAAGGTATATGATGTGCTGGGTAGTATAGCTGCAATTCAGCGAAGGAGGCACAGAAGTTGGTTTCCAAATAGGCAGGGGCCAGATCTTGTAGAGCCCTGTAGGCTGTTATAGAATTCTGTATTTTATTCTGAGTATAAGATGCCATTGGAAGATTCTGTGCAGGGGGGTGGCATCATCATTGTTAATGGCAGCAGCAGCAGCAGCATCTTCCTTATCACAAATACTTCCTAAGTGCTTTCTTATGTGTCAGACACTGTTCCTGGCATGTGTCACATGTGTCATGTATTAAGTCACTTAATCTTCCCATTGCAAAAGTCAGGTACTGTTGCTATCATCCTGCTTTTACAAAATAAATAATGGAAGTGCAGATTAGATGAATTGTTCAAGTTCACACTGTGAGTTAGAGGCAAAACCGGATTCAAATCTAGGCAGTTAGGCTCCAGGCCCTGGAATTATGTGATTTATGTTTTAAAGTGATACCTCGTAGGAACTGACTACAGCAGTGCAAGGGAGGCGCTGCCACTTCTGAGGCTGTTGCAGGAGCCTGGGGGAGAGTTCTTGGACTTGCTGGTAGCTATAAAAGTGGTGAGAAGTGATTTCAAGAATTAGCTGGTAGATTCTCGATGATCTGCTAATTATTTCAAAAACGCACAGTTCATTTTATTGGTTAAAAAAAAGTAATGTCTCCCTGCCATTTTATTTGCATTCATTTAGCATGAGATTAAATGTTTCTTAATTATATTGGCTATTTAAATTTCTTCTGTGAATTGCCTGTACATATTCTTCATACATTTTTCTACAGGAGGTTGCCATTTTCTTGATTTATGAAGGTTCTTTGTATATTAGGTATATTAACTTAAATACATTAATTTATTCATACAAATATATCTTCTAATATAAATGTAAAATATAATAGTCTATGGATTTCCCAGTTTGTCTTTGGCATTTTGACTTTGCTGATTTTTTTTCACAATAACATTCATCTTCTGTTCATGCAGCAAAATTGCATTATGTTTTGTGGTTTCTGAATTTTCTGCCATATTTAGAATAGTTCTCTCCATCCAGAAATTAAAAGAGTACTCACCCAAATTTTCCTAGTACTTTTAGGTTTGCAGTTTTCTTTCACTTAAATGTTTAATTCATTTAAGATTTATATTCAAATCAGGAGTGACTTGAGATGTAGCTTAATTTATTTTACAAATTACTAAAAGATTGGTTCAACATTATTTTAAGCACACAGTCTTTTTTGCACTGATTTTCAATCTAATCTTTTATATATACTAAATTTACATATAATTGGTCTTGTTTTCGTATTTATTTCCATTCCTGTGTTAGAATTAAAATGCTTTAATTATAAATATTTTATATAATTAATTGTATTATCTGTTAGAATAAGTACTTCCTGCCCCACGAATCTTTCTTTTCAGAATTTTCCTAGCTATTTCAGTTCACTTATTCTTTCATCTAAATTTTCAAATTACTTTTCAAGCTAAAAACATTTTGTTGAGTTTTAATAGAAATCACAATACTCTATAAATTTTTGTAGATAATTTAGGGAGAATTAACATCTTTAAAAATTAAAATTGTAATGGAAAGACTTATTCTACTAGTGAGGTGTATTATTGTTATTGCAACCACTAATATGCTGCATTTGGAGGAATTTCTTTGTCTTCATCTTGTCTTCTTTCACTCACTCCCCCCACGCATGTAAAAATTGCAGAGTGCATTAAAATAGGGGATTTTCAGTATTTTCTCTTGAACTTGAGCTTTCTTCTTTTATTTGCTCTGCTTTACCTGCTCCCCAGAGCTGGGAAATTGTTGTTAATCAGCTCCAAATCTTAGATCCCAGAAGGGGAATGTGTATGAAAAGACCACATTGGCCCTCAACATCTGTGACTTTTCAGTCCATTGTATGCCTCTTCTATGAGCAAGCCATGGGGCATATTTTTCCAATCTGAAACTTATTTCATGTTAACACACTTTGGTTTTACAACACTCTTTCCAAGTTTATGGCTTTCTTATTTGAGCCGCTTGTTCCAATTGTATCTAATATTTCATCAAATATGGTAAAGAAGCCATGAGAATAAATTGATGCTTCTTATGAACACTCTTAAGCAGACACCGCCAGATTGCTGTAATGGTTTTCCTTTTTAGCCCTTCTGAATTGTAATATGTTTCTGAGGCCAAATTCTTTAGGGAAACATTATGACTATTTAAGGTCTCCAAACTTTATGCTTCAATACAAAAGGCCTAAGGGTGAGGATTTTAAATGGATGAAGTGGAGAAATTTTCACTTCCTTAAGCAAACATATAGCATTTCCTTCCATGTGTCAGAAATGAAAACAAAAAATACAAACTAATTTGTCATGAAATTTTCCCTTTTATAATTCCCTCTTTGGTGCTTTTTCAACCTAACAAGTCATATTTTCTCTTCTTTTGTGTCAGGTTTATAGCTTTGCTGGTCACAGTTTCAATAATCATGATGGACGATCCTCTGTTCTATATATCATGTACAAGTATTCAGCTTAAAAGTATCTTTGTGTTCACAGCTTGCTTTCTGTCACCTCTCCGATCCCTCCTCCCCACCGCACATGCACATGGCGTTATATTATATGCGCGGAGAGCTTTGGGGAAAGCTCATATTTAGGAACATTAAGTAAGCAGTGGAGGATGGCTGCTTATTTGGGCTGAGCCTGACCTCACTATGAAATGAGGCAAATTGTCATATTTATGACTCAGAGTAAGTCAATAATATATTGGCATTCACATGTGGAAACGCGTTTACTCCCCAACATGGGGCCTCTGCTTTGTTTTTCTCACAAGTAGTATTCACCAAAATATGATTCTTTCTCTTTTCCTTTTTTCTTTTTCTCTTTTCTTCCCTTCTTTCTTTCTTCTCTCTTCTCCCTCCCCCCTCCCTTCTTCCTTCCTTCTCTTCCTCCCTTCCTTCCTTCCTTCCTTCCTTCCTTCCTTCCTTCCTTCCTTCCTTCCTTCCTTCTCTTTTCATGTTTTCTCCCCTTCTTATCCTTTCTGAGACCCAAGTAAACTTTGTGAGATTTATCTCATTTATATATAGCATAAAAGACTTCTTTTCAGAAAACTAAAATTATTATTAATTTTAACATTCTATTTCCACCCTCTCTTTGCCTGATCTATGCTTACACACACACACACACACGCATGTGCGCACACACACATACAGACACATCAACCACCGAAAAAAAAGTAGATGGTTGGATAAATGCTATGCACAACTATTGCCTGGAAATGTGATCCTATTGGGTCCTTTGGACTCTGAATAAGTATCATTTATTTTTCTTGTTATACTGCCTCCCTATAAATTACAGCAGGAGAAAGGAAGGTCACATGGGATCTGATTTACTGTGGAGAATATTGAGAAGGAAAAAAAAGTATTAGAGTAAGTCATTGATAATAAAAAAAATAGAAAAAACTTACTGTGAGTCTTTATTATTTCTAAATTTGGTCAGCTACACCTCCCTGTTCTCCCAGCTACAAGGCCCCATTATCCTGAAGTCTATTTTTATAACTCAAGTTTGCAAGTGGGATTTAGGTTGGGAGGGCATGTAGAAAATCTGGACCTGTCTTCCTCTGTCTCCAATATGTTGTGGAAGTTAGATTTCTCTCCCTGCTTTTCCTAGCTTTTGCAGATTTGTGGGATGTTGCCACTCTTTTCCACCTGGTCTTTCTCCGATTCCTCATATCTGAGTCACTGTTTTTATTCCATAGGCTCTTCTGTGGCTGACCACCCTTACTGGGAGAACTGGTAAGCCTGAGCACAGATGGGCAATGTACTGGTATCAGGAGAGAGTCCTGCGCTGGAAAAGGCCTCTGAAACACTGGAAATGGTCTTTGCTAGCTGCTGTCTTTCTTGATTTTTCTCATCATGCACATGGCAGTTGAAAGGAATTGCCATTTTGACTCTGGGCTGAGTTGCTGTTGCTAGTAAATGTACTAAACCAAACCAACTACCAACTGAAATCAGCAGTGAGTAACTTGCTTTATACTACATGATTTTAAGGAACTGGTTCAGATGAGTTTTCCGCTTTTTACCCCTTAGCTTCAACAGGAAGAAGTTGTGAAAGCACAGAACCGGGCACCAGAAGACTGATTTTAAAAATCATCTGTGTTTCTGCATTTCTGGTTCCTTAAAGATGTTACTTACTTTTCCTTGGCCTCTGTTTCCCTCTTTGTTATTTGGAAGGGTTGATTTTCTCTGAGGCCACTTTCTGTAATAACGTTTGATGGCCATTTTTTAATTTAAAAAGGGAATTGGATAGGATTTTCTTATTACCACATTTTAAATAATTTGTGCTATGATCTGGTACAAAGAACAGAACTGTTTTCCCTCCTATGTGGGGAGAATGATTCTCATGAGTGAACTACTTCCCACAAATATTGAAAAGATGAGGGACTGAGGGATTTAGGCTGTCTCCATAGAGCATAAAACAAAGCAAGATTTGGCAGCTCTCCAGCTCATTTGATCTAAGTTAAACAGGGACTAATTTTTTATGTTTTATTTTTGGCTTGATGCTAGTCAACTTTAGGAAAGTTGATGTGAGTGCAATTACTGACCGTTTTATTTTATAGACAACTTATTGAATTCTGTCATGTAGCTGAAGCTACAGGTATTATTCTGAAGAATTCCAGTTGCCTGATTAATTTCTTCTTTCAAAAAAAATTACAGGTGGATAAAAACACCTTGCCATATAGTTTGAATTTATTAGTGCTTTAGTTAATTTGCTGAAAGTGAATAATCTGACTGCAGAAGATGGGCTCAGGCTTAGGTCAGGGACTTGATTTATGTGTTTGCTCCCCTATTAAAGAAAGATTCACACTCCTTGGCTGTAGATTCTGGATTTACACATAAACAGGACCAGACTAAGGAATCCTGGATGACAGGAATCCTATTTTATTCTTTGTGTACCAGTAGTAGGATCTTAGTAAATATATTTTGAAAAAAATGAATAGCCACTCAGTTCACTTTTACCATCATTTTTTTTTTATTGGGGTAAAGTATGCATAAAATAAGTTCTGTTTTTTTTTTTTTTTTTTTGGGGGATGGAGTTTTGCTCTGTTGCCAGGCAAGAGTGGAGTGGCGTGATCTCAGCTCACTGCAAGCTCCACCTCCCGGGTTCAAATGATTCCCCTGTCTCAGCCTCCCGAGCAGCTGGGACTACAGGCGTGCACTACCACGCCCAGCTAATTTTTGTATTTTTAGTAAAGACAAGGGTTTCACCATGTTGGCCGGGATGGTCTCGATCTCTTGATCTCATGATCCACCCACCTTGGCCTCCCAAAGTGCTGGAACACAACATTTTCGTAGTGGCATTAAGTACATTTACAATATTGTGCACCTATCACCACCATCCATCTCCAGAACTAATCTTCTCGAACTGAAACTCTTTACCCATTAAGCAATAACTTCCCATTTCTCACCCCCTCCAGTCCCTGGTAATTACCAACTTTCTGTCTCTACGAATTTGACTACTCTAAGTACTACTCTAAGTACTTCATGTAAGTGGAATCATACATTTTTTGTTTATTTGTGACTGGCTTAGTTCACCGAGCATAATATCCTCAAGGTTCATCCATTTAGTAGCATGTGTCAGAATTTTCTTTCTCTTAAGGCTGAGCCATATTCCATTGCATGTATGTACCTCATTTTGTTTAGCCAATCATTCATCGATGGACATCTAGCTTGTTTCTACCTTTTGACTATTGTGAATAATGCTACTATGAACGTGGCACATGGTACAAATCTCACCATCTTTATAAGAAAGAAAGCACTGCTCAGAAAGAATCCATATTATAGCAATCCTTCAAGTCCATTCACATAGCTTAAATTCTTAGGCCATTTCCTGGTCAGTGTGTTCTGTGCTGAGGAGCTCACCCACCAGAGTGAGGAGCTCTACTAGGGTAATGTCCTTGTCGTGTTAACCTTTGCATCCCCAGCATTTGGCATAGAGCCTGGCCCAGAGGAGGATGAGTAAAGTGTTGAATAGATAACCCAAATTTAATTAGCTGATTTACACTTTTAGTACCCAAAAGAATAAAGAAATTCAACCTAGAATGCTGAGTGTATTTATTATGAATTGGGTTTTATAACTATGTTTTTTCTCTCATACATTAGATTGGGTATTTTCTCAGCACAGGGACTGGCTTGAAATTAGTGGACTTCAAACTTACTTACCTAGACATTTTTAGAGAATAGTGAGAAACAATGCCTCTTTGCCCATTTTTATATTGACATCTAAAATTTTGCGTAAGAAATTGAGCAATCCTAAGGAAATTTCTTATATGTTGCAAATATTGGCAATTTAAAATTAAATTATTACATCACTATTTTAAATATATCCAATGAAATGTTATATACCATAGCAATTTGAAACACCATCATCTATTTAAAAATGTATAAATAACCCTTTTACAGGTTGAAAGTTTTATACTATTTCATTTTTTCTCTTGAACTTATATTTTCATTCTACTTCCTTCACATTTTGTCCTAATTTAAGAACTGAAAGTCATTTATTGAGTACTCTATCATTCTTCCTGGCAATGATACACATTTAACATTTTTAAAGTTTTAAATTTTCTATGACCATTAGGTTCAATGTTGGAAACAATTTCTACCGGATTGAGTTATCATTCAATCATCAAAATCATTAGTGCATAATCAAACAACATAACTACATATAATTACATTATTATGTATATTTATTATTATACAATAACATGCAATTTCATGGAAAGTACATTTTTTTAACGAGATACTTTAAAATCTTTAATTTGTTCTCTTTATTGCCAGAATGAAACAAAGTTCAACATCAGTTCTACTTCCCTTTTTCATTTCAAAAGATGTAGCACTGAGACATCCTGTTCACATGTCAAATTAGATGGGAAATAACTCCTTTTGAATTAAATGCTAAAAATTAAATAGATCTATCAAAAATTATTTTTAATAATCAGATGGAAATTCGATTACAAGTCTTTACTTTCTTAGTTTTGTGGAAGTATATCTCTCTCAAAAAAAGTTTTAACAAGACCTAGAAAATGACAATTATTTATGCCTATTGTTCTTTCCCTTACAGGAATCTTGCTTAACCTAACATGTTTAGAAGGTATTAGAGGAATAAAAATAATGTGAATTTAAATGGTACCTTTTTACTCCAAAGAACATTTTTAAACAAAGTCATTTGATCTTATCATAAATGTAAATATATTTTTATCAAAGCCTTTGAGCATATGTAGTTTTATTAATTTGTGAAAACCATATTCTATAGAATCAATTGGCAAAGTCAGTCCTCATTATCAGATGCAGTCTCCAAATCAGATTTACTTTCTATAAGAAAGCCCAACTTCGTATTTCAATTCAAATAAACTTGTTAATTCACTTCCCTTTGAAAATTTCACTTCCAAATTCTAATAGTAAGGTAAATAGATAAGGGAATGAAACTTTCCATGGGTTTGCACCTGGATATGTATATAAAAGTGCAGATGATATATATGTAGTGTGTGTGTATTCTTATCAGCATTCTCTTTGCTTTGCCATCACAGGATTTTGCCTCAACAGTTGTACATTTAAAATAGACTTATAGTACCTTGTTTTTAGTGCCACACTTTGCTTTTACAAATCTATGCATAATATAAAGAAACCCAAAAAGCCCTCTCACTGGTGTATGGTATCCATCATGAGCATAGAAGCTTTCATCCACACCAATATTTCAAATGGTTTCTTTGCCAGCCATGAGGTGGGGCTGGGGTTATAACTCGGGAAAATGCACCAGCATCAGGTTCAGGATGTCTGTCTTTTGTAAATTGGCAGAAGGGAGAATCAACAGAAAATCTGAACCCCAGGCATTTCCCAAGCAAATAAAGGTCAAGTACGGAAGTTGAAGATCAGAAAATGTATTCTCTAAAAACTACCTGTACCATGTGTCCCTTGGAAAGCGTGTATTTCCAGGGGTACACACACTCCAGCTTAAAGACCATTGTCTTATATGTCTCTGTGCCCTTACCATTTAGCTTAATACCTACTAATATTTATCATGAGGTCACAGTTGTAAATTCTCTACTTTCATGATGTAATTTCTCTCTCTTTTTTTTTTTTTTTTTTACTTTTATTTTAAGTTCAAGGGTACATGTGCAGGTTTGTTATATGGATAAACTTGTGTCAGGGGGGTTTGTTGTACACATTATTGCATCCCCTAGGTATAAAGCCCAGTGCCCATTAGTTATTTTTCCTGATCGTCTCCCTCCTTGTAGCCTCCACCCTCTGATAGCCCCCAGTGTGTGGTGGTCCCCTCTATGTGTCCATGTGTTCTCATCATTGAGCCCTCACTTATGAATGAGAACATGTGGTATTTGATTTTCTGTCCCTGCATTAGTTTGCTTAGGATAATGGTCTCCAGCTCCATCCATGTTCTTGCAAAGGTCATGATCTTGTTCTTTTTTATGTCTGTATAGTATTCCATGGTGTATATGTACTACATTTTCTTTATCCAGTCTACCATTGATGGGCATTTAGGTTGATTCCATATCTTTGCTATTGTGAATAGTGCTGCAGTGAACATTTGCATGCATGTGTCTTTATGATAGAACAATTCATATTCCTTGGGGTAAATACCCAGTAATGGGATTGCTGAATCAGATAGTATTTCTGTTTTTAGGACTTTGAGGAATCATCACACTGTCTTCCACAATGGTTGAACTAATGTAGACTCCCACCAACAATAAGTGTTCTTTTTCTCTGCATCCTCATCAGCAGCTGTTATTTTTTGACTTTTCAATAATAGCCATTCTGACTGATGTGAGATAATATACCTCATTGTGGCATTGATTTCCTTTCTCTAGTGACATGATATGATTTTTTAATAAACTAGTTGGTTCCGCAGGTTATATGTTGCATATCTCTGTGTGACAGACACCTTATTCATTCATCTTTTTTTATTTGCCAATTCAGCAAATACATTATAAACAGCTAATGTTTGCAAGGTAATATGGGCTTAGACAAAGATAAAGGCCACAAAAAATAAGCTTTTTTTGTAGGAATGAGAAGATGTGCACAAATAACTATGGCACAAATCAGGAAGTGATGCTATATATGTGGGGAGTTTGAACAACTAGTTGTGACCTGAAGAATCAGGTCCCAGTGATGACTGTGTGTGAATATGGGTAGAGGCAAACACATCACTACTTCTAGAAATACAACTCAAAGGGTGTGTTGGGCAATATTCCTATTTGAAAGGTAGTCCTTTATTTAAAATTGGTAATTCATGTGATCATACTTACATTTATGAGTTTGTGTACATAAAACTCTTAAAATGAATTCACCTATTTCCTACCTATGGAGTAGATTGAATCATGCTTTATTTTTTTTCTGTCGAGAATGTGCGTATAGCATCACAGTCTGTCAGTTTCGTATTTATTGGGGGAATGTTTTCAGATCAATCTTTCCTCACTGACTTGAGAACACATTTACTTTTTATTTCTTGAACTCCACTTCAACCAAAAAAGTCTCTCATGCTGACTCAGCATACAAAGCTACATTTTATACCTGTCAAGCCACATATAGATTTTTATAAGGTGAACAATGGTTGTATTTAAGTACTGATGTAGTAATCTTGAAATCTTCTGGCAGTATCCTTTGGAAACTGAATCCATAAATTTTATTCGTATTAAATGTTTCTAATGGGAGTTGACAAATAGTTGAATGGGATAGCTTTTTTTCTGCACTTGGCAAAGAGAGAGGGAAGAAAAAGTCCCCGTTACACAATGAGAAATGCATTAATACTCAAGCCCATTCATTCATCTCAATTTTGCACAAAAATAATTTAAAACCTTTAACAACTGTTGGTGAAATTACAGTGTGCTGCAGGGAAGTTGCAAAATTTTTATAGACCTAATAAAATTGTCATTGTAATACCATTATAGGGTGCTGGGACAATATAGATATTTGTAATACTTGTACTCCCATGCCAAACTGAGAAGGGAGATAGTAAGTTTGATTGGAGACAAATGCTGAACAGGGCTAAAACCCAAGTCTGTTTGATAATGAAAAGCTCCCTATCATGTTTGATATCAAATGAAATTGAATGGGCAATCAGGCATTTTAACTGGTTGGATTTATAATGGAGCAGATAAACATTATCAAGCACAGCCTATAAAATAAGCTGTTGTTAAAATGATTATGCAGTATCTTTAGATAAATTTCAAAGCAATTTCCAGTTGAGTATTTTCTGCTTTTTCACTCAATTTTGGCTTCAGAAATATGCCCACTGGCTTTTCTATGCTCTTACTTTTAGCATATAGCCAACAATCTCTTGATAGTCTTTAGTGAGACTAAAAGCTTTTGAAAAAAAAATCTCATAAGAGATTCAGTCACTTTGAAGTACAAGGTCAAAACAAACAGCCCTCCTTTCAGTCAGTATCCCTGGTGATGTAGGGAAAAAGCATATAGTCTAAAATGGCTCAACACTGAAATCTTGAGGATGAAAAACAGAATTTGCAGGGTGTGTCCCAAAGGGGAGCTGTGGTCTTTTCTATGTGACCATATCTTCTGCCTACCCTTGGATTCATGTCGAGATCTGCTAACAGGATCAAGTGAATGAAATATTTAGATTCTCCCAAGACAGTTAGATACAGCCATGCCCTCCACCTATGAAAGGCTTGGTGCCTACTCTCCTCTCTTACTGGGCCTGGCTGATGAGAACATCATAAACACACCCTTATTACAACACTGGAGTAGTCTTTGTGTTTGAATCCCCAACATCCCATCCTCTCCTCCAAGGAATTACTTTGAAACGAACCTGTTAATTTCATTCCTCTTTGTAGTGGTTGGTTTAGGGATGGGCTTGTGACCCACTGCTAGCCTTTGCTCTGTGGAGGGGAGTATGCTGGTGTCTCCTGGGAACACTACCTTCTTCCCAGAAACAGACTGGAGAAAGATCTCCTTTTTTGTATCTAGGTGTGGCCCATGGAAATACCGTAGACACCTCACTACATCTAAAGATGAAGGCAATACAAAGTAGGAGAGATACTGAAGACATGAGATAGAGCCTTGATCCTTTGTACCTGGAACTCGTCTTCCTCCTGATGAGTGAGAATCTGAGCTGAGGACAAGCTTGCAGAGCTATGCCATGTATCGATTCCATAACTTTTGGAAAATTCTTAATTTCTCTGAATCTTGGTCACCCCATTAGTGAATAGATCTAGCTTAGCTGGCTGTTGTGAATTAATATATGCAAAGTGCTTAGAAGAGTGGTTGGCATATAGTAGACAATCAATAAATGTTAGCTATTCTTATTACTACTATTTTTTTTTTTTTTTGAGACAGTCTCATTCTGTCACCCAGGCTGGAGTGCAGTGGCGCGAGCTCGGCTCACTGCAATCTCCGCCACCCAGGTTCAAGTGATTCTCCTGCCTCAGCCTCCCAAGTAGCTGGGACTACAAGCGCCTGCCACCACATCCAGCTAATTTTTTGTACTTTTAATGAAGATGGGGTTTCACCATGTTTGCCAGGATGGTCTTGATCTCCTGATCTCGTGATCTGCCCGCCTTAGCCTCCCAAAGTTCTGGGATTACAGGCGTGAGCCACCACGCCCAGCCATTATTACTATTATGTGAAAACATAGCTTTCTTATTGCTCAAGCCATTTTGAATCCGGTTCTTCTGTTATTTTAAAATACAAATATTTAGCAATATTAAATAGCATAATTGACACATTGGCTTTGCTCAAAGGTCATATTTTTAGGAATGCCTTCACTGACCAACCTATTTAAAATTATACCCTTCCTCTAGCATTACCTGTCTTTTCTCCTAATTTGTTTCTCACCAAAGGACTTACCGTCATTTTATATATATTTTACTTAGTTATTTGTTGACTCATTGTCCCACCTCCTCCTTGCCTTCCCCCACCATAACCCACAGTGTATAGATGAGTACATGGTACAGAGTAGACCTTCAATAAACGTTCATTGGTTGAATAAGTGGTGTATCACACTCTACCTGGTAACACTGTGCAACAAGTAAGGTAGGCAAACCTCTACACCCTTAAGCCACAAGGGTGATAAGCAGACAGCAGAGACAATGCTACTTCCTCCAGAGGGCAAGTGAAACAATTTAGGTTACTTCAGAAATTATTAGACAAAACAGCTTATTACTTTCCAGATCGTGCCTTACTCTGATTTTAAAAAATAACAGCATTTTAAAAGATCGATAGATACTGTATCAGATTGTGGGAGCTGGCATGTCTGAGGGCTGGACACAGGGACAGGAATTGTTGGAGTCTTGAGGCAGAATATCTTTTTCTCTAAGAAACCTCAGTAATTGTTCTTAAGACTCTAAACTGATTGGATGAGGTCCACTCACATTATTGAAGGTAATCTTCACTTAAAGTTAACTATTATTAGGTTATCTGCCATTACTTTCAATGGCAAAAACCGCAATTACTTTTGCACCAACCTATAATTGTAGCTGTTCTATCTACAAAATACTTTCATGGCAGCATGTACATTAGCATTTGATTAAGTAACTCTAAGCTATTCTCTAGCTAAATTGATACATAAAACTAACCATCACAAATATAATAAGAGTACAATACATTAAAGTTCTGTAGCTGATTTAACAAAGGGCTCTTCAAATACTCTTTATTGGTATTAAAGATTAAATGACACACAAAAAATTCACAAAATCTTTTGATATATAGTACATATTAAATCAGCTGATTCATGAGCCAGACTCATTTGGATTCTCATAATGCAATAATGGCTTTTGTCATGGTAGTTTTCTAGCTAGGCTTTCTCACAAGGGTTTTTTGGAGCTGGCAAATGAGTAAATGCATGAGTGAGCATTTTTGTCGAGTGGTCTTATTTAAATGTGTTGTCTAGAGGTGCCTGGTTTAGAGTCTGATTGTCAATACAAACACTTGTAAAGATAATTTATTATTGGAGTTAAAATATATTGAAGTCTTACTATGTTCTTGGAAATGCTAAACACCTTATACAATAATCTCATTTAATCTCTACTGCAATCCTATGATGTAGGAGCAATGTTTGCCTTCATTTTATTGTTTAGTCCATTGGACTATAAAGTCCTTAACATCATGAATCATCTCTGTTACTTCCATTGTCTCACTTCTCACACTCCGGTTCAGAGCTTCATTCCAGTTGGGTCTGAAGCAGAGCTGATTATTAGACTGGCCAAGTTCCTTAAAAGTCTTGCTTTTAAAACAGGCCTGAGAGGGCTCACTTTAGCTATCCAAGGAGTAATAAACCTGTGTCTTTTCAACTGAACCTTTAATTGTGATGCTGCCAAAACCAAAGTACCTTGAGTTGGAAATCTGAATGGTGACACACTTTGATCAAAAGTGGATCTGTTTTGTGCCGTACAAGTTTTGAGTTTAGGGTTCATTTCAATGTTCCTTTCAATTCAGAAAAGCATAATTTCATTTTAAGGGAAAATAAAACAATTGCTTTAATAAAAATCTTTATGAACAAGGTTCAGAAGGTTTCTTGGACAACAAATGACTGTTACAGAGCAACATTGTGGTGAGTTAAGTGTAAATGGTTCAGAAACATGCAGATTAAATTTCCCTGAAAACACTCAAGGGCTTCCAAAATTAATGGTGAGAAAATACTTGGACAACGTATATTTCAGACTTTATAGTTTCTGTTTTTTTCTTTTTCACTCTGTTGATTTTATTTTCCCCTACAACACTTCCTAGGGTGACTTCATCTCTTGTGGTCAGGATGCTGTCAGACCAAGTTATCATTAATTCTGATGCATTCTGGGTGGCCCAAACTGGGTATCAGCTGTGTTCCTTCCCTTACAGAGTTAGCTTTTCTTTCTATTATTTGTCTTTCAATATAGGAAAGGTATAAAAATAAAAGCACAATTCAAAGTCTGTGGAAAGCTTTTAGGCCTGTGAAAGTCCACCATCATGACACTTGAGAGATACATGTGTGAGGTTCTTGTATGTTGAAGACTGATAAATCTTCTGTGCTTTAACTTAGAAAATATCTCTATGGATATAGATGTGGTAGGGGGGTTCATAAATCAAGATTTGAAGATTCTTAGGAGAGACTTTTGAAAGGCCCTCTAGCCCATTCCCAAGCCTCAGAAATGTCTCAATAGAAAGCGTGACAGAAAAATAATTATAGTCCTATTTCTTAAATGTTGCCTCAGATAAATTTTCTTCAACAGGCGTTAGAAAAATATTCCTATGTTCTCTGCCTTGTGGAGGTTCTCATAAAACTAACCAAATTCCATTTTGTAGGGATTTAAGCTTATTTTCCTTCTATCTTTGGAGGAGGCAAATTCTGGGACACTGGTAACCATGCCTTTTCTTATTTGGACCTTGCACTACCTTGGTCAGTGAAGTATGTCAGACATTTCTTTCTTTTCAAATATGGTAAATGCTGACAGTGCTCATTTTGGGATTCTGCTATGTCTCCAAGCAATATGGTCTCCAATGTTATTGAAGTGTAATAAATCCTTTCAATTTCAGGACATTATATGATAGGGAAAGCAATTAACCTCATTGAATGAGTGCAAAAGCAGTAGAAAATATGGTAGCTGTCTCCTAGAACTTAAAGCTTACTTGGGGTTAAAATTTACATACATGGCTGAGTGAGGAGGTCAGCAAACTCTCTTCCCAAATTAACTACAAGCCTAGATAAAATGGATTAAAAAAACTGTTTCTAGGACTCAAACAAAGGCATAAAAGAATCAGAGAATCCTTCATGCTTAAAAACCTTCAAGTAAGAAGTTTAAGTAAGAACAATGGGAGCCAGTGATGCTCTTGAGTGGACCTGCTCCATTCCACCCCACCCACCCTCCAGCTCAGTCTGCAAGGAGGGTCTGGAAGGGCCAGGTGGGCCAGGAAAATGTGCAGCTTCACTGCCACAGCTGAAGGGGTAACACTTGATGTGGAATGGTGAGCAATGCCTACACCAAACGTGGCAAAAATGATAATATAGGCAGTGGGAGGGACTACATCTCTACTAGCCTAAAGGAGCTATCATGGTGATAGAAGGCAATAAGTATAGCACTGTAGGGTTAGGTTTAGAACATATTCAGATGTAATATATATGGCAATTATAGTAAAAAGAGAGAAGGAGAGTGGCTTTATTAAAGTTTCTATATTTTACCAGAATTTAGTATTAATTTATGAAGTTTGTTATAAATTATGATGTACATGTTAATCCTCAGATCAGATCAGTTGCGAATACAATTATAACAAAAAATCAACAGAGGAATTAAAATGGTACATTTTTTAACACTAAAGTAATTAAGAGCAACAGAGGGCTAAAAATATAGGAGACATATAGAAAGCAAAAAGCAAAGTGGCAAATATAAATCCAACTCTTTCAATAATTTTATTAATGTGAAAAGCCTAAACACCTTGATCAAAAGGCAGTGACTATCAGAATGGATCAAAAAGCAACATCCAGCTGTATTCTAACTATAAGGTATACACTTTAGATTCAAAGACACAAATAGGTTGGAAGCAAAGAATGGAAAATGATATACCAGGCATAAAAAAGAGCTGCAGTGGTCATACTAACATCAGACAAACTTGAATTTAACATAAGCTATATCACTGGAGACACAGAAGGTCATTTTATAATGCTAGAAGTGTCAATACATCAGGAAAATATAACAATTATAAATATGTACACCTAACAACAGAATTTCAAAATAAAGAGAGCAAAACCAGCCAGAATTGAAAGGGAAAATGATAATTTAACAATAACAATTGAAGATTTCAATACTCTGCTCTTAAAAATCAATAGAACAACCAGACAAAAGTTTATCAAACATAGAGGAGACTTGTCCTACACTTTTAGCCAACCCAACCTCTGTTTTAAAAGGACAGTCTACCCACTGATAGCAGAATATACATCTTTCCAAGCAGATGACATATACTAAATGTAGACATTCCCATGAAATTCACAGAAAGTACTAGAATTAATATAGGAGTTATCATATACAAAATTAATTATTTCTATACAGTAGCAATAAATAAAAATAAAATATTTGATTTCTAATAGTATCAAAAATGTAATATGAGTAAGATGATGCCTTAGTCCTTTAGTGTTTCTATGAAGGAATACCTGAGACTGGATAATTTCTAAAGAAAAGAGGTTTGTTTGTCTCATTATTCTGCTGGCTGGAAGATTAGGCAGCTGATAAAATCTTTAAGCTGCTTCCACTCGTGGCAGAAGGGAAAAGGGAGCCAGTGTGTGTAGAGATTGCATGTCAAGAGAGGAAGCAATAGAGAGTGTGGGGAGGTGCCAGGCTCTTTTTTATCAGCCAGTTAGCTCTTGTGGGAACTAATAAAGTGAGAACTCCCTCATAACTGCAAGGACAGCACCAAGCCATTCATGAAGCATCTGTCTCCATGACACAAACACCTCCTATTAGGCCCCATCTCCAACATTAAGTATCACATTTCAACATGAGGTTTGGCAGGGGGGACAAATATTCAACTATAGCAGATGATAGTTCACCCCCAATTAGTACAATAAAATCATACCAGTAGGCATTTTTGTACAAATTGATAACATTTTTCTAAAATTTATATAAAAATGCAAAGGATATGGAGAGCCAAAAGAACTTTTGAAAAAGCAAAGTTGGAGGAATTACTTTACTGATTTTAAAATTTACTATAACATAAAAGTAGAAAACACAATGTGGTGAATGATAAAACTATGGTAAAAGAGGATACACTTCAATAGATAAATGGCACAGAATCGAGAGTTTAGAAACCAAACATTTCATTAAAGGATGACTGATTTTCAACTATGCCAAGACAATCAATGGGGATAGAATAGTGTCTTCAGCAATGGTGCTGGAACAATTGTATGCTCATGTGAAAAAAAAAAACAAAAACTGAACTTAGAGCTATACCTCACACCATACATAACAATTGAATCAAAATGCAATCAAAATACTGTATTTGCATTTTATTGACCAAAATGCAAAAGCTAAAACTATACAAATTCTTGAAGAAAATGATTGAAAAAATCTTTGTGATCTTGAGTAGATGAAAAGTTCCTAATTAATGACCTCAAAAGCATGGTCCATAAAAAAACAGACAAATTGAACCTTATCAAAATGTAAAATGTTTGTGTTACAAAAAACATCACTAAGCCAATGGAAAAACAAGTTCTACACAGGGAGAAAACAATTGCCAGTCATGTTTTTGATAAAGAACTTGTATCTAGACTATATAAAGAGTTTTATAACTCAATAATAAGAAAATTCAATTTAAGCAAAAGATTTGAGTTGACACTTTACTAAAGAGAATATTCAAATTGCCAATTATGGTGCATAAAATAGATTTAACTATGTGAGTTGTAAGGGAAATGCAAATTAAAATCATAATGATATACCTCTACACACTCATTAAAGTGGCTGTAAACACAAAGACAATTCCAAGTGTTGATAATTAAGTGGAGAACCTGGAATCATCATGCAGTCTTGTTGGAAATATCAAATGATACAGACACTTTGGAAAACAGTGTGGCAGTTTCTTAAAGTTAGTAACAAATATATATGACTCAGCAATTTTACTGCTAGGAGTCTCTTTTAGAAAATAAAAACACATGCCCACACAAAGTTATGTACATGAATGTTCATAGCCAAAAAATGGAAACAATCCAAATGTCTATCAAGCAGTAAATCGATTTTTAAAAAATGGTATATCCATGTAATGGAGTACTACTCTGCAATAAAAAGGAAAAAAAACCTACTGATTTATGCTATAACATGGATGAACCTCACAAATATTATGCTGACTGAAAGAAGCCATATGTAAATAACTACATATTGTATGCTTCCGTATATATGAAATCTTCAGAAAAGGTAAATTTATAGAGACAGGAAGCAGACCAGTAACTGCTTGGGCCCTGAGGATGGTGGTAGGAATGAACTGAAAATGAGCATGAGTGTACTTTTTGGAGGTTGGGAGATGTTATAAGACTAGATTGTGGTGCTGATTGCACACCTCTATAAATCCAATTTAAAAATCATTGAATATTACACTTACAATACGTGAATTAGGTACTTAAATTAAATCTAACAAAGCTGTTAAAGAAAAAAAGACTTATTGCTTATTGTATATATGCCATTTAGCAGGTACTGCACTAGGCAGTGGTGACAGAGGGAGATAAAGTCAGACAAAGAAGACCTGCAATCATGGAGCTTACAATTTGCAATAATCAATATAGGATTTTGAGCAGGCTGACACTGTCTGCTTGTGAAGTTTTAGAAACAAACAAGCCATGTTAAAAATACTATATTGCTCCTCGTCAAAGTTCTGCTTTCACGTAATTTACATTTATTGTAGGGGATTTAGAGGAGATGAAAAATGAGGATATCAAAACATGAATAAATGCATTTTAGGAGGTGATAAGTACTGTTAATAAAAATAAATCTGAGACATAAAGAACTCCTAAAACTCAACAACCAAAAAGCCAACTCAAAAATGGGCCAAGAATTTGAGTAGATATTTCTCTAAATAACATATACAAATGGAAAAATTGTATTAAAAGATGCTCAGTATCACTAATCATTAAGGAACTGCAAATCAAAACTACAATGAGATACATTTCACACCCATTAGAATGGTTACCATCACACACACACACACACACACAACCGAAAACAAGTGTTTGTGAAGATGTGTATTAATTGGAAACTTTTGTGCGCTGTTGGTAGGAGTGTAAAATGGTACAGCCATTGGGGAAACAGTACGATGGTTTCTCAAAATATTAAATAGAGAATACCTCTGTGATCCAGAAATTCTATTTCTGGATACTTAAAAGAATTGAAAACAGGATCTTGAAGCAATACTTGTAAACTCATGTTCATGACAGCATCATTCATTATAGCTGAAACATGGAAGTAACCAAGTGTCCATCAATGGATAAATGCATTAAGCAAAATGTGGTATATATGTACAATGGGTTTTTAGTATTATAAAGGAAAAAATTCTGACATATTCTTTAAAATTTCTGACACATTCAGGATGAACTTTGCAGATATGCTAAGTGTAAAAACGCTAGTCACAAATGGACAAATATTGTATTATTCCACTTATCTGAGGTACTTAGAGTAGTCAAAATCATAGGGACAAAAAATCGAATGGTAGTTGCCAGGGGCTGGGGGAAAGGGATAATGGAAACTTATTGTATAATAGACATTGAATTTCTGTTTTACAAGATGAAAAGAATTCTGGAGATCAGTGGTGGTGATGCTTATACAGCATTATGAATGTACTTAATTATGAATATATTTAATACATATAATTGATAGAGTTAAAATGGTTAAGATGGTACATTTTATATTATGTTTATTTATAGCAAATATTATAGCAAATATTATGTTTATTTATAGCAAATGTTTATCTATAGCAAAAACATTGAAAAAAATTACAGAAAATAAAGAGTTGTGGAGCCATAGGGAAGAGGGTGTGGTGTTTAAATTTGATGGTAATAGAAGACCTCCTTGATAAGGTTCCTGGAGGAACGAATAGAAAGCCATGCAGATGTCTGACTAAAGAACATTCCAGGCAGAGGAAACTGAGTTAGGGACATGCATGACCTCTTTGAGAACTGGCAAGGCGGCCAATGTAGTTGGAACAGAGTAGCTGAGCAGAAAGTGGAGATGAAGTCAGAGAGAGAACTGGGGCCAGATCATTTAGAGCCTTGAAACATTTTGTATGACTTTAGATTTTACTGTGAGTGAGCTTAGGGGCCACGGGAAGGTTTTGAACAGAAAAAGGAAATAATCTAACATGTTCTAATAGTTCATTCTGGCAACTGGTAGAGAATAAACTAGACTGCAAGGTTGGAAGTAGGGAGAATAGTTCAGAAGCTATTGCAATCATCCAGGAGAGAGATGCTGGTAGCTCACATCAGGGTAGCAGCAGCCTACATGACAAGAAGTAGCCCAGGAGATATTGCCACTATAGAACCAACAGGATTTGCTGATGTGTTGGATGGCAGGTCGGAGAAAGAAGGGAATCAAGGATGACCCCAAGGTTTCTGATTGGAGCAACTGGACTAGATTATGAAGCAAATGTCTTTTTTTTATTATTATACTTTAAGTTCTAGGGTACATGTGCACAACGTGCAGGTTTGTTACATATATATACATGTGCCATGTTGGTGTGCTGCACCCATTAACTCATCATTTACAACAGGTATTTCTCCTAATGCTATCCCTCCCCCCTGACCCTCATCCCATGACAGGCCCCAGCGTGTGATGTTCCCCACCCTGCATCCAAGTGTTCTCATTGTTCATTTCCCACCTATGAGTGAGAAAATGCAGTGTTTGGTTTTCTGTTCCTGTGTTAGTTTGTTGAGAATGATGGTTTCCAGCTTCATCCATGTCCCTACAAAGTACATGAACTCATCCTTTTTTATGGCTGCACAGTATTCCATGGTGTATTTGTGCCACGTTTTCTTAATCCAGTCTATCATTGATGGACATTTGGGTTGATTCCAAGTCTTTGCTATTGTGAATAGTGCTGCAATAAACATATGTATGCATGTGTCTTTATAGCAGCATGATTTATTTATAATCCTTTGGGTATATACCCAGTAATGGGGTGGCTGGGTCAAATGGTATTTCTAGTTCTAGATCCTTGACGAATTGCTACACTGTCTTCAACAATGGTTGAACTAGTTTACAGTCCCACCAACAGTGTAAAAGTATTGCTATTTCTCCACATCCTCTCTGGGACCTGTTGTTTCATGACTTTTTAATGATCACCATTCTAACTGGTATGAGATGATATCTCATTGTGGTTTTGATTTGCATTTCACTGATGGGCAGTGATGATGAGCATTTTTTCATGTGTCTTTTGGCTGCATAAATGTCTTCTTTTGAGAAGTGTCTGTTCGTATCCTTTGCCCACTTTTTGATGGGGTTGTTTGATTTTTTCTTGTAAATTTGTTTAAGTTATTCGTAGATTCTGGATATTAGCCCTTTGTCAGATGGGTAGATTGCAAAAATTTTCTCCCATTCTGTAGGTTGCCTGTTCAATCTGATGGTAGTTTCTTTTGTTGTTTAGAAGCTCTTTAGTTTAATTAGATCCCATTTGTCAATTTTGGCTTTTGTTGCCATTGCTTTTGGTGTTTTAGTCATAAAGTCCCTGCCCATTCCTATGTCCTGAATGGTATTGCCTAGGTTTTCTTCTAGAGTTTTTATGGTTTTAGGTCTAACATTTAAGTCTTTAATCCATCTTGAATTAATTTTTGTATAAGGTGTAAGGAAGGGATCCAGTTTCAGCTTTCTAAATATGGCTAGCCAGTTTT
Organism: Symphalangus syndactylus; assembly: GCF_028878055.3. NCBI lineage: Eukaryota > Metazoa > Chordata > Mammalia > Primates > Hylobatidae > Symphalangus > Symphalangus syndactylus. The sequence continues at coordinate 66,349,704 of NC_072434.2, forward strand.
CCCAGCACCATTTATTAAATAGGAAATCCTTTCCCCATTGCTTGTTTTTGTCAGGTTTGTCGAAGATCGGATGGTTGTAGATGTGTGGTAGTATTTCTGAGGGCTCTGTTCTGTTCCATTGGTCTACATATCTGTTTTGGTAGCAGTACCATGCTGTTTTGATTACTGTAGCCTTGTAGTATAGTTTTAAGTCAGGTAGTGTGATTCCTCCAGTTTTGTTCTTTTTGCTTAGGATTGTCACGGCAATGCAGGCTCTTTTTTCGTTCCATATGAACTTTAAAGTAGTTTTTTCCAGTTCTGTGAAGAAAGTAATTAGTAGCTTCATGGGGATGGCACTGAATCTATAAATTACCTCGGGTAGTATGGCCATTTTCATGATATTGATTCTTCCTATCCATGAGCATGGAATGTTCTTCCATTTGTTTGGGTCCTCTTTTATTTTGTTGAGCAGTGGTTTGTAGCTCTCCTTGAAAACATCCTTCATACCCCTTGTAAGTTGGATTCCTAGGTATTTTATTCTCTTTGAAGCAGTTGTGAATGGGAGTTCACTCATGATTTGGCTCTCTGTTTGTCTATTATTGGTGTATAGGAATGCTTGTGATTTTTGCACATTGATTTTGTATCCTGAGACTTTGCTGAAGTTGCTTATCAGCTTAGGGAGATTTTGGGCTGAGACGATGGGGTTTTCTAACTACACAATCATGTAATCTGCAAACAGGGACAATTTGACTTCCTCTTTTCCTAATTGAATACCCTTTATTTCTTTCTCCTGCCTGATTGCCCTGGCCAGAACTTCCAACACTATGTTGAATAGGAGTGGTGAGAGAGGGCATCCCTCTTTTGTGCCAATTTTCAAAGGGAATGTTTCCAGTTTTTGCCCATTCAGTATTATAGTGGCTGTGGGTTTGTCATAAGTAGCTCTTATTATTTTGAGATACATCCCATCAATACCTAGTTTACTGAGAGTTTTTTAGCATGAAGGGCTGTTGAAATTTGTCAAAGGCCTTTTCTGCATCTATTGAGATACTCAAGTGGTTTTTGTCTTTGATTCTGTTTATATGATGGATTACATTTATTGATTTGTGTAGGTTGAACCATCCTTGCATCCCAGGGATGAAGCCAACTTGATCATGCGAGATAAGCTTTTTGATGTGCTGCTGGATTCAGTTTGCCAGTATTTTATTGAGGATTTTTGTGTCGATGTTCATCAGGGATATTGGTCTAAAATTCTCTTTTTTTGTTGTGTCTCTACCAGGCTTTGGTATCAGGATGATGTTGGCCTCAGAAAATGAGTTAGGGAGGATTCCCTTTTTTTCTTTTTATTGGAATAGTTTCAGAAGGAATGGGACCAGCTCCTCTTTGTACCTCTGGTAGAATTCGGCTGTGAATCTGCCTGGTCCTGGACTTTTTTTGGTTGGTAGGCTATTAATTATTGCCTCCATTTCAGAGCCTGTTATTGGTCTATTCAGGGATTCAACTTCTTCCTGGTTTAGTCTTGGGAGGGTGTATGTGTTGAGGAATTCATCCATTTCTTCCAGATTTTCCAGTTTATTTGCTTAGAGGTTTTTATAGTATTCTCTGATGGTAGTTGGTATTTCTGTGGGATTGGTGGTGATATCCCCTTTGTTATTTTTTATTGCATCTATTTGATTCTTCTCTCTTTTCTTCTTTATTAGTCTTGCTAGTGGTCTATCAATTTTGTTGATCTTTTCAAAAAACCAGCTCCTGGATTCATTGATTTTTTGAAGGGTTTTTTGTGTCTCTATCTCCTTCAGTTCTGCTCTGATCTTAGTTATTTCTTGTCTTCTGCTAGCTTTTGAATGTGTTTGCTCTTGCTTCTCTAGTTCTTTTAATTGTGATATTAGGATGTCGATTTTAGATCTTTCCTGCTTTCTCTTGTGGCGTATTTAGTGCTATAAATTTCCCTCTACACATTGCTTTAAATGTGTCCCAGAGATTCTGGTATGTTGTGTCTTTGTTCTCGTTAGTTTCAAAGAACATCTTTATTTCTGCCTTCATTTCGTTATGTACCCAGTAGTCATTCAGGAGCAGGTTGTTCAGTTTCCATGTAGTTGTGCAGTTTTGAGTAAGTTTCTTAATCCTGAGTTCTAATTTGATTGCACTGTGGTCTGCAAGACAGTTTGTTATAGTTTCCATTCTTTTACATTTGCTGAGGAGTGCTTTACTTCCAACCATGTGGTCAATTTTGGAATAAGTGTGATGTGGTGCTGAGAAGAATGTATATTTTGTTGATTTGGGGTGGAGGGTTTGTAGAAGTCTATTAGGTCCACTTGGTGCAGAGCTGAGTTTAAGTCCTGGATATCCTTGTTAACTTTCTATCTTGTTGATCTGTCTAATGTGGACAGTGGGGTGTTAAAGTCTCCCATTATTATTGTATGGGAGTCTAAGCATCTTTGTAGGTCTCTAAGGACTCGCTTTATGAATCTGGGTGCTCCTGTATTGGATGCATATATATTTAGGATAGTTAGCTCTTCTTGTTGAATTGATCGCTTTACAATTATGTATGGCCTTCTTTGTCTCTTTTAATCTTTGTTGGTTTAAAGTCTGTTTTATCAGAGACTAGGATTAAAACTCCTGCTTTTTTTGTTTTCTATTTGCTTGGTAGATCTTCCTCCAGCCCTTTGTTTTGAGCCTATTTGTGTCTCTGCACATGAGATGGGTCTCCTGAATACAGTACACTGATGGGTCTTGACTCTTTATTCAATTTGCCATTCTGTGTCTTTTAATTGGGGCATTTAGCCCCTTTACATGTAAGGTTAATATTGTTATGTGTGAATTTGATCCTGTCATTATGATGTTAGCTGGTTATTTTGCTCGTTAGTTGATGCAGTTTCTTCCTGGCATCAACGGTCTTTACAATTTGGCATGTTTTAGCAGTGGCTGGTACTGGTTGTTCCTTTCCATGTTTAGTGCTTCCTTCAGGAGCTCTTGTAAGGCAGGCCTGGTGGTGACAAAATCTCTCAGTATTTGCTTGTCTGTAAAGGATTTTATTTCTCCTTCACTTATGAAGCTTAGTTTGGCTGAATATGAAATTCTGGGTTGAAAATTCTTTTCTTTAAGAATGTTGAATATTGGCCCCCACTCTCTTCTGGCTTGTAGAATTTCTGCCAAGAGATCAGCTGTTAGTCTGGTGGGCTTCCCTTTGTGGGTAACCCGACCTTTCTCTCTGGCTGCCCTTAACATTTTTTCCTTTATTTCAACCTTGGTGAATCTGACAATTATGTGTCTTGGGGTTGCTCTTCTCAAGGAGTATCTTTGTGGCGTTCTCTGTATTTCCTGAATTTGAATGTTAGCCTGCTTTGCTAGGTTGGGGAAGTTCTCCTGGATAATATCCTGCAGAGTGTTTTCCAACTTGGTTCCATTCTCTCCGTCACTTTCAGGTACACGAATCAGATGTAGATTTGGTCTTTTCACATAGTCCCATATTTCTTGGGGATTTGTTCATTTCTTTTTACTCTTTTTTCCCTAAGCTTCTCTTCTCGCCTCATTTCATTCATTTGATCTTCAGTCACCGATATCCTTTCTTCCACTTGATCGAATCAGCTACTGAAGTCTGTGCATTCATCACATAGTTCTTGTGCCATGGTTCTCACCTCCATCAGGTGATTTAAGGTCTTCTCTACACTGTTTACTCTAGTTAGCCATTTGTCTAATCTTTTTTTCAAGGTTTTTAGCTTCTTTGCCATGGGTTTCAACATCCTCCTTTAGCTCGGAGAAGTTTGTTATTACCGATCTTCTGAAGCCTACTTCTATCAACTCGTCAAAGTCATTCTCCATCCAGCTTTGTTCCATTGCTGGTGAGGAGCTGCGTTCCTTTGGAGAAGAAGAGTGCTCTGGTTTTTAGAATTTTCAGCTTTTCTTCACTGGTTTCTCCCCATCTTTGTGGTTTTATCTACCTTTGGTCTTCAATGATGGTGACCTACTGATGGGGTTTTGGTGTGGATGTCCTTTTTGTTGCTGTTGATGCTATTCTTTCTGTTTGTTAGTTTTCCTTCTAACAGGACCCTCAGCTGCAGGTCTGTTGGGGTTTGCTGGAGGTCCACTGTAGACCCTGTTTGCCTGGGTATCACCAGCAGAGGCTGCAGAACAGCAAATGTTACTACCTGATCCTTCCCCTGGAAGCCCGGGCACCCGGCTGTATGAGATGTCAGTCAGCCCCTACTGGGAGGTGTCTCCCACTTAGGCTACTCGGGGGTCAGGGACCCACTTGAGGAGGCAGTCTGTCTGTTCTCAGACCTCCAACTCCATGCTGGGAGAACCACTACTCTCTTCAAAGCTGTCAGACAGGGACGTTTAAGTCTGCAGAAGTTTCTGCTGCCTTTTGTTCAGCTATACCCTGCCCCCAGAGATGGAGTTTACAGAGGCAGGCAGGCCTTGTTGAACTGCGGTGGGCTCCACCCAGTTCGAGCTTCCTGGCTGCTTTGTTTACCTACTCAAGCCTCAGCAATGGCAGACACCCCTCACCCGGCCTTGCTGCCATCTTGTAGTTCGATCTTGGACTGCTGTGCTAGCAGTGAGCTAGGCTTCGTGGGCATGGGACCTGCTGAGCCAGGTGCGGGATATAATCTCCTGGTGTGCCGTTTGCTAAGACCATTGGAAAAGTGCGGTATTAGGGTAGGAGTGTCTTAATTTTCCAGGTACCATCTGTCACGGCTTCCCTTGGCTAGGAAAGGGAATTCCCCGACCCCTTGCACTTCCTGTCCTGCTTCAGCTCACACTCTGTGGGCTGCACCCACTGTCCAACAAGTCCCAGTGAGATGAACCTGGTACCTCAGTTGGAAATGCAGAAATCACCCATCTTCTGTGTCGCTCACGCTGGGAACTGTAGACTGGAGCTGTTCTTATTTGGCCATCTTGGAGGGAGCTATGAAGCAAATGTCCTTAAGAGTGCTAACACTTCAGCCTAAGACTGCAGGTAGGAATTCGTGAAAATTAATTGCTAAAATCCTGATGGAATGGAATAGCAGAATGAGATAGCTGTGTTTTCTTTATACAGTATTTAAGCCATATTTCTGCATAGCTAGGGACTGTGCAAGTGTTTTTCTTTGCTTCTGATACCACAGTTACAAAGGATTCCACTGGTGCCACTCAGGAAACAGTGAAGTGTTTCTGTGTCCTGTGTTTCAATTCCTGACATCTTAAAGATGGCGGATGCCATCCTTTTCTACAGTATCTCAAGCTCATTCTCCACCAGATGGCAGCACTGAAGTTCAGAGGCCTTCAGCACAGAGCCTCCTTGCCTGGTGAATACAAATGCAAAGCTTTAAGCTCCTTCTTCACACAAGTTAAACTCTCATTCTCTCTCCTACCTCCCCTCCCCCACTGAAGGCAACCGCTTCCAATAATCAGCCTTCTAGACTAAAATAGAAGTTTTTAACACTATAATGTCTTGTCACATTACTCACCAGTCTCATCTAGGCCCAGGAAACCATTTCCTGGAGGCCTCTTTTTTATTTGTGTTCATTAGCTGCGCTAATACATTCTCTTGGAAACCACAGTTTAATAAATTTCATAGCGCATGACCAGTAGACTTAATGAATATTAGTCACTCGAAGCAATTTTTGTTTATTCAGCTTCTCTTTCCTCTCCTCCCTTCCCCTACCCCAGACCTCATTCTGTGGAATGATAATAATACACAGAGAGCTGGCTGGCCACAGAAGACTCTAAAAACAAGAAGAAAAAGGATCTTTCTGAGCTCACACCTGTTTTAAGATTTGTTATCCTTAAAACGAAAAGCTGTAGGGATTCACTCAGCTCTTTCCTTGTAGCTCCCAGTGGACTTTGCTATTAAACCACAGGGAGGAGCCCAGCCTTCAGAGCACTTAAAAGTACTTATGTCAAATCCATCCCATTCTTCCGGCCTCCGTTCCTCAATCCAGCCACCATTCCCAGGGGCTGGAGCACATTACAAGGCATTCACTTCATATGAATGGGCACACACAGACTTTTTCACCATTTCGATATGTCTAACATTTGCAGGCACATCCTGTAGGCTGCCTGAAACAGCCTTAATTTCAATTTACTGTCTCCCCAAGGATCTTGCCATTCTGCGGAAAGTAGAAAACTCAATGGTCGTTTCTCCTCTCCGACCTCTCACCCCAGGCTCTCTCTGCCCTCCTCCTCTCTCAAGGAAAAGCTGTATTGGGAGGAACATTTTGCTCCAGATGAATAGAATGAAGTTTTGATGCTTCTAACAGCACGTATGATCTTTTATTTTTAAAAAATAATGAGCAAGTTACATCAGATTACCACATTTGGAAAGTGTTCAAAGTCGGCATACAAAGCCCAGTAAATGCTGTCTTGGGTCCTCCTGGAATATGATTACACAAGACAGCATGAAATCATAGTCTTGAAGTTTTACATTGTCGTTTGTAATCCGCTAGGTCTAACTCTATATAACTTTTTAGTATGGAAATTTCCAAATATGTATACAACTTGAGAAAATACTGTAATGAACCTCAAGGTACCTGTCCTTTAACTTTCACATTAATCAACATTTGGCCTATCTTATTTTATCAAATCCTCTTCTCACACATGCGTGTCTTTTTTGCTTGGAGATTTAAAAACAAATGACAGATGTGTTTTTTTCTCTGTAAACAGTTTGGCATGCCTTGCTAGCTGATAAGAGCTTTCTATTTTTAGCATAATCACCATGCCAATATCACACTTAACATAATTAATGGTAATTCCTTAGTCGTCTAATACCTAGTCCATATTAATTTTTTTCCTGATTACCTCAATATTTTTTTTACTAGTTCAGAATTCAAACAAGACCCACTCATTGCGTTAGTTGCTTTTTCCTTAAGTCTCTTTTGTTTTGCAACAGGTCTTCCTCCTTCGTCTCCTCTTCCTCCTCCTCCTCCTCTTCTTCCTTCTCCTTCTCTAGTTTTATGCCATAGATCTGTTGGTAATACCAAGATTTTTGTCTATAGAACTATTTCATTCTGTACATCTGACTGATTGTTTCCTTATGGTGTCATTGAATTTGTTCCTGTACTGTTAGGGATATTTCTGGCAGAGAAAAAGTTAGCTGAGTTTTTCACTCTTGTAGTGAATAAAAACCAGTAGAATATGGATGGAAATCCTCATTTTGCTTTGGCATCTGGAGCTACACTTACTGTTAATTCATTCAACAAATATTAATTAGCTCTTATAATGTACCAGGCACTGTACTGGGCTTTGGGAATGCAGAGTGACTAAGGGGGTTGGGAATATGGGATAACTGAGAAAATCATAGACCTTATCCTTGTGAAACTTAGAAGTCGTGGGTTTCAAAGCACCACTTAAAAAAATACCTGTGTTGGGTTCTCCTAACACCCTCGTAAAGTCCATCAAGTTGTAAAGCCTTCTCAAATTTACTGAAGAATACCAAGGATGAAGTGATAGGCGCTGTAGACAGGAACTATACCAGAAATCACTAATGGAGAAGTCAGACACCATTCTCCTTGGACTTTTGGATTTCACTATTTTGATAAATTAATTTTAGATCCTAAACTCTGTCACAGGTGGATCAGTACTGCTAAAAAGATTTAGCAATCCCTGAACAAAATTAATATCAGGGTATCAACTTATATTGGCCTGGGTTACAAAAGAAGTTAGTTCCTTTCGAGTTCCTTAATTCTGACACCCAGCTCCAAGAAATCCATTAATGCATCAAAATAAGAAACACATTGGAACATAGTGCACACAGACTAAACACAACTGAAATAAAAGTTGCCCAAGACAAAACTTCTCTTTCTTACCAGTGTGTGATAAACTCTGATATTTCCAAATCTACTTTGTTTTATTTTTATTTCATTTTGCTTTAAAAAAAATGCTCATTGCAAACCAATAAATGAATTTGGGATCCACCAATGAGTCATGATCTGCTGATTTTGGAAAAGGCTTGACATTTGAATAAGATGGGGTCATGGACCATCTGCTTGAACTACGCAGTTGAGGCTTACTTTTGTAAAAGCCCGGATTTTGTGCCTTTGAAATAATATCGGAGGAAGGGATTGAGGTAGGGGGTTTTCAGAAGTTGTAAACAACATCAAGGCCTTCCTCTATTTATTTTTTTTCTGGATAGAAGTGTAAGCAGCTGGAGGGAGATACTGGGGGCAAAGAAATATCCTTGGGAATTTCGAGTGTCTTATTTTTAAGGAATGAGACTAACATTTTTAAAGTAGCACCTATGGGTTGGATGTTTTCTCATCTTATGTAATCCTCATAATAATGTAACTGTGTAGCCTTTATATATGTTACATAGGAGAAAACTTGGACTCCTGGAGATTGAGTAGGTAAGAGGAACTGACTATTAATCAACTCACAGAAGCCATGTCTCCTGGCAATTGGGGACTAACAGGCAGGAGTCAGACAATTTTTACTCTGAATCCTTGCTGTGGTACTTAGTGATAGTCATTAGTAAGTGAGGAATAAATAAGATAAAATGTGCAAACACCCAGCATCTAGTAGTCACTGATTATTTGTATGTATATAAGATACATGTATAAGCTATATATTAAAATATGCATATATGATATATATACATATATAAGATATATATTAAAATTTTTGTTTTTAAAATTATCCCTTGGAACAAGATGGTATGTCAAAAATACCGGCATTGTGTACATTTCTAATCTTGCAGTCTGTTGGCATCCCTCACTGCCCTGTCTCCTCCCAGTAGTGCTGAATATGGTTAGAATCCTGCATGTACTGGGCACCATAGCAAAACTTGAAAAGCAAACAAACACACATACAAACTCAATAACAGGTGTCAGCCTCCAGCAGAGAAATCTGATGGAAAGAACCACAATTTTGAGTAATAACCTGCATTTCATCAGGACTAGGTTCTTTTCCAACATTCAGAGATTTTGTTGTTACTATTGGTGCTTTAATGAGAATATTGCCATTCTCACACATACCACATTGAGAGGCAATGGTATATGGTGTATAAGAGCTCCAACCCTCAGCGCAAGGCGACCTATGCTTAAATTCTGGTTCTGCCACTTCCCTGCTGTATTAGCCCATTCTTGTATTGCTATAAAGAAATACCTGAGACTGGGTAATTTATAAGAAAAGAAGTTTAATTGGCTCACGGTTCTTCAGGCTATACAGGAAACAGTGCTGGCATCAGCTTCTAGGGAAGCCTCAGGAAGCTTTTACTCCTGGTGGAAGGCAAAATGGGAGCAGGCACTGCACATGGCGAAAGCAGGAGCCAGAGAAGTTGGGGATGGGGAGGAGTTTCCATGCTTTACAACAACCAGATCTTACAAAAACTCAGTACCGTAAGGACAGCACCAAGCCACGAGGGATCCACCCCCATGACCGAAACACCTCCCACCAGGCCCCATTTCCAACACTGGAGATTACGTTTCAACATGACATTTGAGCGGGGAAAATATTCAAACTATATCACCTGCTATGTGGTCTCGAACAAATCACTTAAACCATTTTTCCTCCATCATCATTAGTAAAACAAGGTTTATGATGTTAATCACAATGATGATGATAAAAATGCCCACCACGTAGGTTGTTGTAAGAATTCAATGCATTAGCATATATAAAACACTTAAAACAGTATCCAGAATATAAGAAGTGTTGGCAAGTCTTATGATGTTACGAATTAGAGATACTCCCTCTGCTCCTGAAGGGCCAACATTTCCAGTTTCAGTTGCATTTGGCAGCTTTCTGGAGTGGAGCAAATCTTAGTTAGGTCTCCACTCATTCAGTAGGACTTTGTGAGTCATGGACGGTGGTTAAGATGCATTGCTAGCTACAGAATAGTTTTTAAAAAAATGGAACATCTGTTCTTTCCTCAATAATTTACAATCTAATTGAGAAAAAAAAAAAACAATGTTCTCTGCCACCAGCTAGCTGTGAGATTTTACTCAGGATACTGTCCCACTCCAAAAATAAGGGGTTCCTCTACTCTGAACTGATAATGAATAAATTGGGATTCACCAGGTTTAGCACCTCAATTCACAAAGACAAGAATCTCTATCCAAGAACTATAAAGAAAATCATGAATGCATAAAAATATTTTAAATAAGCTAGAGTCTGAAAAATAAAGAACGTTATCTTATTTAGTGATGACCCCCAGATAAAAACTTGAAGAAGTTTATGGTTAAACATTTTTACTTAGGATCCATTTTTCCTTTTTTTCTCCTCCTTCTCTTCCTTACTATCTCTTTCTCTTCTTATTTCTTCTCCTACTTTTTCTCCTTTTTTCTCCTTATCTGCCTCCTTACACATTTATGAAGACTTGCCAAAGAAACAATGGGACAACCAGGTTGAGAAAGACAGTTAAATCTCTCCTTTCGTTAATTCTGATTGGAGAAGCTTTACTCACATCCTCTCTCCTATGAGGCAAGTAACTTCCAAATATCTGGACAGCCTTCTCCCTTGATGTCGAGGAGGACCTTTGACAGAGAGTGTAATATTCAGAGTGATCAATTCTGATTCCATTATTTTAGATCTGATGAAGACAAATCTATCTTAAAATTCTTGCTGATTGAAAATTAAAAGCCACATTTATTTGTGAAATTAAAAAGCTCTCAGAGGGCAACCAAATGCTCAGATGTCTTTATCCTTTTTTTTTCAAAAAAAAAAAAATGAGTATCTTCCTCTGAAGATGCATATTTTCTGAAAGCAAATAGAATCATTCATCTTAAAACTGGTTACCCTACATTCAGCCATATAACAAGTCACTGACTTAACTGAAATGTTGAGAATCTCACAGTCCATCATATATCTCATTAACAATGTAAAAATCTATTCCTGGGCAGAAATATTAACTGCTGCCCAAATAAACAACTATCTATCGTACATGAATGCACTGCAGTAGGCAGCTACCTCATATCTTATTACAAAAGGTTTCCCTCCGTATGAAGGCAACAGACCTGTGAATTTATTTCTCTGTGTGGGTCCCCAACATGAGCTGGATGCAGGCAGCCTTAGAAATGGGTTATAGTTAAAAGTTTATTTTTATAATCCTATTGTTTGCAACTGAAAATGCATCTTCCAATAATGACAGTGTTACAAGTCAAGGTTAGATACCTGAGGTCACCTGTGAATGTTTACTGAAAGCAAAGCTGAAATGGTCTAATTTATAGCCACTGGCCTTCCTAAGCAACCCTCTGCCCTAGCGCTGAGTCCCTAAGGCCCCCAAGGTGCAAGTTACTACTGAGATTGTGAAGAAGAAGTGGGGATGGGTGTAGAGTTGCACAGCATTGGAGGCAAAGGAGGAGAAAATAAAAGGGGAGCTCCATGGCTCCTCTTATATTCACTGGGATTACTGGTGAATCAGAGATGATCTGCCCACCTTGTACTTCTCATTATACGGCTCTGCATCCAAGCTGCCTTCGTGAAAAGTCTTATGTGTTTGTAATTGAAAAACTTTATCCTTCTTTAAAAAAAATAAGAATTTGTGGCCACCTTTAGAGCTTCCAGTTAGATAGGTATTTTGGTCTATTTAGTGGGGAAAATGCACAACACAAGTCACTTGACATCATATGCAAATTAACTTTTAAAGATTGTTGCCTTGGTATTGTATTTGGTGAGCAGTTGGACTGTGTGGCTTGTTGGCATTTGTTTTAGTGTACCCAAATCCTAGGTCTCCATGACAGTTCTAGAGAATTTAGAATTATGGCTTTTTAAAGCTGAATCATAAACGCAGTCCTGGAACGGAACACCCTCATCCTGTATTGACACAGGCGGAGAACAGTCTAAACCTGACGAAGATAAGGGTGGGCATGGTCTGCACATGAATTTCCTGACTTACACTCACAGGGGCATCCTCTCCCAGTAGGCCTATAACAGTGTTTTTCTGAAGCAAGTACCACTAACAAGAGGTGTTCTTGGAGCAGATTAAGGGTTAATCAAGTGAGTAAAAACTGACCCCGATGTATGTCCAAACCTCTTCAATTCAACAGTGCCCTAGAACTGACTGTTATATATTCTCTATTCTTCTTCTTTTTTTTTTTTTTTCTCTGTGGCCCAGGTTGGAGTGCAGTGGCGCAATGCTGGCTCACTGCAAGCTCCGCCTCCCAGGTTCACGCCATTCTCCTGCCTCAGCCTCCCAAATAGCTGGGACTACAGGTGCCTGCCATTGTGCCCGGCTAATTTTTTTTTTTTTTTTTAGTACAGACGGGGTTTCACCATATTAGCCAGGATGGTCTCGATCTCCTGACCTCGTGATCTGCCACCTCAGCCTCCCAAAGTGCTGGGATTACAGGCATGAGCCACAACACCTGGTCATATTCTCTATTATTCTTTACGATATTTAACTAAAAAGAAGTATGTAGTATTTTGTATGTTGGAAGGCACTGTGTCTTAGCAATAAAATTTCTGCTTTTGAGGGATTTATAGTCCAGCTCTGCAGACAGACACATGGACCAATAATTACCACGTAATGGGATGCATGCTATTGTGGAAATGCGTTTACAGGGGAAGAAGATATTAATTAACCTTGAAGAAGGTTGGGAAGGCATCATAGAGGATGTGCCATCTGAGTTTTACCTTGAGAAGGATGTAGGATTGCTGTACTTGGTAAAGGTCGTATTGGCTAGAAGGAACCATATGAGCAAAGATCCGGAGGTAAGAAAATATTTAGCATGTTTGAGGAAGAGTAGGGATCCATGGAGTGGCTTAAATGTAATAATGGACATTGAAGCTAGAGAGATAAATACAGGACAAAGTATAAAATTTCTTTCCTATATCAGACTAGGAAATTTAGATTTTAACTTATATACAATAGAAAGTGGGATGCTGGTTAAAGTTTCTGCTAGAAAATTTGATGGTAGAATGTAATATTAAGGAAAGTATGAAAGACCATAGAACTGAAAATTTCTGGACTTGGGGACCCTTGGGGTAATTGCTGTGTCTCCTCTTTAGGTCTTTCTAGGAAGCAATGAAGCCTGGGGCTTAGAGCAGAACTCAGGTGTCATCAATAGCTATTAATGGAACAAAGACTCATCTCCCTCAGACTCACACGGGATATGCAGGTGTTTCCTATAAAATGGTCCAGGTTTTCTGCCTCTGCCTCTTAGCAAACTTGTGTGACTGCCCAATAAATTTCCACACGCCCAATATTCTCCCCTTCTCCCTTTCTCTCCTTTCTCCTCCCTTCCCCTTCCATTCTTTCTCTCTCAGACCTGGCACCGCTGAGGAATTAGAGGGACACACAGGCTTTCTAGAAGCTCACTGAGTAGCTTTTCATAGAATAGACATTTGTTGAATGTCCTCTATATGCCAAGCCCTGGGGATGGCCCTCTATATGGTGCTAAACAGGTGATCGGCTGGTGAAGTTTGGGGAAGCACATTTTATTCATGATTCCCTTATTTTGCTCTGTTATTTCTCCTGCATAACATGTGCCTCAATCAAGGCCATTTATGATCTGAATGTATGAAAACTATAATTTTGAGCATCCCCCAGTGTGTTCCCTGCCCTCCAATCGAGCCTCCTACCAGCTCTCCTCCCACCCCAGCCTTGTGGCCCTATCCTATGCTCTCTCCCTGGCTGAAAGTCCCTTCTCTTTGCTGATTCAAATCTCATTCACATTCAAAACCACCACCTCCATAATGTCTTTCTAATGGCTCGCATCCTCATTGATTTCTTGGAGATATAATTCAGGGTAACAGTTAAAAAACTGGGCTCTAAATTAAGGAGAGGGGTTAACTCTAAGGAAAGGAGAAAGAGATGTGTTCAGGGCCTTCATCCATTGCTAACATATTGTATCTTAAGCTGGGTGATGGATATACAGGTATTTTTTTAAACATATTTCATTGTATAATTTTGTATGATTGAATTATTTTATAAAAGAAAAAAGTCACGTATTAAGTGTGCTACCTTGTGCAAGTTCCCTAACTTCTTTATGCCCCAGTTACCTCATTTGTAGGAAATGATAATAGTGCCCTCTTTATAGAATGTTGTGAGGGTTAATAATATTAGATAATGCCTGTCAGGAATTTACAAAGTGATTGACATATAGTAAGAACTCAATAAATGTTTTCCTCTTTTCCCCTTAAACTCCCCAGAGTGCTTTTGCTCAGAATTATATAATTTAATATTTAATTTAATCTTGTTTGGTTCTGTGATTTTTGCTCATTTTTTTTTTTTTACTGTGCTCCTCTTTTTTCTTGAGGGCAGGCACAGTGTGCTATCCTTCTTCCTAAGCTCCACAGCACCCTAGCATGGTGCCCAGGGTATCTGAATAGGTTCATAAATTCTTAAGGTTGATTGATTGGAATGGTCTTTTCAAGGATTAACTGTATATGAGTCCCATGGTTTTTCACTCATCTGTGTCTGAGTATCTAAAGAAGAAACCTGTGCATGTCTGTTACTTTCCTCCTGTGATATGACCTATGAGCAGCTACCTTAGGGCTCAGAGTTGAAATATATGAACTAGTCAAGAACACACTCATTCACAGGCTTTCCAAAGTCCACCCACCACTTCCTATTTCCATTCAGTGCTAGAACACCTCCCAATAATTCAATAAGTATGCACCCCTTCCTTCTTAAAACAGTATTTGTGTAGGTTATAATCTTCTGTTTCACACTTTAAGGGAAATCTGAGCTAACCAGCTGCTCCATAGCCAAGTCCTAATGGTGACAATCATCTTGCTCTTGGCAAGACTATTTCCGGGTCTGCTTAAAGCCAGAGTGTGTGCTCCAGAGTCTAGAGGGGAGCTAAAATCTCATCAGGAGTTGGCTGCAGAGCATCCATTTACCCAGCTATAAACCATCCCCGAGCTCTTGCCTGCCTCTACAGTGGAGTGTCAAGCCAACCCAAATACAGGGGCCCAGCAGATCGTCCTGAACCCTTAAGGTGTGCTTGCTCACTACTGATGCAATATATCCATTCATCACTGGGGCTCTGAAGGTTCCAGGAGGCCAAGTATTTCTGCAGAGGTTGGAGCCTCCTAGTCTTGGCTCAGTTCATCTGATCTTGAGGAAATCTGTTTAGTTGAACTGCCGTTGCTGGGGTTGATGATAGGGCAGCAGAGGGGAGAGCAGTACAAGGGAAAGGCAAAGAGGTCAGAATAATGATGATATTTAATTCCATGAGGAAGCTCCACTCAGTGTGATAATCAAGGCCCTGAATCATGTCTCCAAGTGGATTATAAATTCTGCTGAAGGATGAGATCTAAGGATCTAAGGAGACACAAATCAGCCATCATATCCAATATTTTTTCTACTGTATCTATTGCCTTTAAGTAGATTCACTCAAGTAAATATAAGAAGCGTTTAAGATGGAAACAGAAGGTGTAAGTAAAACTCATGTGCAATGTAAATCATAAAGCTTCATATACTCCAACTTCTGCCATTTCTACCTCAGTCCCCATTTTCTAAATTGTATCCTAATATTGAAAACACACACACACACACACACACACACAGACAGCCCTCCTCACCAACAACTACCACAAAGATGTTCCTGGCCTGGAAATGTCTTTGCAGTCAAGGCCTGACTTCTGTCAGTTACCCCAGATGCTAAACTAATTGGCTTGATGCTCAGATGAAAGAATCTAAATCTAGAAAGGCAGGAAAAGCCCCCTCCTGTGACCAAAGCCATTAAACCTCAATTAGGAGATAGACAGGGAAGGTGTAGATGAGTCTGGGATAATTACAGGGCTTTGACAGCTCAGTTCCTGAAGCCAGGGCCAGAGCAGGTGATTTGGAAATCTGATTCCTAGACAGCTGCAGATGGTGCAGGCTGATTGCACCCCGCCAGACGGACCTCCTCCCACTGGCAGCTTTCTGCAGCATGTGGCCCCTCACAACTTAGCACTGCCTGGCGAGCTGGCCCCATCTGTTCCGTGATGGCCAGGCACACAGAAAGCCACCCAGGGGCAAACACCTATAGACTCTAGCCAGAGACATTGTTGGGATAGAAGTGGGGTGGTGGCGGTCTGTCCTTGTTTTGCTTTAGAACTATCTCCAGAATATTCATTATATCCATGCTTTTAGAAACTGACTAAAGCTTCCACTGTCCTCATCCTAGGCACTTGGGGAAACTTGATAAGAGCTGACCAGGGCTGTTTTCTGAAGGTTTCTGGAAGTTGGAGTAATTCCTGCCTCCCATGCATTTAGGACAGGGAGGGGTAATTCATGGTGTTATCAGCTGAATGGTGTCCCTGCAAATTCATATGTAGATGTCTCCACCCCCAGGACCACAGAGTATAACCATATTTGGAGATAAGGTCTTTAAAGAGGTGATTAACTGAAAATGAGGCTGTTAGGGTGGGCCCTTTATCTAATATGCTGGTATCCTTATAAGAAGAAGAGATTAGGACACAGGCTGAGAGACACTAGGCGCATATGTGTGTCAATGGACAACCATGTGAAGAGGCAGCACGCGTGTAGCCATCTGCAGCCAGCATCTTGATCTCAAACTTCCAGCCTCTAGAACTGTGAGAAATACATTTCTGCTTAGGCCACCAATTTCTGTGGTATTTTGTTCTGGCAGCCCTAACAAACTAATACAACAGGTTTATTAATTTACCCAATAAGTATTTGTTGAGTATTTGCTATGTGCCAGAAATTGTTTACATGCTGGGAATATAGAGCTGAAAAAGACAGACTACTCTTCCTGCTGTGAGTTTATATCTTCATGGGGAAGAGGAGGAAAGTCACTAACAAGGTAAAGGCATGGACAAGTTAATTATAGAGGATGGTAAGTATTATGAAGGAGATAGAACAGGATGATATAGGGCTGCTTTGGATAAAGTGTTGAGGAGAAGAAGGCCTTTTGAAGGGGTAATATCAGAGCTAGACCTGATAACAAGAAGGCATTAGCCATACAAAGATCTGGGGAGAAGAAAATGCAAAAGTCCTGGTGAGGCAGGAGAATAGGGTCCAGAGGCAGGGAGCTTAAGGCTGTTTCACGCCTACTTCCTAGAACTAAATTGAAAGGAAAACCCTAACTTTCCAAGCCTAAGTAACAAAAGGACCAGAAGCTACTCCCTGTGGCCTTTTCTATGTGCAGATAGAAAATTGGAAAATTGGAAAATCGCAGGTTGAGTCTTAGATTGCAAGTTTGTAAGTTCACTTCAGCCTCTGGTTGGCTGCTTTCTGCAACCACTCAGACCGATTGCAGGTTACTACTTCAGTTACATGAGTTGAGCATGAATGGGAAACTTCTAGAGGGTATTTGAACCCAAGAAGATTCTGTATCTGGGCCCTTGAGCCGCTGCTTGGTCTGCTTCCACACTGTGCAGTGTACTTTCATTTTCAATAAATCCCTGCTTTCTCGTTCTTTTGTTGCTTCATTCTTCCTTTGCTTTGCTGGACGTTTTATCCAATTCTTTGTTCAAAACACCAAAAACCTGGACCACTTGCAGTCATGACCCTCTACACTGGGGCAAGGACAAACTGATGACTCCAAGGAACAAAAAGGCCAGTGTGAGTTTAAAAAAAAAAAAAAAAAAAAGTGATGTGAGATGGATTTATGTCAACCTGAAGGGAGGAATAGAGTGGCTGGAGGCAGACCTCTGTATACAGCCCTGCCCTTTTCAAAGTTGGTGAGGGAGGTTGAAGGTTGTGATTGAAGAAGGCCACCTGTGGAGGTGAAAGACACAGACTAGAGTCTCAAGGATAGAATCTAAGCTCCAGGTATGCAGTTGGCCTAGATCAGTGGTTATCAACCCAAACGGAGTCAATGATGCTTTTTAAAGCAAATATTTTATTAGATCCCTTCATTATCCTGAAATGATCATTATTCTGAATGATCTACCAAACCACATAATAAAAAAGAATAATGTCCTAACTATAATAAAAGGGAAACATTTATAAATAATTATGATAAATTAATTGCAATACATAAATATTCAGGCACAAGTTACATTAGAAGAGAAAATGAAGTAGTTAGCTGACAGCAGGTAGAATCACTCTGAGTATGAGTCCCATGATTGTAGGCTGATACCTAGTTTGGTTGGTTAAAAATTAATTTTAATCATTAGTAGTTTAGAAACTTTTCTTTCAGCTTGACAACTTGTTATGGTAATGTCATGTAAATTTGGGGATTATTGTCAAATTAGGGGAAATTTCTATCAAGCTTCTTTCATTTATGAGCTTTAAGATTTCCTGGTATTTTAGATTTTCTTGTGCAATGACTAATTTTCAATGCTCTGAATTGTCAACACTTATTAACCACTACCCACATCCTTGTGGTTCTGGGCACTGTAGGATACATAAATCCCACAGGAGGACTCTGGGCCTTAAATCTACATCACAGTGTCAGGTGACAAGGTGCAGTGGGAGTTTTCTGAAAGCTAATCTTAGGCTGGAATTAACTCTATAACGGCAACTTAACTATAAGTGGAAGTGTCTATAAATCACATAGACACATTCTACCATACCCAATATTTAACTCAACTTCCCTTTCATTGGATCACAAAAATGTCTGTGACTTGATATGAGAGGAGGTATGGCAGACATGAAGTTAGCATGGAAACAGAGGGTGGCCTTAGCTAATTAAATACAGTATCTTAAACAAAACTTAAGAAACCATATAATCATGTGACCCCTCTGTTGGGACTTCTCAGGCATCCGTGGTAGAGGAGGTCCTGGAGCTTAAACTTTATTAGCTTCACTATTCATGCATCTCTACTTGTACTCAACTTCCATGTACTTTGGATCCAATAGCCAGCAAAATCCCAACTCTAAATTCACACTTCTGTATTTTCCATGGATGCCCTGCTGAACACTGCTGGAGAAAATTTGTACTACCATGCATGATATTTCCCCTACAAATCTGGCATCTTGAACCTCAGTTAACTCTGAATGATGTCCAGTAGTTCTGTGAGTCTTGAATTAGTTTTCTCTCCACTTTCTTAAACAACTGTTTTGAACATTCCCCATTACTTTTAAGCACTTACCCTATGCTAGGCTTCTTTGTTACTCATTTTAGCATCCCTTACACACTACACTACACACACACACAATTATTAGACCTGTCCTTACTTTGTATTAATGGAGGGATGTCACTTTTCTTGTTTATCTTCTTTATCCTGTTCTCTGAATTTTACTACACTTACTGTCCTGGGGACATGGAAGCTTCATCGGGATCCTTCAATTATCTTTCTTTTCCCATAATCTTTAAGTACTCTGAGGCAATTGGTTATTGCCCCAGCCTATAAGTAAGCTCAAGTCTCTCTAAACATTAAACAAAATCCTTTCTTGATCCTGCATCTACCTCCAGCCACTTCCCTATTTTGTTTACCCTTTATAGTTGAAACTCTTAAAATAATGATCAATACTCACTGTCGCCATTTCCTGACCAACAGTTGCATCCCCACATAATCAGATATCCATCCCTGTCAGTGCAATGAAACTCGTTCACCAAGGTTACCAGTTGCCAAAGAATCTTCTAGTTGGCAAATTTAAAAGGCACTTTACTCTTGACCTTACTTGACCTTCCTGTGCATTTGACACTATTGACCAGTCCCTTATTTTTAAGAGATATTTATTGGTTTATTTATGTATTCCCTGTATTGTTCCAGAAATGATTTTCAAAGTGTCCAGTCAAAATACAAATAATTTGGAAAGATAAAATAAAATTTTAAAAGTCTTAGTTGTTCTCTTGGCTTTTAACAAACCTTAAAGATAATCAATACTGTTAAGTCTCTTCAGATAACCCAGGAATATTAGAATACTTTAACTTCAGTCTCTTCCAATTTATAATTTATATACAAACGTTTTAATCAATTTGATCATTTTAAAAACTTATAAATAGATATCAGTGTTATGTTCAGAGAATCAGTGATTTATGTTCACCCATATAATTATCAATTTCCTTGAACACTTTATTTTCTGTATCTCACATTTTCCGTCTGGAATCACCTTTATGAAGTACATACTTTAGAAGTTTCTTAAATAGAAACTTGTTGATGGCAAACTCTTGTTTGTGTGAAAATTTTGTATTTTGTCCTTATTCTTGGAAATAAGTTTTCTGAGTAAAAGACTCTATATCCATTGCTCTGTTTTCTCAACATATTGAATATATTTTTCTCCCGTCAATTTTTGTTGAGAAATCAGATGTTGGTCTTGCTGTTTCTTTGTGGGTGTACTGTTCTCATCTGTCTACTTTAGGATGTTCTTTTTGTCTTTTGTGCATTGAATATCACTACTTTGTCTTGGATCACATCCTGCTTGGAATTTGTTAGGTTGCCTGAAGTTATGAATTGGTTTCTTTCATTAATTCTGTAAAAATTTGCCATAATATCTTGAAATACTGCCTTTCCTTCAGTCTCTTACTTGTCTTCTTCCATAACTTTGATTAGTAATATTTTGGACTGTTTACTTTCAATGCCCACTTTTATTTCTTTCACATAGGAAGCATAGTTATTTTTGTCCTTTGCTTGATAATCCTGCAATCTGTAGTCTTTGTTGGTGTGAGTCAAATCTCTGCTGCTTCTGTTGATTATTGTTTCAGTGCCAAAATTACTGTTTGTTTTAGTATTTTGTGTTTTTCTATTTGTTCTTTACTATGATTTCATATTCAAACCATCTAGGTCCAGTTTGTGGTTCCAAATTCTTAAGGAGACTTAAGGCAGATTTTATTTCTCTTGTCAAAGACAGAAAGGTGAAAATAGACAAGATTTTTGGTTTCCCTCTTTTGCCAGGGTGGCTTATTTATTTTTCATTTTTATACTAGGTTCCTTGCATTTCCTTCCTTTTTTTTTTTTTTTTTTTTTTGAGATGGAGTCTTGCTCTGTCACCCAGTCTGGAGTGCAGTGGCATGATCTTGGCTAACTGTAACCTTCGCCTCCCAGGTTCCAGTGATTCTCCTGTCTCATCCTCCCAAGTAGCTCGGATTACAGGTGCGCACCACCACGCCTGGCTAATTTTTGTATTTTTAATTTTTAGCAGAGATGGGCTTTTGCCATGTTGGCCAGGTTGGTCTCAAAGTCCTGACCTCAGGTGATCCACCTGCCTCGGCCTCCCAAAGTGCTGGGATTACACACATGAGCCACTGCACCCGGCTGGTTCCTCGAATTTCTAAAGGGTCTCTTATTAGACTTTCTCACCCGTTTGTCTCTTACTTTGTAGACACTGCATGGCTATTGAAATGAAAGCTCAAAGCCAGGCTCACGCCTGTAATCCCAGCACTTCAGGAGGCAAAGACAGGAGGATCACGTGAGACCAGGAGTTTGAAACCAGCTTGGTCAATGCAGCAAGTCCCCACCTCTACAAAACTAAAAAAGAAAAAATTAGCTGAGTGTGGTGGCGCACATATGTGGTCCCAGTTACTCGGGAAGCTGAGGTGGGAGGATTGCTTAAGCCCAGGAGGTCAAGGCTGCGATGAGCCATGACTGCCATTGCACTCCAGCCTGGGTGACAGAGTGAGACCCTGTCTCAAAAACACAAGCAAACAAAAAAGAAATGAAACCTCAAGATCTCCGGGGTTCAATGTTTCTCTGAGAAAGTGGGCCTCAGTGGGAGCTTGCCTTTCTGGGTCCACACTGTCATTATAATTTTTGCTTCTAAAGATTCCTTATAGCATTTTATTTGAAAATATGTTTTTAAATTTTATTATTTTATTTATTTATTTATTTATTTATTTATTTTTCAACTTTTATTTTAGATTCAGGGGATACATGTAAAGGTTTGTTACCTGAGTGTATTTTGTGATGCTGAGGCTTGGGTTACGAATGATCCCATCACCCAGGTACTAAGCATAATACCAAATAAATTGTTTTTCAATCCTTTCCTCCTTCCCTTCCCTCTCTAGTAGTCTCCAGTGTCTATTGTTGCCAACTTTATGTCCATGAGTACTCAATGTTGAGCTCCCACCTATAAGTGGGAACACACAGTATTTGGTTTCCTCTTCCTGTGTTCATTCGCTTAGGATAATGGCCTCCAGCTGTGTCCATATTCCTGCAAAGGAAATGAAATATTTTTATGGCTAGATAGTATTCCATGGGGTGTATGCACCACATTTTCTTTATCAAGTACATCACTGATGGGCATCTAGGTTGATTCCATGTCTTTGGTATTGGGAATAGTGCTGCAATGAACATACAAGTGTGTGTGTCTTTCTGGTAGAAAAGATTGTTTTCTTTTGGGTATATACCTAGTAATGGGATGGCTATGTTGAATGGTAGTTCTGTTTTAAATTCTTTGAGAAATCTCCAAACTGCTTTCCACAGTGGCCGAACTAATTTAAATTCCCACCAACAGTGTATTAGCTTTCCCTTTTGGGTAGCTTTGCCAACATTTTTCTGTTTTCTAACTTTTTAATAATAGTCGTTTTGATTGGTGTAAGATGGCATCTCATTGTAGTTTTGATTTGCATTTCTCTAATGATTAGTGATGTGGTGCATTTTTTCACATGCTTGTTGGCCACTTATATGTATTCTTTTGAGAAGTGTCTGTTCTTGTCTGTTGACCATTTTTAATGGGATTATTTGTTTTTTGCTTGTTGTTATGTTATTTATAAATTACGGATATTAAACCTTTGTTGGATGCATAGTTTGCAAATATTTTCTCTCATTCTGTATGTTGTCTGTTTACTCTGTTGACAGTTTCTTTTGCTGTACAGAAGGCCCTTAGTTTAATTAGGTCTTAATTGTCAATTTTGGGTTTTGTTGAAATTGCTTTTGAAAACTTAGTCATAAATTCTTTCGTAAGTCCCATGTCCAGAATGGTGGTTTTTAAGTTTTCATCTAGAATTCTTATAGTTTGAGGTCTTACATTAAAATCTTTAATTCATCTTGAGTTAATTTTTGTACATGGTGAAAGTTAGGCATCCAGTTTCATTCTTCTACATGTGGCTCACTAGCTGTATCAGCACCATTTATGGAATAGGGAGTCTTTTCCCCATTGCTTATTTTTCTCTACTTTGTTGAAGATCAGATGGTTGTTGGTATGTGGCTTTATTTCTGGGTTCTCTATTCTGTTCCATTGGTCTGTGTGTCTCTTTTTGTACCAATACAGTACTATTCTGGTTACTGTAGCCTTGTGGTATAATTTGAAGTCTGGTAATGTGATGGGTTTGCTTTGTTCTTTTTGCTTAGGGTTGCTTTGGCTATTCAGGCTCCTTTTTGGTTCCATATAAATTTTAGCGTATTTTTTTAATTCTGTGAAAAATGACATGCGTATTATAGTTCGATAGGAATCAGGTTGAATCTGAAAATTGCTTTGGGCACTATGACCTTCTTAATGAAATTGAATCTTCTAATCCATGAGTATGGAATGTTTCTTCATCTGTTCACTGTGATTTCTTTTAGCAGTGTTTTGTAGTTCTCCTTGTAGAGATCTTTCTGATGGGTTAGATGTATTCCTAGGTATTTAAATTTTTGTGGCTGGAATAAATGGGATTATGTTCTTGATTTGGCTCTCAGCTTGAAAATAATTGGTGTATAGAAACATCATTTGTTTTTAGAAGGATTATTTAGGATGTCTGCTCTATCAAATTTCTGGAAACACAAGATTCTCCTGATTTCCTGAAATTTTCTTTCTTGGCTTGAGATCTCTCTAATACTCCCTCTGACCATCTTTTCTAGTTTCTGCATTGGATCCTTCTTGTCTGCTCATCATCCAGAGGGCAATCTCCAATAGTGTTCTATCCTTTACCCTCTCCCAATCTGCTTGAAAAACACATCCTGCCCATTGCCTTCAGCTAACTGTATGCCAATTCCTCACAAACTATGCACTGTCTACCCAAAGCGATCTTTGGAGCTCTGCATTTTTGTATCTACAGGTCTTTTTAATTTGGCATCTCAAGCTCAACATGTCCAAAATTGACTTAATCACCCCCTCCTCCCACCCTCTTTTTTTATTTTTTTGTTTGGGAAAATGATACCAACATTCATCTTGTTAATCAACATAGAAACATGGAGAGCATTATAGACTCCTTCCTCTCCCACATCCTCCACATTCAACTGAACACTGCATCTATGAATTCTATCACCATAAAACCTCTCATCACAACTCAACTACCTAATTAATTTAAAGCACCGTAATTTCTCTCCTGGATTGATGTGATAGCTTCCTAAATGTCTGCAATAAATCCACAGTTCTCACTGGAATCAAAGTAATATTTCTAAAACACATATGTGATCATCTCATAACCTCCCCCCTTCCTCTACCTAGAATTCGTCAATGACTCTCTGCAGTGCTCAAGATAAATTCACATTCCAAGTTCATCTTGTTCCATTCCACGTTTACCCAGACTAAAGCCAAATTGAAATATTTGTAATTCCTCCAGCACATCGTGTGTTCTCACAGCTTTGACTTTACACAGTTTCCTTTGCTTAAAATTTCCTTCCCCTTCCTCTTTGCCTGGCTTATACTTTTTATTTAATAGACACAATGTACATATTACCCTCCCATAAATCCTCCAAGTCTTTTACCTACCTCACTCTGTTGGATGTCTTTGATTCATTCATTTAAGAAACATATATTGAGTCTGCATTATCTATCTATCTATCTATCTATCTCTCTATCTATCTAATCTTCTACATACTATGGTAATACGCTTGACATTAGGAAAATAATAAAGAATAAGAAACAATCCTTTTACATTACAGTGCAATAAATGCAAAGATAGCAGAGATCACAGTGAAGGGGAACCTGAACCAGCCTTCAATGGACAGACAGGGCTTGTGAGGATGTTGTAAATAAGTAAATGTAATTGCTTCCTCTCTTAATTCTCTCCCTCTTATTTTCCCTACTGCTACCAGCCAACCATTGGTGTATAAAAGAAATTAGCATGTTTAGTGATGAAGTTTTTTATTTTCATAAATTTCTGTAGTTTAAATGAGCCTGGCCTCTGCCTGTTATTGACATACTAGAAAATCATAAAACTCTGAGTAATTGTGTTCCTGTATTCCAGTAGGGCTTATCCCACCCTGGGAAAATGATGGCATCTGACCCAATAAGACTAGCAAAGAGCAAACCCAAGAAAAGAGATAAACATGTATTAAACAGTAGTTTTAAATTTTTTAAAGTACATTCATTTTTGTTTTATTCCACAAAGGCACCGTGGAAGCTTATAAAAATACACACTGTTCAATGGGATAAAATATATTATCTAGGCAATGATAATAAAGGGGAAATAGAAAAGGAATATCATAAATCTGTAGTAACATTAGTACATGGAAGCAGCAGAAAAAGGCTACAAATTTGATTCTAAGCTCCTTAACAGCCCAAACAAAGAAAGATCATGATTAGTCACAGTTCTGCATAAGAAAAATAACACAAATGACTTGTTCAGTAAGGAGCATAGTTTTTGTGAAAACTGATTCCCAAGGAATTTCTACCATGAATGCTGAAACTGTTGTGTGATGTGGTAGACAATGTTCTTAACATGATCCCTTCAATAGCTACAATCACAGACATAATGAGTCTGTCTCATAAATATCCTTTGTTGTGGGTAGTTGGCAAAATGCCAAGAAATAAGTCAGTGAAAGCTGTTCTGCAAGGAGTAGATTTCAGTAAAGCACACTGAAAATTCTAAGACTTTAGAATCAAACAGCTAAAGATTGAATCCTGGTTCAATTAAACACAAGATGTGTGAACTTGGTCCAGTTACTTCCTCTTCCTTAATTTGATTATCTGTAAAAACTAGGATAAAAATACTCATCATTTGGATCTAAAGTTCAGTTAAAATACAGAATATCTAGAACCATAATAATCAACATCCATCAAACTCCTATACCATCCCAGGCACTATGCTAAGTACTTTACAGGGATTATCTTATTTAATCCTCACAAAAATTCCTTTACATGAGTACTATAATTATTCCCATTTACCAACTAGGAAACTGAGATCAGAGAGGTTAACTCACTTGCCCAAAACCACAGAGCTAGGATGAGGGGAGCTGAGCTCATCAGCCCAGGCATACTGATTGTGGAGTTTACGTTCTTAAAGCATTCTGTTCTATAAAATGCAACTTTGAGGCAACTCTTGATAAAAAATCATTTCCCACAACTAGGTTTTTTGATACCAGGTTTGATACTGGGTATCTTATGATGACCTATAAAACAGATTTCCACCTGCCCCCTACCCCCAACCCCGCCATGGACAGTTAAGGTGAGATCCCTTTGTTTTGCCAGAGGTAGCTTGGTCAAGCTCCTGTAATAAAAAGCAAGGATTCTTACTACACAGATAGAATAAATGGCAGGTTACTCTACAGAGCTTTAAGGGCAGGAAAGTTAATCCTGTGTTCTTCTTACTGTCTGTGGCAAAAACAGCCCCTTGTTGTCCACTCCCATCTTTGATTCAGTTGACAGACAGTTGCAGCCTAATTGGCCTGCTACACAGTATGTTTGGCTGGATTTTGTGGCAAGCAAGAGTCTGGTGGGGGGCTTTAAACAAAGCTCACCCAGCATGTCTTCTGCCTTGCTAAACTCTAAAAATAGAAAGCTCAACTTCTGCAGAGCTAAGGAACTGAACTAGTCAATGGTTAGAAGATAGGTTTGTCATCTCAAGGGTGGTTTGTATTTCCTATTAACTGGGGTTGGAATGACAAGGGGCAATCTTTTGAGCACTAAAGTCTGGACAGGATGGCATATGACTGCTATGCAAAGGACTGAATCCTGGTTATAAATCATAGCAACAACAGCCTGAAACTGAGCTATCACAGACTCTTAAATCTCCAAAGTGTGGCCTGGGTAAGCCATTATGAGAACTCTGCCTTCTCAGATATAAAAATTCCATGCCTCAGAGCTTAAAGCATCCCTCCCTATAATCCATTTCTTTGTTCCAGCCAGACTTTCTTTCTGGAATTTTCCTCCATGCTCCATGACCTGATCAAGGGTTAAAGAGGATTCCATATCCCACACTACATTAGAGAAGAGTGACAGCATATCAGAGAGAGGCATTGTGGACCTGTGTTTAAGTCAGCCTGTCTGAATCCACATCCTGGCTCCATCCTTCTTTACTAGGTATGTAACCTTGGACAAGGCCTTTAATCTCCATGGGTTTCATTAGCCTAGGTTTTGTTATCTATAAAACATGCTTAATAAAAGTTTCAACTTCATAGAGTGGTTTTGAGAATAAAATAAAATTATTCAAGTAAAGTACATATTTTACAGAAAATGCTTCTTCATAATGATTATTAATATCATGTAGAATCTGGGAAAGTCTTAGTATGCCCATACTGGAGGGACTCAGGAAAGAAATGAAGACGAAGCTTGAGATAATTTTAGAAATACAAAAGGATTCAGAGAATGGCAAAGGAAACTCAATTCTCTTTAGAAATAAAATATTCTAAAAAACTATACTCCCAAAGGAAAGGTTTTCTCATTTTGGTAATTGGGGCCTGCCTATTAGCATACCCACGAAGTCTTCTTTCCCTTCAGCATGTTGATGAAACATACTTCTAGGACTACAGAGAAAATGACTATCATTATTAATCACTATAGTCATAAATCTAAATTAACAGTGAAAACTTATTTGAGAATAATCTACTGCTTATAAGAAAGACAGTGAGAAAACATTGTTGAAATTGGAAGAAACAGAAATTGTGCATGGAAAAGAGGAACACTGGATAAAAATTCTACCAAGTAACACTGGAAAATTTAGAACTCTGTTTTAGCCAAAGAAGAACAGGCTGCAATGATAAAGAACCAGTCAAAGAATAAGAATTAAATTTAGGAAATTCAAATATTAATCGTCTGGTTACCAGTATCCAAAAATTAAAGAAAAGAAGCCAAGTAACAGAATGAGCATAGATGAAATACATATTAGTTATATGCAGTCAGTAGAAGAAGATTTTTCAGAATATAAGACAAAATTGTTGGTCAGTAAGTTGAAAAAATATAATGCAAAATAAAATTAATAACAATATGGTAACTTGGCAAAAACAATTTAGATTATTTCAACACAACTTTAGGCAGAGGAGCAGTAGTGGAAGTATGCCTGTAACCTTGTATTTTTTCAGGAGAGATGGGTTGTAGATGGTGAACTATTACCTAATTTGTTTGAAAATATGTTGAAATATAATTAATCAAAATTTACATATTATCATTAGAGATATAAAAGTAGAAGATTTAACATTTAAGTCATTTGAGAGAGAGAGACAGAGACAGAGGGAGAGAAACAGAGATATTGAAACAGAGAGAGAGAGAGAGAAGGAGAGAAAGAGATATTGAGAGAAAGAGAGAGAGAAACTCAGAAAAGAGAAGCAGCGTAATCTATAAATTAAAACCATGGACTTTAGAGTAAATATCTGAGTCCTGGTTTGCCATTTTTTTTTTATTATTATACTTTAGGTTTTAGGGTACATGTGCACAATGTGCAGGTTTGTTACATATGTATCCATATGCCATGTTGTTTTGCTGCACCCATTAACTCGTCATTTAGCATTAGGTATATCTCCTAATGCTGTCCCTCCCCCCTCCACCCACCCCACAACAGTCCCCGGAGTGTGATATTCCCCTTCCTGTGTCCATGAGTTCTCATTGTTCAATTCCCACCTATGAGTGAGAACATGCGGTGTTTGGTTTTTTGTCCTTGCGATAGTTTACTGAGAATGATGTTTTCCAGTTTCATCCATGTCCCTACAAAGGACATGAACTCATCATTTTTTATGGCTGCATAGTATTCCATGGTGTATATGTGCCACATTTTCTTAATCCAGTCTATCGTTGTTGGACATTTGGGTTGGCTCCAAGTCTTTGCTGTTGTGAATAGTGCCGCAATAAACATACGTGTGCATGTGTCTTTATAGCAGCATGATTTATAGTCCTTTGGGTATATACCCAGTAATGGGATGGCTGGGTCAAATGGTATTTCTAGTTCTAGATCCCTGAGGAATCGCCACACTGACTTCCACAATGGTTGAACTAGTTTACAGTCCCACCAACAGTGTAAAAGTGTTCCTATTTCTCCACATCCTCTCCAGCACCTGTTGTTTCCTGACTTTTTAATGATGGCCATTCTAACTGGTGTGAGATGGTATCTCACTGTGGTTTTGATTTGCATTTCTCTGATGGCCAGTGATGATGAGCATTTTTTCATGTGTTTTTTGGCTGCATAAATGTCTTCTTTTGAGAAGTGTCTGTTGATGTCCTTTGCCCACTTTTTGATGGGGTTGTTTGTTTTTTTCTTGTAAATTTGTTCGAGTTCATTATAGATTCTGGATATTAGCCCTTTGTCAGATAAATATGTTGCAAAAATTTTTTCCCATTTTGTAGGTTGCCTGTTCACTCCAATGGTAGTTTCTTTTGCTGTGCAGAAGCTCTTTAGTTTAATAAGATCCCATTTGTCAATTTTGGCTTTTGTTGCCATTGCTTTTGGTGTTTTAGACATGAAGTCCTTGCCCATGCCTATGTCCTGAATGGTATTGCCTAGGTTTTCTTGTAGGATTTTAATGGTTTTAGGTCTAACATTTAAGTCTTTAATCCATCTTGAATTAATTTTTGTATAAGGTGTAAGGAAGGGATCCAGTTTCAGCTTTCTACATATGGCTAGCCAGTTTTCCTAGCACCATTTATTAAATAGGGAATCCTTTCCCCATTTCTTGTTTTTGTCAGGTTTGTCAAAGATCAGATAGTTGTAGATATGTGGCATCATTTCTGAGGGCTCTGTTCTGTTCCATTGATCTATGTCTCTGTTGTGGTATCAGTACCATGCTGTTTTGGTTACTGTAGCCTTGTAGTATAGTTTGAAGTCGGGTAGCGTGATGCCTCCAGCTTTGTTCTTTTGGCTTAGGATTGACTTGGCTTTGCGGGCTCTTTTTTGGTTTCATGCGAACTTTAAAGTAGTTTTTTCCAATTCTGTGAAGAAAGTCATTGGTAGCTTGATGGGGATGGCATTGAATCTATAAATTACCTTGGGCAGTATGGCCATTTTCACGATATTGATTCTTCCAACCCATGAGCCATGGAATGTTCTTCCATCTGTTTATATCCTTTTTTATTTCATTGAGCAGTGGTTTGTAGTTCTCCTTGAAGAGATCCTTCACATCCTTTGTAAGTTGGATTCCTAGGTATTTTATTCTCTTTGAAGCAATTGTGAATGGGAGTTCACTCATGATTTGGCTCTCTGTTTGTCTGTGATTGGTGTACAAGAATGCTTGTGATTTTTGTACATTGATTTTGTATCCTGAGACTTTGCTGAAGTTGCTAATCAGCTTAAGGAGATTTTGGGCTGACACAATGGGATTTTCTAGATATACAGTCATGTCATCTGCAAAGAGGGACAATTTGACTTCCTCTTTTCCTAATTGAATACCCTTTATTTCCTTCTCCTGCCTGATTGCTCTGGCCAGAACTTCCAGCACTATGTTGAATAGGAGTGGTGAGAGAGGGCATCGCTGTCTTGTGCCAGTTTTCAAAGGGAATGCTTCCAGTTTTTGCCCATTCAGTATGATATTGGCTGTGGGTTTGTCATAGATAGCTCTTATTATTTTGAGATACATCCCATCAATACCTAATTTATTGAGAGTTTTTAGCATGAAGCATTGTTGAATTTTTTCAAAGGCCTTTTCTGAATCTATTGAGATAATCATGTGGTTTTTGTCTTTGGTTCTGTTTATATGCTGGATTACATTTATTGATTTGCATATGTTGAACCAGCCTTGCATCCCAGGGATGAAGCCCACTTGATCATGGTATATAAGCTTTTTGATATGCTGCTGGATTTGGTTTGCCAGTATGTTATTGAGGATTTTTGCATCAATGTTCATCAAGGATATTGGTCTGAAATTCTCTTTTTTGGTTATGTCTCTGCCAGGCTTTGGTATCAGGATGATGCTGGCTTCATAAAATGTGTTAGGGAAGATTCCCTCTTTTTCTATAGATTGGAATAGTTTCAGAAGGAATGGTACCAGTTCCTCCTCGTACCTCCGGTAGAATTTGGCTGTGAATCCATCAGGTCCTGGACTCTTTTTGGTTGGTAAGCTATTGATTATTGCCACAATTTCAGAGCCTGTTATTGGTCTATTAAGAGATTCAACTTCTTCCTGGTTTAGTCTTGGGAGGGTGTATTTGTCGAGGAATTTATCCATTTCTTCTAGATTTTCTAGTTTATTTGCATAGAAGTGTTTGTAGTATTCTCTGATGGTAGATTGTATTTCTGTGGGATCGGTGGTGATATCCTCTTTTTCATTTTTTATTGCATCTATTTGATTCTTCTCTCTTTTCTTCTTTATTAGTCTTGCTAGTGGTCTATCAATTTTGTTGATCTTTTCAAAAAACCAGCTCCTGGATTCATTAATTTTTTGAAGGGTTTTTTGTGTCTCTATTTCCTTCAGTTCTGCTCTGATTTTAGTTATTTCTAGCCTTCTGCTAGCTTTTGAATGTGTTTGCTCTTGCTTTTCTAGTTCTTTTAATTGTGATGTTAGGGTGTCAATTTTGGATCTTTCCTGCTTTCTCTTGTGGGCATTTAGTGCTATAAATTTCCCTCTACACACTGCTTTGAACGTGTCCCAGAGATTCTGGTATGTTGTGTCTTTGTTCTCATTGGTTTCAAAGAACATCTTTATTTCTGCCTTCATTTCATTATGTACCCAATAGTCATTCAGGAGCAGGTTGTTCAGTTTCCATGTAGTTGAGCAGTTTTGAGTGAGTTTCTTAATCCTGAGTTCTAGTTTGATTGCACTGTGGTCTGAGAGACAGTTTGTTATAATTTCTGTTCTTTTACATTTGCTGAGGAGAGCTTTACTTCCAACTATGTGGTCAATTTTGGAATAGGTGTTGTGTGGTGCTGAAAAAAATGTACATTCTGTTGATTTGGGGTGGAGAGTTCTGTAGATGTCTATTAGGTCCACTTTGTGCAGAGCTGAGTTCAATTCCTGGATATCCTTGTTAACTTTCTGTCTCGTTGATCTGTCTAATGTTGACAGTGGGGTGTTAAAATCTCCCATTATTATTGTGTGGGAGTTTAAGTCCCTTTGTAGGTCACTCAGGACTTGCTTTATGAATCTGGGTGCTCCTGTGTTTGGTGCATATATATTTAGGATAGTTAGCTCTTCTTGTTGAATTGATCCCTTTACCATTATGTAATGGCCTTCTTTGTCTCTTTTGATCTTTATTGGTTTAAAATCTATTTTATCAGAGACTAGGATTGCAACCCCTGCCTTCTTTCGTTTTCCATTTGCTTGATAGATCTTCCTCCATCCCTTTATTTTGAGTCTATGTGTGTCTCTGCACGTGAGATAGGTTTCCTGAATACAGCACACTGATGGGTCCTGACTCCTTATCCAGTTTGCCAGTCTGTGTCTTTTAATTGGAGCATTTAGCCCATTTACATTTAACGTTAATATTGTTATGTGTGAATCTGATCCTGTCATTATGATGTTAGTTGGTTATTTTGCTCATTAGTTGATGCAGTTTCTTCCTAGCCTCGATGGTCTTTACAATTTGGCATGTTTTTGCAGGGGCTGGTGCCAGTTGTTCCTTTCCATGTTTAGTTCTTCCTTCAGGAACTCTTTTAGGGCAGGCCTGGTGGTGACAAAATCACTCAGCCTTTGCTTGTCTGTAAAGTATTTTATTTCTCCTTCACTTATGAAGCTTAGTTTGGCTGGATATGAAATTCTGGGTTGAAAATTCTTTTCTTTAAGAATGTTGAATATTGGCCCCCACTCTCTTCTGGCTTGTAGAGTTTCTGCCGAGAGATCAGCTGTTAGTCTGATGGGCTTCCCTTTGTGGGTAACCTGACCTTTCTCTCTGGCTGCCTTTAACATTTTTTCCTCCATTTCAACTTTGGTGAATCTGACAATTATGTGTCTTGGAGTTGCCCTTCTCGAGGAGTATCTTTGTGGCATTCTCTGTATTTCCTGAATCTGAATGTTGGCCTGCCTTGCTAGATTGGGGAAGTTCTTCTAGATAATATCTTGCAGAGTGTTTTCCAACTTGGTTCCATTCTCCCCGTCATTTTCAAGTACACCATTCAGACGTAGGTTTGGTCTTTTCACATAGTCCCAAATTTCTTGGAGGCTTTGTTCATTTCTTTTTATTCTTTTTTCTCTAAACTTCCCTTCTCACTTCATTTCATTCATTTCATCTTCCATCAGCGATACCCTTTCTTCCAGTTGATTGCATCTGCTACCGAGGCTTCTGCAATCTTCACATAGTTCTCGATACTTGGCTTTCAGCTCCATCAGCTCCTTTAAGCCCTTCTCTCCATTGGTTATTCTAGTTATCGATTCGTCTAATTTTTTTTCAAAGTTTTTAACTTCTTTGCTATTGTTTTGAATTTCCTCCCCTAGCTCGGAGTAGTTTGATCGTCTGAAGCCTTCTTGTCTCAACTCGTCAAAGTCATCCTCCGTCCAGCTTTGTTGCATTGCTGGTGAGGAACTGTGTTCCTTTGGAGGAGGAGAGGTGCTCTGCTTTTTAGAGTTTCCAGTTTTTCTGCTCTGTTTTTTCCCCATCTTTGTGGTTTTACCTACTTTTGGTCTTTGATGATGGTGATGTACAGATGGGTTTTTGGTGTGGATGTCCTTTCTGTTTGTTAGTTTTCCTTCTACCAGACAGGACCCTCAGCTGCAGGTCTGTTGGAGTTTACTAGAGGTCCACTCCAGACCCTGTTTGGCTGGGTGTCAGCAGCGGTGGCTGCAGAACAGCGGGTTTTCATGAGACCACAAATTCAGCTGTCTGATAGTTCCTCTGGAAGTTTTGTCTCAGAGGAGTACCTGGCCGAGTGAGGTGTCAGTCTGTCCCTACTTGGGGGTGCCTCCCAGTTAGGCTGCTCAGGGGTGAGGGACCCACTTTAGGAGGCAGTCTGTCCATTCTCAGATCTCCAGCTGTGTGCTGGGAGAACCACTACTCTCTTCAAAGCTGTCAGTCAGAGAGGGACATTTAAGTCTGCAGAGGTTCCTGCTGAGTTTTTGTTTGTCTGTGCCCTGCCCCCAGAGGTGGAGCCTACAGAGGCAGGCAGGCCTCTTTGAGCTGTGGTGGGCTCCACCCAGTTCGAGCTTCCTGGCTGCTTTGTTTACCTTAGCAGGCCTGGGCAATGGTGGACGACCCTCCCCCAGCCTCGCTGCTGCCTTGCAGTTTGATCTCAGACTGCTGTGCTAGCAATCAGCAAGACTCCGTGGGCATAGGACCCTCCGAGCCAGGTGCGGGACACAATCTCCTGGTGTCCCGTTTTCCAGGCCCGTTGGAAAAGCGCAGTATTAGGGTGGGACTGACCCAATTTTCCAGGTGCCTTCTGTTACCCCTTTCTTTGACTAGGAAAGGGAACTCCCTGACCCCTTGAGCTTCCCAAGTGAGGCAATGCCTTGCCCTGCTTTGGCTCACACACAGTGCGCTTCACCGACTGTCCTGCACCCACTGTTTGGCACTCCCTAATGAGATGAAACTGGTACCTCAAACAGAAATGCAGAAATCACCCATCTTCTGTGTCGCTCAGGCTGGGAGCTGTAGACCTGAGCTGTTCCTATTTGGCCATCTTGGCTCCACCCTGGTTTGCCATTTTAACACTTATGAAACGTTGGACAAGTTAATGAATCTTACTAATCCTCAATTTCTTCACTTGCAACATGAATCATGAATCAAAAGGTTATGTTGAACATTAAATTAGATAAAAACCAAAAAGTTACTGGAATATGGCTTGCTGCATTGTAAAATATTTATACATGTCAGCTCATAATTAAGACTACAAATGATGGGAAAAATAGTAATAGGCAACTTGAAATGACAGCAATACATCCAAGTATACACTAATCACAATAAATGTAAATGCATTAAATTTCCACATTAAAACACAGAATTCTAAAGTGAGTAAATGTGTAAAAGCCAGACATTTGCTTACTAAAGATCTACCTATGATAAAATGTTACTAAAAATTTAAACTGGATAAAAAGGATACACTAGGTAAGTGTTAAAACTAATAATAGTAGGCAAAGAAAACACAAATAAAAACAACTGCAAGCTAAATAGAAATTTTATAAGAGAAAATGTACATTCATTCACTCATTTATTAATATTGACATTTATTTTCTGAACATCTGCAATGAGCTAGGCATTGTAAATTGCTGGAACTATAATAGTGATCTAGGCAAACACATTCCCTGCCTTCGAGGAGCTTAATTCTAATGAGAGTAGATAATAAATTTATGGATTTATAAATATAATTGGCAGTGATGAGAGCTATGAATAATAAGCAGGTGAAGGAGAGTGAGAATGATGGGTTTCTCTCTTAGTAGGGTAGTAAGAAATGCCTTTCTGAGATGGTCACCTGAATTGAGTGAGCAAGTCATATGACTGTACGGGGTAGGATGGGCAGGAAGATGTTCTAGGCAAAGTAAACAGCATGATTTATTTTCTTTATGCAATGTGTACACAATGCAAAGACCTTGCGTCAAGAGCAATCCATAAAAACGGCATCCAGAGAGATAAAAAAAAAAGCTCTTAGTAATATAAGGAGACATCCAGAAATGCTATGATAATGAGTTGCTTTAATACTGTCCTTCAGAAATTGATAAACAGAAACAGCAAAGGACATCATTTAAAAACTGAATTAATAATGTTGGTTGAATATATATGTACATACATTGTTAACCAACAAGAAAAACACATTTTTTTCAAATATACAAAGAATAGTTAAGAATTAGCCCTACGTTAGCCATGAAGAAAACTAATACATTCTATAAATTCAAATCAATAGGTGGGTATTTTCTGACTATAATGCAATAAAAGTAGATATTAGAAAAATATATAGCCAAATATTGTATCCATTTAGAAACTTATACTGTTCTAACTAAAACTAAGGTTAAAGAAGAAATCATATTAGAATTACAAAGTATTTAGAGATAAATGCAAATGAAATTACCATTTACAAAATACATGAAAGTACTTAAATGTAAGCCAGTATTCCAATGGCTATGTATTATTTAAGCACTGTGGTTTAGAAAACAAGAAAAAATGAAAACAAATTGGGTTCCATTGAAAATAAAAGAACAAATAAACATATATAGAGTGTTAAAAGAGATAAAAACAGAAAATAATGAAATATAAAACTATAAAATGAATAAAAAACATAATCTTTAAATAAAAAGCTATTTTATTAAAGAAAATCAATGAAATTGATAAATATTTAGCTATTTAAAGCCAACCACCCCCCAACTAAGTATATTACAAATGAGCAAAGAAAAAATAACCACAGTTACAAAAAGATTTTAAAATTCAAGGATATGCTTATTACTTTTGTATTACTGAATCTGGAAATAGATGAAGTTGATGACTTTCTAAAAATATATAAACAATGAAAACTGACTCCAGATGTGTATAACCTGAAAAGTACAATAGTCATAGAAGAAGTTGAAATGATTGTAGAAGACATGACTAACTATATAGAAAAGTTCTAGAGAAATTCTATCAAATTTCAAGAAACATACAATTTCTTTGTTATTTAAACTTTTTCAGAGAACAGAAAAATAGAAAACATTTTCAACTCATTTTTCAAGACTACCATAATCTTGACACTAAAGTTGAACAGAGTATCAAAAGCCGTAGATCAATCTCATTTATGACAGTAGACATAAAAATCCTTAATAAATATATGCAAGTAAAATCCAGTGGCATACAAAAAGAATAATACATCATACGGGAATGGCTCCATAGAAGTAATCTATTAATGCAATGTTTTGCATTTTTAGATTTAAAGAGAAACAACTGCATGACAATTTTGATAGAGACCCCAAAGCCCGCTTAATAGATATTCATAAAAAATTAAGAAAAGATCATCTTTAGTTTGATGAAAGATACCTACCAAGGAACTACTGCAAACATCAAATGAAACAGTGAACTTTTAGTTTCACTATTTACAGAACATTTTAGTTTTCCATTGACAGTAAAAATGGGACAATGCATGAGAGGTCACCAAAATGACGTTTATAGAAAGACAACTTGTTGACTGAAGAAAGAGAAAATCATTGAGTAATTCCACAAAGCGTGCTTATTTCAAGCATAACTTTCAAATGAGACTTGTGCATACTTTTTAGCCCAAGTAATTATCTGTTTTTGTCATGCTTATTTCAAGCATAACTTTCAAATGAGACTTGTGGATACTTTTTAATCAAAGTAATTACCTGTTTTTGTGACATGTTAAAAGTGCCCTTTTCTAAGGAAGAAAAACTACTCCTAGGCAATGCACAATTTTCTTTTGCATAATTGCAATTTGATAGACACATTCTTATGCAGCATAGCTCATACAGCAGGAGTGATAGTGAATAAATAAATTGTTAGTTTTGAGTGCATGTTTCATTGCAGCCAAACACTTCAAATGAATCATCAGATGTTTCTGTGGGCTCTTATGCTCCCTGGAAGGCACACAAATTGACACTGACTATAGGGCTCAGAGCCTAAAATAATCATCCTGAAAGTCAGCATTCTTATTGAAAATTGAAAACAAATCAAGTTCTCTAGGGAGAAGTTTTGGGAACCAGCACAAGATTTTTAAAAATCTAAGAAATTTTTTGATATATAATTTAAAATATGTTAAATTACTTCTATTTAACTGATTCATGGGATTATCTGATACACTAGTTTATCTGTAAAACATACCTTGTGAAGCTCCAGACATGATGGCCTCCCATATAGGAGGTCACACTGCAGAAAGCCCTCTCACTGCTGCTGTCACCAAATGAATTCAATGCTTCCTAAGAGGTGTTTGTGTTTATTCGCAAACATGTTTGTGTCTGTTGTAATTGTTATTTAAATTAGGTAATTTAATTTAATAATATGTAAAGCAATGACAGACAATAATGTAAAACAGAATTACTGTTCCCATAAATATAAATTTGAAAGTTTGGAAAACTTAATCAAAACTTAATCTTAAGTGGCTACCTTTTACCTTATACCTTCTCAATATTCATATCTTGTCAATAGTGGGCCTTACAAATAACTTCTCCCAATCTGCTATGATGTCCAATTGCTTTATCCATGTTATTCTTTAAAGGTAGAAATCAATTTTTGCCTTATAATTTGGGCTTTTAAAAAAAGTCCATCACCATCCCTCCATCATCACAAAGATATATTTCTCCATAGGACTGGCTACATAAATTGCCAACCCAATGCAAAATGAAAGTGTGGGGCCCTTTGTTTAAAAAAAGTATTAAGAATTTCAAGATGACAACGACAAGTAGGGCATTCAACCACACACTGACCCTTTCTAAGCACTGGCCTCTGTGGTGTCCCACACCCATGAAGACGGTTCTGTTTCTATATCATCTCCTATGAATATAATTGTTTTACTTTTTACATTTAGGTTTTGAATCTTTCCGGAGTCTACATTTGTATAAAATGTTTCGTAGAGGTTAAGTATTTGTTTCCCCCCATACAGCGAGTGAGTTTTCCCCAAGTCATTTACTAAGGAGCCTATTTTTTCCTTACTGTTTCATGGTGCCATTCTAATCATGTATTAGGTTTTATATAGATCTCTCCTTGAGCTCTCCATTCAATTCCAGTGATCTGTGTGTTTGTGTGCATGGGTGTGTGTGTGTGTGTGTGTATGTGTGTTACAGGGGCTAGAAAGAAATCTTTAGGCAGATAGCGAGGGTAAAGGAGTCCTTGCCGAGACTTCCATTTTAATAAAAAGCAGTCCCCAAATCATGTTTTTTCAAACGAAGAGCAGCCTGAAAAATTGAGCTACAGACATAGATAAGCAAGCCGGAAGTTTGCACAGGTGAATGCTGGCAGCTGTGCCAATGGGGAAAGGGCTACCTGAGGGCCAGGCATGTTCAACCCGGAGGCTTCATCTTCTCTTTTCTTTGTCACCACGCATACAGTAAGAAAAGCAGGCAACATGGCATGACCAGATAAAGAACCTATCTACACAATAAAAGATTAGGATGGGGCAGCCAATTTCTTCACATGCTATGCAAATGGAAAACCTAATCTTAGCCAGCTCTTCGTATGCTATGCAAATGACACACATGGTCCCACCAATCTTTGGTGCTCCATGTAAATCAGACACCGCCTCCTCAAGCTCATCTAGAAAGCCTCTCGCATTTCAACACAGAAGCAGCAACCCGTTTTCTCCAGGATCCCTCTCTGTGCAGAGAGCTCTTCTTTTCCACTATTATACTTCCGCTCTTAACCTCACTCTGGTATGTCCGAGTCCTAGTTTTCTGTGGCTGTGAGACAACAAATATTGGGTATTTACCCCAGACAAATGATGCTGCTTCATATGTAGGTGCAAGCACATGTGTATTTTATACTTTGGCTATTTCTTCCCTTTTTCTCTTCTAAGTTGCCTTTGCTGATCATATAAAATTTTAGAATAAATGTGTTAAGGACTTCTAGAAAACTTCAGCAGAGATTGTGGTGAGAATTGTGTTAAATTAGTAGATTAATTAGGGGAAGAATTGGTACCTTTGTAATATCTGTCTGTTCACCCAAGAACTTGGACCATCTATTTAAACAGACTTTTTAAAAGCCTTTATTAGAGTGTTCAAATTTTCTCTAGAGGCTTTGTGCACTTTTGGTTAAGTTATATCTTGAATTTTATTAGTTTTTGTAGATTCTTATATTTTCTAAGATATATTTTTAATTGATTATAATTTGGAAACATATCTATTTTAAAAGACAGATTTTCTATCCCAAATTCTTTGATTACTTCTAAGAATCTGGCTATTAATTCTGTATTTTTCTTCTATGGAGATGGTTATGTCATCTACAAGTAAGACCAGCTATATAACTTGCAGGGCCAGGGTAAAATGCGAATTTAGGGACCCTTGTTCAGAAAGCAGGAAATAGATAAGAGCTGTTAAAGGTACTAAAATAAAAAGTTTTTTCAATAGGCTCTCTCTTAACGTGTCATGATATTTCACATTTGCTATTAAATGTTCTTCTAAGAAAGTAAAATTAAAATGTTAATTTATTTGTATAAATTTTACTATTTATCTTTAGTACTGCTCAATGCCAGTTTTAAATGCAAATAAAAGAGTATTTAACTTGTATTCAGAGTTACACAATTCAGGGTAATAATGCCTGTATTTACCAGAACAGTGGAAATGGTCTACGAAAAAACATCCACTGTTTGTATTTCTCTTTTTATTTGTGCTGAGCATCCTACCGATACTCTACCTTCTGCTTACTCATGAGTAGGGAAAGACTGAAAGGAAAGGAATTATGGGTTATCCTATCTCTCCCTTTTCTTCTATGTCATAATAATCAGCATAAGTGGTTGGCTAATATAGAGAAGAAACATGAGTGAGAAAGAATATGGTAGGTCTTCTTGGTCATTCATTTTTCTCAGAATGTCACTGCCTTCTTTCTGCATTAGAAGAAAGTTCTGGTTTGAACCAACAAAGCATGTTCTTTCCAGCTTGTCAGGACCCTACTTAGTCATAGACGTAATACGCTTACCTTTACACTTGCTTTGAGTATTGCTCAACTTAGTTGCATCATGGGCCTACCACATACTGTGCTCATGAGGCATTGTGACCTCTATATGTAAATGGCAAGGCAAGGAATAGCAGACAACATATTGCATGTTTCTCTTCTACTCATGATGCACATGCTCAATTATCCCATCAGACTTCACTTGCAAAACAAAAATTAGAAAATAAAATTATGAAGAAATCCAGAATGGCAACAACAGAGCATCAAACCAAGCATGAAGCCCTTCTGAGCTCAGGGCCCTGTGTCACTGCAAAGGTGGCCCAGCCATGAAGTTAACCCTTCTGCAAATAATGACTGCAACTCATGACTGTTCCATCTCTTCCCTTCCAATCTCAATACTTTTTATTTCTTTTTTACTTTATTACAGAATTTTCCAGTGATAACATTAGATATTTAGCTAGTAACAAATGTCTGATAATAGTAGCAATATTTGTCATTCTATTCTTGTCCCTGATCAAATGTGTCTAAAGTTTCTACACAAAATAACATTTTTACTAAATTTCTATTATATAACTTTTACAAATATAAGAAATTTTATTTCTATTCCTAACTTGTCAATTTTTTCAATCATAAATATGCATTAAAGTTTATTTAATAGTTTTTCTGAACCAATTGACCTGACCATATGAATTTTCTTCCTAATCTCTCAATACGGTAAATTGTGTTGATGGACTTTTTGTCACTAACCTATCCTTGCCTGTATGAGATAAATTCTACTTAATACTAAAGTAATTAAAAAATATATACACAAAGAGGCCAGGCGCAGTAGCTCACACCTGCAATCGCAGCACTTTGGGATGCTGAGGCAGGAGGATCACTTGAGGTCAGGTATTTGAGACCAGCCTGGCCAACATGATTAAACCACGACTCTACTAAAAATATAAGAAAGTTAGCTCAGTGTGGTGGTGTGTGCCTGTAATCCCAGCTACTCAGGAGGCTAAGGCAGGAGAATTACTTGCACCTGGGAGGCAGAAGTTGCAGTGAGCCAAGATTGTGCCACTGTTCAGCCTGGGTGACAGAGCCAGACTCTGACAAAAAAAAAAAAATGTATGTGTGTGTGTATATATATATATACACACACACACACACATAGGAAGAAATGATAAATGTTTGAGGTGAGGGATAATCTAATTATGCTGGTGTGATCATTACACATTATATACTTTATATACTTGTATCAAAATATCATATGTACACCATAAATACGCATGATTATTATGCATACATAAAATTAAAAAAAAATAAAACCAAAAATACCACTGGGT
The DNA here is from genome assembly GCF_028878055.3 of Symphalangus syndactylus. NCBI lineage: Eukaryota > Metazoa > Chordata > Mammalia > Primates > Hylobatidae > Symphalangus > Symphalangus syndactylus. The sequence goes on from NC_072434.2 coordinate 66,391,272, forward strand.
TTGGTTATTTAATACTTTAAGATTTTTATATCTGTGTTCAAAGTGAAATTGGCTTATGGTATTCTTTCTGATTTCCTTCATTCAGTGTTGAAACAAGGACTTTCTTCATAAAACAAGCTGCACAGCTTTTGCTGTGTTATAGTGTCCTCAATGTTGATTAGTTCTAAGTGTTACAAATTCTAGGTGTAAATTTCTGTTCTAAGCATAATTTCTATAATGTGGTAATTATTATTGCTTTTCATCAAATATATCTGACTCTCTCCCTTCTGAGTTCATGGTAGAATTGCATTTCTTCAAATCTTTTGAAGTTAGATATAGACACGTGATTTGTTTTGGCCTTGTGAAGTATGAGAGGAATTGACATCACTTCTGGACAGAAATATTAATGGTGAGTTTAAGTCACCATGATCTTTGTACCCTGCCGTAGCAATTGAGGAACTGGGAAGATGAAACCTCCCTCAACCTGGCTCCCTAGGTGAAGATGACTTAGAGAGGAGACCCTTGTCAGCCCATGATGGCTATGTTATAACATGAATAAAAATCAAAAGTTTGTTCTTTCAAGCAACTGAGATTTGGCAGGCACTTTTTATCTAACACAGCCTAGTTTATTCTGACTGAAACAGCCTGTGATTTTCTTCCTATCTCAAGAATTGTTTAGTAATATGTTATATGCTTGCCATGCATATGGGCTGTTTTTAAAGTTATTGTTTATTTTATTGTATTATGGTCTTAAAATATAGTCTGTATGATTCTTGTTCTTTGGGATAAAATTGAATATTCATTTGTTTTAGTACATGGTATATTTTTGTAAATATCCCATGTGTGCTATAAAAATATGAGATTCCTGTTTATTAGGAGTTGAGTTTTATGTATACAGATAGTATATATATATAGTGTGATTTGAATATGTGTGTGTGTGTGTGTGTAGATAATAGTTCAAGGTGGTTTCTTGCAGGTCTCCCATGTATCTGCTCATTTTTTGTCTTCTGGAGTCGTCAATTTCTGGGAGACATGTTAAAATCTCCAATTACAATTCAGATAGTTATTAATTCTCACATGTTGGCACTATGTGTTAGGTCTACATATGTTAATATTAATTGTGTCATCTTTTTCTACTGTTTTGTTACTGAGTATAACATTCTTCTTTGTTCTTTATGATATGTTGCCTTACATTTTCTTTTAAAGTTTATAAGGTTTGTCACTTTTATTTTTGCCTTATTTGTGGCTAGTATATCTTTTTCCATTCTTTTATTTCTACCATTTTTATATTCTTTTGTTTGAACCATGTCTTTTGTATCCATAAATTGTTAGATTTGCTTAATTTTAGCCAGTATGAGGATCTCTTTTTTTACTTAGTTATTGATATTATTGGGACTATTTCTGCCATCAAATTTCATATTTTCCATTATTGCACTTTCATTTTTTAAAAGAATTACATTCCTGCTTTCAATTCAATCTATTAAATTTTATTCTTCTTGTTTAAAAGTTATATACCGTATTCTTTTCTTTTTTAAAAAATGAGTATTCTTAACTCAAGATCCATTCCCATGTTTATTTTCTCTATAGATTTCTTAAGTTCATCTATATCTATATCTATACCTAACAATGTAAATATCTTGGCATGTCTTACGAACCATGCAAAAACTCTTCCCCAGTGCTCACCTCCTGATAGTAATTTGTTTAAAATGTTAGTTTTAACTATTGTGAATATTCTTTCTCTCTCTGGCTCTCAATTTTGTAGTTTAGACAAGCCTTTTAGTGACCTTTAATTCTCATATTTCTTATAGCATCCTCCTGATTTATCTTTTTATTTTTATTTGCATATTTTCTTTAGTAATTTCTTTGAAAGCGAGAATTTATATAAGAACTTTTCTAAAGCCCATATGCCTGAGAATATTTTTAATTACATCCTCATTTTTAAATGACAATATTGCTGAATATAAAATTTAAGATTCTAGGTTTTTTCCTTAAAAAAGTTATCTATTTCTTGCATCCATGTTGCTGCCAAGTAATATGAATTCCATTCTTTTTCCTGTGTAAATTATCTCTTATTCTTTGAAACATTTTGAATAGTCTATCTTTTATATTCTTATATTTCATTATAATGAAATATAAGAATTTCTCCCCTCTTTATTTCTTGTATTTTGGCACTCTCATTATCTGTACCCTGATACTTCTGCTTATATCCTCCACATCTTTTAGCCTTTCTTCTATTTTCTTTTCTTTCTTTTTTTGAGATGGAGTCTCGCTCTGTCACCCAGGCTGGAGTGAAGTGGCACAATCTCGGCTCACTGCAAGCTCCGTCACCCAGGTTCACGCCATTCTCCTGCCTCAGTCTTCTGAGTCCAGTAGCCGGGACTACAGGCGCCCGCCACCACACCCAGCTAAGTTTTGTATTTTTGGTAGAGACAGGGTTTCACCATGTTAGCCAGGATGGTCTCGATCTCCTGACCTCCTGATCTGCCTGCCTCGGCCTCCCAAAGTGCTGGGATTACAGGCTTGAGTCACCGCTCCCGGCCTAGCCTTTCTTTCATGTTTTTCATTCCATTCTTATTACCTTCTGAAATAGCTTTTCAATTTGATCACCTGAATATCTAATTAATCCCAAAGCTTTACCCATTCTGTTGTTTATTCCTTCTATTGGATTCCTTATTTCACTGAGTACATTTTTTTAAACTTTATCATTTCCACCTGGTTTTTGTTAGGATCTTTTGTCTCTTATTTATTAAGATCTTACTTTATCTCTTGAATTATTTTATTGCATTCATATTTACATCACTGCTGTGTCAATCCTTATTATTCTGTTTCACGAGTTATCTGTTCTTTGGTTGGTTGTTTCTATTTCCTAGTGAGCACATTCCTTAGGTAAATAAATATATTGGTCCAAAAGCCTGTTCTCCAGGGTGTGTTGCCTGCTCAATCAAGTAGGATGCTTCAGAGAAGGACTGAAGGTGAATTCTTGGTATGTTTCTTTCTCCCTGTAAATTAAAAGAGAGGGAAGGTGATGAGATCCAGTTTGGAGGGTTCCTGGCACTGTGAACCCATTACCAATCACCTCTATTTGTTTCCTCTTAGTCCGCCAAACCAATCCTCTGTTCCTTGTTTTATTTTTAGTAATTCATCCAGTGACTTGATACTTTATCAAGGCTAGAGATTCAGATGAGAAAGCGGTATAGGGGTGAGTGCTCAAGGGTAGAGAGTAAGGCATCATCTGTTTTCATCAGCTCATCACCTAGCAAAGCTTTTATACTACCCTGATAGTACCTTGACAAGTGGCCAGGTCTGTCATTGCCGATTTTGAAGTTATAAGGCATCCAATACGTCTCCTAGGCAAAAGGAGGCCTTGAAAACCCTTTGGAAAATAACCCTCATAGCTACTACATGCAGCTCTCCACTCAAGGCTGTAGCCACCTACTCCTGTGTACCACACACACCAATTGATAGGCCTTGTTACTCCCCATAGTTTTCTTTAGCGCTTCCTATTTTGCGTGTTTGTTTAAGTTTCCTGAGAGCCAAGCTCCCATTTTACTTCTGTGGTTTTTACACTGTTGATTTGGAGAGAGACAGGCAGGAATCCATGCTAGTTTGCCATTTTTTCAGAAATGAAGAAACATCCTTTTTTATTTACTAATTTCTGCACCCTGAATTGATTCCCCTGTGTCTTTTCTCTTTTCTATTTAATTTTTTATTTTTGTAAAAGATACATACCGTAATTTATCATTGTAAGTCTATAGTTCTGTGGCACATTAACATTGTTATGAAATCTTTCTATGACTTTATGCCGTATCTAACCCTCAAAATTTCTTAAATTATAGTAACCACATGTTTAAATTCTAGGATATATTTTAAATCATTTTAATCTTGTTTAATGGATGCACTACCATCTCAGAATTCTCTGAATAACCAATTGGAGATGATTTCTTTTATTAAATTGAGATAATCTTTTACATATTTATGGGGTACATGTCATAGTTTGTTACGTGCGTAGTATGTGTAATAATCAAGTCAGGGTATTTGGGGTAGCCATCACTTTGAGTATTTATCATTTCTATGTGTTGGGAACAGTTCAAGTCCTCTCATCCAGCTACTTTGAAATATGCAATACATTATTGATACCTATAGTCATTCTACACTGCTGTTGAACAATACAACTTATACTTTTAATCTAACTGTATGTTTGTACCTGTTAAACCACCTCTCTTCATTCCCCCCACCCACACACCTATGTACCCTTCCCAGGCTCTGCTACCTACCATTCTACTCTTTTTATCTCCCACACGTAAGTGAGAACATGCAGTATTCGTCTTTCTGTGCTAGGCTCATTTCACTTCACATAATGACTTCCAGTTCCATCCATGTTGCTGCAAATGACTTCATTTCATGTTACTTTATTACTGAATAGTACTCCACTGTGTATATAAACCACATTTTCTTTATTCATTCACCTGTTGATGGACACTTAAGTTGATTCTAATATCTTTGCTGTTGTGAATAGTGCTTCAATAAACATGTAAGTGCAGGCATCTTTTTGATGTAATGATTTGTTTTCCTTTCGATAAATACCTTAGTGGGATTGCTAGATTATATGTAGTTTTATTTTCATCTTTTGAGAAATCTTCATAATGGTTTCCATAGTGGCTATGCTAATTTACATTCTCACCAACAGTGTATAAGGGTTCCCTTTTCTCCACATCCTCACCATCATCTGTTATTCTTTTTCTTTTTAATGATAGCCATTGTAATTGGGGTAAGATGATATTTCACTGTGGTTTTGATTTGCATTTCCCTGATGGCTAGTGATTGTTAGTGTTTGAATTTCAATCTTTCTATTTTCTGCCCTTATATTTAAAATGTATAGTTTGTAAACAAAACATAGCCCTTTTTTTTTCATCTAGTCTAAAAGTTTAGGCTTTCATTTGGAGCATTTATCCCATTTACATTTAATATAATTACTCATTTATTTGGGTTTATATATAACATTATATTTTGTATTTGAACTTGAACTGTCTTCTTTACACTCCCTTTTCCCTCTTTCTTGTATTGTTTAAATGAATTGGATTTTAAAAAATTATTTCAGATAATGAACAGACACAAATCACAAAACAGTAAAGAAAACAACCATCATGAAAGACACCAAGAAAAACAAATAGAACAATAGGAGAAAGTGAGAGAGTTTTGAGAAGAGAAAAAAATACATATTAAGAAATAATCTCCAGCATCACACTACCTGTTGTAAAATTATGCTATAAGGCTATTATAGTCAAAACAGCATGGTATTGCTATAAAAACAGACAGATCAATGGAATAGAATAGAGAACCCAGAAATAAATTCAGGCATCCAGAACCAACTGATTTTCAAAGATGTCAAGAATGTACAACAAGGTAAGAAAACTGGTGATGGGAAAATTGGATATCCATATGCAGAAAAATGAAACTATAACCTTACCTCTCACCATATACAAAAATTAGCTCAAGATGGACTAAATACTTAAGACCCCAAACTATAAAATTACTGAAAGAAAACAGAAAAAAAACACTTCAGGAACATTCAGTATCTTCCGTTGGAGAGCTCTTTCTAGTTTATAAAGTGCTTTATATAAACATTATCTCGTTTATTACAGGAGTGATACTTTGCAGTGACCAAGGCTGGTAGGATTCCTATTTTACAGATCAGTACATCAAGGCACAGTGGCTTCCTCTCACCACATTGTGGGCAGACTCGGTGATTGTGTATGGTCCTTCTGCTGCTCCACAGTTATTCACACACTCTCTCTTTGTGAGAAAATGTGATCTCCCTTATCAGTAAGCAAATAAACACAAAACTGGTTCAGGCTTGCTGGCTCATTTTGGCACATTATGTAGAATGATGGACAACAGACAGAAATGAGTGCCCAATAGTGTAGAATCACCTCATAAAAAATACCTGCTTGAATTAGGGTCAGCTGAGAACTTAGCCTTAGGCCTACAGAAGGGTGTGGGGGAGCTCAATGGAAGGCGAAGGAAAAGAGAGCGCAACAGGGAAAGAGTGATCTCAGCAAGAACTATTTCAGGAGCCTCCTTTCCTGTGAGTTTTATTCTATAAGATTATAAAAGCCAACCCCAGGCTGCAGATTTTCAAACAGAAACACAGCCCCTTGCTTTGCTTTCTGACCTAGTCCTCTTCCATATAACTCAATGTGTCCAACACACAGAGCACAAAAGTTACATTTCTTGGAACAAAATCACACACACACACACAAAAATTTCTGGTCTTTCCCATGCAGTTTGTTTACTGGTCTATGACTGGCTTAATCTTATCAATTCTGCTGAGCAAGAGGCTCCGAACAATCTTCCTGAAGCTTGTCTCTCAGCAGGCAATTCTCCATTCCTTGCTACCTCATTAATGTCAGAAATCCTGAGGTGAGCTGTTTGCCAAATTGTGGCTCTAAGAATAAAAGTCGGGGAGGGGAGAGAGGACACACAGAGAGACTGTGCTCCTAATTTCCTGTATATATGCAAATATAGTGCATTTTTTCTCTTGTCCCTGCAATCCCTTCAATAAAAGGAGGATAGCGCCCCTCAAAGAGAATGCAGCCTAAAGCATGAATTATAGTCTTGCAGAGAACAAAAGAAACACAGAGAAAGAAAGGAACAAACAAATCCTTGGATGTTACGGCCAAAAGTACTCCAAAGACACGTCTTTGGACCCAGGATTGACTCCATTCCTCTAAATCCACCTGGGACTGATGGTTGTCTCAGTGTGAGTGGGGGCAGGGGGGAAGGCGAGGCATGTGTGGGGGTGGGGGCATGGACATGAAGGGCAGGATGGGGAGAGGGAAGCAAGAAAGAACTGGCTGTCTTGGGTGATATTTGGAATGATGAAGCCCCTAAGCACTGAGAGAATGACAGAGTCATTGTGAAGCAAGGGGAGTCCGGGTAGACATGCCCCTTGAGTACCACCTTTCCAGAATCCACGGCTGCTCCCAGTGTGGAGGCTGGGCAATGGCTAACACACTAACTGCAATACCAGTGTAAGTGCATTGCTAGGGTGAATCCAGTATAAATTAGAAAAAAATTGAGTACGATTGCCTCACTATAATAGCAACAATCAACGATTGTGTAGCTCTTACAATGTATCATAATGTGATATGATGTCATAATGTGACACATCATATGATGTCTCTTCTGAAGGTTCTAAGCACGTGTAAAAGTGAATTAACTCATTAAAAATAATTTTAAGGGAACTCTCTTTTTGTGGGTGATAAAACTGAGGTGCAGAGAGGTTAAGTAATTTGCCCAAAGGCACACAGCTAGTGGTAGAGCTGGGATTCAAACTCAGGCAGTCTGATGCTGGAGCATGTGGTCTTAACACCACATTTTACTCTCTCTCATGGCTAAACAAAGTTGTTGATGCCTGTGACATTTAAAATAGTAAAATATTAATAATAAACTTCAGAAAAAGGGAGAAATATTTGAATAACTTAAAACCAAAGTTTTAAAGGCATGAAAATCTATATTTTAAAATGATATTCAGTAGCATAGGAAGGTCTTCATGACATAGTATCAAGAGAGAAGGCACAATGTACAATGACACAGAGTGTGACCCCTACTTTGCTTAACAACACGAGGTTTTGTACCTATCTCCATATCTATCTCTGAACGAGTAAGTATAGAAAAACATTACTAGAAAGAAATACACCAAAATATTTACAATGGTTAATTCCAGATAGTAGAATTAGTGGTAAGTTTTATTTTCTTCTTTATACTTTTACATATTTGCCATTTTTAAAAAAACACTCTACATATAATATATTTATAATAGAGAAAAGATGTGCATAGGGAAATAATGTGGTTGAATCTGATTTCTTGTTTCCCATTAAGTGCATTCCATCTGAGATTTGCTATTCTCAATGCTGGCAGCTCTTCACCATGTTGGGGATGGTGGGGAGGTGGTTCTACTTACACTCCCACCCCTGCTCCCCAGTCTTCTGCATTCCCTCCTCCTTCCAGCTCAGTACTCTATAAACATTTACCTCAGTCCATGGAAGGGAACCCTTTGTGAACTCTGGGATGGTGCAAATTTCTTTCCAGTGATTTTAATCATCCCGTAAATTATGATGTGTTGAAGTTTTGGTTCTGTGTATCAGATTCCTGTTCACAAAGCAGAGGTGTTACCTAGGGGCTGAGCTAAGATATGCACGAAGATAATTGAAGGATTTGACACAAGTAGTATCAGGTAGCCAATATATTTATATTTAAGCTGGGGAAAAAAAGGGATATGAAGACTTTTAATAATAGAAATGCCTATACATAGTTGTTCATTTATAAATGGATGAATGGGTTATCAGTGAAAATACATCATCTGGTCTTTTGCACCCTGGTTTTCATAAAACCATAAATATGGGACAATCTTGCCTTGAATTCTCTGATAAGAGAATATCCATCCTCCTGTGTTCTCACTGTCTGTTGAATGTCTCTTTCTTAAGGAATGATAAAAGATTATTTAACTGTCTTTGCTATTTGCGGAATTTTCTTTTCGGTTTCATATAATCTGAATTCTTCCTTCTGTGACTCAAACATGTTTTTCTCTTTTTGTGTATTCAGCAAAAGTATCCCCCAAAGGCAGCTGGCCTTTGGCTCTCTGAGGTGCACTAAGACATTAATTAATGGATCCGCTCCATGATTCTTTCAATGAGAAATTCAAATATATAAACTTTAAGGATCAAATTGACCCAGAGAGATTCCAGAATTCCCAAGCCACCCACAGGTAGTCTGATGTTTTTTAATGTGACTGACACCATTCTCCAAATGTCAAAATGGAGGTCCAGGTGAGAAAGAGGGAGATGAGAGGAGCTTGCTAGGGACAGATCCTTGTCATGACAGCAAGTTCCCAGCAAACTGGCATCAGTCCTGTTCTTACCAGGGCTCAATCTATTTACCTGGGTCCTGTACCAGATCGGTTGACATCTGAGTATTAAAGAAAAAAAAAAAAAAGATTAGGTCCTGGAGGGATTGACTGTGGGTCTGCAGAATTGTTTTCCATTTACTGGTGTGGCCTAAAGGGTCCCACACCACCCTTGGGTGACCCAGGTCAGCCTTGACCAGATGTGGGGCCAGCACACCCTGCCTCCAGGCAGCCCGTGAACCAAAGTTCTCAGTGCCTTTTGGGACCAAAGGCATAAATCATTGATTTTGTATGAATTAGGGATTAGTGCTAAATCGTGTGCTTTCTATTAATAGATCTTCATAAATGCTGCAGGTGCGGCCCGAGCACCTCTTTGAAGTACTGCTTAATCGTCCCCCTTCCAAATCCTCATAATCCAACCCTCATAAAAAACCCTGGGGATTATTGATTGAGGGGGCCTTGGGGATCCCTAAAGGCACTGCAGCTCAGACACTGGCCTGTCCTGGAGGTGCGGCTGCAGGCTGCACCCGGAATGCATGCCAGGTGTGGCTGGGCTTGCTGCACCAACCTAGAGGGCCAGGCCAGCTCCTCCCAGGCAGGGACAGGGTGGAGCCCAGGGAGAAGGCACCAAGGTGAGCCATGCCCACTTTAAATTGTAGGGATTTCTATGCATGTAACGAAATATCACATGTACCCTGTAAATATGTACACGTATTATGTATCAATAAAAAAAGAGTAGAGGATTTTCCTCTTAATAACTGTCTTGCTTAAAACAACATTCTTTGGAGCTTACAGTTTGAGACAGGAACCCTTATTTAAACAATTAATTGATCAATTGTAATTAATTTAAATGAAAATAATTCACAGTTTATTTTTGGTAATTTAAGTACTTTAATTACATTTAATTCGTTTAATTGATTTTATTTACTGTCATAATCTGTGCCTCCTCTTTAAGCCCTGATCCTTTAGCTGCCCTGTGCTACTCTGCAGTCAGGCCATGCAGCACCTTATTTAACAAGATTTTGATATATCCATACAGTCCCCACCTGGAATGTCTTTCCTTCTCCTCTCTACTTTATGAAATCCTTCTAATTGGTCAAAGTCTGGCTCAAATGTCACCTTCCTTATGAAGCCTTCCCAAGTTCCTGGGATGACTTAGTCACTTCCCCCTTTCTGTTGCCATTATACTTTGTTCATGCCACTATTTTAGCACTGTTAATACTTGTATCTGTTACATTAGTATAGTTGTTTATTTGTTCAACTCATCCCTTATCTCCTGGGTTCCAGGCACTGGGCTGGGTGCTGCAGATACAAAGTTGAACAAGATACGGTGCTTGATTTTTGAGGAAATCACAGAGATGTGAGGATCCCAGGGTCATGGGGAAAAGATGAAAATTACCAGGTGAGAGGAATATACTAGTTGTTATACTATAACATTCTTTGAGGTCTTAGGTAGAGAGCCACTGGGTTGTAAAAACTTGAGAGCTGTCTTACTGGGGACACCCAGTAGGGTTCCTCGCACTCCCCAGTGCTCACTAAATCTCAGTGGAATAATTGGTGCAGTTGAAAGATGCCTGATTAGACTTGAATTTCCCCGGTTGGAGTTCCAAGTTGTGCCTCTTGGAAGATGCATAATGTAATCAGATCATGCAAACACTCTGTCCTCCTTTCTCATAAATGAAATGGATATAGTAATAATAATCTTCTTCTAGCACTGTTAGGAGAAGCAAATGAAGAAATGTAAGTAAAGGCAATCTGAACACTTTGGAGGTAAATAAAGGTAATGCCCCCTTGTAAATACTGTTATCTTCATGCCTTAGAGCAATTCTTTCTACTGACAAGGACTCTATACATGAAACTCCATGGGATTAACTATATAATCTGGAAAACTAAAACTATGGCTGGAGTTAGGAGAGTCAATAAAGGACAGCAAGGTCTTGTTCATTTTCACTCTTCCTGGGCATTGGTCCATATGTTTGCTTGGAGACCGTAGGGTTTAGAGATTTTAGATAACTACAAAATCTCTTTAAAGTGCAATTGGTCAGTTCTATTTTATGTATAACAGAATCGGTGCACAAAAATATCCACATGTCCTAAGAAGGACTGTCCAAATAGCTTTTTTATGGTCTGATGGAAATAACTCCTATCAGACTCAGAAACACGCAGATGTCTGTAGCTGTTATAGGTGGGCCTTGAAACTTGCTGTCATGTTCAGATTTCTTCTCATTGTCTTTATAACTGTGATCAGGAATGAACAAGAGCCTGTTAGCACGAGTCTGAGGGTAGAGAAATCCATCATTGGTTTAGGCAGCTTTGCATTGCACCATAGTGCTAAAAATCACTAAATTAATCAGCTGGTAGAAAGACACCCTTGGAGGTGAATGGATGGAAGAAGATGTGAATAGAAAGGAACGCATTTGGACAGGGACCTATTTATCATTCCACCTGAAGTGCTTTGTGGGCTTATAAAAATATGGAAATGTGTGACAGAGTAGAATAAGCAAGGAAGGGTGGCAAAAGCTTCCAAGGGAAGGAATGATGCTTTTGTTCTCACAGTAAAGTCCACTTACATGAAAATGGTTTTGGAAAAATTTTTGACTATCCTTACCACATGAAATGGCATTTGCTGGATGAGATCATATGCAATGAGAAATAAAACCCCATTTAGCTTGCAAAAATTAAAACAAAGGCTTTTCAATGAGTTCAGGTGATCCTTGATGTACAATTCTGTCAGAAGCTGAGTTTAGGCTGCATAATTCACTAGCCCCTAAACGTCCTTGTCACATGGAGATGAAGCCGAGTCCAGGCAGCTAGCTACGAGGTGCACTGTGGAGTGAAGCAGCACCACTCAGCGCATATCTGGGAAACCACTCCTGTTCCCTACACATAACTCTGCCTAGCAGGCTGGTACACTCCTATCTATGACACTATGTCTTCTGGCTTTTGTTAAGCTGTTCCTTTACCATAAAACAAGAAAGAAGATAAAATACCCAAATTCCCTTTGGTTCTGAATCTGAATAGTGAACTGCCCCATCCCCATGGCTGAATGTGTGGAAATACAATACACAAACTGCCCTCTACCTTTTAACTCTCTACTCCTCCAACTGGTATTTTAGGGGTGGCCATGCTGTACCCACTTCCTCAATGTTGCTTACATTGTTGTGGCTTTTTCTGCTTCAGTAGTTTCACAAGCAGGAGGGCATGGTGCCAAGCAGATTTTTGCTTCTGTAGTTGGGTGTTATAGCTTGTTATAGGCTCTTTTGTTGCCACTGCCTGGCAGCCTGGTGAGCCAGTCAGGAGTATCACAGCTCTTTCATTCCCACATTTCAACAAGTGGGAGGGCTGGCACCCAATGGCTTCTTCTCTCCCGTTGTTTGGCAAGCAAGAGGGAGAGTTACAGCTCTTTTACTCCTGCTGCCTGTGGCTCAGTGAGTTCCAGGTTCTTGTCCTGTGACCAAGAGGAATAAGGTATGCAGATACTGGAGAGTGAGTAAGGCAGAGAAGGATTTTATTGAGTGACAGAAGGAAAGCTCTCAGCAGCAACAGGGGATCCAAAAGTGGGTTGGCATCTGTGAGGCTGAGTCCAGGGTTTTTATGGACTTAGAATGGAGGAATGCATGCTGATTGGTCCATGGGTGGTCTTGCGAAAAGCACCATTTGATTGGTTAAAAGGCATCATTCAGAATAAACCAATCGCGAGAGAGTAAGATGGGGATGGAAGTTCTCACTTTCGTCATGGACTCTGTCCAGAACTGGCAGCTCGGATTTCCAGCTTTGAATTGTCCTTGGCTTGAAGGTCGGTTTTTGCTGAGGTCCCATTCTTGTCTGGCTAGGAATGTGTCTGTCTCCTGTGGCTATCAATATTTTCTTCAAATTAATTTGCTGGCCACAAAATTGACTGTGTCCCTGAAATAGGCATTTTCATTCTAAAGTTTGTAATATACTTTGACTTTTTATAATTTGTAAGTATATTACATTGCTCAAGAGAAGTTAAAGCTTAAAAAAATAGGATCAAGCATCCATCTATTGTTAAATTATAGATTTTACTCATACTTTGGCTTAACACAGAATATCCTGCTGTTGTTGAAATCACTGGTACTCAAGTCTTTTGGGTTTAGAGATTATTTTTGTTGGGAGGAAAGACTTGTTGGGCCATCTGCCTCTAGTGGGTCACCACTAAGACTCTTAACAGAATGAATGGGATGCCTATCTTTTCTATCAATGAGATACTGATTAGGTGGTGTTAATCTTGAACTGCATGGGGTATACCAGAATTTATAGTAATTAATCCCACTGGAGGCCAGGATATTGACCACCCAGGCAAAGGGACTCACTAGTAGTTTACAGTGTTCCCTGGAGTGCTCTCTGGAAACAACTGCTCCCTAGGGAACCTCTCAGCAACCCCAATTGTAAATCTGTTCTGTAGGAAAACGTGCATGAAGGACTGAACGATGTTGTCCCAGAAAGATAAATAAAAAGGAAATTAAATGTTTGGTCTCTTTATGTAGTACTGCATTGTAATTCCCTGATGCACATGCATTTTCTTTGTAATAAAGAAGTAACCAAAAAGAAAAATCCAGTAAAAATTCATAGAGCTATTAACAAACACTTGTAAGTAAGAAACACTTTGAATTGCCTTTAGGGATCCATTTCTCTTTCCCTGGTTTGCCTTGAAAGGTGAGCACTCATTTAACTTCCTGATACCATCTGGGAGTGCTTGCAGTCTTTCCGCTAACACGCTAATTAAGCATCTATCAGGGTCCTCCAGGGAGCTGAGTGGCTCAGTAACACCATCCAGTATGTGCCATCTGGGAGGGAGGCAGGACTCATAAGCTCTTTGCCCCAAGTCACCCAACAAAGGTGGCAAATTCCCAGGGAAAGTATCAGATGAATCCGTTAATGAGGCAAAAACTAAGAAAGAGGTCCAGGGAGGAGGGGTACTGACAGACCCAGACACGGAGTGAGCTGAAGGAAGTGGAGGATTTATTTATCTGGTTCTTAAATGAGTGTTAATGTGAGGATCTCTCCTATCAGTTGAAAGCATTTTCAAGCCGAATCTTTAGCACTCTAAGGAATCCCAGACAAACCAGGAACTTCAGAGTTTACATCTTGAAGAAAGAAAAGGAAATTTGATTTCATAAAGATAAATGTTTTAATATACATTATAATTATAGATATTTGTCTATGTGGTGATTTTTGTCTTTTTTAAGTAAGAATTTATCCAGATTGGGCCCTGAGTTAACTGGATAAAACGTAGAGGTCCAATTTGTTCGAACTCTATTTCACAAGGGAAATTAAGTGAAATGTGTAAGTTCATACAAATGAATGTAACATCTGGTTAAGAAATGACATGGGCCAAACCCATGTCATTGTGCCACAATTAGGTAACTTCTACCACATTATTTGTATTTCCTTCGTTCAGTTTGTTTTCTAAGTTTCTGCTCTCCTCTCCCTTCCTCTGCTGTCTTGCTAATTTTGAATCTATGGAGATTTTGAGAGCCTGCAAATATGCCATCTTCTTTCTCACTAGTCAGCCACCAGTTCCATTCTTCCCCTGCTGTTATTTTGAAAGTTACACTCTTCTATTCTTTAAACAGTTAGAAATTTTGACATGCATACTTAACTTTAAAGCTCATAAGATTAATTAAATAGCTTTACTTTCATTCTAGGAGACTTTAGAAACATTTTAACTCCAATCACATATTCACTCAACTTATATTCTATCATTATCCAGTATTTTAGTTTTATCTTGATTTTTAAAAATTGAGATGAAATTTACAGTGAAATATACAACTTTTAAGTGTACAGATGTATTTTTTTTTTTTTTTTTTGAGACAGAGTCTCACTTACTCTGTCACCCAGGCTGGAGTGCAGTGGCATGATCTCAGCTCATTTGCAACCTCTGCCTCTTGGGTTCAAGCAGTTCTCCTGCTTCAGGCTCTAGAGTAGCTGGGATTATAGGCATATGCCACTATGCCTGGCTAATTTTTGTATTTTTAGTAGAGAAGGGGTTTCACCATGTTGTCCAGGCTTGTCTTGAACTCCTGACCTCAAGTGATCTGCCCACCTTGACCTCCCAAAGTGCTGGGGTTACAGGCGTGAGCTACCACACCCAACATACAGTTGTATGTTTCAATCAAACATGGAATCAATCAGTGTTCACACTGGTGTAACCTCCACCCAAGTCAAGATGTGGAACATTTCTATACAGTTCTCTCATTTCCTCTTCCAGTCTATTCACACCTGCCATTAGGCCAAAGCTGTTCTGAGTTATGTCACCATAAATTAGCTCTGCCTAGTCTAAAACTTTATGTAAATGGAATAATACTGTATTTTTTTTGTCTGGTTTCCATTGCTCAAAATGTTTTTGAAAGTCATCCATGTTGTGTGTATAATAATAGCTTAGTGACTCCCAAAGCAAACACCTGAGAGTCTCCAAGACCCTTCCGGGTGTCCATGAGCTCAAAAGTATTTTTATAATTAACCAATTAATGCATTCTTACTTTTTCATGAGTATACAGGATTCTTTTCCTAAGGTTACATGAAGTATGATATCACAACAGATTGAAGAAGCAGATATGAGATTCCAAATATCTCTTTTTAAGCTAAACATTGAAGAGATTCCCCCAAAGTAAGGGAATATCACTTTTCTCACTAAATGTCTTTGTTTTAACAAATATAGTATTTCCATCAAAACATTTCACTGATGTTAACGTGGAATAGGATTATTATTATTTTTGAGTGAATAAATGAATATTTTTTAATTATTCCATTTTAATTTCGAATATGGTAAATATTGATAGCCATAAGCCACATAAGAAAAACTCTTTTAAAGTCCTCAATTATTTTAGAGTGAAAGTGGACCTGAGACCAAAAAGTCTGATACTTACTGAGATAGTTCTTTCGTTTTTAATTGCTGAGTAGGATTTCACTTTATATACCACAATTTTGTTTAGCCATTCCTCTGGTGGGTTATGTCCAGTTTTTTGTTATTGTAAATAAAGATGCTATTAACATCTTTCTATATATCTTTTTATAAATATATGTTTTCATTTGTTTTAGATAAATATTTAAGGGTGTAATTGATGAGTCACAGGGTAGGTATGCTTTTAACTGTGTGTGAGGGGACTGCTAAGTTATTTTCTAAAGTGACTGTACCATTCTGCACCCATACCAGCTATGGATGGGAGTTCCAGTTTCTGCACAGCCTTCCCAACTTTTGGTGCTGTTGGTCTTTCCAATTGCAGCCATGTTTAATAGGCATGCCTTATCTTCTTGTGGATTTGACTTGTATTTTCCTAATGATTCAAAGTGGTGGGTAACTTTTTTCTTAACTTTTATTTTAGGGTCAGGGGTACATATGCAGGTTTGTTATATAGGTAAACTTATGTCATGGGGGTTCAGTGTACAAATTATTTGGTCACTCAAGTAATAAGCGCTGATAGGTATTTTTTTTCTGAACCTCTTCCTCCTCCTACCCTCCACTCTTCAAGGAAGCCCCAGTGTCTGTTGTTCCCCTCTTTGCATCTATGTGTTTTCATTGTTTAGCCCTTACTTATAAGCGACAACATGTTGCATTTGGTTTTCTGTTCCTGTGTTACTTTGCTTAGGATAATGGTCTCCAGCTCCATCCACATTGCTGCAAAGGACACAGGACATGATCTCCTTTTTTTGTGACTGCATAGAATTCCATGGTCTATATATACCACATTTTCTTTGTCCAGTCTACCATGATGGGCATTTAGGCTGATTCCATGTGTTTATTATTTTGAATAGTGCTGCAATGAACATATATATGCATGTGTCTTTATGGTAATACCATTTATGTTCCTTTGAGTATATACCCAAACATGGGATTGCTGGGGCAAATGGTAGTGCCATTTTTAGTTCTTTGAGGAAGTGTCACACTGCTTTCCACAATGGCTGAACTAATTTACACTCTCACCTGAAGTGTGTAAGTGTTCCCTTTTCTTTGCAACCTCACCAGCATCTGTTACTTTTTGACTTTTTAATAATAGTCATTCCGATTGGTATAACATAGTATCTCCTTGTGGTTTTGATTTGCATTTCTCTAATGATTAATGATGTTTAGGATTTTTTATAGGCCTGTTGGCTACATGTATGTCTTCTTTTAAAAAGTGTATGTTCGTATTCTTGGCCCACTTTTTAATGGGGTTGAGAAACTTTTCATGCACTAATTGTCCATTTGTATGTCTTCTCTTGTAAAATGTCAGCCCAAGACTTTTACTCATGTTTTATTGTTGTTTATGTTATTGAATTGTAGAAATTATTTATGTAGTCTGGATAAAAGTCAATGGTTAGAAATATGAATCGCTAGTACTCTCTACAGATCTGCAGCTTGCTGTTCATTTTTAATGATGCCTTTTGATTAGCAGGTTTTTAATTGTAATAAAGTTTAATTGTTTAATGTTTTTATGGTTAATACTCTTTGTGCCTTGTCTAAAAAAATCATTGCTTACTCCAAGGTCATGAAGAAACACCTACGTTTTCTTACTCTAAAAGCTTTATAGTTTTAACTCTTACATTTAGGCCTATGATGTATCTCAAATTAATTTTTGTATGTGGTGACAAAGGGGTTGATTTATTTCCTGTGGCCTAGCTTCCACCACCAGGGAGCTAGAATCAATTGTTTAAGTGCAATCTTGTGAACACCCTTGTCTTACTGAAAGAAGGAATACATCCAGGAACATCACTCAGGCATTTAAGACCCTCTTTAAGATGATGCCAATCTACTTTTGCAACTTTGTAGATCATCACTTTCCTGTATGCACCAGATAATCCAGACAACTGGATTTTCCAAACTGTGTAATTCTTCATTTTATTCCTTATTTCTAGAACTTCCCATCCTTTTTCTTTATCTTCTGATGTCCTACTTATCCATCAAGTCCTAACTCAAATGCTTCCTCTTCCATGAAGGCCATACTTATTTACCTGCCATATTTTGTCTAACAGTCTTGACTTTTCATATGCATCTTGCAAGGTTCTTTAAAGCAAGACTTTCTCTTATTAACCTTAAAACTAGCCAAAGAAGTTAATATGTCAAGTTTCGCATAGTAGATGCTCAATAAA
Organism: Symphalangus syndactylus; assembly: GCF_028878055.3. Classification (NCBI taxonomy): domain Eukaryota; kingdom Metazoa; phylum Chordata; class Mammalia; order Primates; family Hylobatidae; genus Symphalangus; species Symphalangus syndactylus. Next base: position 66,409,246 of record NC_072434.2, read on the forward strand.
TAATTATTGAATTGAGTTTTATTCCAGGTTAGGGGTTTGGAAATATAATTTTGTTGTTGAAACTTTCCTCCACAACCTACCTTGTCGGCGATAAAATGCTTCTTATGCTTACTAAACAATTCATAGCAGGATGCAAGCAAACATGACATTCTGGGAAAAGTTGTCCCTTTCTAATAGAAAATAAAATCTCTTTAGAATTCCAATTCAGTAGACCAATTTGGAAACAATTAAAATTCATGCACTAAATATCACTATTGAAAGGTAGTGTGGACATTTTAAATCAGATATCAGTTAATCTACAGGTTTTTTTCTAGGAGTAAGAAAAGAAAAAGAAACCCTGTAGAAAAAATCCAAATTCCTGAGTTGTTTAAAATAAAATAATGTTATAGTTACAACATGCTTTAACTCACAGTTTTAGTAGTTATGTCCTATATTTTTGGTCTCTCACTTCAAACTTACTTATAAAATCTTCCAGATAAGAAAATCACACATAAGTTAAGGTTCTGTGTTTCTTCACTTCACTGAAAGCAAGTATATTTTCCAATGCCATAGCATTAAAGAAAACATTAGTTGATTAAAAGAATCTAGTCCTTTTACTAGCTACTGTCTTGGGTGCATGCAGTACAAACTAATCTTGGTTAAATTAAGAAAGAAAAAGCAAGGCATTAGCAGGGTACAGAATCTCTTAGAGAATCAATGAGAATGTTAAACACTTAGGCTTCAGAAAGGTCAGGAACACTGTATTTAGACCAAAGAAACTAATGGAATGTTTATTTGGGCAACCACCAATAAGATGAATCAACTCCAACCCATTGCTCACTGGTCTCTAGATTTAAATTCCCCGGAGAGAGAGATGGGCTAGCCTGGCTTAGATTGCTTGTGCAGTGTCCATAGCTGGGGGAAGGGAAGGACACTGGGATGGACCATATGACAAGGAATGATGGGAAGGTTTGCTCCTGGAGGAAAGACTGGGCACCAGTACCAGAAAAAAGGGGAGTGGATAGTGGGTGGTGAAAAACAACAGATGTCTTTTAAACATCAGTGCATTGTCCCCACCCCTCCATGCTAAGAGTTTGCTCATACTTGGTCAAGAACAAATGCTTTCCTGGTAATAAAGGGAATTTTGGAACTTCTAATAAATAATGGAGCATGTGCTTTTCCTGGCACATATTTTACTGTAGTTGCAAATAATGAATTAACTTATCTTTACTCATCAAAGTTGCCCACAAAATAAAAATACTTTTAAACACAAGCAATGATCTACATTTCTGCCCCATTCAAAGAAAATAAATACTCAAGGTAAGGTAGGATGGTGTCACAATAGCTTATTGCCATGTGCATTTGTGTTCTCTCACTTACAGTTGCATGAGGCCCATGATTAAGAGGACAGGGTTATCAGTGAGTTCCATGTAGGGGTTCAAAGGCCAGCACTCCTGCATCCCAACTGGGACAATTCTCCAGGGCCATTTCAGCTTTAGCAGAGCTTCCTGCAGGATTGGCTGTGGACTTTGGTGAGGCTACATGACAGCAAAATTTGTCCCTGTGCCTAATGCTAAATTTCCTTAGCTTAAAAACTTTATGATTTTATAAAAACAATAATGCTCATACATATGTAACTCACCTGAATTTCAGTTTTTCTTTTCTGTAAAATGGATCAATGTTTGGCTCTAAGGGCTGATTGTTTAATAATAAATGTAAATTGTGCTTTATTACCTGTGAGATACTATATAAATATATCATTATTATATTTAAATAGTCTCTCCTTTTTCTTCAGGCAAAGCAGAAATATGATGCGTCTCAAGGTTCTATAGTAGTCATTGCCTCACTTATTCACCCACAGACTAAAAATATTTCCGTTAAAGTGGATACAAAACTTGGCTCAATATTTCCTTGCCTTTCAAAATACTTAGATGGTTGTGCAACCTAAAAGCAATGTTTTAGGTGTAGCTGGTAAGTAAAAATCAGTTCTTATTTGTTTAAAAGTATTTCCATGTAACAGTTAATTGAAAACAACTCACTCCCCAAAACCAACAAACCCAGTATCATTTCATGGAAAGATTTTTTTTAACACTGTCATGCTATTGCATCAGCCTAGTATGCTGCCAGCACTCCTAGAATTTTGGAGATAAACAATATCACCCTTTGGGGTCCTTCCCAACTCAACATTTGTTTTAAATGAGCACTAAAAATGTGACAAGAGACCCTCAGTTCATTTCACTTCAGCTGCTTCCACCTTCCCTATGGACCATGCCTGCCTTCTCATCCACATAAAGTCACAATCTCCAAGCCTGTTTCAGAGCGCCTTTTAACTAACCATCCATTTTGCTCTTGTGCTTGTAAGTTACTGTGATGGTAAATTTTAGGTGTCAGTTTGACTGGCTTAAGGATTACCTAGAAAACTGGTAAAGTATTATTTCTGGGTGTTATCTGACCCCCCAAGCCATAAAGTTGAACATGGACAGCAGCACTCCATCATCAAGTGAAAATGGTATATATATGATCAGATCTGAGCAGGTCTTGAAGGCACAAATAAGTCACATGAAGAAGTGGCCCAAATACCCCTGGTTCCTACTCCTGCCACCCTGTCTTCCCTCTCCCAGCCTGCACCTATGGCCTCATGGGGAAGAGGAAAAGAAGACTGTGGCCTGATTTATAGATGGCTCTGCACAATATGAAGGCACCACCTGAAAATGGAGAGCTGCAGGACCACAGTCCCTTCCTAGAACATCCCTGAAGGACAGTGGTCAAGGGAAATTTTCCCAATGGGCAGAGCTTTGGCAATGTACTTTGTTATGCACCTTTGCTTGGAAAGAGAAATGGCCAGATGTGTGATTATATACTGATCCATGGGCTGTAGCCAATGGTTTGGCCAGATGGGACTTAGAAGGAACATAATAGGAAAATTGGTGATAAAGAAATCTGGGGAAGAAGTATGTGGACAGACCGCCACGAGGGGGCAAAAGATGTGAATATATTTGTTTCTCATGTGAATGAATACTCACCAAAGGGTAAACTCACAAGAGGAAAACTTTAATAATCAGGTGGGTATGATGACCCAATGTGTGGATAACAGTCAGCCACTTTCCTCAGCCACCCCATCGTTGGCCAATGGGCTTATGCTCAAAGTTGTCATGGTAACAAGGATGGAAGTTATGCATAGGCTCAGCAACATGGACTTCCACTCACTAACACCAACCTGGCTGCAGCCACCATTGAGTGCTTTATCTACCAGCAGCAGAGACCAACACTGAGCCCTCTGTATGGCACTGTTCTCTGGGGTGATCAACTGGCTACCTGAAGGCAGGTTGATTACATTGGACTAGTTCCATCATGGACGGGGAAGTGGTTTATCCTTACTGGAATAGACATTTACTCCAGATATGGATTTACCTTTCTTGTGTGCAATGCTCCTGCCAAAACTGCCATCCATGAACTCACAAAATGCCTATTCACTATCACGGTATTCAACTCAGCATTGCTTCTGACCAGGCAACTCACTTCACAGCCAAAGAAGTGTGACAATGGGCTCATGGTCATGGAATTCACTAGTTTTATTATGTTCTCCATCATCCTGAAGCAGCTGACTTGCTGGAATTGTGGAATGGCCCTTTGAAGTTATAGTTACAGCATGAGCTAAGTGACAATACTTTGCAGGGTTAGAACAAGGCTCTTCAGAAGGCTGCATATCCCCTGGATCAGCATTCAACATACAGTATTATTTCCCCCATAGCTAGAATTCCTGGGTCCAGGAATCAAAAGATGGGAGTGGCACCAAAATGGGAGGAGCACCACTTACCATTACCCCCTAGAAATCCACCAGCAAAATTTTTGCCATCTGTTTTTATGACTTTATGTTCTGCTGGCCTAGAGGTCTTAGTTTCAGAAGGAAGATTATTTCCCCCGTGAGACACAATGATGAGTCCATTGAACTGAAAGTTAAGACTGCCACCCAGCCTCTTTGGACTTTTTATGCCTCCAATTCAATGAGCTAAGGAGAGAGTTTCAGTGTTGGCTGGGGTGATCAATCCAGACTTCCAGTGGGGAAGTTGGACCTCTACCCTACAAGGGAGGTAAGGAAGAGTACGTCTGGAATACAGGAGCTCCCTTGGGGTATCTTTCAGAATTACCATGTCCTGTGATTAAAGTCAATGGGAAATTACAATGACCCAACCCAAGCAGAACAAATGACTCAGACCCTTCAGGAATAAAGGTTTGGGTCTCCCAGCCAGGTAACAAACCTCGATCAGCTGAGGTGCTTGCTGGAGGTAAAGGGAATGCAGACTGGGTAGTGGAAGAAGGTAGCTGTGACCACATGACCAGTCACAGAAATGAAGACTGTGATTGTTATGAGTATTTCCTCCCTAGTTTGTTAAGAATATGTATATACACATATATTAAATAAATATCTTTTCTTGTTCCTCTCTAATTTTTTTTTACTATGTAACATAAAATTTATTGACCTTATATCAGTATTTAAGTATTGTTAATTTTGCCTCATAGTATTTACGTTATAGGATAGCAGGAGAAGCATAAACATCACACAAGGACTTTACTTCCTCTTCTGGGGAAGAAGATATTAGTGTGTTTTGTTTGTACATAGAATAATTGGATCAAGTTAGGCAGAACTGGTACCTTACTATTATGATTATTTGGAGATGAAGTATGTTTTAAGGAGTGTCATATGGGTGCCAAGTTGACAAGGGGTAGACTTGTGATGGTTAATTTTAGGTGTCAATTTAATTGGATTAAGGATTACTTAAAGAACTGGTAAAGGATTACTTCTAGGTGTATTTGTAAGGGTGTTCCTAGCAATTAGAAATTGGCATGTGAGTCAGTGGACTGAGTGGGAAAGATCTGCCCTCAATGTGGGCATGCATCATCCAATTTGCTGGGGGCCCAGATACAACAAAAAAGATGATTTCCTCTCTTTCCTGGAGCTGAAATACACTCTTCTCCTCCTGTCTTAGACAGCATAACTCCAGGCTGTCTGGATTTTGGACTCCATGACTTATACCAGCTGCCCCCTGGATTCTGAGGCCTTCTGGCTTTCCTGGTTCTGAGGCTTTTGGACTTGGACTAAGCCATGGTACCAGCATCCCAGGGTCTTTAGCTTGCAAACTGCCTGTCATGGCACTTCTCAGCCTCCATAATCATGTGAGCTAATTTCTCTAATAAATCACCTCTTATCTATCTATTGCCTATTGGTTCTGTCTCTCTGGAGAGCCCTGATAATACAGTTACCTTAACACACATGCTCATTTCTCCATTATCCACATTTGCGGTCTTACTGTGTTGACTCCCATCACACCTCAGAAGATCCCTCATTTCATCCCTCAGTGTGCAGCAGGGAACACTGGAAGAAAGGACCAGTGTAGAAACACTGGGGCATGACTGACCGAATTCCAGCATGCAATATGAATGCCTGGGGCTCAGACATTGCTTTATTCCAGCCACACCTCTCTCCTTAGCCTCAGTGAAACATGATTGAAGAGCTCGTTCATAATGCAGAGGACAGATCCCCCCACTCAAGGGATAGATTTCTCCTGCAGCCAAAGTTCTCAGAGGATCATGACTCCCCTCGGCTTCTCAGTTTTCTTCTTTATATTTTTAAGTGAATAACTATTCATCTTTTCAAAGCATTCTTCCCATCTGCTTCTAGACAAGGTGTCTAACTAAATTGCATTCTGTGACACATGCTGACTGCAAGCTAATAAAAGAATAACCAGATAAGCAGTAAGTAGGCTTTTAATCAGAAGACCATATTGAACTGGAGATAGTAAAATCCTGCATAACTACCTGCAGATGCTAAAAATCTATAAAGTTATAGCGTGGGTCAGAATGGTTTACCTCCCTAATATGTTAGCTTTTGTTTTGTCTGTAGCTTTATTATTAAACTTAATAAACTATCAGTTTTATTATGTACAGTACATAACTCCTGGAGTTTTACTATAGTCACTGTAACCCCAGCATAGCTGAGACCAAAGAGATCATTTCATGGGTGAATATTTTGAAATAGAAAGAACTAAAGACACATTTCTTGAAAATATTTGTTTTTACTAAGCCGTCTGAGTTTTGAAAAAAGTTGAAGAAATCATCATTGAAAATAATATTTCACCTCCCAATTCCTTATGGTACTCTCTCTAATGATATATCTTAAAAAGTTCCTTGAAGTATCTAAGTATTTCATCAGTAAATTTATTATGATTTTCACAGAATCATAGGGAATTAAACCATAGGAAAAAGATAGGTTATAAGGAAAAGTGACACCTTTTGCACTACCCCAAACTTCTTGTACAAATACTGGTTAAAAATATTAGGAAAGAGAGAAAATATCTCAGAAGATCTTTGGGATCTTAATGTGTTTTGCAGACTTTCCTATACTCAGTGGTACATTTAAACTTGTGATTTTGGCATTTAAGTGTCTGATGCACTTTATAAAAAGGCTGCTTGCTATCATTTTGCTTGGTGTTACTCTTGAGAATGTTAAAACTGGGTTAGCTTGAATTGAAATTTAACTTGACTAGATAATAGCCAGAGAAATTATCAATTTATGACTAGTATGCTGCAAGGAGAGGTTTGCTTTTGGTTTAACTCTAGCCTTGGGATCACCGGGGGAAATATGCTTGAAAATGAGTCCAGTCCTTAGAAGCACAAGAAGTGATTGGTGCTACTCACATTAACCCATGGAGCAGAGACATTATATGGCTATCAAATGACATTTGTGCTTCTTATCTATTTGCATATTGGCATGATGGAGCTGATGCTTCAACATTTTGAAAATGAAATGTTTCTATTTTTTTTTCCAGATCAATAAGCAATCTAAACTTTCAGGGGTTTGCTCATTAGCCCTATCCTCACCACCAAGCACATAATATTTATTTTTATTTATTTTTATTTTTTGAGATAGAGTCTTGCTCTGTCACCCAGGCTGGAGTGCAGTGGTGCCATCTTGACTCACTGCAACCTTTGCCTCCAGGGATCAAGCAATTCTCCTGCCCCAGCCTCCCTAGTAGCTGGGATTACTAGTGTGCACCACCACGCCCAGCTAATTTTTGTTTTTTTTTTTAGTAGAGATGGGGTTTCACTATGTTGGCCAGGCTGGTCTCAAACTCTTGACCTCAGGTGATCCACCTGCCTTGGCCTCCCAAAGTCTCTTTGAGACAAGGATTTTATCTTCCATTTATTTTGTCCCCTCTCCTGTCTCCCAGCAGCCACCTCAGTGTAGAAGACAGCTCTACAGCACTGTGGTAACCCATTCAGGTTACCTGGAACCTGGCAGGATGCAACAGAGAATGGCAGGGGGAGGCTCAGCCTCAAAGGACTCTTACATCTTTCTAGTGCTTGGGATTTCTCTGAATTTCAGTAGCACTTATTCTGGGCTTTACTAATTTTACACTACTGTTGTTACCTTATGTTAGTAAATATTAATAGGAGCTTATTTTCAGTGAGAATGTGAATACCCTAGGAGCTGAGGCTGCAATACCTTATTCTCATCTGGATTTCTTTCTGAAGGTTGGTATCTCTAAGTGATGGTTGACTAGGGTGAAGTGACTAAGAGCATTATTAAACATTTGTCTCAAATGTTGGGTCACCTATACTTTGTGTTTCTCTTTTCGGGAGAAAAATTGAAGGTTCCCTCCGGAAACTTCCTATTTTATGGCAAGGTTCTGCCTTGCCCTCATGATCTCGCCTTAAGAGGGCTTAGGTGGGTCTCTGGATGCTCGTGAGACCCCAGCTTCAGCCATGAGAAAGAATTCAGGGAAAAGTCAGAATGAAGCAAAAGGCAAAAAGCTTGTATTGCAAAGCCAAGGTATACAGTCAAGAGTGGCAGTGCGGTTGTACTCAGGAGAGTAAGTTGCACCAAATAGAGTTTGGATTTCTAATTTTATAGGCTCTTCTAATTAGGGGGTGAAATAATCATGAGGTTTTTAAGAAAAAAAGTGGAGATTTCTTAGAATTGAGGTGCCACCCATTTTTATACTAAATATGTGCATGATCTGATCTGGCCCTGGTGGGTGTGTGATTTCATGTGGAAATGAGCCTATAATTAGATCTAGCGTAGGGCATAGGTGAAATCCAGTGCCATGTCGGACCTAGCCAGTTTCAATCAGCTTAGTCTCTGTCTGTTAGGGTCTTATAGCCCAGGCTCCTTTTAGTCCTTGTAGCAAAATTTTTTGTGAAATTGCTGTTTGATATTTAACCACTTCTCCTGTGACCACCCAGCATTCTTATTTTGTGGGTGTTTTTCTAATTAGAGCATAGAATCATTATTTGGTGTTTTGGAAAAGGAGGGGATTTCGGGGACCCTCAGTTACCGACCCCTTTCTTCCCTATTTGGGTTTCCCAGGGAGAGTCATAAACATGTCACTCTGATGGGGATTTTGGATTTTTTTCTCTCCCTTATTTTGGGTTTTCCGTTATCCTATAGTTTCTTTCCGTGGTTCTTGTTTTAGAGTCGTTGTTTGGGTTTTTTCATTCTCCTGTGACTACTGAGTGCTATTCCTATCTCAATGATTTCATTTTTGGGGATAATTTTTAAGGAATCCTGACATTTTGAGAGATGCAAATTTTATGAAGAAAAGACTCAGCAGAGCATTGGGTTCATGACCTTTTGATGCAGGAGAAGAGAAACAGCCATATTTTCTTCCTAGATCCTGGATGTTCCAAGCTACAACTATAAGCCTGGAACATGATTTTGTGTGTGTGTGTGTGTGTGTGTGTGTGTGCGTGTGTGTGTGATTATCGTCTCTGTAAGAAGTTATTATTCTTTATACTTCAGGGCCTTAAGTGGATAGGAGTTTAGAGAGCAGAGCTTGTTTAGAATAGACACCAGAAGAATCAGTGGCTCCCCTCACATCTAATGGATTTGTTTTCTTGAATATTTTAAGGACCAATAGCAATGGATAGAATGGATATTAGAAAAAGTGAAGCTTTCAAATAATTAATTAAATATGCTATTGTGATAGGATAGACCCCATGTGTATGTATACTTCAGGTTTATCTAGATGCATATCCAGCATTTAGACCACACAAATATTTGTGAATAAGTATTGTTGTAAAGCTAGATTGTCAGAGAGAACATAAATATATCTTGATATAATCAGATGAAAGCTTAAATGTGAAACAGTACCTTTTTTTGCAATGGCTAGGACTGACCTGTCTTTAATAGGACAGATATTTTGTGTTGTTTCTGTTTTACTGACAAAGGATCATTTGCACATTTTACAATTTGTGTGTACTGTCCTTTTTGACCTGTGACAAACAGCACAGAGTGGTGACTCTGCTAAGATCAAGATCCAATTGGCCATAAAATGTATTTTTCCTGTGAAATGCCAAGACATTATCAACCATATGTATACGGTCACATGCATCTGGGAAATTTAAGTAATGTTAGCCCTGGGTTCTCAGCTCCAACTCAGGAGAGAGGTTTGGGCATCTTTGTAAAACTATCCTTGAGGAAATCAGCTCAATACAGGGCCACAGTTAAAAAATCCCGTAAAACATCTCCTTGAGAAGAGTACAATATGCTGAACTGAGCTGATATCACCCCATGGTCCAGATCACCATTGCTTTAGGACAGGGGCAGAGAACCTGGAGAAAGTTGCCAAGAAGACAACTATCATTAGTATAGGAATGGGAGGAATTTAGAAAAGGATGTTGCCTTAGGACATGAAATCAAAACTGTCTGGCACAATGGCTTATGCTTGTAATCCCAGCGCTTTGGTAGACTTAGACAGGATATAGTGAGACCTCCTCTGTACAGACATTTTTAAAAATTAGCCAGGCATGATGGCACATGCCTGTAATCCCAGCTACTTGGGAGGCTGAGGTGGGAGGATCACTTGAGCCTGGGAGGTGGAGGCTATAGTGAGTCGAGATGGCACCAATGCACTCCAGCCTAGGTGACAAAGCAGCCTATTGGGAAATAGAAAATATAATGAAGGATTAAAGTTTTAGCTAGAATGAAGACGAGTAACTCCTGCTCTATTGAAGGATTAGAATTGGGAGGCATCCATCAAAATCTGAGAGAGCTAATAACAGCAATAAGTATACTCTACAGTTACTAAATACTTTTATATAGTATCTTATTATAGGTTTTTTTTTGGCAGAGCAAACACAATTAACTTTTAAAATTAATTATATCCCAAAGTGGGCTGGAGATAAGCTTGATATAATTGATACAACAATTTTCTAAGTGTGTTCCAAAAGTATTAGTACAGTATTGCTTTAAAAAATATTTCCATGAGCCTACAAGTTTATAAAGTGCCACATATACACAGTGGCTCCCCTCTATGCACTTAGTTACAATACACATTAGATATTAAAGGCTCTAAGAAATCGCTTGAAAAATAAACTTCTTTAGCTTTGTTTAACTGAGTATTCTACATTTATTTTATCAGAGAATGGCTATTGTTCAAAATCTTACTGATGTCCTACAGTAAGATGGACTTACTGTCCTGGGACTTCCCTTGAGAAATGTGAATCTATGTTTATTAGTGAAGGATGGATTTCTGATGGGTACCAGAGGAAATTAAATTTTCGTGTGCTATAGTCCCTCAACTTCAAGGCTATATCTGGAAGGATTACTTAACTTGGTGTGTCTGGGAAAATTAAGTCACATTTACTCTAGGTTCTTAGCTGCAACTCAGGAGAGAGGTTTGGGCATCTTTGTAAAACTATCCTCTAAGATTGGATAGACCAGAATCTGACTTTGGGAGGGAGAAGAATCATTCATTTTGTGAATATCACAGCTGTTGAGTACTTACTGCGTTCTAGAGACTGTTCTAAGGCTTTTACATATATTATTTGATATAATTCTCACAACAAAAACCTAGAAGAGGATAGTACTATAATATCTATTTTACAAATGAGGAAATTGAAGCACAGAGAGGTTGAGTAACTTGTCCAAGGTGACCCAGTGTCAGAATTGGGACTTGAACCCAGGCTTTCTTACTCTAGTCTTCTTTTTTTGAATTCCACCTTTTATTTTAGGTTCAGGGGTACATGTGCAAGTTTGTTACATGGGTAAATTGCCTGACGCTGAGATTTGGGATATGGATGATCCCAAATCATCCGTATGATCAGCCTGGTCACTCAGGTAGTGAGCATAGTATGCAATAGGTAGTTTTTTTGTAACCCTTGCCTCTCTCCCTCCTTCCCCCATCTAGTAGTCCCCAGTATTTACTCTTCCTTTCTTTATATCCATATGTACTCAATATTTAGCTCCCACTTACAAGTGAGAACCTGTGGTATTTGATTTTCTGCTCCAGCATTAATTGGCTTTGGATAATGGCCTCCAGCTATATCCATGTTGCTAGAAAGGACGTGATTTCATTCTTTTTTTATGGCTGCTTAGTATTCCATGGTGTATATGTACCACATTTTGTTTATCTAATCCAACATTGATGGGCATTTAGGTTGATTCCATGTTTTTGCTATTGTGAATAGTGCTACAATGACTATACCAGTGCATGTGTCATTTTGGTAGAATGATTTATGTTCCTTTGGGTATGTACCCAGTAATAGGACTGCTGGGTTGAATAGTAGTTCTGTTTTAAGTTCTTGGAGAAATCTCCAAACTACTTTCCACAGCAGCTGAACTAGTTTACATTCTCACCAACAATGTATAAGCATTCTCTTTTCTCTGCAACTTTACCAAAATCTGTTACTTTTTCACTTTTTTTTTTAAGGCAGACTCTTCCTCTGTCACCCAGGCTGGAGCACAGTGGTGCAATATAGCTTATTGCAACCTCGAACTCCAGGGCTCAAAGGATCCTCCTGCCTCAGCCTCTTGAATAGGTGGAAATACAGGTGTGCATCACCATGCCTGGCTAATTTTTCAAATTTCTTATAGAGATGGGGTCTTGCTTTGTTGCCTAGGCTGGTCTTGAACTCCTGTGCTAAAGCTGTCCTCCTACTTTGGCCTCTCAAAGTGCTGGGATTACAGATATGAGCCACTGTGCCCAGCCTTTGACTTAGTAATAATAGTCAATCTGACTGACCTCACTCTAGTCTTGGGACTTATAATCATCATATTACCCTGCCATCCTCCTCCAAGTAGAATAGCAGCAGCTGGGGAAAAACCAAAAAGGTAAGTGACCATTACGATAGGTAACAGGGGTCATAAAGTGTGGTAATTCACTTAGTAGCTCTATAAAAACCAGGAGGAGAAGATGAGACATACATCTGCTAAGAAATAGTCAAATGACAAACCTTTTACCATGACATGAATGCTTTTAAACCTAAGACAGGGAGAGACCGTGTAAAGCCTGGTTACATGGAATAATAGAAACAATTTCCCATGGCTTTTGGCATCATTTATTTTGAGTGTTGTTTCGCCATCTCCAAAGTGATGACCGTGGTACAAGCCCCATCACATCTCACTGGGAATCCTCACACAGCCAGACCTCCTGGTCTCTCTCTTCTACTCTTGCCTCCCCATGTGCCTGCAGAGCAGCCAGAGTGAAACTTCACATCCCAGAGAAGACTGTGGAATTTCCCCATTCAAGGTTCTTCAGTAACTCCCATCTCCTAGAAGATCCTGTAGGTTATACCTCTTTTTCCTCTATGTACTCACGTCCTACCATTTTCTTTGATCATTGTGTTCCAACCACACTGAGCTCTTTGTTACACCTTGTATGTCTAATAGTTCCCTCAGTTTGAGGACCCCAGCTTTATATATACATATGACTTCCGCTCTCCCTTAATAGGACCTCTGCTCAAATATTGCCTCTGAAAAATGTCCCTCATAGATAGCTCTGTATAACATAGCAGCCCTATCCTCTTTCCATACTCTCCCCTCAGCTTCCTTTATTTTTTTTCACAGCACTAATTATAATATTATAATTTTTGGCATTACATTATTTATTGTATGCCTATTACGAGATTATAAGATCCATAAGGGGTAGGGACTTTGTTTTATTTAAAGTTATAGCCTGAGAATTGAGATCAGTCACCAGTGCATACGGATTTGGCAATAAATGTTTGTGGTGTGTCAACTCAGTAAGCTCCTGATCAGGAGAACAGCATCCTACAGAATGGCAGGTCTGGAAGTAGATGAGATTCTGAGCTCCATGATTTGGGGGCTTGCCCAGGTTGTATAGGGCTGGTGAGGGGTTGAATAAGGGCTCTGACATCCTGTCCAGTGCTCCTCTTGTTCCCTCATATTGCCTTCCTATTACCACGGCTTCTTGAAAGACTTTTGTCAGGAAAGCAGCTATTTTGGGGGAAATTAGTTTTTTTGTTTTTTTTTTTAAACCAGAAAATGATCTGGGGTCCAAAGTGATGCCAGTCCCATATACTGCATTACCAGGAATCCTACTCTGTCAACCTCCAACCAGTCCTTCTGAAATATGGTCATAAAACAATGGATCTGTAAACTGTTCTGGGCAATTATGGTGCTCCTGGAGTGAAAGTGGGCTGTCATTAGCCATGGTTATGGACACCAGCTTGCTGCAGTTGGCTGTCAGCCAGGCTGGGAAACAGCCTACGATTGGGAGGACACAAGTTCAATGGGATAATTAGGCAGGGTTTTGTACAAGTTTGTTGATAAAAAATGTGCTACAGATTAGCCTTTTCCCCTCTCTGTGCTGAGTAACGATCAGACAGAACAGGTGGTAAGCTAATGGGGGAATACGAAATTAATACTTTGTTTCCTGGTCCCGCCTTTGTTGCTTTTGTGTAGAGTATTTCTTCAGAATCTTCAAACACATTGCAAGCATCTTTTTCTTCCCAGTTTTATTTAGTTTAGTCTAAAATATCTGGCCCAAAGGGGTCTGAGCCATCCAGGTTTTCAAAAGGAGTTCCCCTACTTTTGTGGGAAATGTTCTAAGAATAAACATCTGGAAAATAGAACAATTACAAACAGTATGAAGTAAAAAACAAGGCTTTCAGGCTAGCTGTTAAACCTCAACCACAGCAGGTATTTAGATTCCAAATGTAAGTTTGACCTTCATCTAAAAAATGTGATCCTTCTTAAGAAATAGTTCAGCCATTCATGCCTCTCTAATCACAGAGCCTCTTGTTTGGTGAGCGATGGGTTTTCAAAACGTCTATGTCCCCTACAGGTACTAAAGACCCTAAAGACCCTAGAGCTTACTTCTAGATGCCAACTGTCAGTCTAAAAAAATAATAATAATAATAAATTGTTCCCACCCTTTATTATGATGAGACTAATTTCCTTTTCCTCATTTTTGGATTTTATGAAAATGTTTCACAATGATTTTAGAAGGATCTGGAGATTCAAGATTTCTTCTTTTATGGAAGATTCTCAACAATGAAAATTTGTCCTGTTCTCTCTCTCTCTCATTCTCTCTCTCTTTCATTCTCTCTCTCTCTCATTCTCTCTCTTTCTCTCTATGTGTCTGTGTGTGTGTGTGTGTGTGTGTGTGTGTGTGTGTGTGTGTGTAAAACTCAGTCCAATTTCTCCCTTCTTCCATGAAGTTTACTTTTGCTATTCTAGCCTTAATCATTTCCCTCATCTTCAATCTGTGCTCATGATTTTTTACTTAATTGTACACTTGCTTATATGGTTCTGTTTTTTGTATGACTGTCTCATCTTCAGATGGGAAGGATATGGTATAGTTAAGAAATACAGGCTTTAAGAGTGGTATCAGCAGGGTTGTGGACAAGTAAGGGAGCCTTACTCCCTCATGGAACCACCAAGTAAAGAGCAACATATGGACCAACATAGCTTTATGAGAATGCTAGAAACCAGTTAAGAATCTGCAGGAAGTCAGCAAATGCCTAATCTAGTAAAAGCTACATTCAACCTGGTACAGAATTTCATGGCATTGTTGCTCATCTCGGCTCTATCTACTGTTGGGTGCCGAGCAGAGTAGTTGGGAGAAAGTTGCCCAATTCCTGGTTCCTCCCTCAGAATGGAAGAAAAATAGTGGAACTTGTTTACAATGTTCTGATGTTTCTGGAAGCTGCTCAAGGGAGTGGGTTCAGTTTCATTTAACTTGGAGTGCTGATGAGAATAATGGCATAGTTTGTATATCAGTTTAGGGACTGCTGAAAGCAGTAGTGAGAGCTGCAGGGGAACTGCAGATATGTGGGTACCTGGGGCAAGAGAATACAAACACAGGAATATAATAGGACATAAGGCCCTGAGAAGAAGCAAATGTGAGACTTATAGAGAAATTAAGAAATTTTAAGGTATAAAGGGATAAAAAAAAGGGCAGGGTGGGGAAGGAAGCACACACATAGGCCCAGGAAAGACATCCCCAGAAAAGACCTGAGACAACCTTGGGCCTTCATGCTAGACCAAATAGCAAAAGTCTTCTTTTGAATGGAGCAAGTCCACAAAGACTGGGAGAAGTGACTGTTTTTTTTTTTTTTCCATGCCCAAGTTTCAATAAAAAAGACCACAAATCATATAAAGAAATAGGGAAGCACGGTCCATTCAAAGAGCCAAATAAATCTCCAGAAACTAACCCTAAAGAAACACAGTTTTCAGACTTCCTTGGCAAAGACTTTAAAACAACTGTCTTAAATATGCTCATATTCTTAGATATGAGCCAAAGAAGAACACAGGCAGATAAGTAAAGAAAATCATAAAAAAGATACATGAACAAAATGCACATATTCACAAGGAAATGGAAATTAGTCAGACCTGGTGGCTCATGCCTATAATCCCAGTACTTCAGGAAGTCGAGGTGGGAGGACTGTTTGAGCCCAAGAGTTAGAGAGCAGCCTGAGTAATATAGCAAAACCCTGCCTCTATTAAAAATAAAAAATTAGCTGGGCATGGTGGTGTGCACCTCTAGTCCCAGTTACTAGTAGGGCTGAGGTGGGAAGATTACTTGATCCCAGGAAAGTTGAGGCTGCAGTAAGCTAAGATTGTGCCACTGCACTCCAGCCTGTGCTACAGTGTGAGACCCTGTCTCAAAACAAAACAAAACAGAGATAAAAGTTATAAAAAAGAACCCAACAGAAATTAATTCTGGAGCTGAAAAATACGATAACTGAATTCAGACATTTATTACAGTGTATTTTTTTTTTTTAGACAGAGTCTCCCTTGGTTGCACAGGCTGGAGTGCAGTGGTGCGATATCGGCTCACTGCAACCTCCACCTGCTGGGTTCAAGCAATTCTCCTGCCTCAGCCTCCCGAGTAGCTGGGACTAAAGGTGCATGCCACCACACCTGGCTAATTTTTGTATTTTTAGTGGAGATGGGGTTTCACCATGTTAGTCAGGCTGGTCTTGAACTCCTGACCTCAAGTTATCCACCCACCTCAGCCTCCCAAAAAGCTGGGATTACAGGCGTGAGCCACCACACCCAGCCTAGTGTTTTAATGGCAGATTTGAATAGGCAGAAAAAAAATCCTTGATGTTAAAGACAGATCATTTAAAATTATTGAGTCTAAGGTGCCAATAGAAAAATGAATGAAGAAAAGTAAACAGAGACTGAAAGACTATGGGATACTACCAAGTGAACCAATATACTCATTATGAAGTTTTAGGGGAAGAGAGAAACAAAGAACAGAGAACTTAACAGTAGTCCTCTTTTGTCAGCTGGGTATGTTCCAACATCCCAAATATAGTATCAAACCCTATATATACTACTTACAAATTTCTTTTTCTTTCATCACAATTTCATGGATAGATTTACTTTTACTGTAGATTTTAGAAACCTCAGCATAATTTTTTTCTTTCCTTGCGTCAAGAATTTTCACCTTTTTAATTAAAGGAAGCACTCCATGAACATTTTTTTTTTTTTTTTGGCATACCCAAATTGCCAGCATCACCTATATGACACTTTGGGGACATTATTAAGTAAACTAAGAGTTGCTTGAACAAAAGCACTGTGATACCATGACAGTCAATCTGATAATTGAGATGGCTACTAAATGACTAACAGGCAGGTAGTATATACAGTGTAGATATCCTAGACAGAGGGATGATTCATGTCCTAGGTAGAACAGAGCAGGACAGCACAAGATTTCATCATACTACTCAGAATGGCATGTGATTTAAACTTATAAATTGCTTATTTCTGGAATTTTCATTTAATATTTTCAAACTGCTGTTGACCATTGGCAATGGAAACTGTGGAAAGTGAAACTGTGGGTGATGGTAAACTATTGTGTTTGGAGAAATAATGACCCCAAACTGCCCAAATTTGAGAAAAGCTATGAATCTACAAATACAAGAAGCTCAACAAACTCCAAGTATGATAATCCAAAGAGATCCACACTAAAATATAGTCAACTGCGAGAAATCAAAGACAAAAGAAATCTTGAAAGCAGAAATAGAAAAATAGCTATACAATGTGTCCTCAATAACGCTATCAGCAGATTTCTCAGCAAAAACCTTGCAAATAAAAAAGTAGTGAGATAATATATTTAAAATGCTGAAAGAAAAAAAAGCTGTGACTGAGAATTCTATATCCAGCAATACTATCCTTCAAAAGCAAAGAATTAAAACTTCCCAGATTTAAAAAAAATACAGAGGAAATTCATTACTACTAGACCTGTTCTGTAAAGAATGTGAAAGAGAATCCTTTAAGTTAAAATGAATGGATGCTAGGCCATATAAAATTTTCCAGCAAAGGTAAAAATATAGGCAAATGTAAAAACTTTCATTATTATAATTTTGGTTTGTAACTCAACTTTTTATTCTTTTATAGAATGTAGAAGGCAAAGCATAAAAATAATTATAAATCTATGCTAACCAGTACACAATATATCAAGGTGTAGTTTGTGACATTATAAATGCAATTTATGACAGATATAACAATATGACTGAATCTTGAGGATATTATGCTAAGTGAAATAAGCCAGTTACAAATACCATTTGATTTCATTTATATGAGGTACCTAGAATTATTAAATGCATAAAGACAGAAAGTAGAATGATAATTGCTAACAGCTGGAGATTGGAAGAAAGAGTTGTTCTTAATAGATGCAGAGTTTCAGTTTGGGAAACTTAAAAAGTTTTGAAGAATGGTTGCCCAACAATGTGAATGTACTTAACACTACCAGACTGTGCATTTAAAAATAGTTAACACGGTCAACTTTATGTTATGTGTATTTTATCGCAATTAAAAAAATTTTGTTAATATGGGCTTTGGAACCAGATGACCATGAATTTGCATTTCAAGTTCTTTTAACTCCTAGTGAAGTGGTGGTGTTGTCTGGAGTAAATACCTGGGGTTCATTGTCTTGCACCAAGAAGATTAAGGACGTGGACATACGTGAGAAGTGACTTTAGGAGCGGAATGTAATAGGCAAAAGAAAGAGAAAGGAGAACAGCTCTCCCTCTTGCGAAAGAGAGGGGCATCCAAATGGGACTTCTGGCCCACGTGGAGTGCACCAGATTTTATAGGCAGGCTGGAGGAGGCGGTGTCTGATTTATGTAGGGCCCGCAGATTGGTTGGATCAGGTGTGATGTTTAGGTAGCACACAGGGAAGGCAGGCTACCCCATCGTAATCTTATTATGCAAACAGGCTTTCCACTTGGCCAGTGCCATGTTGTCTGCTCCTTACTGTACACCTGGCTGGCAAAGAGAAGAGAAGATAAAGCTGCCATTTTGAACATGCCTAGTTCCAGGTAGCCTTTTCCTGTTGGCACAACTGCTGGCATTCACCTGTGCAAGCTTCTAGCTTGCTTGTCTATGTCTGCAACTCGATTTTACAGGCTTCTCTTTGTTAGAAAAGAAAATTATTTGGGAGCTACTTTTCATTAAAAGGAAAACCTTACGGAAGTCTCCCGTACCCTCACTATCTGCCTAAATAATTTCTTCTTAACTCCTATATCGCTAGCTGAGTAACCTTAGGCAAATAGCCATTCACTCTGAGCCTTTTTTCCTGTAGGATAAAATAAAAATAAAGTCGCAAATGCATGTAAAGCCCCTGGGGCACAGTAAAGAGAATAGACATTCTAGATGGCAACCTATTTGATGGCAAGTCTTAATTCTAATACTACTCCAAAATGCACAGCTAACTGTGATTTCATTTCAGGAGTGTATTTTTGCAAATGATCATGTAATCAAATATTGAGGAACAAAAAGAAGCTGCATTAAAGTCATGACTCAGGTGACTAGATGAAGGCTGGAATGACTTTCTCACTTCTGTTACTGTGCACACATTTTAGAATAACACAAAGTCAGTCTTCCAAAACTAACTTTTTAAAATGTTTTGGGGGTGGTGTGGGAGTGGAAAAGGGAAGGCAGCACTAAAAGGGATATATGAACACTGATATTTTCCCTCCGTGTGAACATATTTTCATAGGCTGCCCCATGGATGGCTTTGTGATACCTCACACAGTTTCCTTTCTCATCAGCCCTTCACTTGTCCTAAGGGACAGCACCCCGCAAAAACACACTATTTCCCGTAGACCTGCAGTATCCACAAAGAAAAGATGATCTGGGACATCCTCTGATCTTGCGTGTGGTGGATCCTCTGCCAGCTTCAGAGGAAGACAAGACATAGGGAGAAAAGGTTTTTGTTGTGGTTTGGTTTTTTTACTGCGACCTGAAATCCACCTTACCAAAACCCATTCCAGAGAACTTTAGCCTTGGCTTCAGCCAAACAGGCAATGAAGTGTTAACTTTTCAGTGACTATTTTGGTTCCAAAACCCTTGTATATATGGATTTATTTGGAAAAATAAAGCCTTAAAATAGAAGTCCAAGCTTATCATGTGCAGGCCTTTTCCTGCCAACTTATAAGCAACAAACTGGTGTATTTTTTCTTCCTCTTTGAGATAGAGCACATTCCAAGAGGAAATTGATGTCAAGTATTTGGATAAACAGCTAAGATTTGAGAACCAGCTCTCCAGCAATGGGGGAGGTTTTCTCTAATATTTCCTAAGGCTGGCGTGCTACAGGTTTGTAGCAATTATTTCTTTTTTATAAAAGCATTTTCTTCTCATTAGGGAAAAGACCTCTTGAATGAACTAAAGGGAACAGATGGAGACTTGGAACATTGTCATCACCCCTGAGCCTCTGTAACTATGATTTCTAGGGCACTCAGGTAGTTTATTGGGCAGTCATCCCAGGGGAAACTAAACACATGTTAACACGGACTGGCAGCCCCTAGTCTAAATTCTTTCAGCCAGTGGTCCCCAACCTTTTTGGTACCAGGGATCGGTTTTATTGAAGACAATTTTTTCCATGGATGAGGTTGGGTGGGGGATGGTTTCGGGATGAAACTGTCCTACCTCAGGTCCTCAGGCATTAGAGTCTCGTAAGAAGCACGTGACCTGGATCCCTGGCATGCGCAGTTCACAATAGGGTTCGTGTTCTTACGAGAATCTAATGCCGTAGCTGATCTGACAGGAGGCGAAGCTCAGGCGGTAATGTTTCCTCGCCTTCCACTCACCTCCTCTGTATGGCCCGATTCCTAACAGGCCACTGACTGGTACAGGTCTGTGGCATGGGGGGACGGGGACTCCTGCTTTAAGCCATAGGGTAGCAATGCTTCATTCCCATCCAGAAAAGAGGAGAAAGAGCAAGGGATGGTTGCTGCGAAATCATGTTCCCCAACAAGGGAGTCTCTTGGAGAGAGTGGAGTCACATAACCAGCGTGGTGACAGCAGGAATCAAGCCAGCTCCTGAACCCAAGTAGGAAAGCAGGTGACTGAATGGCAAAAACTGCCAGATACAAATATTTTCTTTTGTGCTTCTCTTTTTTTGAAGCAGCTCATGCCCTGGGAAGATAAGGATGTCTTAACAGTTGTTTCCATTTAGTGATGCAGAAACTGTCACAATGATGTCAGAATGATGAGTCACTGTTCTGTACAAAAGAGACCTTTGGTGGTGGAAAACTGGTGTGTGTGTGTGTGTGTGTGTGTGTGTGTGTGAGAGAGAGAGAGAGAAAGAGAGAGAGATTGCTCAAATTGCCATAATCAGCCAGTAGTGATTGAATGGAGAAAGCCTTTGAACCAGATCTCAGATTCAGGGTGCTTGCATGGAGCAAAGAGAAAAAGACTGAGAAATTCACTATGGTGAGTATTGAGGTTGTACTGCAGCTCAGTCTGGAGAATTGAAGGCTCCTTCCTGAAAGGGTGTGGGGACATAGAGAAAGATAGCATCAGTGGATCAAAGCTACCACATTTTTGCGGTTAGATGGAGATAATAGTAGGGAGTGACAGAGATAAAATGTTAAAAACCTCCAACATTCTGTTGTGGGGTGGGGTAGGGGGGCGGAGGGACAGCATTAGGAGATATACCTAATGTTAAATGACGAGTTAATGGGTGCAGCACACCAACATGGCACATGGATACATATGTAACAAACCTGCACATTATGCACATGTACCCTAAAACTTAAAGTATAATTTAAAAAAACACACAAAAAAATCTCCAACATTCTAGTTTAGACACAGCCCCACCCCTTTCTGGCCACAGTGACCGTTCTCTGGCAAGCACTGCCCAGGGAAGATAAATCATTAACCAGTGGCCTAAGGGTTAGGACTTTAAAAAACAACAACAATAAAAAAACTGACAAGTTATAAACCGTGAGTCCACAAGTGGCCCCAGGAGACTTGCCTTCTGCGTTCTCTCTGTCTGCGCGGGACTGTGAGGGATCTCTGGGGAGCCATCGGCTCTCAGGGGCAGGCACAGGAAACAGCTCTTCTTGTTGGCAAAATCCAGCTCGGTGGTTTGGAACACGGTAGACAGAGAAACAAACAAGTGTTTGTTCATAGGCTGAGACCTAGGGGGTGTATAAGGAGTAATGATCCTATCACCTAAGGAGGATGAATTCTGGGTCATTATCTGAACTGTCTTCCTTAGAAAAGCCTTCGAAGCAACTGGCAGATGAAAACTGGAAACTATTTTGAGC
Source organism: Symphalangus syndactylus (assembly GCF_028878055.3). Classification (NCBI taxonomy): domain Eukaryota; kingdom Metazoa; phylum Chordata; class Mammalia; order Primates; family Hylobatidae; genus Symphalangus; species Symphalangus syndactylus. Next base: position 66,431,035 of record NC_072434.2, read on the forward strand.
TGGGATCAGGGAGTGCAGGGAGCTCAGCAGACCAGGTTACTGCCCCTGCCACTCACTGATTAAGCACATGGACAAATTGCCGCCTTTTCTTGGCCTCTTTTCCTCCTCATAAACAGATGAATCTAAAACTTTTCTAAATCCAAAACTCACCAGTTACTTTCCTTCTTGTCTGCTGATCTTGACTTTTCTATGACACTGCATTTTCCCCCCCTGATGTCAGGATCCAAGAGAAAGTGAAAACCTGGCTCCTGATACGGTCAATACTGGAGAACTGGGGACAATGTCAGAATGACCGGCCACCCTGAGCCAGCCCCTTCAATGGCACTGCCCCTGGGGGCTGTTCAGCATATAAACTGGAGCCATTTAACATATACACTGAATTCAAAAGTTACTTCATGTTCTACAAAAAGAATGTTTTGTTTTTAATTTACCTTCATTTCCAAAAAAAATCAAGATTCTCTCTTTAAGATGCCCCAGGCCCTATGTGTCATGCAGTACCCATTTCCAGAAACATCTTCTGTCACCAAGAGTTTCAGAGACAGTTTTTATAGAGTCCCAGGCCTCAGTTTCTCTCTCTGTTGCAGGGAAATAATCAGACATACCTGCCATCAGCTGCTCTGAGGTTTTTTGTGAGCTTCTCAGCTGACAGTTTTAAAAGGTAAAAACTAACCTTATTTGTGGTTACGTATCTTCTAAAATAAGACTTTCTTATATCTGCAGAGACTGTTTAGTCTCTTAGTCTTTTCTAGGATTCTGGGTTACGTTTAAAACAAGCACTAGGTTTTATATTAATACCAAAGCTTTGAAACCACAGTGGTTAATGACTCTACCAGCTGCTTTTTGTCATCTTTAATAGTGACCTCTTTTTAGGAATAACTGCCACCTAATACCTGCCTCTTAAAGACTAGGTCAACAGAGAGTCATTTGGCTGATTTTTCCATCAGCAAGCTAGGGGGCTGGGGGTTAGCACAAACTGGTTGTAACCATTTTATTCTTCAGCCTCTCTCTGTGCCCGTGCCTCAGTATTTCTCCAATGAATGCTAGCAGCCTCAGGATGCAGTACAATGATGATACTACCCAAATCCTGCCCTCCGAAGAAAAGGCACTGTTTTCCTGCCTGCCTCCCTCCAAAGCATAAACACACAAACTATATGCTGATAGCATCTTTGTTACAAATACAAGCTTGAGATATTTAAATATTTGTGTTTATCTTCCATCTATATCCATCACTCTTTTGCCTTTGTACAATTATGAAATGCAGATATTTTCATTCAATATCAAAGAATCCATCCAGCCTCTTAGGAGAAATGCTGGCTTAGTGAAGTCAAAGCTTTTATGCCTTGAGTATCAAGCTTGCTGGGGTCAATACATGGGAGCAGATCATGGCAATTCTGGAATCTGGGACAAGTGTCATCAGAGTGTGATCCCATCTTGAGTACTCAGTGGAAGTAACTCCAAGCCAGGGGAAGTCTCGCCGGAAGAAAAGGCTGACTCTAAATAAGGTGCATGCTTCCAACCTGTTGGTGCCTTTTGCTCCTCTGGCTTGTGTCCTTCCCAGGGTTTTATACTCAGATACTGGAAGTGAAACTCCTTCCTGTCCGGCTCACAGCTGACTGCCATCATGGACTCATGGAACTAAATGGATCGTGGGGCCCTTGACACAACTACAACTCAGCCCTCCTCTCACTTCTATTCTTTGTTGTTTATATGTTACATACAATTGACTGTAAGTCATTAGCGAACACATTTATTGGTGGAACTATACAGTATTTAAGAACGTAGGCTTTGAGGTTCAAAATTTATGCATTAAATTTTATCTCTTGTTATTTGCTAGCCTTGTAGCCACAACAAAGTCTCTTAACTGAGCCTCATTTTTCTCATCTGTAAGATGCTGCTAATTATATTTACTTTATTGAGTTAGTGTGAAGATTCAAAGAGATAATGTATGTAAAAATGAAAGCATGATATTTGGAGAATTTTAAGCATTCATAATAATGTTTCTTATTATTAATAATACTGATCTTTTATGGTTACATAAAAGTATTAGATTTAGAAGGTGTTCCAGGCCATATGATAATGTCTTTTCTTTTTTTGTCTGAGGCTGAGAAACTAAGATATATAATAATAACAATAACCAAATTCAGAGTCTTTTTTGGTCTCAATTTCAGTGACATGAACATGATTCCACCTGGAATTCTCCTCAACAAAGTTATTTTCTGACAACTCTTGGTCAGGGGCCTGATAACATGGAAACCATTTAATCTTTTGCATAGGGATGGTCTTTTTGTCAAACATCAAATTTAGCCCTGTTTCTTACTGTGGGATAAGTATATGCTTTCAGACTTCATGAAAATATTGTCAATCACCAAGAACAATTTTCTGGTGGAGAAAATCTAGGGAAAACATTAGCAAAAGTTTAAACTGAACTAATGGACGGTGTTTAAGCATCCAAGTTTTCGTATATTTGGTATGTAACCATTATCAAAATGAAATCTCTAATTTTGTGTTTAGAGTTTTTTCCTCCCATAACACTGCTTGAAAATTTTAAACCAAGTAGGCAACAGGAAAAAAAATATTGCTTTGATACATTCTTTCGAAAAGAGAGGTCAAATATGCAAATTAATTAATTCTTTCTTTTTTTCTTTATTTAACGTCTTATGTTTTGAAGCGGGAGGGAAGCAAAAGAGAGTTTGTGTGTTTAAAGGTGTGTGTATGTGTTTGTGTGCATGTGTGTGTGTGTGTGTCTGTGCATTTATGTACACATTCCCAATGGGGAAATAATCCATCTTGATGACTTGGGGCTGCCCACAAAGCACATTTACAATTAACGCCCCACCTCTTCCTTTTGCCGTGCTCTCACTTTCCAGAATCCATATGTTGTAACTGATACGAGGCTCCAACTGCTTTGCTGCACATGTGAATTTAATAGTGGCAAATTTAGATGAAATGGTTCAAAACTGCCCATGTATTACTTTCATCGGCGGCAAGATCATCATGTTAATTCTCTTTTCAAGTTAGTGTTGAATCTAGACCTCTTGAAATTGGTGAATGACAGGGCTGGCTGCAGCCAGGCATGATGAGCACAGGTGCTCATTTGGAAGCTGGCGCCTCCGAACCCAACCCATGCCACTTAATCTCTGCATCGCATGTGTTTTCCTGATATTTAGTACTCATGCTTCCTTCAACACGCAGCTTTTGGCATCTCAGCATTAGTGTGTCTATACTGTGTATATAAATGGGCCTGAAGAGAACATGCTTCCGTGATCTCTGTTTCTAGCCTGGGGGGGGCGTGTCACTGGTCTGTAGTTGTGCTCTAATCACAGTTTGCAACTCTACTCTTTCCTCTGGGGTTAATCTAGAAGTTTTGCTTAGTTTTTCTAATAATATTTTCTCCCAGTTTGCTCCATAGAAGTCATGTCTCAATGTAAGTGTTATTCTTCTGCCCAGTTTGTCCATTTTAACCTCACTTTAATTCACCAAATATCACTGTGAGAGACATTCTACTACCAAGACCAGCTCTCCCCTACAAAGACCAGACTTGCAGATGTTTTTTTTTTTCATAAGCTTCATTTTGAGCTGGTCAGAGTACCAAATAGCAATGAATACCGCTTATAAAGCATATTCATACATCTTTCTACTTTGTGCCTTACTGAGGTCCTTTGAGCCTAATATTATCACTACATAATTACTATTTTACACACAAGAACCTTGTAGCTCAACAAGATTGACAAGGTCACACAGTTCCTAATTCGTTTGGGAGTTGAACCCAGGTCCTTCTCCTTGGAGTATGTACTGATTGTTCAGGGAACATCATGACTGGGCCCCTGAGTTCTGCCCATAGAATACTATAGAAGCATTTATGTGGTTCCTGGTGTCTCAGGTCTTCTCTCCAAGTTTTAGGGCAAGACAGAGGTTGATAAAGGTGGAGGAAGGACAGGCCACCAAAACTGTGCAAGCAAGCAGGGATAAAAACTGAGAGCAGAACAGAAGGTCACAGATCCAAAGAAATGTGATAGTTTCTAAAACCAGTGGGGCTATAAAAGGTATCAAAGATGGGAGTCAGGCTGTGAGTGAGTAGAAGAGAGTAAAAGCATTGTTGCAGGTTGCACACAAGAAGGCTGTAGTCCAGCATAGTTACCTAGAGCCAACTTAGTTGTCTAGATCCTATTATAGTTCCAGGAATGGGAACAATTGTTAGCTCACCAGTGATTTTCTGCGCTCATATTTCCATATTGTTTTATTGATGTGGCATTGATTTAACAATTTCAGAAAAGGAATGTGGGGTGAGAGTGACTGTACCTTGGGATATCTGCTAGAGTTCGTTAAGAGGTGCTGGGAAATGTGAACAGTCACGGTTCTGATCAGTGCTCACCCTGCCATCCCCCAGTTAGATGATATAAATGGCATATTTACCAAAGTCAGACTCTAGGCTCCACACTTACTTTTGTGGGCTCCTATAATTTTCCAGTGTTTCCCAAAGCATGGTTTTCATCAAGGCCGGGCACATTACCTAGCAGAGCTTCTGAAAAATGAATATTGTTCTCCTTGTGCCACCCAGAGTCCTGAAAGGCAGAGGATTCTCCAGGACAGATTCAAATTTTGCTTCCTTCCCTGGAGGAAAGGCTGTGATGAGCCTCCAGGTTCCCTTGAGGAGAAGTCTTCCCTACCTTGCCACCTTGGGGTCCTAGGAGAGAATGATGTGCTGCCTCCTACCCTGAAACACGGGTAATGGACTAGGGTAGGACTTGAGTATTCTGAATTGACCTCTTCTTTGATGAAAGTCTCCAACATTCCTCAAGAAAAACCAACCCTAGCCATATTCATATGAACATGTGGCTTGTTCAAATTCAACACTGATTCATTTATCTATTCATTGATTTATCAAACATTTATTAAATTCCATTGCTAGGCACAAAAGAAACCAAACCACATGAGATGACAATCTAAAAATTTCTCCTTTGGTGTGCCTTGTACAGGTCTCCTATTGTTATAAAATTTACTTCTATTATGATATTCTGTTTGTCTGTCTACTCATTAAAATATAGTGAGTACAAAGATAAACTTTTGGGCTGGGCGCAGTGGCTCATTCCTGTAATCCCAGCACTTTGGGAGGCCGAGATGGGCGGATCACGAGGTCAGGAGATCGAGACCATCCTGGCTAACACGGTGAAACCCCGTCTCTATTAAAAATACAAAAAATTAGCTGGGCATGGTGGTGGGTGCCTGTAGTCCCAGCTACTCAGGAGGCTGAGGTAGGAGAATGGCGTGAACCTGGGAGGCGGTGTTTGCAGTGAGCTGAGATTGCGCCACTGTACTGCAGCCTGGGCGACAGAGCGAGACTCAGTCTCAAAAAAAAAAAAAAAAAGATAAACTTTTGGATTACCAGTGACTAGCACAGTGACTGGATCATAGACAGGGCTAGGTAAATATTGTTGGATGGAACAGGAGCAATTTCTACTATTGAGGTATTTGCTGTCTAGCACAAATATGCAAGTGACGAAGGTAACTAAAAACTAAAAACTAAAATTAGGTATTAATTGCAGTGATGATCAGTATCCAGTCACCAGCTAGTTAAACTCATTATCTTAAGGCAGAGAACCATCTCCTATCAATGGGATCAGGATTTCTTGTCCTTCTGCATTCATTCAGTCTTTCAGTTATTCAATGAACATTCGTTGAAACTTTAGCAGGTACTGACTGAGACAAATCTGCTGAATCCTTTGGTGTTGGACATTTATTCCTTAACTATTGGGAAGGAAAGAACTCTCATTTTATTCTGAGAGTTCAGTACCACTTAGGACCAGTAATCTTAACAAGCAGCCTTCTGGGTAACAGAGCTCAACAAGGACATCCTCATGATCTAGGGCCCTGGACAATCAGTTTCCAAAGCAGCCAAGGAGGCAAGATCAGATGCCCCCGTGCACTAGGTATGATTAAGTATTTATTCTTTTCAAAGTATTTTAGAGGTATTATAATGTTATTCTGAATCACATTACCTTTAACCTATTTTGATGGAAAGTCCCCAAACACTTCTTAGCTTTCTTCTCTATTTGTCTGTCATTCCTATTATTGGTCAATTGTCAAATCTTCCATTTTTGAAATGATAAAACTTCTACTAGATTCTAGGACTCCTTCAAAGTCTTTTCTCTAAATGTTTTTAGCAAAACATGGCATCGTGGTCAGGATGACCTGTTGTTCTTTCTTAAGGTTGGGCACTTATTATTCCTTGGCTCTTTCTTTTTCTAGACTCTGGCTAATCTTTGCCAATTTTTATTACATTCTCATTGCAAAAACCTAATTATTTTCTCAAGGCTCTTATAATTTGAATATCATATCTCAAATTTCATTGACTATTTTCTGATCCCAAAGCCAAAGCAATTCTTCAGATTTAGAAGAGAGTCAATGTCTAATTTTTAAAATGGAACTCAGGAAGACAGATGTGAGATGACTTTTTGCTTTAATATGAATGTTAGTGAGAATATGCAGCGCCTTTTTTTCTTGTTGACTATCTTAGAAGTGATTGGTGCCGAGTCCTTTAGGCTGTTATGCCGGTTGGTACAAAACAAGCACTCCGTGATCACTGAAATTTGAGATGGAGCCATAGAAGACAGGTGCCAGGAACTACTGAAAGGCTAAGGAAGCTGAGGTTAGGAGTGGACTCAAATGGGCCCAGGAGCTCCAGAGGATCCCAGGGAGTTCTGACATAGTCTGGAAGGTTCTCAGGTGGCTCAGGTGAAAACAATGCTGCCTGTGCCCTGAATATTTCAGAGTCTTGAAGTGTTCCCTTCAGAATCTCTCAACCAAGGAATTGAATAATTATGTCCTTGTTGTACAGTCCAGTTCCAAACCAAAACTGAAGGAGTTCAGAAGCTAGTTGCAAAAGTTTTGAAATTCAGGGTGAGGATCCTTTTGCACAATTGTGCCAAGATAGAAAGAATATGAAAGTGGAGTCAGTGGGACGAGGACAGGAGAATGTGTATGCCATGAAGTCAAAATGTCATCTTAAACATATGATTGGTCTAAGTGTATTAGGGAAAAAGAAAAAGAAAATAACACTTCTTAAAAGTACTTCTTCTATGTCCAGCACAATGCCAAGTCTTGTTACTGCCAACTGTGAGGGGGGTTTAGACTGATGTTTTGTCCATGTTCATCTTATTCACAGGCTTATTTGATCAGGGAACACATGGTGCTCATTACATGCACGGGAATTGGCTATGAGGCAAAATAGTAATACTGGTTTCCTATTCTTGGTTCCTGTTGCTGCCAGAGATGAGAACTGAATTACCTGGCAGAGTTTTAGGATTTGCTTTTGTTGACCTACAAAATGGTGATAATGGTCATTTCCTCAGTTGAGAAAGAAATGACATCTCAAAAGGCAACTGTGGCACACTGGAAATAATATGGGATTTGGCATTTGGAAGATCTTGGTTAGCATTAAATTTATGGCATTTATTAACTGTGCGCCCTTGTCCCGATCATCTAATCTTTCTAAGCCTTAATTTCCTCAGGTCTTAAGGGGGGATAAAAATGCCTGCCTCACAGGATCGTTGTGAGTATGAATTGAGATAAAGTACATAAAAGTACGTTGCAAACTTAACAAACCTTTATGCTGGAGTAATTTTTGTGCGTGTGCGCCAGGAACTCTACTAGAGGCTGCGCTCATGCATCGATGTGGCATTGTGCAATTGGCAATACAAAGACATGTAACAAAAATTGGAAAATTGGTAAAGAGCACACTCTGCTCTCAAGGAACTAGAAGTACAGTGGGGAGATAGAAATGTAAATAAATGATTATAATTGCATGAGGTAATATATTTAGTAGCGCTAAGCACACAGTGCAATGGGATTATAAAGAGATAAAATTCCTGAGCTGGGAAACAAAAGATTGATAGACATTGCCAGCCAGACATATTTGTGGGGGTTTCAAGGGGGAGTTTGTCAAGTGCAGGGCATATCATATGTATTATTTTTATTCAATATAAATTATTATCCAAGCTGTAACCACATAATCTGACTATAGATCATTTGGTCATTTTAATAAGCAAGAGGTATAATATGAAGAATTTAATCATGTCCCTTTTACACTTTTAACATAGATATTAAAAAAAAAACATAATGTTACATACATGGAAACTTCTGTGCAACACAGGTGTTTCTGAGTTGGATTGGAATTAGGTTGATGCAGAGAGATTTCATCTTGTAATAACATCAATACAGTGGCAAGAGCAGACATCAGTTGATGTTAATGTTGATCATTTAGGCAGATGTCTGACATCTATCTAGGTATCTGCTCATTCACTCTGGTAATCATAATTAGAGGTTCTGTACTGACCATCTGAGTGGCACAGACAATGCTCTGTGCAGGACATTGCCCTGAGAGCCTTCTCCCCTGCTGAGAAGGATCTAGGAAACACAGATCCTAATGCAAGTTACGCCTTTCTTGTTCTGAACTACCTGCATATGCTCTGTACAATAATGGAGCAGGGTCCAGATTGAACTTTACAAAATGAAAATTCAGCCTTTTCTATTCAGTTGCCTTTGCCACGATATGAGCAAAAAGGTTAAATCCAGCTTCAGCTGAATATATACATTTGAAAGATTCTACTAGCATCTGTTCCATGTAGAAACAATAGAGCAGACCTCCACAGCCTGTTTGGGAAGCCCAATGAGCATGTGTGCAAGGGGCGTCTGTGGCCACCCCCATCCACACACTGCCAGAGCTTTCCTAACCCAGAAGGACAGGGAAGAACATGTAGCTCCATCTCAGGGACTAAAATGACTCAGGGATTTGAACTGAATGGAAATTTAGTAAATGGTGGTGAGTGACTCAGTGAAATCCATACTCTTTCCCATTCCCTATTGCAAATCAGATCGGGAAGTTAGGGCTTTATAAAATCTATTATTTTCTAAGAATAGTGTTTGAAGCTGTCAGGAGGGTCCAGATGTGACTTCCAATTATTTATTGTCTAACTTGCCTAATTCTTAACCAACAACAATTCACCATATTAAGAAATTTTTAGCATTCAAAGGGACACATTAGCTTGCTGCTCAGCAAGATGACAAGAAAAAAAGCAAGCATTTTGATGCAAACTTGTTCATGTGTAATATTTGACAAGCATCATCGAGTGCCTCTATGTGCTCATGCATCTATGTGACAGTGTGCAAAGAGCTGGGGATACAAAGATGCAGAATAAATGATCTTTTATTCCTGTTTGTCTTCTAGTGTCATAATAAAGTAAAATATGGCATTGGGCCAGAGACAGGACATTGGATGGGCACTTCAGAGCACACTGGGAGATAAACTGGTTTAAAAAGACAACAGCACTGAAGAAAGTCAGCTTCATTAACTAAGCTGGGGCTTTGCAGGGAACTTGAATTGGGGCTGATTGTGGAACACATCAGTAGTAAAAATGATTACCCAACCACCAAATAAATCCAGGAAGACTTAAAATCAGGTTGAATTGGGACAATTTACAAGTGGCATCAACAGAACTTGACAGTATGTGTTGTTAATCACATAGATACCATACACAGAAAGCTCCCTCAAAGGAACACACGGAATTGATTTCTTTTTATGAAAATAAAGGAGTAAATTGTCCCCATCCAGTACATTCAGCCCAGGGGCTTGCCAAAGGACACATGTATAGTATCAAAAGTTAACCCTAAATCACATTTTCTGTGAGCTCTATTCTGACTTCCTAATTTTAGAGAGAAAAATGAAGAGGTAAAATTAATAAAGAATTTACTTCTACTTTGCCTCCCTTACCAAAAGATAGACCAAAAAGGGTCAAAAGGATTAATGGAGAAACAAAAAAGTGGCCTTTAAAAAGACTTGTTTTTTTAGGCTGGGTGCGGTGGCTCACACCTGTAATCTCAGCACTTTGGGAGGCCAAGGCTGGCAGATCACTTGAGCTCAGGAGTTCGAGTCCTGTCTGGGCTACAAAGTGATACATTAAGGAAGGTTAAGGTTGGGAATTGATAGTTAGATTTAGTAATGTGGTGCTCACTAATGGTCTTATATCCTGTATCCATAAAAAAAATAATTAGCTGAGTATGGTGGTGCATGCCTGTAGTCCCAGCTACTCAGGAGACTCAGGCAGGAGGATCACTTGAGCCCAGTAGGCAGAGGTTGCAGTGAGCCCAGATCGCACCACTGCACTCCAGGCTGAGCAAGACCCTGTCTCAAAAAATAAAGAAATAAGTAAAAATAAAAAAAAAAACATGTTTTCTATTTATTACAGAAATTTTTTCTATATTCTCTTTATACATTCATATATATCAATATACAAATAGCAAATAGTCACATTATAATTGATGATGTAAGCAGGGTCTGCCCATGACAAAATTCTCAGAGAGGTAGATATAGCCACAGTTTCCCAGTTGCAGCCTTACAGACCTAGAAAACCTGATACCCAGAAGGAGTATGTGGGCAGAATGAAACTGGGAGAAGGCTGATTTACTGTCGTCTAAGGATGGAGGATAGGATGGAAAATCTGTTTGCTAAACCATGAACAAGAAGACAGGTGGGCAAGGTTAGGATGAAAAGGGAGAATGTTCATTTTTTCACTTCTTTATTCAACATTTATTAATCTCCTAATATATAGCAGGCACTGTCCTAGGCACAGGAAAACTTGATGTCCATGAACGGAGGGTTAGGTCAAGGGATTTAGGTTTTTTCCAGAGATGGTGCCCTCTTTTACTTGGTGCCCTGAGGGTTGTATAAGGATTTACTTCTTAAAGGAACTGTAACACACCAAACACAATTCCCCTCCCTTCAAAGACTGTTTCTGTAATATCTCAGATCTAATGTAACCCTGTGTCTTCTACTGTAAAGAAAATTAAAGAATCTGGTAAGAGTAATATTATTTGCTGTATAGATTTTTATGATAGGATGAGGCCTGAGCAGGCCCAGAAGGCAGTCATGAGTTCTCTTGTGTGCTTTTCTGTCAAGTCAACACCTATGACCTCATGGGAGTTTCCTGACTGAAGAGGAAAAAAATGAGCCTAGGTCGTATGGAATAGGTCAAGTTAGACAGGTTGGTGTGAATGAAATATGGACACCTGCTGTGTTGTAGCCCCTTTCAGGGATGAGCCTGAAAGAGTGGCAAGAGAGAGTCCTCCCAGTGGAGAGCATTTTAGGTGGTATACCTGGCCACCTATTTTGTGTGAAAAGAGAAATGGCCTTGTATTTTCCCCCACTAGAAGTTTTCCTCTTTCCTCATGCATACAATGTTATCTCACATCTCCACTCCTTTGTCAAAGGTGTTTCTTTAGATTGGATGATTCTTCCACCCTATCTTTCTGGAGCAATGTCCACTTTATTCCAGGCTGAATTGAGATGTAACCTCTTTCAAACAGCTTCACCAGGCTCTTGCAAACTGAGTAACCCTTCCTCTGGCTGACACAATCTGGTGTTTACGTCTCTGGTGTAGCAATCGTCATCTCAGTCTGTGCCAGCTCATCTCCTGCAGGGGCTGTAGCCCTTCCAAGGACAAAGACAAATAAGAGAACGATTGAACAAGTAAACAAATATTGAGATGTAACATGTAATGAGAAAAAGAATGGACTGTGATTAAAACTTGGAGACCTGTAAGACCACTGTCCTTAATTACAAATTAATGAGGCACAGCTTTGCCATCCCTACAGTATGAGGGAAAAATATTTTGCTCACATTATCTTTCTTCATATATGATAACTCTTCTTATTCTTTACAATGATGACATACACTAGGACTGTGCGGGTGATAATGGAGGGAAGTAGACAAATGCAAGGTAGAGCCAACAGAATTTGCTGATGTTTGGATGAGGATAGTGGGGAAAAGGGAGAGAACCAGAATAACTTCTTTGATGCAACTGATAAAGTTTGTGCCTTTTGCTGAAATGGAAAAGATTGGGGAAAGAATATGTTTCAGGTAAGCAGAAGTCAAAGATTCATTTTTTCAGCATAATTTCTTATTTTGAAATTGTTATAGACTTACAAGAGGTGAGTCTATAACCCTGGAGTCCAGGGTTCTTACCACAGCACAGGAGAAAAGAGAAAGCAAAAATGGTAGCACCTGTTTCATTTTGGAAAGTTAAATTTGAGATCGTTGCATGACTTCTAAGTGTGAACATAAAAAAGGAATCAGGACGTCCAGGTGGAAGCTCAGGGGTAAAATGAGCACCAGAGATATAAGTTTGATGTTAATATGAATGGTGGTGAAAGCCATGGGCCTGAAAGTGATCCCTGGGTAGACAGTGGAGCTAAACAAGAAAGAAGGCTGATGGCTGAGTCCTCGAGCAGTCCAACTTAAGAGTTTGAGTAGAAGAGGAAGAGCCAGCAAAAAAAAATCTGATAAAGACAATTCAGTGAGGTTGGAGGAAAACCAACAAAGGGAGGGAAATTTTATTTTGGAATTTCTTATAAATCTCTCAAACTCTTGAATTCAAATATATGTATTTACTTGAGGACCACAAAAGAGTGGAGAACTGGGACAGGCCTCCAGAAATTTAAGTCTCCAAAGTTTCTGTGAATGACAAATTGAGGTTAAAACACCATATTTGGATGATTTAAGTATAAATGAGTAGAAACATATGGATTCTATTTCCTTCCAATTGTATATGAGCTTAACAATTAAGCACAAAAAGGTGGTTGGGGCAAAAGTCTTACTGCGGCTTTATTAAATCCAAAATATGGAAGCGGTGCTTAGAGAACCAGCAAAGCAAATGGCTCAGGTTGCCATGAGAAATTGAATCTGGATTTTATTCTCTCTTTCCCTCCATCTTTCCAGGTTTCTCGCTGTCTCTGTCCTTCTCTGTTACTGTTTTTTGTCTGCCTCTCCCGATCTTCCTCCTCCATCCATCTCTGGGCTCAGTCTACCATCTCGGTGCTCACAGCCATCTTGAAAGCACATTTCCCAGCTGTCTAAAAGCAATAGCGTGAGTCCTCTTCTGTTTGTAGAATTCCACCAATGATTTCCAATTTAAAGGAAGAAAAAAAAATCAGTAGCAGGTGTTGCAGCTCTTCAGGGAGAGTGTTGTTTATTAAGGCTGTCCTCTAAAGAAATATTAGGGCTTATGCTACAGTGGATAATACATTGCTTCATATAATTTTGCATTATGACCTTTTCTTTATTTCTCTGGCCTTTCTACTTTTACTTGGGTCCCCAACTTGCACTTTGTTATATAAGTTTGATACAAAGGAATTAAAAGACATTTTCCAGTTGTTGTTAAGCACAGCTGAGGAATGTGCTCAGAACTTAGTTAAAAACACTGATGACAGAAATTACATAATGGTTATGGAATTGGGAGTAGGCTGTGGGCAAAGTGGTTTGCCTTGCCTAAGTGTTTTTGAAGAAGCAGTAGCGGAGTTTGGGAGGAGAGGGTGTACGGATGCAGAAGCTAAAGCCAGAAGTCAGAGGATAGATTTGTGATTGCCATCTTTGTTTAAAAGTGGAAGTCTCAGGATGCTATAACATAGTATCATAGACTGGGTAGCTTTAAAACAACAGAAGTTTATTGCTCACAGTCCTGGAGGCTTGGAAGTCTAAGATCAAGGTGCCAGAAGACTCAGTGTCTGGTTCAGGCCCCTTTCCTGGTTCATAGATGACACCTTTTAGCTGTGTCCTCATGTGGTGAAAAAAGCAAGGCCTCTTTTCGAAGGGCACTAATTCCATTCATGAGAGTGGAGTTCTCGTGACCTAATCACCTCCCAAAGGCCCCACTTCCTAATACTATCCCACTGGGAATTAGGTTTTAACACATGAATTTGGGGGTGGGGGAGTGGCAAAAAAATTCAAATCATAGGACTCAGAGAAATACTATAAGCAATTAGGGAGAAATACAAAGGCTAGAAGATTGAGCAGAGCAAATGGGCAAACCCAAGCATTGTCCCTGCCCTCCCTGGGGCTTTGTGGAGATGGGAGCAGTGGAGTGCTGGAGTCCAGGGTTCTTACCACAGTGCAGGAGAAAGGTGAATGACTTTTTTTTGGTAAATGTACAGTTTAGTGAATTTTGGAATTTTTATACAGTTTTCTAACAACAACCACAATTAAGATGTAAAACAGGCCCATCACTTCAAAAAGTTCCCTCCTCCCGCATTCAACATCAAACCTAATTTTCAACCCAAGCAACCACCGGTCTGCCCTTCTGCCACTGAAATTTGCTCTCTTATTTTTAAAAATTACATATAAATGAAATCATACAGTATGTATTCCTTTTTGTCTGGATTTCTAAATTCAGCATAATTATTTTAAGATTCACCATCTTGTGGCATATAGTAATATTTCTGTTCCTTTTTATTGTTGTGTAATTTCCATGCAATGGGGATATATCTGCTCATTGGTTGATGGACATATGGGTTATTTTCAGTTTGGGGCTATTAAGAATAATGCTGCTATCAACAATTTTTATAAGTCTTTAGACTTTTTTTATTTCTCTTTGGTAAATGTTAAGAGGATTAAGAAGATATTTGACTTTATATGATATTATCAAACTGTTTCATAAAATGGTTATGGTGTTTCACCCTTCCATTAGTAGTTCCATTTGTTCCTCATCTTCACCAACACTTGCTATTTTCAGTCTCTGAAAATGTAACCCTTCTAATAAGTGTATAGCACCATCTCATTGTGATGGTTTTTCTTTTCTTTTTTTATTGTGGCAAAATGCATATAACATAAAACTTAGCTGTTTTAGCTATTTTTAAGTGTACAGTTGAATGGCATTAAGTACTCTCACAGTGTTGTGCAGCCACACCACGATCCATCTCCAGAACATTTTCATTATCCCAACAGAAACGCTGTACCCATTAAAAAACACACTCCTTGCTTCCTCATTCCCCAGACCCTGTTAACATATTCTACTTTCTGTCTCTATAAATTTGCCTATTCTACCCACCTTGGATAAGTGGAATCATACGGTTTTATTCTTTCACGTCAGTCTTATATCACTTAGCATAATGTCTTCAAAGTTCATCCATGTCGTAGTATGTATCTGAATTTTATTCGTTTTTAAGGATTAATAATATTCTATTGTATATTTTATAGATAGATGATAGATAGATAGATAGATAGATAGATAGATAGATAGATAGATAGATAGATTTTGCTTTTCCATTCATCTGTCAATGGACATTTGGGTTGCTTTCATTTTTTAGCTTTTGTGAATAATGCTGCTATGAACATTGGTGTACATGAATCTGAGTCCCTGCTTTCATTTATTGGTATATATATATATATATATACCCAGTCTAAGGTATATATATATATATATACACACACATATAGATACCCTGTCTAAGGTATATATACACATATAGATACCCTGTCTAAGGTATATATATATATATATATATACACACATATCTATATATGTAGGAGTTGAATTAATGGATCTTATAGTGATTCTATTTAACTTTTTGGGGAACTACCAAGCTATTCCTTAGTGGCTGTGCCTTTTTTTACTTTCACACCAGCATTGCACACAGGTTTCAATTTCTCTATATCCTTACCAACACTTGTTATTTGTCTTTTTAAATCATAGCATTCTAATGATTTTGAAGTGATATCCCACTAAGGTTTTGGTATGCATTTCCCTAATTACTAATGATGCCGAGCATCTTTTCTTCTGCTTATTGGCCATTTGTATTTCTTTGGGGAAGTGTCTATTCAAGTCCTTTGCCTACTTGTTAATTGAGTTTTTTGTTGTTGATTTGTAGACAAGGGATTTTGATATTGTCCCATACTCATATGCCTTTTAGGACATGGTTAATAAATACATACTTAAGTAAATATATTGTGTTTGAAGCTGGCTAATACAGAGCTTCAAGTCTTAGAGTATCCATCCTTGAATTTCTCTCCGGATTTTTGAAGCTAATGGAGTTGAAACATGAGAAACTTAGTCGTTCAACCAGTTATTTTTTCTCTGTAATATCAAGAAAAAATATTTTTTGAGGGATGGTGGGTAGACTTAAGTAGAAGACTGATCATTTATTTGGTATACTTTATCATTTAATAATTTATTTCTACTATTTTATATCACATGTATTTTGTCATCTCTAGTACAGTGACTTATACTTTTAAGCTCTTCATAATTACCTTCTATTCTGCTTTTTATTATCCTTTGATGAAAAAAAGACACATGTGAACCTGCTAATAATAAAATATGTTATCTTATGAGTGTTACTGAGAGAAACAAATTTCACTTTCTTAAAAAAGTGGGCCTATAATATTATACCTAACATGAGTTAGGTGTAATAGACATATTCAATGTTCATATCCCTTACTGGTTTTACATATTAAATGGAGCACAGTTTTAAAGGAAGTGTGATAATCTACCTACCCCAAAATATCTCCTTAAGACACCCAGATGTAAATGAAATAAAGCCATTTAAAATACATGGTCCGTTATTAAAATGTAAGTGTTCCTGGTAGAGATTTTATGGAACTAAAATCAGCTGTCCACATGTTAGTATTGACACCTTCATTTCATTATTTTATTCATCTCACTGAGTAGGCGATTGACTATAAATCGCTGCCAAAGACAAGGTGATAGTCTCTGGGTAGATTCTCAACTTCCATGTGAACGCTTTCCTAAAACAGAACCACCTGAGATCATGCCTGCTCATGGGGCTTCATGTGGAATTTTCTTTCCCAGTGTCCTTTTCAAAATGTTGTTTCTCCCATTTTATAAAGACATGCTGCCTACCCAGCCTGAATCTATGGGGCATGTATTTGTCCATTCACATGCTGCTAATAAAGACATACCTTAGACTGGGTAATTTATAAAGGAAAGACTAGGTAATTTATAAAGGAAAGGAAATTTATAAAGGTAATTTATAAAGGAACTATGAACTAATGGCCTCATAGTTCAGCATTGCTGGGGAGGCCTCAGGAAACTTACAATCATGGCAGAAGGAGGAGCAAACCTGTCCTTCTTCACATGGCGGCAGCAAGAAGTGCAAAGCAAAAGGGGAAAACCATCAGATATGTGAGAACTCACTCACTATCACAAGAACAGCATGAGTGTAACAATCCGCATGATTCAATTACCTCCTACTGGGTCCCTCCCATGACATGTGGGGATTATGGGAACTACAACTCAAGATGAGATTTGAGTGGGGACACAGCCAAAACACATCAGGGCACTAAAGGACAATTCAAAAATATAAGCATCAGCGAAGCCTTTTTTAGTGAAAGCACCATAACTCACAGTAACATCTTTGTCTTTGTCTCGTACATATTTCTGTTAAGTGAGAAAATGATGGTAGCGATGACCTTTGTCAGAGTGTTCTGAATTGAAATATATTGTACAGTGGGTTACTTGGAATCATAACATCTTCTTCCATTTCTTGAATAATCTAGAAGATTATCTTCCTTCCTTCCCTCTTTCCTGCCTTGCTTCCTGCCTACCTTCCTACCTTCCTTCCTGCCTTCCTTCCTGCTTTCCTTCCTACTTTCCTGCCTTCCTGATGGACTATGCACTATTTATTCAAAAAAATTCTGTGAATACACAAAGATGAGTATCCTGTTTTTACTATTAATAAACAGAATTTGATGCATATTCTCATTGACCTGAGTCTGTCCTGTTTGTGTAGTCTGACTGATTTCGAGGAGGGTGAAAAGTTTCATGTTTGATTATACATGATGTCTGCAAGTAAAGGTTCCATATATTGAAGTAAGACAGTGTTTAATATTTTATTGAACATTTATTAAATTGCGTAGGAGAAATATTTTCATTAACTTTTAAAATTACTTTAAAAAATAACTTGAGTAACTAAAAGATGATTTGGTAATGTAAATTTATATTCACTATTGTTTTTTGGTTGTAAGTGCTCTTCTGCTGTCATTCGTCAATTGTCTCTCTTCTCATTAATTCATTCCTACTTTGTACTTACTAGAGGTATATTAATAGGACTATATAGTGAATTACACCCCAAATAATGTACTTTATTACAATAATTCATTGCTTCTTTTATGTCCCACAATTACTAGTTGTTCAATGTCTTTTCCTTTGACTCTTAATTCCATAAAGTAAATTACATTGCATTATTAAAAGCAGAATATCTACTTTTATTTTGGTATAGGGAAGAATAGCATTCTTTCTTACATTTCCTACATTTCCTTGATATTTTGAAAACAATATGCAAGAAGCTCTAGCAACAACTTCATTTTATTACAATTATTTTCTTCCTCTATGTTGATACTCTATTCTAATTTGTCAAATGCACACGTGCAAATGCAGTTATTTTTGACCAAGACATTGTCAGTCTACCTCTGGATTGATATTTAATGTACTTTGAAACTATCTTGAAAATTGAAGTTTGGTAAATGGCCAAAGGGTTTCCCAGAATGTCTATACCATTCTCACTGGCAGTGTATGAGCTATTCAGTTTCTCCTCATCCTTACCAGCATTTGGTATTCTTACTATTTTTAATTTTAGCCATTATGATGGGTAAAATTTGTGGTTTTAATTTGCATTTTCTTGGTAGCTAACGATTTTGGTTTTCCTTACATGTACTTATTTGCCATTTCTAAATCCTCATTAGTGAAATATCTGTTCATTTTCTTCCACATTTTCAAAGACTTTTGGGTTTTCTGACTATTTATTTTGAAAGTTTATTCTATAGTCTAGGCCTTACTCTCTGGCAAATATGTAGTTTGCAAATATTTTATCCCTGCCTGTAATTTGTCTTTTCATACTCTTAAAAGAGACTCTAAAGGTCTAGCGCAGTGGCACATGCCTGTAGTCCCAACTGCTGAGGAAGCTGAGGTGGGATATCTTGAGCCAGGAGTTAAGGCTGCAGTGCATTATGATCGTGTCTTTGAATAGCCACTGCACTCCAGATTGGGCAACATAGTGAGACACCATCTCTAAAAAATAAATATTATAAAGGGTCTTTCACTAAGCAAAAGTCCAAATTTTTATGAGGCCCAATTTATTAATTTTTTTCATCTAATGCTTTGGTGTGAAGTCTAAGAAATCTATACATACCCCTAGATTTTATTCTATGTTTATTTTTCTAAATCTTTTATAGTTTTACTTTCTACATTTAAATCCATGATCCATTTCAACTTCATTTTTATATGTGAGGTTTAGTTTGAGAATTTTTGTTTGCTTGTTTTCTAACCTATAGATATCTAATTGCTCCAGCACCATTTATACCACTTGTTAAAACATTTATCCCTTCCTCCATTGCAGTGCTTTTGCACTTTTGTCAAAAAACAATTAGGAATATTGTAGGTCTATTTCTGGGTGTTCTATCCTGTTCTATTGATGAATGTGTCTATCATTCTGCCAATATCATAGTATCTTAATTACTATAGCTATAAAATAGTCCTTTATATTGGAAAGGGTGATTCCTCATACTTCATTCTTTTTCAAGATTGTTTTAGCTATTCTAAGGACTGTGCCTTTTCACATAAATTCAAAACAAGTTGGACAGTGACTACATAAAGCTTGCTGGGATTTTGGTAAGAATTACATTAAACCTATATATCAATTGGGGTAGAATTGACATATTCACTACATTGAGTCTTCCAAAGCATGAACACAGTACAGTAGTCCCCCCTTATTCGTGATTTCAGTTACATGCAGTCAACCATAACCCCAAAATAGGTGAGTACAATATAAAAAGATTTTTTTTTTTTTTTTGAGACGGAGTCTCACTGTGTTGCCCAGGCTGGAGCGCAGTGGCGCTGTCTCGGCTCACTGAAGCTCCGCCTCCTGGGTTCATGCCATTCTCCTGCCTCAGCCTCCCGAGTAGCTGGGACTACAGGCTCCCACCACCATGCCTGGATAATTTTTTTTTCTTTTGTATTTTTTTAGTAGAGACGGGGTTTCACCATGTTAGCCAGGATAGTCTCGATCTCCTGACCCTGTGATCCGCCCGCCTCGGCCTCCCAAAGTGCTGGGATTACAGCCCGGCCTACACCACGCCTGGCCTACAAAAATATATTTTAAGAGAGAAATCACATTCACATGACTTTGTAATTAAAGTACATTGTTAAAATTGCTGTATTTTATTATTGTTGTTGTTAATCTCTTATTGTGCTGCTTTATAAGTTAAACTTTATCATAGGTATGTATATTTAGGAAAAATCTTAGTGCATATAGGGTTCAGTACTATCGCAGTATTAGGCATCCACTAGGGGGCTTAGAACTTACTCCCCACGGGTAAGAGGGGTAGGGGAATATGTGTCATCTTTGGTGAAGTATTTGCTTAAGTTATTTGCTCATTTTTAATTGGGTTGATTCCTTAGTATTGAATTTTGAGAGTTTGTTATGTAATCTGGATTCAAAGTTCTCTGTTTTGTATGAAATTTAAAAATATTTCCCCCTAAACTGTGGCTTGTCTTTTTATTCCCTTGACAGTGATCTAGCAGAGCAAAAGATTTTAATTTTAATCAAATCCCATTTTACTTTATGGGTCATGTTTCTGCTGCCATTTCTAACTTTTTGCCCAATCTCAGATTATGCAGAATTTCCCTTAGGTTTTCTTCTAAGCATTGTATAGTTTTGTGAAGAGTGTATTGACTTTGGATGAGCAAATAAGATGAGTTACTTGATAATACAGTTCCTTCTTGGTGGTGTAGTTTGCCCTACTGATATTGGAGAGTTATAGGAGCCTTATGGACAGGACTGCACGCCTGTGAATGTCTCTTGCATCACATACAGGCAGAAGAACAGCCTGTTACCCACCATTTAAAATAGTCTGATAATCAAGTTTTTTTGTGTGTGTTAGATTCATTTGGTAACAGTACCTGATCTGATTTAATGTGAGACTACTTGTAGTTTTTATTTATCCCTCTTAATGTGACCACCACACATGCTATAGAAATTTTCATGTGTTGAATTAGGGGTCCTACTCAAGTCCTTGATCAGAGTATTCCAAAATATTCAGTGTATAGACTGTATTACATATCTATCCTCTAAAAAATTTTTGAATTCTAAAACACATTTGCTTACAAGGGTTTCAGATAGAGGACTGTGCATCAGAAACTTAAATGGTTCTTGTGATATGATAGTTCTCATCGTCGCTACAGGGAACCTCTTCTTCAGGCGTCCCCTAATCTTGTTCAGAAGTTCTCACTAATTTGATTGAGGATGGAAAGAGGGGTCACTACATTTATTGCATCATTCAGCCCAAATTACTATGTTTCTCTTATGTCTAAGGAGATTTCTTGATATCTTTTTCCATTCTTCTTTCTTGTCATAAAAATCCTGACCAGTCAGCCCTTAAATTCAGAGAAGGCCTCAGCGTTCATATTACGGTTTATGTGCCAGTACATATGTGAGTTAGAAGCAGGAAGGGAGATCTGGGTTAGGGATGACTATCTGCAGTTTCAAGCTTCTACTGGGGGTTTTGGAATGTCTCCCTTATGAATAAGGGGGGACTTCTGTATGTCTTCCATTCATTTAGCTCTTTAATTTCTTTCATTAGCTCTTTGTAATTTTTAGCATATAGATCTTATACTTTTTTATGTTTATACCTAAGCAACTCCATTTTCTTTGGGGCAGTTGTAAGAGGTATTATTTTAAATTTTGGTTTCTGCATGGTCATTGTTAGTTTATAGAAATGCAATTGATTTTTACAGGTTGATCTTTTATCCAAGGACCTTGCTAAACTCATTAATTCTAGAAGTTCTTTTTTTTGTACATTCCTGGAGACTTTCTACATAAACAATGGTAACATCTGCTAATAGGGACTTTTATTTCTTCATTTCCTATTTGTATACTTTTAATTTCTTCTTTTAGTTTTGTTGCAGTATCTATAGTTCCCAGTATTATTATGAATAAAAGCAACGAGAGTAGACATCCTTGCCTTGTTCCCTATTTTAGGGGAAATACATTCAGTCTTTCACTATTAAGTATGATGTTAGCTCTATGATTTTTACAAATGCTCTCTGTCAAATTAAGCTAATTTTCCTTTATTCCTAACTGTTTTTTTTTTTTTTTATCATGAATGAGTACTGGATTTTGTCAAATGCCTTTCCTCTGTCAATTGATATGATTATTTGACTTTTCTTCCTTAGCCTATTGACATGGTGGATTATTTTGTTTGATATTTGAATATTAAATTAGACTGGCATATCTGGAATCAATCCTACTTGGCCATAGTGTGTGGATTTTTAAGTATCTCTATTGAGATATAATTTCATGACAACAGATTTAAAATGTAAAACGTATAATACGATGGTTTTTAGTATGTTCACAGAATTGTCCAACAGTCACCATAATCTAAGTTTCAAACGTTTTCATCATCCCCCAAAGAAACCCTGTAGACATGAGCAGTCACTCCCTGGTATAGTTGCCATGTTTGTATCCCCTCCAAATTCATACTGATACTTAATCCCCAATGCCACAGTATGAGATGGGGCCTTTAGGAAGTAATTAGACCATGAGGTCTCCACCCTCATGGATGAGATTAATGCCCTGATCAAAGGACTGGAGGGGACTAGCTAGGTCCTTTTTACCCCTTAACCTTCTATTATGTGTGGACACAGCATTTGTCCCCTTTGGAGGCTGCAGGAAGAAAGTGCTGTTTTGAAAGCCAGAGAGCAGCCCTCACCAGACATCAAATCTGCTTGTACCTTTATCTTGGATGTCCCAGCCTCCAGAACTGTGAGAAACAAGTTTATATTATTTACAAATTACCTACTCTGGGGTATTTTGTTATAGCAGCATTAATGGACTAAGACAATCCCCATTCTCTACCAGTCCCCAGTTTAGGCAGCACTAGTCTAGTGCTAAGTAAAAGCAGCCGGTTTTGAAAGACCACATATTTATCCCATGTGCTCTCTGCCTCGTTAGAATATGGGAATACTTGCTTGTAAGTTTTCCTGGGCTCTGACTTCCCTCTCTTTGGTTGACGTTACATCTTTTTTGGAAATTTGGGGATGGTTGTTCCATTTGTGCTGGCAATGGCTTTTAGCCTGTGCGAGAGTTTTTTCCATTCACTAGGAGTTTTCCTATTGGTTAGTATTATTTTTATAAGTATGGAATTTTAAAATTCTAAATCTCATAACGATTATTTCCCTCCTGAGGCTTCAACTGACTATATTCAAAAGTTATGAGCCCTCCATTTGTATTTATCTAAAGCAGTGGGCCTTCTGTACAAAAGATTCTTTAGAGTTACAATAGCCAAACTGATTCCTTTGATATATCAAAACTAGGTTTTCTCCTAACTAAGTTTGCAGATCGTAATTCTAAAACAAAACAACTAGATTAGGGTGCATATTTTAATTGGCATTTTTAAGGTATCCAAACACATTCAGGGCTCTAAAACTGCCTTTCTTCAAAACACAGCCTCCAAACTCACAAAGACTAATAAAAAATTGGAACAGAAAAAAAAGCCCTCCAGGCTGAGATTTTTTCCCCTGATTTTTTTTTTTTTTTTTTTTGATACAGGGTCTTTAGCATGCATGCTGGAGTGCAGTGGTGTGATCACAGCTCACTGCAGCCTTGACCTCCTAGCTCAAGAGACCCTCCCAGCTCAGCCTCCCCCAAGTAGCTGGAACTACAGGTGCGTGCCTGGCTAATTTTTAAATTTTTTGTAGAGATGAGATCTCACTATGTTGCCTAGGCTTGTCTCCAACTCTTGGGCTCAAGTGATCCCCTCGCCTCAGCCCTCCAAAGTGTTGAGATTACAGTTGTGAGCCAGTATGTCCGACCATCTTCCCCTGACTCTTTTTCCCCGATTCCTTCTCCTCCCCAGTCTCTATATCCTATAATTGCTAAACTTCCATTCTACTCTTCGGCCTTCAAAGCTTCCTTTAATTCCCCTGTTTCTGCTAAGCCTGTTTAAAGTCACCCACTCAAGTTCTGTCCAAATAATTAGGGTACACTCTTACGTGCTTCCTATACACCCTGGACAAAAGCCAAGCTTAGGGCTATAGCTAAAAAGTTCCTCAAGGTTACTAAGGATTCTCATAGACTTGCTTTCAAATTTTCATCTAAAATTATAAACCTGGTTTCTCTAACTTTTAACAATTAACACATATGCTTACTGATGAAGATCAGGCACAATATTGGATGGCAAAAGCAGGCTGAAACAACCCTAGAATGAACCTCCAATGGAATACGCCTTTTGATTGGGAGGAACCCCAAGAAAGAGCTAGTGCTTTGTACTGAGCCATTCCTTTAACATTCCCTAAACCAGTAGACTGGGTATTCAAGCCTGTACCTAAAAGGAGGGTGAGATAGTACACGATTATTACAATAAACTTGAAATCATTTCCAAATAAATTTTGTACTACCATTAGATGCTGAATCTACCAAAATCACTTTCAATTCTGTTTCTACATGGCTTAGATGAAAATTTTGTAATTCTAGTTAAACTGGGTCAACTTAATTAGGAAATAATGTTCACCTCCAATTCAGTTAACCTGGCCAGCAAATCAGCCTGAACAATTTTGAAGATCAATAAAGCACATGCAAAGAAAATAACAGCACTACAGCATCAACAACTTTCTACCTATTAGAGTAAAATGCGCCAGTTTACTGCCATATAACCAAATCTTCAAAGAATCTGATACTACTACAAAAACCTAGACATTGTGAAAAAGTTGTATACAATTAAAATATGCTAAATGACCTCTTAATAAACTGTCCTCTTTATTTCTTATGGACTGAGGGTGCTCCAAGGAAACACTGCAGATCTTTCTCATCTCGCTTCTTAATCATTTGGGTGAAACTTCCCTAATGATTGGAAAGTAGGGTCTCACTGTGCTTGTCAAAACTGGAGGAGCCTATTCTGTGCTTTGCCCCACCGGCCTCAAGCTGCCCCTTCCTTGGAGTACTGAAAAAATGAAAATGGTGGAAATTTCTAGTACTCTTTTAACCATTTACAAATTTTTACTTTTGCTGTTTAAATTAGGTCTTCTCTGGGATAGTCATGCTTTTTTTATTAGTTTTGTCAGCCCTACTTCACTCACTTGGAAAGGACTTCTGAGAAAAATGTCACGCTGCCGTTCTTTTTCCCAAATGGGGGAGATAGTTCTTAAAATTAACTCAACCCCTGCTTTGACAAGTAACAGTGAGAATTCTTCAATACCTTTGCCCATTTTTTGCTTTTAACTTAACAAAAATGCTGAGAGTTCAGTTCTTTTTAAAAGAGATTCCTGAGGAACTTTGAGCTAAATCCACATCAGACATTGGATGAATTCACTCAACTCCTATGATAAAAATTTAAATTGACTAAAACAAGCCGCTTTCTAATATCACACAATATTCCCCAAACCCTGAAGTTCTTATAGGAATTAAACAAACTATAAAATAATATAAAGCAAAGAATCTTATAGTGCCCTGCAGTAGCCATTGTAATAAGTCTAACCTTTCTGTAAAAAAACCTCATTGGACGAGGATGGGGATTTATACAAGATCTAAGAGCCATTAACATTGTCCTTATTTGACACTTTGTCATTCCAAATCCTCATACCCTCTTCCTGACTTCCATCCTGCAGAGAGTAAATTTTTAACAGGGATAGATCTTTGTACTGATTTATTAAGCATTCTTGTGACTCTTGAGAGTCAATTCTTATTTACCTTCATGTGGGAAAGACAACAATATACCTGGACAGGAATGCTTTAAGGGTATACTGAAAACCCCTCTTACTTTTCACAGATACTGAAGGCAGATTTAACAGACATGTCTTTCCTCCAAGGATTGACTCTATTGCAGTATGTTGATGACCTCCTTCTTTGTTCCTCTTCTAAAAATTTTGTGAGCTTGAAGTGTTCACCTCCTTAAACTTCTAGCACAAAAAAGCCACAAATTTTCCAGAGCCAAGCTCCAATTTACCCAGGCCCATGTCAAATATTTAGGACACAGTATCAAACTAAGAACTTTTCTTGGAACCATACATACTTAAAGGCATTTAAACTTTCTTCAACCTCCTACAAAGAGACAATTATGAGGGTTTGGGGGCCTGGCAGAGTACTGTCAAAACTGAATACCTAATTCTCTTTTGACAGCTCAACTCTAGTATGTCCTTTTGGAATTTAATAAACCAGATCCCCTGGACTGAAGACAGAATGCCCATATAGCCTTCTATCAGTTAAACAAATATCTTCTAGGTACCCTTGCCTTATGGCACCCCAATTATCAACTCCCCTTCATCCTTTTTGTGTATGAAAGAGAAGGAAATGTGTTGGGGGTCTTTACCCAAAAACATGGAGATTGACACAGACAACAGCAATTAGATTCAGTAGCTGAGGGACTCCTTCCCTGCATGAGAGCTATATCAGCCACTGTGGCTTTAACTAAATCTACAGAAGACATAGTAATGTACTGTCTTCTCTCTATCTATATTCCTCATGTTGCAGAAGCTTTACTCAACTATCGTCACACTCAACATTTTTTTCTGTAAGCAGAGTCACTTATGAAATCCTGCTGTTGACTTATTATTTTGCCCACTGCAGTAATCTTAATGCAGCAACTATCCTTCCTCTAGTTGATGATGAGACACCCCATGACTATCTAAATCTAACTGATCAGTTACCAAAACCTACAGATGATTTACAAGAAATTCCTGTAACAAATGCAGAAGTTTCATCATTTACTAATGGATCATATATGACAAAAAATATCATGCTGAATGTGCTATTGCCACCCTTTTGGAAGTAGTTGAAGCAGCTCCACTACCAAAGGCTACTTTGATTCAACAGCAGAATTTTATGACTTAACCAGGTCTTGTATTCTGGTGAAAGGTAAAATTGCAGATATTTACACCAATAGCTTTTATGCCTTTAGGTTGTTGATGATTTTAGTATGCTTTGGACATAAATAGGATTTTAACCTCCAGGGGAAATCAAATTGAAAAAGAAACTTTTGTCAATAGTTTATTCAATTCAATTTAACTTCTCTCTGCCTTTACCATAATCAAAATTTCTGGGCACTCAAAATTGGAATCTGATGAGGCTAAGAAAACAACTTGACTGATCACACAGCAGAAGTAGCTGTCTTTAGCTCTTTCTCATGTACTTATTGTCCACATGTATGTCTTCTTTTGAAAAATGTTTATAACCTTTGCCCACTTTTTAATGGGGTTGTTTGTTTGTTTCTTATATATTTGTTGAAGTTCCAAATAGGAAGAGAGGAAGTCAAACTATCCCTATTTGCAGATGACACAATTCTGTATTTAGAAAACCTCATAGTCTTGGCCCCAAAGCTCCTTAAGCTGATAAACAACTTCAGCAAAGATTCAGGATATAAAACTAGTGTACAAACATTACTAGCTTTCCTGTAAACCAATAGCAGCGAAGCCAAGAGCCAAATCGAGAGCACAATTCCATTAACAATTGCCACAAAAAGAAGAAAATACCTAGGGATGCAGCTAACCAGGGAGGTGAAATATCTCTACAATGAGAATTACAAAGCACTGCTCGAGGAAATCAGAGATGACACAAACAAATGGAAAAACATTCCATGCTCATGTATAGGAAGACTCAATATCATCAAAACAGCAACACTGCCGAAAGCAATTTACAGATTCAACGCTATTCGTATCAAACTAACAATGATGTTCTCCACAGAACTAAAAAAAAAAAAAAAAACTACTTTAAAATTCATATTATGAAACCCAAAAAGAGCCCGAATAGCCAAGGCAATCCTAAGCAAAAAGAATGAAGCTGGAGGCATCATGCTACACAACTGCAAACTATACTACAGGGCTGCAATAACTAAAATGACATGGTACTAGTACAAAAATCTGATCTTCAACCTTCTGATCTACAACCATCTGATCTTCGACAAAGTTGACAAAAACAAGCAATGTGGAAAGGACTTTCTATTTAATAAATGATGCTGGGATAACTGGCTAGCCATATGCAAAAGATTGAAACTGGATTCCTTCCTTACACCATATACAAAAATAAACTTAAGATGAATTTAAGAATTAAATGTAAAACCTGAAAGCACAAAACCCCTGGAAGACAACCTAAGACATACCGTTCTGAACATAGAAACTGGCAAAGATTTTATGGTGAGTGTCAACAAAAAGAGTCAAACTCTGTAAAATATTTGAAGGAATTTATTCTGAGCCAAATATGAGTGACCATGGCCTGTGACACAGCCCTCAGGAGGTCCTGAGAACGTGTGCCCAAGGGTGATCAGGGTACAGCTTGGTTTTATATATTTTAGGAAAGCATGAGACATCAAATATATTTAAGATATACATTGGTTTGGCTCAGAAAGGCGGGACAACTCAAAGTGGGGGGTGAGGGAGAGTGGGATGGGGGGCTTCCAGGCTAAAGGTAAATTTAAACATTTTCTGGTTGACAATTGGTTGAGTTTGTCTAAAGACCTGTGATTGATAGAAAGGAAATGTTCAGGTTAAGATAAAAAATTGTAGAGACCAAGGTTCTTTTGAAGTCTTAAAGTGGCTGCTCTTAGAGACAACAGATGACAAATGTTTCCTATTCAGATCTTTAAAAGGTGCCAGACTTTTAGTTAATCTCTTCAGGATTGGGGGGGCCTGGGAGAAAAAGATCTAGCTATGTTAATAGAGATCCTTTACAGCTGGAGATTTTCCCCCCACAAAGGATGGCTTTGCAGGGCCATTTCAAGATATGGCAGAGAAACATGTTTGGGGCTAAAATATTTTTATTTTCTTTCTTGTCACGTAATGCTATGCCAGAGTCAGATTGGAAAGTACATAACGGTATGTAGAGTTAAATAAAACCCATCTGATGAGAATTTATGTTTTGTAGGGCATGACTCCCCAGACCCCTTAGATAGGAATTTGGGCAAGATAAAAAAAAATCAGACCTTAGTCCTCATGAAGATGCCAAGAACAACTACAACAAAAGCAACAATTGACAAATGGGATCTAATCAAACTTAGCAAATAACGATCAACAGAGTAAACAGACAACCTACAGAGTGGGAGAAAATATTTGTAAACTATGCATCTGACAAAGGTCTAGTATCTAGCATTTAGCTTTCTCTGCATTTGATATTCAACTGAGTAAAAGAGACATTCTCCAGTATTGTAAAGGAATAAATTCAGGCTGTAGGCAAAATCATACCTCAGTAGAACAATCTTTCCACACTGTTCTTCCAGGAGATGAAGACATCATCAAACATCACAGTCTTCAGCCACATGATGTCTATTGAAAGAGGCATTTATAAAATAATTTCTATCTTGATGAAAAGTCTTATATCACGTATTCTTTATCAACCCCTGTGCTGCCAAACTAAAAGGTGTTGACTCTTCATGTTTCTTATTTAAGGAAAGCTCCTATTCTTTTCTGGAATTTAGAAACACTCGAAGACTAAAAGCTAAAATTGACCCTGAAGTGAAGCAAATGATAGCTGAAGTTGACTTCTCACACAAGACCTCTGGACTAGGCCAGTATACGATTAGGATCCCTGACATACTTGGTCTCTTACGTGTTGCTTTTGCTATAGTCTTGGTTTACACCTTCTACTCCCTTGCACAACAGAGTTTTCTTGAATTATATCTTAGCTGAGCAAGGAGGTATTTACATTGTAGTCAATACCTCCTGTTACACTTGGATAAATACTTTTCAAAATTAGAGACCAGGTTGTAAAAATC
Organism: Symphalangus syndactylus; assembly: GCF_028878055.3. Classification (NCBI taxonomy): domain Eukaryota; kingdom Metazoa; phylum Chordata; class Mammalia; order Primates; family Hylobatidae; genus Symphalangus; species Symphalangus syndactylus. Next base: position 66,460,568 of record NC_072434.2, read on the forward strand.
CACACATTTGCTAATTATCTAAATAGAGTGCTTATTGTTAAAATGCTGGCTTTTTTATCTCTTCAGCTGACTGTGTCCGGAATTGGTGGGTTCTTGGTCTCACTGACTTCAAGAATGAAGCCGCGGACCCTCACGGTGAGTGTTACAGTTCTGAAGGAGGCATGTCCGGAGTTTGTTCCTTCTGATGTTCGGATGTGTTCGGAGTTTCTTCCTTCTGGTGGGTTCGTGGTCTCGCTGGCTCAGGAGTGAAGCTGCAGACCTTCATGGTGAGTGTTACAGCTCTTAAGGTGCCGTGTCTGGAGTTGTTCGTTCCTCCCGGTGGGCTCGTGGTCTCTCTGGCTTCAGGAGTGAAGATGCAGACCTTCGCGGTGAGTGTTACAGTTCTTAAGGTGCCGTGTCTGGAGTTGTTCATTCCTCCTGGTGGGCTCGTGGTCTTGCTGGCTTCAGGAGTGAAGCTGCAGACCTTCACGGTGAGTGTTACAGTTCTTAAGGTGCCACGTCTGGAGTTGTTCGTTCCTCCCGGTGGGCTCGTGGTCTCACTGGCTTGGGAGTGACGCTGCAGACCTTCGTGGTGAGTGTTACAGCTCTTAAGGCAGTGCGTCTGGAGTTGTTCATTCCTCCCCGTGGGCTGGTGGTCTCGTTGGCTTCAGGAATGAAGCTGCAGACCTTTGCGGTGAGTGTTATAGCTCATGAAAGCAGTGTGGACCCAAAGAGTGAGCAGTAGCAAGATTTATTGCAAAGGGCGAAAGAAGAAAGCTTCCACAGTGTGGAAGGGGACCCGGGCGGGTTGCCACTGCTGGCTCGGGCAGCCTGCTTTTATTCTCTTATCTGGCCCCACCCACGTCCTGCTGATTGGTAGAGCTGTGTGGTCTGTTCTGACAGGGCGCTGATTGGTGCGTTTACCATCCCTGAGCTAGACATAAAAGTTCTCCACGTCCCCATCAGATCAGTTAGATACAAAGTATCGACACAAAGGTTCTCCAAGGCTCCACCAGAGCAGCTAGATACAGAGTGTCGATTGGTGCATTCACAGACCCTGAGCTAGACACAGGCTGCTGATTGGTGTGTTTGCAAACCTTGAGCTAGATACAGAGTGCCGACTGGTGTATTTATCCTTGAGCTAGACATAAAGGTTATCCAAGGCCCCACCAGAGCAGCTAGACACAGAGTGTCGATTGGTGCGTTCACAGACCCTGAGCTAGACACAGGGTGCTGATTGGTGTATTTACAATCCCTGAGCTAGACATAAAGGTTCTCCACATCTCCACCAGACTCAGGAGCCCAGCTGGCTTCACCCAGTGGATCCCCCACCGGGGCTGCAGGTGGAGCTGCCTGCCGGTCCTGTGCCGTGCGCTCGCACTCCTCAGCCCTTGGGTGGTCGATGGGACTGGGCGCTGTGGAGCAGGGGGTGGCGCTTGTCGGGGAGGCTTGGGCCGCACAGGAGCCCATGGAGGGGGTAGGAGGCTCAGGCATGGCGGGCTGCAGGTCCTGAGCCCTGCCCCATGGGAAGGGAGCTAATGCCCAGTGAGAAATCGAGCGCAGCGCCGGTGGGCTGGCACTGCTGGGGGACCCAGTACACCCTCTGCAGCCGCTGGCCCGGGTGCTAAGTCCCTCATTGCCCGGGGCCAGCAGGGCCGGCCGGCTGCTCCAAGTGCAGGGCCCGCCAAGCCCACGCCCACCCGGAACTCCAGCCGGCCTGCAAGCACCACGCACAGCCCCGGTTCCCGCTCGCGCCTCTCCCTCCACACCTCCCTGCAAGCTGAGGGAGCCGGCTCCTGCCTTGGCCAGCCCAGAAGGGGGCTCCCACAGTGCAGTGGTGGGCTGAAGGGCTCCTCAAGTGCCACCAAAGTGGGAGCCCAGGCAGAGGAGGCGCCGAGAGCAAGCGAGGGCTATGAGGACTGCCAGCACGCTGTCACCTCTCATGACCACCCTCTCAAAATGTTGCTAAAATCCAGTCTTCAACTTTTATTACTCACTATTAGGATTATTATTGCTATTGTAATATTGAAGATATATCTGTGACTCCTTACCCAAGTTTACTTAGAAATAAAAGTTTTACCGAAGTTACAGTTGCGTAGAAGCTCAATGTGGTCAGTCAAGCGCATGATTTAGAAAAGACATCCAATCTGACAACCTTTTCAGGACCTAAGCAGGCTTAAGAAATCCCCTTGCAAAACTTCTGTGTTACCAAATACAGCTCAGTCTAGCCTTACAATCTGTTAGATCTTGAGATCCCCTAGTGAGGGTCATGAATCCCTGGGACAGATCCATCCCAGTGATGAGGGACAAAATTAGACTTGCTAATTAATCTGCTTTCTGGAGAAAGATCTTTGTCAATAGGGGGAAATGTAAAAGAAAATGAAATAACTAAGGCCAAGGCTTTCTAAAGTGGAATCAGGAGATTGTGAATGGATTGCACTCACACCTGCTAAACATCAAACCACAGAATTTCCAAAAGACTTGGTAAACAACTGAAGTCAGTATTCCCAGGCCTTCAATATCTCTCAGCTGGAAATATTCTAATTCATTAACCCATCAGAATAGGTTTGTGATTTAGAATTTCTGACCATCAAATGAACTGCCTCCAAAACCAATTTTTATGTGTGTGGAAATTCTCTATTAAAAAATGCTCCAGTGCTTGCCTATGGGACACTACTTAGGGCTGCCCTGATTCAGTGCACCCAAATAGCAATTCTTTGTTTGCCAAATAAATGCTATTTCTTTTGACCTTTTGTGAATCATTTTTTAGTTAACATAGCTCTATCTTCCTTTCTTTCTCCCTCTCTTCCTCTCTTTCATCAGTTTTGCCCGAGATTTGTCAATTTTATTGGTCTTTTTGAAAAGCAAGTTTTTGTTTCATTGATTTCCCCTGCTTTTCTGTTTTAAATTTAAAGTTAATTTCTATTCTCTTTATTCTTTTTGCTTGCTTTTGATTTATTTTGGTGTCCTCTTTTTTCAATTTTTTGAGAATGGCACTTAAGTTATTATTTTGAGATTTTATCTTAAATTTGGAGATTTTCCTGCTGTCTTTCTCTTACTAACATTTAGTTTTATTCCATTATGTTTTGAGAAAATATTTCAAATGGTTTCAATTCTTTAAAAATATTTGTGGTTCGTGTTATGGCCCAGGATATGGCTTACCTTTGTGAATATACAAAAGTCACTTGAAACAAAAAAAGATGTATTCTTCTGTTGCTAGGGTTCATATATGTGAATTCTATCCTCTTGCTGGATTGTACTGTTAAAATCTTTTATATCCTTATTGATTTTTTCTCCAGTAGTTCTATCAGTTGCTAAGAGGTGAATTTTGAAGTCCCCAATTATAAGTATGGATTGGTCTCTTTCTCCTTTCAGCTTTGTCAGAATCTGCTTTATGTATTTTGACACTCCATTGTTTGATGCATACATACTTGGATTGTTTTTTCTTCCTGAAGAATTGATTCTTTTATTATTACATAATGTTCTTCTGTGTTTCTAGTAATCTTTTCTCTGAAGTAAACTTTATCATATTTTGATATTAATGAGGCAATTCCCGCTTTCATATGATTAATATCTGTTTAGTTTTAAAAATTTTTTTACATTCAATCTATATTGTTAAAGTCAGTTTCTTGTAAATAGCCTATAATTGGATCCTTTATTTCAATTCACTTAGCCAATTCCTGCCTTTTAATTGACCTGTTTAGACTATCTACATTTAAGGTAGTTATTGATATGTTAGATTTTAGTCTGTCCCTTTACTATTTGTTTTCTCTTTGCACTATTTCTTACTCTTCTGTTTATCTTTTCTTGCCTTCTCATGGACTACTTGAATATTTCCCAGGATTCCATATTAATTTCTTTAGTGTTTTTATGTGTTTCTTTTTCTATAGTTTTCTTAGTGCTATATTTATTATAGTATACATATGCAACTTGTCACACAGTCGACTGATATCAGCTTTTTTTTTTACTTCAAATAAAGTTTGGAACCTACTTTCATTTATGTTCCTTTATATTATCACTTTAAAATGTGATTGCCTTGAATATCAGGTGGTATCACATTTTTTGTTTCAATCAAGTATGCTTTATAAAATTTCATGGTATGTACTCATATTTCTGCTCTTTTCGTTGCTTTTCAATCATGACTCACCAAGATTCTTTCTTTCTGTTAGGAGAAAAACTTTCTTTAGCCGTTATTTAAAGGTAGGTCAGCTAGTGACAAACTCCTTTAGTTTTCGTTCTCCTGAAAATGTCTTTATCGCCCCTTCGGTCCTGCAAGATAGTTTCTCTAAACATAGAATTTGTGGTTGACAGTTCTTTTCTTTCATCACTTGGAAAATGTTCCACTTTTTTTTGGCTTCTATGCTTTCAGAGAAGAAATTTGTTGTCGTTGAACTATTTTCTCCCTCTAGGTAATACACTGTTCCTTTCCAAATGATCTCCATACTTTTCTCTTGGCATTTGCTTTCCAGAACTTTATTATGTCTCTGGTTGTGAATTTCTTTGGGTTTATCCTATTTTGAATTTGTTCAGATTCGTAAATTTATGTCTTTCACCAAATTTGGCAAGTTTTCAGACATTATTTCTTCAAATACTCTTTCTGCCCATTCTCTTTCTCTTCACTTTCTGGGATATCCACTGTTGGAACTTTATTATTGTACTGGTCCCTGAGGATCTATTAACCTTTTTTCCGGTCTTTTTTCTCTCTATTGTTCAAACTGGGTAAATTCAATTGATCTATATTCAAGTTCTCCAATTCTATCCTCTGTCATCTCAACTCTATTGAATACATCTGGCAAATATTAAAATTTCTATTATTCTGTATTTTAGTTCTATAATCTTCATGTGGTTTTGGATTTTTCAACTTTTTTTAATGTGATTTTTTTGATTCCTCATTTTTTTGAAGCATTTTTATAATGGTTGTTTTAAAGTCCTTGTCAGATAATTTTAACATTTCTATTGTCTTGGTGTTGGCATCATTTGATTGTGTTTCGCCACTCATGTTGTGATATTTCTGGTTCTTGTTTTAGCATGTGATTTTCTGTTGTATCTTGAACATTTTGGCTATAATGTTAGGAAATTCTGGATCTTATTTAAATCTTTTATTTTAGCAGGCTGTTTTCTTGTTCAGGTTCAGCAGATCCTGGCCTTTTATCATGAGCTGTGGTTCCAATGACAAATTTCTTTTTAGAACTTTTGGCATGCTACTTTGTTCTGCTTGGTGTATACGGTGCAGGCGAGACTCCTATTGGTCCTTGCTCAGCAGGTGTAAGGATTCTAGGCTGCCTGAATCTAGTTGAGGAAGGGAGTATCAGTCCCACTGGGAGAAATAGGCTTCCCAGTCTAGGCCATTTGTTCTGCTGAAAACCTCTCTTCATAGTGCTGCCTGGCTACCTGGTGTCTCTAAGTAAGACAGAGGAGTTGTAAGCCTAGGGAGACAGGGAGACAAAGGAGCTTTTTGGCCTGTCCACATGTTGTAGCTGAATCCCCATTGCAGGTCCTCCCTGGCTGTCTAGTATCTCACAGTGGTGAGGATATTTTCAGGCCCAGCAGTGAAATAGAGTGTTTTTTATCCAGGGTGCATATTGTGGCTGGATCCACCTTGACAGTTGCCCAACCACCTGGTGTCTTTAGGTGGAGGAGGATAGGGGCCCCTCAGTCTTATGGGGACAAAGAAGCTACCTGGGCAAGGCCACCTGTGGCAGAATTTCCCTTGCTGTTGACCTTCCTCTTTTCCTTCTACTTCTACCTACTGCTTGGTGTTTCTGGGTAGAGGAGAAGAATGCTTCTCGAGGCCACTTATTGTCAGTAAGGCTCCTGATCCATCCCACCTGCTGGTGCTGCCAGGCTTGCCCTGTATTGTTGGCAGCATTCTCATTCAATATGGAAAATGAATAAGTCTACCTGAGCGACCTTCTGTTGCTAGGTTGGGGATGAGGAAGCATGGAATCTGGGTAACCTTCTGCTAAGTGGGTTTGTTGGAAGTACTGCCACTGTGTATTCCTCCAGAACTAGGATCCCTAAGCAGTTTGAATTCTTATTTCTACTTCCTAGGGTTCTTTTTTGGTCACCTCTTAAATTATTTCCAAGGTTGATAATTATACTTAGTGGAGAGGAATAGAGAGGAAACAAGCCTATACCATCTTGTCTGGACAAGAAGTCACTAATTAATATTGTAGATACAATTCCTAGAAATAAATGTAGTATTTGTTAAATTATCTTTAGGAGATGAGAGGTTGTCTGGAACATACAAATATGCTAAATTAATTGTAGGGAATTGCTCATAACAAATGAGCTGAGATGCTACTTGTTGTGAAACATACCACTTTACACAAATATGCTTCTAATCATGCATTGATATGTAACTAGAACAGAATTGACATATAGTAGGTGCTCAATAAATATATGTTGAATGAATAAAATAATGGGTAAAAATTAAGGAATCTCATCCCCAATTTTATTTGATAATTCAGATGGTTTAAGTAAAGTTTAGATGGTTTGAAATAAATATCACATATATTTTTGCTAGATTTGCCTAGCTATTTCTTTTTCTGATTCTGAACACAGGAAAATCCTTTATAAATATATAGTTAACATATCAAGAAGAAAATCAAAATGTGCCATAACATTGTACTAAACAACAGAGAGTTCTTGAAGAATGAATAATAAGGGTAGCTCCTGAGATCCCGAGACTTCATGCAGAAGAGATTGGGGAGCATCTGTGGTTTAGTGGATTGGTCCAGCTCAGATCCAACCTTAGCTAAACAGTAATATTAATTAGCAGTAACTTCAGGATGACCTGAATCAGGGACTTCAGGTGTTGGTATGATCTGACCAACAAAGGACAGAGTTCAGACTGATGGCCCTTCCTGGGAGAGAGCCCTTTGTTTTGTGAAAACACCAGGCTGCATGCAGATGCCTTTACAAGGAAGATAAGAGTGTACCAAATGTACCATCTCACACCAAGCTTACATGCTTCTCCCAGTTGACCCAAATAACCCCCCTTTACTTCTGAGTTCTGGAGATATCCCTGAGAAGTTGCTGCTATAGCTCCTCATTGTTCCTCCTCTGTAAGGTACTATTTTCCCTTTTCATCTCTTGAGGTGCATTTCCTTTATCAGGCTAGCAAAGCGGTCACAGCCCTTTTCTGAGTGGGCACTGCTGTTGATCATCTTTTGAATCTCTCGTCCCGGGAGACAGCTGGGTCACCCAGAGCATGCATGGCCCCATCCCAGGGACCTGATTTTCGTCCTTGACAGCAGACCCGAGCCAGAGGCTTAGTCTTTCTGCATTCCACTGCTGATGAGCTCCAGCATGAGAAATTAGTGGGGAATGGCACAGGCCTCTGTCTACGGACTTCAAACACTAACAGCAGATGAGGCCTGGTGTTGGTTAAGGGCCATTTGCAATTGCAACTCTTTGTCTCAGCTGTACTTTTTTATGTTTCACATTACCCATTCTGCTCCGCCTCCCTCTCACATTCCCTGGGGATGGATTGTGCAGGCAGACACTGTCTGCAGTACCTCAGTGGGAGATGGAGGCCTGCCTTCACATTGCACATGTGGTATATATTTTTTTCAATGTGAGGAGGCTACAAGTGACCCCTCATCAGTTGGACATTATGCTTTTTCTGCCACGGCAATAGGCAGGGCTCAGCCCTTAGCACTTTCTGTCTTGGCCCCCTTCTAACCAATAGTATATTTAGTGAGCCTACAGTTTCTACCTGAGGAATAGAGGAATTAGTTGTGCAAAGGCTGGGGTTCATGCAGGAATCTCACCTGTTGAAATGGGAAAAATTCCCTAATCCCCCTTGCAGGGTGTGCCATGGGGGTGTGGCTTGCTTCTTTGGTGCCCCACAGCTCAAACCCCTAGGGGGAGCATGCAGACCGGCAGACCGATTGTGGGGAGTGTGGGCTCTGTCCTCAGGGCAGCATCTAGGGTTGAGTGTCTACAGCTCCCAAAGCCCCAGTGGGCATGTGTTACAGTGTGCTCTTTCAGTTTAGCTGTCTGCAGGTGGCTTGTGTTAATCAGCTCTATTAGACCCTCTGCCTTATCGCAAAGGCAGAGGGCTTTCTGCATCCCAGTTTCTTGCCTTGGTGTACCAGAAAAATCAGATCACATGTGGGCTTGGAGGATGGGTGCAAGGTTTTATTGAGTGGAGGTAGCTCTCAGCCAGGTGAATGGGGAGGCCAGAAGGGGGACAGAGTAGGAAGGTGGTCTTCTCCTGGAGTCAGGCCGCCTAACATCCAGACTCTCCTCCAACTGCCCCTGACTGAATTTCATATCGTCCCGCTGCTTACGGCCTGCCGGCATCTGCTGGTGTCTGTCAGTGTGCTCCTCTGCTCGTCTGTTCCTCTCGACATCCAGATGCTTGTGTATGTGCCCACTAGAGTCTCAGGGTTTTTATAGGCACAGGATTGGGGGCATGGCGGGCCAGAGTGGTCTTGGAAAATGCAACATTTGGGCGTGAAGACAGGAGTGCCTGTCCTGTCCTCCCCTAGGTCTGTGGGCACGGGCCCGAGGGTGGAGCCCTCACCAAGGACCCTGCCCCTCTCTACCCAGCACTTCCCTGCTCCCCTCCCATATCAGCGAGCAGAGCCACACCAGAAACATATCTTTCGATGGACAACCACATTTCAGAGATGGAATGCTAAGTTCTGGATTAATTACTCCCTCATAGCCAGGGGAAAATGGATAGCTGCCTGCAGATCCTCCCAAGGTGGCTGGACTGAGTCTGTGGGCCAAGCTGCATGGTGATTGGGCTCAGTTGGTCAGAGGTAGTCTGAAGTAGTCAAAAGGATTTTCCCTTTTGACACATGCTGCTCCTTTCCTTACCTGTACCATTTCCTAGAATTTTAGCTTGAAAAGTTCTTATGGAACTGCAAGGCCATTTTGGGAATAAATTCTTAAGAAAGATACCCTCAGGTTATGAGAAATGTGTTAGAGGAAGGGAAAAGTTAGCTACAGCATAAATATGGTTCATTTTACTGAAAAAAAGTCAGTGTTACTCAAAGTTTTTTGTTTTTCCATTTTGAAATAATGTTTTAGAACTTGAGGATATATTATGGAGTCACATGGAGAACTTATCTGCATTTCAGTGATAAAACAGGATACTTCAACAACTTTTAGACTTGACTTTAGGTTGAGTTGAGCTACATCCCCTGGGATGCTAGCCATTTTACCCCATCATAGGGTGCAGAAGCAGAGCACCAAGGAAACACCTGGCCTGTGCCTCTTGAGGAATGACCAGCTCAGAGATGAGGACTTCTGTGGGGCTGACGGAGACTGGAGGTAGGAAAGAGGAACCACAAGAGAGGGGATATTGCTGTAATAAAGCACTAAGAAAAACATGAGAATGAGCTCATTAAAAGCTTATCGCTTAGAGATTGCATGTCTAGAAACCTGGCATAGGAGTTCACTAATGAATGGCTCTGTGTACATTATTTCACAATGAAAATGATCAAGGCTCAATCATGAAATGAATCTTTCACTAAATCTGCCTTTTCAGAGAGATTCTCGGTATAAAAGATGAGTATGCATTATTATAGAATTCCATATAGGATGTGTAATATGTGTTTCATGATACCCTATATTATCTTCTTTAACCTCCAAGATAAGTAGGGACATAAAGCCGCTTTAGAGATGAAGAAACTGAGGTTAAAGGGGTTAAGAAACTTGCTCAAGATGACCTGGCTGGATATAGCAGAGCAGATACCATCATTCCCGTTTCCTTGTGTTTTATTCATTCTGCTTTTCTTCACTTTTCTGCGTGGCCTCAAACTAAAAAGTGCATGGCAATATGCTTCCATGGCATGCAACTTAGAACATCTTTCACTTATTAAAGATGTAAATATGAATTTGTATGAAGAATGCAGTGAAGAATTTAGAGATGCTAATAATTGTTTACTTGGCATTTTGCAATATATACGTGGAACTTAACAAGCTTTGAAACCTAGGTTTGCATCTAGGTCTAAGGTCTAAGTAAGACCTAAAAGTTTTTGCAACATTCTGCTTTCTCACAGAAATGCAGCTAGGATTTCCATTTGACACCATAATATATCCTGATGTTTTAACATAAAATTTTCAAGACAGAAAAAAATCTTCAGGTCCTATTGACTTTTTTCAGTAAAATTTGTCCTTGAGGGCTTTTGTGTGTGAAATAAGCAGCCGTTTACACTTGGGTAGAGCAGAGGGAGAAGAGCATAGTGGCCTCTTACCCATGGAAACCATTGGAAGGAACCACTCAAAGACATGCTATGTGCTGCTTTCAATGACTATGTTGGGAGGGTGCTTTGCATGGTCTAGAGTAGTAGGCCCTCCCACTTCCTTCTGTGCCAACAGCCATGGCTGGGATGCCCATCTTTACAGAGCTCAGATCTTGGCACCAATCTGTGGTCTGGCTACCAACCTACCACCTGCCCAAGTGACAAATGTAGCCTGAAGAGTAGAAATTGAGGACCTCAAAGCAAAGTATCAACAGAAGGTGGATCAGAACTCAACTCTGCTGATTTCTAGCCCAGTCTTGCCTTCACTTGGTTTTATGGCCCTCAGAGATTTAAAGCAAAGTGACCTCAACCCAAGAAATGTTCTTGCCTCCAAAGCAATGTCTGAGGATTAGCCTCTAAATTAAGAAATGTTCCTTCATTTGAAATAATCATTACAGCTGGAAGGAGTCCTTGATTTGAACATGGGTATGACAGTCATTAAATATTTTAGTCTTTCTCCCTCTTTTTAAAATCTGGGTAAATCTGTTTCTCTTTACATTTCTAAATCAGAGGTTGTATGATAGATTTCTTGTAAGGCTCCTCTTAGCCAGTGAAACTTTCTCTGACTCATTGTTATTGTAAAGTTTTTTTTTTTTTCCACTTAACATGCACTTATTTGAAAAACAAATCTTGAAATTTTGGCCATTAGGCTTGCTGCCTATAAACGTGTCTGCTTGCAGAGACCCTCTCAGGGGTACCCTGCAGGTGCCAAAGTCCTAGCAGCTGTGGCAGTTACACACTGATGAATTTAGGGAATGGAATGGACTTCAGATCCAAGATGACCAATGAGATACACTTTACAACTCAAGCCGAAGCTTACGCTAGAAATTAAAAGGCCTTTATAGATGGCTTTTGTTTTCCCCCTGAGTCTTCTAAATCAGGAAGACAGCTTGCAGCAGCCTGCATATTGGTTATTTATTGCATGCATATTGGTTACTTCTGAAAAACCAGAGGGCCAACACATTTGACCTAGTTAGGTTTAGAACGAAGAGGAGAGAGGGTTGCTAAGAGGCTGCAGTGGAGGTCAGACCCCTGCAGAAGAAGGTAGATGGCTTTTCCAAGTAGATTTTGGCACCTGTTCATATTGCCTGCATTTCTAAACACTCTTGGTGACCTATTTTGCTAAGGTGGCAGCTCTAACAGACATAATAGTGTATGATGTAGCACGAGTCTGGCTATTGTTCAAAGCAGACCAAATAAAAATATAAGCAAACAACTCCCCTGTGGTGTAGACAATTTACAAGTCAATAAGGAAAAATGTGATAATGAAATTGAAGATGTGGTCCTATTGCTAGTGGGACCCTGATTTGTAGTAATTATGAGAGATTTCCTTGACTTTATCAGCATGGTGTTAGCACATGTACACTCTTACACAGTAACAGGGCCTCTCAGTGTTTAGTCACTCCTCCATGTCCTAATCACAACTATAATTAAAAGTGACATTAAAAGCAACTGAAAGCATTTTATTTTGAGGGGGAGAAGCATAGTTTGTCTTCTTTATTTTAAATATTTTAATCCTTTAAAATAACCTTATTGAAAAAAATAAACTTACTGAGAAATAACCTCATTAATTCATCATATGACCTGAAAAACAAAACCCATCTTTAAGGTTCTCATATTATCCTTCCAAAATTCTTTACAGCACTTTATAAACCACCATCCATCAGTGCAGAACATGTGGAGCTGGTGTTAGCAGAGCGTGCAATGCCTTTGGAACATTCTCTGTACAGCAGCCTTGTCTGTAAGGGTCAGTAAGGAGCACAGCTCTTGAAGACTCTATGCAAGGTCTTTGAAGAGTTGCATGTTTACTAGCAGCAGTAAAACAGAGAAAGGGGGAAACATTAAGGAAGCTCTAGATGGCTGAACTCCCAGGAACAAGAAAGTCTGGATCTTGAGCACAAATTTCCTCAGAAAAGGACTTTGAAGTTTGTTTCAATCTGTGAAATTCTAGTAACGGTCTAAATTTGCTCCTCAACATCTGGTGTAGATAATTACAACAAATGGTTTGGATATGTCCATTTGTTCATTAATTCATTCATTTATTGGAGATGGCTTTATTGAAAGCCTCCTATTATAAGAAAATGGCCTTTAGCACTTCATGGAATAGAAAAGTGAATAAGGTGGTCCCTGCCCTCAAAGACCTTCTTCTGTCTTAGGGAGGGGGGAATCCATAAGTACATAATGGTAATGTATAGTACCCTGAGATAAACATCAAACGCTGTATCTGACTCATAGATAAAATGAAGGGGGATGGTATATTGTTGGGACTGATTTAATGAAAGGAATCATGAAAGGGTTTTCATTACAGCTGATGAATATGTCTGGGTACTGTAGCCGAACAGGTCAGGAAGTGTGGGAAGATATTCCAGGCAAAAACTCAATCCAAATAAAAGTATATGAGTGGGGAAATGCAAGGCAGGTTTGGGAGCAGTGAAAAGTTCAATTAGATTAAATCATGCAGTAGGTGTAGTAGTGAGTGATAAAATTACATAGGTAATTTGGTGCTAATATTATAGAAGACATTGCCAAAAGTGCTCAGGGTGATTTAATTCCCCAGCCAAGTATTGGGAGGAACATTTTTAAGACTATGCAAGAACAGGTAGAAAATAGTGCACTCCTATATTAAAAATAACTCCTTATTTCAGGGACAACTTCTAGTCTATTACTTTGTGTAGCTGGATCTCAACTTGTTAATTCATCCAGTCAGGTTTCCCAGCTATACTACCCTTCTCCAGAACTTTCTTTATACAGAACGACTGACACTCTAACTCTCTCAACTGAAGGAGCCATGTCCCTTCTTTCTTCCACCTCATCTATTCATGATTCTCCACTGACCATTGTAAATCATGATCTAGTCATGTGTAGCCTCTAATGACATTGCACTGTTCCGTACCCCCATCTGCATACAAAGTAATGAGTGCTCAAAAGAAGGACTTGCCCAAGACTATGGGGCTAGTAACTATTATAGCCAAGAAACTCTCAGATTACAAAGTCATGGTTGGCCTTTGGATTGCCCAGGAAATTGATATTCCTGGTTGTCCCATCATCTGTATTATCTGATTCATTGTTTCTTTCTTTTACTTATTCATTTATTAGTTTAGTAAACTTTTACTGAACACTTAATATGTTCCAGCCCTGAGTTAAATGCTGAGGATGTAACAGTGAACTAGATTAATCTAGTTTCTACTCCCATGGGTATTACAGACCATTTGGAAAGACAGGCATATAATTTTATTTATAATTATATGAATAAAAGAGTACTAACTTTCAGGCCCCAGCTGCCAAAATTCCAGTGAACCCTCTGGGCCAAGGATTTCAGGCCAGCCCTCTCTGATTTTCTTCTTCCCCTACCAGTCACTCTCAACTGGAATTCCCTCACTGAAATTTGTCCAGTTTCTGATTCCTTCCCACAGAACTGGATGCTCTGGGCCTCCCTAGATGTATTAATTAATTAATATAACATAAAAATACTGATAATAAGACAATGGAAGATGCAGTAAGCGTGCTTATCTGAATATTTCAGGCTGGCAAAAATGGAAATGTAAAGATGACAAGTTCAGAATTCAGCTATGTTTTGATGATTTCAAGAAGGCAGAATCAAATTCCACCCATGGTGCTTTTGCAGAACTGATTTAGAAACAGGTCAACTAAGTTTAAAACTTAGGGCAACATAAAGAGACTCTACCACATCCAGAGTGGGCTCCCTGAAGATGGGCTGGGGATCTTAGGATTACTGACCTATGGGAAGAAAGTCTAAAGTTAAATGATGATTTATTTTTAAAAAAACGTAAATCCTGACCTTCATACAATCATAAGGTGAACATGTGTCAAAGATTTTATTTAACTTATGATTGAGGGAAATAGTAAAGTGTTCAAAAACTTGTTTAAAGGAGACTCCCAGGAGCAGACACATATATAGGCAATCAGTGATACTGAAATTAATTTGTGTAATAGATGCAAAATTGGCTCATTACACAGGCCCAAGGCTACATCAGTTGTACCTCCATTGGGCAAAACTCACTTGCATTTCTATGAATTAGAAAAATTTGCATAAATATCAGTTTTCTAGAACTTACAGAGTTGAAAATAGCTCAAAGACAGTGAAAAGTGCAGACCTTTACAGAATGAGGTGACCTGCAAGGGTACAAAAGCAACACTTAGTTTTCTATTGAAAAGGCATTCAGTAATCTTTTTGGTTTATTTAAAAGGCTTTCACAATTTTTGTTTCTAAAAACAAAACTCTCTTCTCCGAGAAGAGGAGAATAGCTCAATGGCTCAGTTACATTTGGCAATGGTTCCTTCTCTGTGTTGGGTGACTCACATAGAATCTAATGAGAAAACATGAGCCTTACCTCTGGGAAAAGACAGGTATGCAAGTTGATGCATACCAACAAGTGTAGTACAACCTGGATACACTGGAGCTGGGCAGAATCGGAGGATGAGTTGGGCAGAATCGGAGGATGAGTAGGGTTGCTTGTTTGAGTGATAACTCCAACCATGAGAAGCCAGGAATTCAGCTCTTCTTAACATGGAATTAACAAATGACTTTTATAAATAGAAAAACATACTTGAAACATTATCATTTTAGAGAATGGAAGTGATAAATAAGAACTAGAAGATAGAAGATGTGGACCAGGAAAAGAAGAACAAATGAAATAAAATAGGAAGCAATATAGCCTTAAGTACTACATTGTGCATTGTGGTAGAACTGAGTTTGGGGAGAGATAATTGTGTGCTACAATATTGACAGCAATTTGTCCACATGTGGTGAATTGGAATGGAGTCAAGGGGACTGCATTTGCAAAGAGGAATAATTGACTGGGCGCATGTGACAAACAGATTTCTGAGTCTGACACATAATAAGCTAAATATGCAACGTATTATTATATAATTACATTAATATTATACAACAGAACCAGCAAAAGGCTGCCCTGGTTAATAAATAAAGGAATTATATGTAGGGAATAATAAACACCTACATCTCTATAGCATTTTGTACTTTTACACAAATTTTCTCATTAATAACCTCTAGATATATGTATTGTTATTTCCGATTTACAGTGGAAGGACTGAAGCTCAAGAAGCTAATGAGTGGCAGAAGCTTCACTTAACCAGGTCCCTCAGATTTTCATCAAACTACAGCAGTTTCTTCTGTACCATGAACCAGTTATTCTATTACACTACCATGGCCAGATCCTGGATAGAATTCTTTGTGGAACCAGAGGTCAGGTAACATCTACCCAGGAGCTTAAATCATGAAAACAAAACCCACCAACAAAGTCTAAAAGATCTTCAATTATGTCCTTTAGAGGCCAGAAAGCTGAGGGGAACAGAGTGGGTATCATTGTGGCTGAAACACTGAATACAAAGTAATAACCTGCAAAATCCTCTGATGGAAAAATGCAAAATGAGAAAACAATAAACTTTTTGGGAAGATTGACTATGTGCCAGCCACTGACCAGCTACATTGGCTTTCTTATTTTTTCTTCACAGCAAGCCTATGAGATGGGTATTATCATTATCTTCATGTTTTTGATGTGGAAACTGAGACACAGAGATGTCAGCTAAGTCCCGAAGGTCCGTGTCCTATAAGGTAGAGCTGAGACTGGGACCCAGGTCTGTTCAGTTTAAAATCCTCCACTGTTCACGACTCTACCTTATACATGCACATGCTGCTGTAAAAGTGACTATGGTTTAGTTAGGGCTTTTCAGATTTGAAAAGTGTATCTGAGGGAATTTGACAAAATTATTTTCTGGGAGATTAATGAATAATTAGATGATGTTAGAGATATTAATTTGCATGAAGTGTACAACTGAAAGTTTAAAACAAAGACATAATGCATACTCTTAAACTAATACTTAGAATGTTTTGAATTGCAAATGTCATTGCCATAGGAGGTCAAGGTGACAGCTGGAGAAGGAATGGTATGACTTAGTGGACAGTCTGTATCATTCAAGTATTTAAAATAAAGTGAGTCTTATTCTAGTTTGGTAACCATTAGGTGAGGAGATACAAATATGGATACTAATCAGTAAAATAAAATAATGAAATCATCATTATTCCTATAACTTATGCTGCATGAAACCTACAAAATCCTATGGAAAGAATTCTTGATTTCTTAAGCAATCCATTTTAAAAGCACTACTGCCTTTCAGTGGGATTCCAATTAAATACAAAGGATATCCTAAAGATTTGCCAAGTACTATCTTTAAACGTTACATTGGTCTTCAATTATTATGCATTCTGAGCCAATGGCATCTGCATTAGGAGATATTGCCATGTTCCCACAAATTGTCTCAGATGAAAATCTAATACAATTAAACAGAAAAAGTCCAGAAATCCCACGATGTCAAATTTCCCAAGCTGTCAGGGATTGCTTCTATTTTCTTTGACTTCTTTTGTTTGATCCTTGTCCCAGTTCGATCTCTGGGCTTGTTCAAACCTCTCTCTTCTCCCCACTTCTCCATCAACACTGACTTTCAGTTTATTGCCATTTTGGAGTCTGGGGTTCCCAGATGTGCTCTACCAAAATACCAGACCTCCAGCTAGCATCGCGGGTGAGTATTCTAAAGAACCCTTCCCCTCTCTGTGGCACATTATTAAACAAAATACAGCACAGTCATGGGAAAAATCTGCATTTGGATTACTTTATTGAAGCCCAGTGTCAATACCAAGGATAATGAAGATGTAATTGATCAAGAGGACTCACTGAAGTAACTAAAGAGGCTGCCCTACACAGAATTCCCGTTTCTACCTTCAGTGTCACAGAGGGTGTGTTTTCTTCCTGGCAGTTTTTGAATACTTCTTTTGTCCTTACCTCCACTCATCAAGGTTTTAGAAATATTCAGGTTTAACCTCATAGCACCTGGCCATGAAATGGGGACATAAGAAAATTTTTTTTAAATAATTACATGACCTATTTTCATATTTTCACTGGACTGAAAGTTAAAACAGTCTGCCCAATTCAACCCAAGGAATGTGGCCACCCTAGCAACAAACAGCCTGCAGTCTCCAATCAAAAACCTCTCCTTTCTGGCCTCGATCTAGGGAAAGAGTTATCCTCCCATGGTGGAGCTTTGCCAGGGTGATTATGCACCGGCTAGTACTAGTTGGGAACTCCATATCTTACATGAATTTGGTTATTTCTGGAGACAAGAGGATGGGTCAGAGGACCTTGCATTCATCTTCTCCTGCCAGTGTGGTGTGTGATTCTCTGCTTCTCTTCAAGGTCTTACAGGTTCTTGCTTTTTCTCCAGCACTCCCTGATTTCTCTGGTGAAAGATTAAGGCATTATGCCTTCTAAATTTTCTGAAAGCATGTCATGGCTCAAAGCAATGGTAACTATTTTATTTCATTTTCTAAATCATTTATGAGGACAGTGGATAGTTTTAATTTGACTCATCCAAACCTTATTATTTCCCAGTAGATGATTTTTTTTTCCATTGCCTTGTTTGGCAAAATCCCTGATTTGCCCTTGGCTAATTCAAAGAACAAGCAAAAGGGATGTTTTCAGGTGTCCTTAATCTCGGAGTTGATAATACATTATGTAGTTATTAAATAAACTTGTCTTGTGGCCAAGGGCAAAATAAATAAAGATGTTTGCTTTGGTGAAGATAGCTCTGTATTTCTAGCCTTTTCTAAATCTTGCCTGGATCCGTGGGGCATTAGCACATTAAAGAAAATCTTCAGCAGTGACTAAAGGCCTTCATTCCCAAGACTATTTCTCATCCTACTGCTTAATCATTTCTCCTCAAATTCCAGGCTCAGAGGAGACACATATTTAGGGAAGAATTTGTGGATGGAAAACAGCTGAATACAACCTGATAGAGTGAGTCAAATCATCCTAAGGTAAAACAACAAACTATTTTGGGGAAAAGAGACAAATAAGTCCAGGGACTTACTTTTTATTGATTGTATTATTCATTAGTCGCATATTTTTGCTTTCTATTTGGCTTCTTTTAGGATCTACATGTTTCTACAAATTTCAGGGGTCCATGTCCCTTTGTGTAGACTCCTTGTATTGACTGACCCTACCATTCGCCAACTCTCCCTGTTGAGATTTAGCCAGCATCCTTCTTTTGCTTACCTCCAAGATCTCTAAATGAAAGTCTATGATAGGTGCAAGACAGAGCCTGTAGAAAATTACAAACCAGGGGAAACTTTCTTCAGAGCTTTGCAGTCACCTGTCTAAATGTCCAATGCTAGTAATGACACAGTCTTGCTGACAATGTCATATAGTCTGCTGGGATTTGTATAATTTCCCTGGAAAGCATTTTAACAATATGCATCAATAAGCTTACTGCATTGATACTTTTTTTTTTAGTTTAGTTTTGTTTTTTTGTTTTTTTTTCTGGAGAGTAATTTTTTTTTTTTATTATACTTTAAGTTTTAGGGTACATGTGCACAATGTGCAGGTTTGTTACATATGTATACATGTGCCATGTTGGTGTGCTGCACCCATTAACTCGTCATTTACATTAGGTATATCTCCTAATGCTATCCCTCCCCCTCCCCCCACCCTACAACAGGCCCCGGTGTGTGATGTTCCCCTTCCTGTGTCCATGTGTTCTCATTGTTCAGTTGCTACCTATGAGTGAGAACATACAGTGTTTGGTTTTTTCTCCTTATGATAGTTCGCTGAGAATGATGGTTTTCAGCTTCATCCATGTCCTTACAAAGGACATGAACTGATCCTTTTTTATGGCTGCATAGTATGCCATGGTGTATATGTGCTACATTTTCTTAATCCAGTCTATCATTGTTGGACATTTGGGTTGGTTCCAAGTCTTTGCTATTGTGAATAGTGCTGCAATAAACATGTGTGCATGTGTCTTTATAGCAGCATGATTTATAATCCTTTGGGTATATACCCAGTAATGGGATGGCTGGGTCAAATGGTATTTGTAGTTCTAGATCCCTGAGGAATCGCCACACTGACTTCCACAATGGTTGAACTAGTTTACAGTCCCACCAACAGTGTGAAAGTGTTCCTATTTCTCCACATCCTCTCCAGCACCTGTTGTTTCCTGACTTTTTAATGATGGCCATTCTAACTGGTGTGAGATGGTATCTCACTGTGGTTTTGATTTGCATTTCTCTGATGGCCAGTGATGATGAGTATTTTTTCAAGTGTCTGTTGGCTGCATAAGTGGCTTCTATTGAGAAGTGTCTGTTCATATCCTTTGTCCACTTTTTGATGGGGTTGTTTGTTTTTTTCTTGTAAATTTGTTTGAGTTGTTTGTAGATTCTGGATATTAGCCCTTTGTCAGATGAGTAGATTGCAAACATTTTCTCCCATTCTGTAGGTTGCCTGTTCACGCTAATGGTAGTTTCTTTTGCTGTGCAGAAGCTCTTTAGTTTAATTAGATCCCATTTGTCGATTTTGGCTTTTGTTGCCATTGCTTTTGGTGTTTTAGACATGAAGTCCTAGCCCATGCCTATGTCCTGAATGGTATTGCCTAGGTTTTCTTCTAGGGTTTTTATGGTTTCAGGTCTAACATGTAAGTCTTTAATCCATCTTGAATTAATTTTTGTATAAGGTGTAAGGAATGGATGCAGTTTTAGCTTTCTACATATGGCTAGCCAGTTTTCCCAGCACCATTTATTATATAGGGAATCCTTTCCCCATTGCTTGTTTTTGTCAGGTTTGTCAAAGATCAGATAGTTGTAGACATGTGGCATTATTTCTGAGGGCTCTGTTCTGTTCCATTTGTCTATATCTCTGTTTTGGTAGCAGTACCATGCTGTTTTGGTTACTGTAGCCTTGTAGTATAGTTTGAAGTCAGGTAGCATGATGCCTCCAGCTTTGTTCTTTTGGCTTAGGATTGACTTGGCAATGCAGGCCCTTTTTTGGTTCCATATGAACTTTAAAGTAGCTTTTTCCAATTCTGTGAAGAAAGTCATTGGTAGCTTGATGGGGATGGCATTGAATCTATAAATGACCTTGGGCAGTATGACCATTTCCACAATATTGATTCTTCCTACCCACGAGCATGGAATGTTCTTCCATTTGTTTGTATCCTCTTTTATTTCGTTGAGCAGTGGTTTGTAGTTCTCCTTGAAGAGGTCCTTCACATCCCTTGTAAGTTGGATTCCTAGTTATTTTATTCTCTTTGAAGCAATTGTGAATAGGAGTTCACTCAGGATTTGGCTCTTTGTTTGTCTGTTATTGGTGTATAAGAATGCTTGTGATTTTTGTACATTGATTTTGTATCCTGAGACTTTGCTGAAGTTGCCTATCAGCTTAAGAAGATTTTGGGCTGAGACGATGGGGTTTTCTAGATATACAATCATGTCATCTGCAAACAGGGACAATTTGACTTCCTCTTTTCCTAATTGAATACCCTTTATTTCCTTCTCCTGCCCGATTGCCCTGGCCAGAACTTCCAACACTATGTCGAATAGCAGTGGTGAGAGAGGGCATCGCTGTCTTGTGCCAGTTTTCAAAGGGAATGCTTCCAGTTTTTGCCCATTCAGTATGATATTGGCTGTGGGTTTGTCATACATAGCTCTTATTTTTTTGAGATACGTCCCATCAATACACCTAATTTATTGAGAGTTTTTAGCATGAAGGTTGTTGAATTTTGTCAAAGGCCTTTTCCACATCTATTGAGATAATCAAGTGGTTTTTGTTGTTGGTTCTGTTTATATGCTGGATTACATTTATTGATTTGCGTATGTTGAACCAGCCTTGCATCCCAGGGATGAAGCCCACTTGATCATGGTGGATAAGCTTTTTGATGTGCTGCTGGATTCAGTTTGCCAGTATTTTATTGAGGATTTTTGCATTGGTGTTCATCAGGTATATTGGGCTAAAATTCTCTTTTTTTGTTGTGTCTCTGCCAGGCTTTGGTATCAGGATGATGCTGGCCTCATAAAATGAGTTAGGGAGGATTCTCTCTTTTTCTATTGACTGGAATAGTTTCGGAAGGAATGGTACCAGCTCCTCCTTGTACCTCTGGTAGAATTTGGCTGTGAATCCGTCTGGTCCTGGACTTTTTTTGGTTGGTAGGCTATTAATTATTGCCTCAATTTCAGAGCCTGTTATTGGTCTATTGAGAGATTCAACTTCTTTCTGGTTTAGTCTTGGGAGGGTGTATGTGTCGAGGAGTTTATCCATTTCTTCTAGATTTTCTAGTTTATTTGCATAGAGATGTTTATAGTATTCTCTGATGGTAGTTTGTATTTCTGTGGGATCGGTGGTGATATCCCCTTTATCATTTTTTATTGCATCTATTTGATTCTTCTCTCTTCTCTTCTTTATTAGTCTTGCTAGTGGTCTATCAATTTTGTTGATCTTTTCAAAAAACCAGCTCCTAGATTCATTGATTTTTTGAAGGGTTTTTTATATCTCTATCCCCTTCAGTTCTGCTCTGATGTTAGTTTTTTCTTGCCTTCGGCTAGCTTTTGAATGTGTTTGCTCTTGCTCTCTAGTTCTTTTAATTATGATGTTAGGGTGTCAATTTTAGATCTTTCCTGCTTTCTCTTGTGGGCATTTAGTGCTATAAATTTCCCTCTACACACAGCTTTAAATGTGTCCCAGAGATTCTGGTATGTTGTGTTTTTTTTCTCATTGGTTTCAAAGAACATCTTTATTTCTGCCTGCATTTCATTATGTACCCAGTAGTCATTCAGGAGCAGGTTGTTCAGTTTCCATGTAGTTGTTCGGTTTTGAGTGAGTTTCTTAATTCTGAGTTCTAGTTTGATTGCACTATGGTTCTGAGAGACAGTTTGTTATAATTTCTGTTCTTTTACATTTGCTGAGGAGTGCTTTACTTCCAACTATGTGCTCAATTTTGGAATAAGTGCAGTGTGGTGCTGAAAAGAATGTATATTCTGTTGATTTGGGGTGGAGAGTTCTATAGATGTCTATTAAGTCCACTTGGTGCAGAGCTGAGTTCGATTCCTGGATATCCTTTTTAACTTTCTGTCTCGCTGATCTGTCGAATGTTGACAGTGGGGTGTTAAAGTTTCCCATTATTATTGTGTGGGAGTCTAAGTCTCCTTGTAGGTGTCTAAGGTCTTGCTTTATGAATCTAAGTGCTCCTGTATTGGGTGCATATATATTTGGGATAGTTAGCTCTTCTTGTTGAATTTATCCCTTTACCATTATGTAATGGCCTTCTTTGTCTCTTTTGATCTTTGTTGGTTTAAAGTCTGTTTTATCAGAGACTAGGATTGCAACCCCTGCCTTTTTTTGTTTTCCATTTGCTTGGTGGATCTTCCTCCATCCCTTTATTTTGAGCCTATGTGTGTCTCTGCACATGAGATGGGTTTCCTGAATACAGCACACTGATGGGTCTTGACTCTTTATCCAATTTGCCAGTCTGTGTCTTTTAATTGGAGCACTTAGCCCATTTACATTTAAGGTTAATATTGTTATGTGTGAATTTGATCCTGTCATTATGATGTTAGCTGGTTATTTTGCTCATTAGTTGATGCAGTTCCTTCCTAGACTCGATGGTCTTTACAATTTGGCATGTTTTAGCAGTGGCTGGTACTGGTTGTTCCTTTCCATGTTTAGTGCTTCCTTAAGGAGCTCTTGTAGGGTAGGCCTGGTGGTGACAAAATCTCTCAGCATTTGCTTGTCTGTAAAGAATTTTATTTCTCCTTCACTTATGAAGCTTAGTTTGGCTGGATATGAAATTCTGGGTTGAAAATTCTTTTCTTTAAGAATGTTGAATATTGGCCCCCACTCTCTTCTGGCTTATAGATTTCCTATGGAGAGATCAGCTGTTAGTCTGATGGGCTTCCTTTTGTGGGTAACCTGACCCTTCTCTCTGGCTGCTCTTAACATTTTTTCCTTCATTTCAACTTTGGTGAATCTGACAATTATGTGTCTTGGAGTTGCTCTTCTTGAGGAGTATCTTTGTGGCATTCTCTGTATTTCCGGAATTTGAATGTTGGCCTGCCTTGCTAGATTGGGGAAGTTCTCCTGGATAATATCCTGCAGAGTGTTTTCCAACTTGGTTCCATTCTCCCTGTCACTTTCAGGTACACCAATCAGATGTAGATTTGGTCTTTTCACATAGTCCCAAATTTCTTGGAGGCTTTGTTCATTTCTTTTTATTCTTTTTTCTCTAAACTTCTCTTCTTGCTTCATTTCATTCATTTGATCTTCCATCACTGATACCCTTTCTTTCAGCTGATTGAATCAGCTACTGAAGCTTGTGCATTCGTCACATAGTTCTCATGCCATGGTTTTCAGCTCCATCAGGTCCTTTAAGGACTTCTCTGCATTGGTTATTCTTGTTAGCCATTCATCTAATCTTTTTTCAAGGGTTTTAACTTGTTTGCCGTGGGTTCGAACTTCCTCCTTTAGCTCGGAGAAGTTTGATCATCTGAAGCCTTCTTCTCTCAACTCGTCAGTCATTCTCCATCCAGCTTTGTTCCATTGCTGGTGAGGAGCTGTGTTTCTTTGGAGGAGGAGAGGTGCTCTGATTTTTAGAATTTTCAGTTTTCTGCTCTGTTTTTTCCCCATCTTTGTGGTTGTATCTACCTTTGGTCTTTGATGATGGTGACATACATATGGGGTTTTGGTGTGGATGTCTTTTCTGTTTGTTAGTTTCCTTCTAACAGTCAGGACCCTTAGCTGCAGGTCTGTTGGAGTTTGCTGGAGGTCCACTCCAGACGCTGTTTGCCTGGGTATCAGCAGCAGAGGCTGCAGAACAGCGAATATTGATGCACGGGAAATGTTGCTTCCTGATTGTTCCTCTGGAAGTTTTGACTCAGAGGAGTACCTGGCCGTGTGAGGTTTCAGTCTGCCCCTACTGGGGGTTGCCTCCCAGTTAGGCTACTCAGGGGTCAGGGACCCACTTGAGGAGGCAGTCTGTCAGTTCTCTGATCTCAAACTCCGTGCTGGGAGAACCACTACTGTCTTCCAAGCTGTCAGACAGGGACGTTTAAGTCTGCAAAGGTTTCTGCTGCCTTTTATTTGGCTATGCCCTGCCCAAAGAGATGAAGTCTACAGAGGCAGGCAGGCCTCCTTGAGCTGTGGTAGGCTCCACCCAGTTCGAGTTTCCCGACCACTTTGTTTACCTACCCAAGCCTCAGCAATGGCAGGTGCCCCTCCCCCAGCCTCACTGCCGCCTTGCAGTTTGATCTCAGACTGCTGTGCTAGCAATGAGCGAGGCTCCGTGGGCGTAGGACCCTCTAAGCCAGGCAAGGGATATAATCTCCTGGTGTGCTGTTTGCTAAGACCATCGGAAAAGTGCAGTATTAGGGCGGGAGTGACCCGATTTCCCAGGTGCTGTCTGTCCCCCCTTTCCTTGGCTCAGAAAGGGAATTCCCTGACCCCTTGCACTTCCTGGGTGAGGCAATGCCTTGCCCTGCTTCAGCTCATACTTGGTGAGCTGCACCCACTGTCCTGCACCCACTGTCCGACAATCCCCAGTGAGATGAACCCAGTACCTCAGTTGGAAATGCAGAAATCATTCGTCTTCTGTGTCTCTCATGCTGGGAGCTATAGACTGGAGCTGTTCCTATTCAGCCATCTTGGAACTGCCCCTGCATTGATACATTTTGACGTGATAATTCTAAATTTGGGAATTTATCCCAAGGAATGAATCTTAAATACAGCAAAAGCTTTATGCATCAAGATATCAGTTTCATCATTGTTTCTATTTGTGTGACATTGAAAACAATCTAAATGTCCAATGGTGGGAGAATTATCCATAAATCGTGATATACTCACATGATGGAATATTATTCAGCTTTCAGAAGTGCTATAACATGGGGAAATGTGTATTAGAAGGTGATACAATGTTAAGTAAAATGTGCAGTATGAGCTCAATACATAATAAAACCTGTATAGAAAAAATAAAGAGTGGAAATAGGGGAATAAAGATTTTGGGAGTAATTGTCATTGAGTGAGGTTTTTCTCTTTGTATTGTTCTTCACTTTCCAAAGTTGGTGTAATGAGCTTATATAACTTTGTAAATAAGGAAAAATAAAATTCAGAGGAAACACTAGGTTTTCACTGCTTTCCAGAGAAAGAGCAGGTAGAGAAGCCACGTGGTAGCTGGCTCTGTGCCCTGCTGGGAAGGCAAGGGATAGAGGAAACTGTCCTTGATGCAGCTCTTGGGGCTTCCCTTTAAGCCTAGTGTCTTGACTTGTGCTCTGATGGAAAGGGATCTACTGAGATTTGGAGAGTTTCTAAGTTTAGAATTAATGCCATCTGAATAAGAGGTTTGAGTAAACTTGCAGGAGGGAAGGGGTTTCAGTGTTTATAACTTTTGGGGTTCCCTTGGGGGTACGATTGCCAAGGAAGTCACCACTTGACAGTGGAAGAACCAAGAGCTGTATCTCATTGTTATACCTGTTATACCTCACTGAGTTTCAGTCGAAATGTACCCCTTCCCAGACCATCCTTCTTTACCTGGTAGGTTCTAAGTACAGGCTCTAGAGTCAGACTGCCTGTTGTTAGATCCTGGTCTCAACACTTAGCAGTTGTGGACCATGGGGAAATTTCTTTACATCCCTGAGCTTTAGTTTCCTCACCTATAAAGTGGGGATAATAATTGCCCCTATTTTATGGGATTCTAAAGATTAAATGAGATAATTCACACAAAGTGCTGATGAAATGCACATAGAAAACATTCATTAGATTAAGCTGTTACTAGATGTGTTATATTAGCAGTTTTAAAAATTAATTATAAAATTTTTAAATGATTTATTTTGAGTTTACTTGTTTATTATGTTTCCCTTATTCATACATGATCTCCATAAAGGCAGGGGCTTTGTTTCTCTTATTAATAACTAAAACAGAGCCCAGTGCATAGTGAGGGCTCCAGAAAAATTTATTTAATAACAGAATGATCACATGTGCATCCGATAAGGATCAATACTCTTCCCTGACTCTAACGATATGATTGAGGCTACACTATCTGATGTGGATCCATTAGGAAGATGCTAGTGGTAGGAGGGTCTCTTAGCAGAGGGGAGTGCAACGGTGAGAGTATGATAAGGGTAGATACAAGGAAGGGCAGTTGGTCACCACAGTAGTGGGCTTGTAGCTGAATCCAGAGCTGATGTGAGAGGCCAGGGCTTCAAAGGGCCAAGGAGATAAAAGAAGGGAATGTGGCTCCAGTGCAGAAGACAGGGAGGGGTCTGAGAGTGTTGTGAGGACAGGATGTGTGCATGAGAAACCATCTGTATAGGACCCCCAGCAAGGTCACAAACAGGACAGTTCTATCTCAAGGACTGAGTTCTTTCCTGGAAGCATAGCTAGGACTTCTGTTATAGAAACAAGTCAAGGAAGAGAAAAATTTTAAAGAGCAGATAAAGGAAATGGCCCCAGAAAAGTGACTCCCAGGCCCACATCAAATACTACTTCCATTAAAAGCCTTCCTTGATTAATCCAGCTAGCCACTTATATGGCATTTAACTTTCACTGTCTTGTATTTTGAATAATTTGTGTTCAGTACTTACTTGGGCTACTGAATTATACACTGAAATTTTCTCCAACAGGATGGTTTTGCCCAATTTTGTGACATCAGTGGGGAGAAAAAGCTAGACTGATTAAATCATGCCTCAAATGCCTTTTTGAATGATTAGAATTTGATATATCTCTGACTCCTTCTGGGCCTCAAGCTGTAATTTTCTTAAACAGTTCACAATTCCAACTCTCTCTCTTTCTGTCTTTTTCTTCCTGTCTCACATCACTGCAAATATTTGTCCTAAATGTTTAAGCTATGCTTTTTGTATTAGTTTTGGATTTGTAGAGGCCAAGGAAGAACGTTCGCCTTGGTCCTCTGAAGGTTCACTGAAAAGTCAACTTGCAAAAGGCAGAGGAATCACAGTAAAGGCATACAGATTAATGTGTATATATGGGAGCCTTTAGATGAAGACCCAAATATACAGAGGAAATTGTCCATTTTTATGCTTAGGTTCAACAAAATTCCCCAGACAGCTATGTAGAAATATGATTGGACAAAAATGCTATGATGTAATGCTAATAGATGAACTGAAGAAACCCAGCAAGGCCTGTCTAGATTCTGCTTGGCCTCTCTGAGCATGCATTCCTTCCTTCTGGATACAGGGCGGAAGCCTCTCTGGAATGAGGATCTTACGACCTACAGTCAAAAATGTTAGCCCAGGTAATTTCTTTATCGAGAATTTTTATGCAGAAAGGTGGAGGGAAAGTTAGAGCAATATTTTTAGGTTTTGTGGCTGGCTTTGTGGAAAAGAGGTTCTGGTTTCTATGACCTGCGTTAGGGAAGAGGGATTCTAGTTTCTGTAGAATTCTCTAGCTTCTACAGATTTTCACCTTGGGAGAGAATGGGACTGAGAGTCAGGAGGGCAGGAGAAGGTCAGAGAAAAACTTTTGCTTCTTAGGCTTTCATTTTTGGGTATTATTTTTGGAGCCCCAGCAACTTCCTTCACATATTTATGCAGATTGCTGTTGTCTAAAATGGTAAACTTTTAGAAGATGGGCACTGTCTTTATTGGTGTATTAGCATCTCTGTGCTTTGAGTTAGAACAGTGATACTAAGCCCTAATTTTTAAATCTCCGGGTGATATTTTTTAGTGACATCCACTTTTTCTTCCACAGTTCTAACTCCTTGACTAATTCTCAAAATAAATTCTTTTCAATTAACCATAATTTACAAATACCATGGCAGAGAGTATTTCTAAGGTTATTTGGAAGCAGCAATACAAACATTTGTCATAACTCCTTCCAAATTGGAAATGGATCTATGAGAGGATAACAGCTAATAGTGTTACTATCCATATGTATAAAAGTGACTTAATTGATGAGGGTGAGGAGCAGGGCAGGTTAAATCTTTCCTTTGATGAATACTGTTGTTTCCTGATATGCCTAGTTTCAAGAAGTTGGGCAAGCTAGAAGTTGGATTATGGCTTCATCACCTATCACTCACATGGAATACACAATTTTGATCCAAATCTTTTGTTCTAATAAGATTTCAACTACCAAACATTGGTAGCAATGAGAGCCAAGAGCAAGAATGTGACAGTGTGCCAGGTTGATCACAGTGTTTAGGCTTTTTTTTTTTTTTTTTTTTTGGTGAGATGAAGTCTCATTCGGTTGCCCAGGCTGGAGTGGAGTGGTGCAATCTCGTCTCACTGCAACCTCCACCTCCTGGGTTCAAGAGATTCTCCTGCCTCAGCCTCTCAAGTAGCTGGGACTACAGGCACGTGCCACCACGCCCAGCTAATTTTTTGTATTTTTAGTAGAGACGGAGTTTCACTGTGTTAGCCAGGATGGTCTCGATCTCCTGACCTCGTGATCCATCCACCTCGGCCTTCCAAAATGTTGGGATTACAGGCATGAGCCACCACACCTGGCCTATGCTTTCTTTTTAACAAAAGTTGTTTTCAACAAAATTTGACTTTGCTCAAGAATGGCACTAGTTTTTAGAAAAATTTTGGAGTGGTGAAGTCAAGGAATTTTCAACTGAAGTAGATCATGTGCTCATTGACAGCAGCAAAATGGCGTTCATGGGGGATCCTAATATAGAGGCACCATTTCTCCACTCCTGGAAAGGATTAGGCATAGAAATGCAAATATCAAGCTTTGCTTGGTACATATTATTTCCTTGCTCAACTCTAGATGATAAGGTAACCAACTGGCCCTGAAATCTTAACTGGGCAATTCAACTATCAGATGCGTTGCTGTGATAAAAATGTCAATAATATCTCAGGCTTAGGCAGTACTTTGTAGTCTACAGAGAACTTTCATCTACTTTCTCTCACTGGATCCTATCACTTGATTCCTTATGATAGGCAAAGTTAATATGCGTATTACCAAGTCCAGGTCTAGCTCAGTCCTTGCTGCATATATTATTGGCACTTAACTACTTACAGAATTGAAGTTGTTGAATCCACAGTTTCAGATAAGAAAAGAATGTTTAACGATTTCTGCAAACTCAGCCATACCAGGTGAAACTGCTAAGACTTAAAGCCATCTTTTATGCCTTGTGTCCTCTGATATTGCCATTGGTGCTTGTAAGAACACTTCTTTTCCCCGAGTCACTGTTGACACCAAAGAAAGCTATTATCCCCACATCTATCTCTGGTGCCACTGAGCGGTAAGGATTTGAACAAGCTTGAGAATAGTGTTTAAAGTAATTAGTTCCATATTAAAAAGAAAAAGAAGAGAGAGTAGGAAGGAGCAGTAAGTAGAAAGATGATTAAGGCTTTGGGTGTGGATCAGAATGGTATTTAAAATAAATACAATAAAAGTTATCCTATAATCAGTAAACAATAATATAATTAGATTTTTTTTTTTCCTATTTACTTCCTTTAACATGCAATGGGGGGAAATGGTAACAAAAAAAAAGTCAAGGACTCAATCAAACAGATGGTTCTCAAGTTATTATTTTCTCCTTACTGTTGTTTACAAGAAAAAACTCCTTTAACAAAACGTGACTCACAGAATCCAGTGGGACCAGAAATTCTCTATGTGAAGGAGAGGAAAATAGTGGGAAGAGAACTCACATCATAAGCTTTTATTATGCACATTATTATGCCTCATTAATTAACCCAACCACTGTCCTAGTGACGTCTTGGGCTCACTTCACAGGAAAAAATTAGTCTGGATTGCCAAGTTAAATAGACAATTACAGGAAGATCAAATTGTGCCTACATTGCATTCTGTCAGGGCATCAAGCCAAATTCATGTCAAACTCATAAGACTGGGATATCCTTAAACAAACAGCCCTGAAGAACCAACGTCACAAGCCATTTGACGTCTACATGTAGGATGTATTGATCTTGCCTGAGCTTCCTTTCTCAGAATCACATAATAGACCAAGAAAGAGGGCTTTCTGAGCATCTTACTCTCTTCCACACAGCAGCTGGCTAGATCCTTTGTTATGTCCAATAAAGCACAATGAAACAGAGAAAAACATCCCACCCCATGAGCTCCATCCCTCATCCTGGCTGGCAGCTGTCACAGATCTGAAGAAACAGCTTGGACATTTAAAGAGAACAATGAAAATCCCCAGTGTAGGTTTTCCATAGTGGAACCCTTGGTTCTGTCCATGATCTTGAGGAACACTTTTCCAAAAAATCTGAGCTGAGGCCAAAATGAATAAAGCTCACCCCAGATTTTCAGAACCCACAGTGGAATGCCTGATGTCCTCAGCACCAGAGACAACACGATACTGGAGAGAAAAAGAACAATTGCCACAATGCTTTCAGGTAAGGTGATGTTTGCTGGTGGTTCAGGACTCAAAAAGAGAATTGAATGTGTCTTGTATCTACTAACGAATGAAAGCTTAAGAATTTAAGTGTGGAAGACTGGATGCAACTTGGAAAGAAAGCTTCTTCCTGATTCCCATTCTGGGACATTCCTCCTTTATAATCAGAAGTGTCTACCTGAAGCGTTTTTCCATGATACTTCCATTTTATGAAGAACCCCCACTCCCTGAAGTGGTAGAATCTATTTGCTCCCCTCTTGTGGTTTTCTATGAAACAAGAATTATGTTTTAAGAATCCTGAGCTCAAACCTAAAGAAGACCAGCAGGTTACATATTATATCTGTGAAAAATCAGCTGACATATAAGTTCAGCTCCCTTGGAATCACCATATTGTGAGGAACCACAAGCTAGCTGAAGGAAGCACCACATGGAGGAGAACCAAAGAAGCCAGAGAATAATGAGAACTTACCCATATGGCTTCTGTTAAATTGTCCCAGCCAGCTGTTACTGGTCAGCCATCCTAGCTCATGCCTGGAAATTGAGGAGTAGAAATGAACTATCCCCACTGTGCTCTGTCTGAATTGTAAGCAAATAAATGGCTGTTGTTTTCTGGCGGCAAGTATGGAGAGATCTTTTTCAGTGCAGATGACTAGAATACCCTTCAAATCTGTCATGGATGCTTCTCCTGTAATCTTTGCGCCATTGCAGACCTCCAGCATGTTACTATCCTGCTGCAATATCCAAAACAAAGATGTCTTTCTCTGGCCTTCTCCCTTGCCCCAATTTTGTCCTCTTTAAGGATGTGGAAGCTTATTATCTTAATAGTCGTCAGAATTTCTCTTAGGGAGGGAATTCTCTTCATTTGTAAAGATAAGTTTCTGAGCTCCTGGGGATTGAATGCTCTGTGAGCAATAGCCAAGCCTTCCAAGAAAAATGGCTAAACTTGTCTGAATAGGAAAGGAAGTGTTTTGGAATGTAATGAGAGAGAGAGAGAGAGACAGAGAGAAAGGGAAGAGAGAGAGAGAGAGACAGAGAGAGACAGAGAGAAAGGGAAGAGAGAGAGCTCTGAAGAGGCCCCGGGAGGCAGAAGATCTCACCCGTGTAGGGAGGCAACCAATGGACAGCTCCCTATGACCCATGACAGAAACTAAGGCCCATATTGAAATGAAAATGACTACTGTAAAATTTGAATTTGCTTGGTGTTTTGACATGCTATATCCCTTCCTCCTTGTCCATCTCTTCCCCATAAAACCACCATATCTTACCACACTCATACCAAAAGCACGGGCAACAAAAGAAAACATACATAGGAGAGGTGGAGTAAGATGGTAGAATACAAATCTCCACTGATTGCTTTCCCTCACCACATCCCCACCAAAGACACCAAGTTAACAACTATCTACACAGAAAAAAACACCTTCATACAAACCAAAAATCAGGTGAACACTCACAGTACCTGTGACTTCATATCGCTGAAAGGAGTGCTGAATAAATAGAAAATACGCTCCTGAGTGGCTGATGCCACCCCTACCCCACTCTGGCAGCAGAGGTGTGATGCAGAGAGCTTCTCTAGGTGCTGGGAGAGGGAGAACACAGCAGTTGTGAGGCACTAAACTCATGCTGTCCTGTTAGAGGAGAAAGATAACCAGCTGACCAAACTCACCAAACTTAGCAGATGCCCACCCACAGAGGGAGCATTTAAAGGAGCCCTAGGAAGAAGGGAATCATTGATCCCAGCAGTTCAAACTTGAGTACCTTCAAACCGCACCATCAAGGGCTACAGCACTCTGTGTCTTCAAGTAAACTTGAAAGGCAGTCTAGGCCACAAGGACCACCAATCTTAGATGACTCATAGTGCTGAACCAGGCCTACAGACAGTGGACTGGGGTGGGGGCACACAACATACTGAGAGGCCAGCTGGGGCAGCCAAGGGAGTGCTGGTATCATCCTTCCCATAACCCCAGGCAGCACAGCTGGAGGCTCCAAAAGAGACCCACTCCTTCTGCTTGAGGAGAGGAGAGGAAGAGTGGGGAGGACTTTGTTTTGCATCTAGGATACCAATTCAGCCACAGTAGCATAGAGCACTGGTCAGAGTTGTGAGGCTTCTTTTCCAGGCCCTAGATCCCAGGTGACATTTCTAGAGACACCCTGGGCCAGAAGGAAACCCGCTGCCTTGAAGGAAAAGACCCAATCCTGGCAGCATTTATCATCTGCTGACTGAAGAGCCCTTGGGCCATGAATAAGAAGAAGTGATACTCAGGTACTACATCGAGAGCCTTGAGTGAGCCTCTGAGACTTGCTGGCTTTAGGTGAGACTCAGCACATTCCCACCTGTGGTGGCTATGGGGAAAAATTCCTTTGGCTTGAGAAAAGCAGAGGGAAAAGTAAAGGGGACTTTGTCTTGCACCTTAGGTACCAGCATAGCCACAGAGGGGTAGAGCACCAAATGGGCTCTTGGAGTCCCTGATTCCAGGACTTAACTCTTAGGTGGTATTTCTGGTCCTGCCCTGGGCCAGAGGGAAGTCCACTGACCTGAAGGGTGAGTTCCAGGCCAGGCAGCATTCATGACAAGCTGATTTAAGAAACCTTGGGTCTTAAGGGAACATCAACAGTGGTCTGGCAGAACTCCTCGTGGCCTTGGGTGGCAGTGGCTATGGGGTGAGGCTCTTCTGCCTTTGAAGGGAAGGGAAGAGTGGGAAGGACTGTGTCTTGTGGTTTGGTGCCAGCTCAGTTGCAATAAAATAAAACACCAGGTAAACTTCTAAGGTTTTTGACTCTAGTTTCTGACACCCAGACAGTACTTCTGGACCCACTCAGAGGCAAGTGGGGGGACCTTGCTGCCCTGAAGGGAAGGACACAGGCCTGGCTGACTTTGACACCTGCCAATTGTAGAGCCCCAGGGCCCTGAGTGAATTGTAGAGCCCTAGGGCCTTGAGTGAACAGCAGGCAGGAAGTAGTTACAGCAGACCTTGGCTGAGACCTAATGCTGTGCTGGCTTCAGGTCTGACCTGATATAGTCATAGTGGTGGGGGCACAGGGATGCTTGTGTCATTCTACCCCCAGCTTTAGATGGCTCAGAACAGAGACAGATAGATTCTGTATGTTTGAGAGAAAGTAAGAGAAGAGGAATCTCCTGGCAATCCAGAGAATTCTTCCAGATCTGGTCCAAGACCATCAAGAGAGTATGTCTATGAGTCTGTGAGAACCATAGTGTTACTAAGTTTGGGGTGCCTCCTAAAGCAGATACATCTTAGATCACAATATTCAAGCCCTTTCAAATATCTGGAAAGTCTTCCTAAGAAGGATGGCCACGAATAAGCCCAGACAGTGAAGACTATAATAAATACCTAATTCTTCAATGCCCAGACACTGACAAACATCCACAAGCATCAACATCATCCAACTGAAAACATGATCTCACCAAATGAACTAAATAAGGCACCAGGGACCAATCCTGGAGACACAGAGATACATGACCTTTCAGACAGATAATTCAAAATAGCTACTTTGAGGAAACTCAAAGAAATTCAAGATAACACAGAGAAGGAGTTCAGAATTATATCAGGTAAATTTAACAAGGAGATTGAAATAATTAAGAACCAAGCAGAAATTTTGGAACTGAAAAATGCAGTTGGCATACTGAAGGATGAATCACAGTCCTTTAACAGAATCGATCAAGTAGAAGAAAGAATTAGTGAGGTTGAAGACAGGCTATTTGAAAATACACAATCAGAGAAAACAAAAGAAAAAAAAGAGAAACAATAAAACATGCCTACAGGATCTAGAATATAGCCTCAAAAGAGCAAATCTAAGAGTTAATTGGTTTCAAAGAGAAGGTGGAGAAAGAGATAGGGTAGAAAGTGTATTCAAAGGGATAATAACAGAGAACTTCCCAAACCTAGAGAAAGATATCAATATCCAAGTAGGTTATAACCAAGAAGGTTGTAGAACACCAAGCAGATTTAATTCAAAGAAGCCTATCTCAAGGCATTTAATAATCAAACTCCCAAAGGTCAAAGATAAAGAAAGGATCCTAAAAGCAGCAAGATAAGAGAAACAAATAACATATGATGGAACTCCAATACATTTGGCAGCAGATTTTCAGTGGAAACCTTACAGGCAAGGGGAGAGTCACATGCCATATTTAAAATGCTAAAGGAAAATAACTCTTACTGTAGAATAGTATGTCTGGTGAAAATGTCCTTCAAACATGAAGAAGAAATAAAAGCTTTCCCAGATAAATAAAATATGAGAGATTTCATCAACACCAGGCCTATCCTATAAGAAATGCCAACTTGAATACTTCAATCAGAAAGAAAAAAAAAAGCAATAGATAATCACCAGAAGGTATAAAACTTACTGCTAATATTAAGTACACAGAGAAACACAGAATACCTGTACCTGTGGTGTGGAAACTACTCTTAAGTAGAAAGACTAAACAATAAACCAATCAAAAATAAGAACTGCAACAACTATTCAAGACATAGTTGGTACAAAAATATATAAATAGAAACAAGAAAAAGTTACAAAGGGAGGGAGACAAAGTTAAGGCATAGGGTTTTTATTAGTTTTCTTTTTGCTTGTTTCTGCAAATAGTGTGAAGTTGTTATCAGGTTAAAATAATAGGTTATAAGATAGTATTTGCAAGCCTCATGGTAACCTCAAAAAAAAAAATACAATGGATACACAAAAAATTAAAAGCAAGAAACTAAATCCTATCAGCAGAGAAAATCACCTTCACTAGAAGAAGACAGGAAGGAAAGAAAGAAGGAAGAGAAGACCATAAAGCATCCAGAAAACAAATAACAAAATGGCAGGAGTGAGTCTTTATTTGTCAATAATAACATTGAATGTAAATGGACTAAACCCTCGAATCAAAAGTCATAGGCTGGCTAAATGGATAAATAAAAAAACAAGACCCATTGATCTGTTGCCTACAAGAAACACACTTCACCTATGAAGACACATAGGCTGAAAATAAAGGAATAGAAAAAGATATTCTATGCCAATGGAAACCAAAAAAAAAAAAATCAGGAGTTGCTATAATTCTATTGGATAAAATATATTTCAAGACAAAACCATTGAGAAGAGACAAAGAAGGTCACTATATAATGATAAAGGGGTCAATTCAGCAAGAGGAAATAACACTTGTAAATAAATATGCACACAACACTGGAGCACCCAGATATATAAAGGAAATATTATTAGAGCTAAAGAGAGAGATAAGCCCCAATTCAATAACAGCTGGAGACTTCAACACCCTTCTTTCAGCATTGGAC